>NC_136061.1:1094682114-1095429614 GCF_964261635.1 Lissotriton helveticus | reverse complement strand
AGGCCTGAGTGTGATGTGCTCTGCTGTGTGTGATGTGGTGCCAGGCCTGAGCATGATGTGCTCTGCTGTGTGTAATGTGGTGTCAGACCTGAGTGTGATGTGCTCTGCTGTGTGTAATGTGGTGTCAGGCCTGAGTGTGATGTGCTCTGCTGTGTGTGATGTGGTGTCAGGCCTGAGTGTGATGTGCTCTGCTGTGTGTGATGTGGTGTCAGGCCTGAGTGTGATGTGCTCTGCTGTGTGTGATGTGGTGTCAGGCCTGAGTGTGATGTGCTCTGCTGTGTGTGATGTGGTGTCAGGCCTGAGCATGATGTGCTCCGCTGTGTGTGATGTGGTGTTAGGCCTGAGCTTGATGTGCTCTGCTGTGTGTGATGTGGTGTCAGGCCTGAGCGTGATGTGCTCTGCTGTGTGTGATGTGGTGTCAGGCCTGAGAATGATGTGCTCTGCTGTGTGTGATGTGGTGTCAGGCATGAGTGTTAGGGGCTCTGCTGTGTGTGATGTGGTGTCAGATCTGAGTGTGATGTGCTCTGCTAAGTGATGTGGTGTCAGGCATGAGTGTGATGTGCTGTGTGTGATGTGGTATCAGACCTGAGTGTGATGTGCTCTGCTGTGTTAGGTAAGAGAGAGTGACTGAACAAAGTTTAAATGTGTGCGCCGCTCTGCCCCTTACGGTGCCTGCCAGCTGCTGCTGAAAGGGATGGGCTAAAAGGGAGGGGGGAATGCAAGGAGCACAGCTGTACCCGCGATATGATCAACGCATTTTATTTACAACCCTTTCACAGAAACCACACAGGTGTGCTGGAAAATGTAGTAAAGGGTGGGCTTTGTTATTAAAGAGTCCAAACCGAAGCTTTTTTTAAGTGTTTACTGCAACAGGCATCGAACAATTTGGAAATGTACAAACCAGGACGCCCAATATAAACATTAGTTTTCACATAGCCAAAGTGGGGGAAGCAAGGTCTGAGTGACAGTCGGTGTGATCTTGGGCATGACAGCCTTTAGCGAGCAAAGCCAGAAACGGCAGGGGCGGGGGAGCGGATTCCTTTGAACTCCTTTGCAGTCTCACAGGCAGCCAAATGGTGTGCGATGTGCACGCGCCCGCACACATTCACTGTAGGCAATCCGCCTGCTTGGGACCATTTTTTACCCTGTGTGCCAACCAAAACAATGCAATTTATAAAGGCATGCCAAGCAACCATTCAAAAAGCGGTAGGTGTGTTTCATGGCACAGAGGAATTAATAAATGCCTCGCAGAGCAGCGCATGCGCGCTGTCTCTAAGCCCGACCTAAAAAAACAGCATCTGTAGAAACGAGTCATTCAGCGCTGTGCACCTCATTTCTCTTAGAGTTTATATTCAGTCAGTCACTTTGCCACTGGAGGAGTGTGAAATTGACTCGATCCCGAAAGAAGTGGAGGTGCATTGTAGTCTAATGTAGTCTGCAACATTCTGTGTGACTAAAGTCAATAATAGAAATGGGAGTATAGCATATATAACAAGATCTCTGCAATTTGATACAACTTATACAGGGCCAGACTGGCCGTATCGGGCACTAGGCGTTTCCCTGGTGGGTCGTCAGGGTTGGAGCTGGTTTTAGACCCCTGGGGAGCTGTTTTAGTTACCGGGGGCATTAGCTGCAATTTCGGCCCCAGCAACAAAAAGCGGCACAAAGCTTTACTGCCACTTGCAACCCCCTACCCGGGTCCGACCGAGCTATTTGCCAGGACAGGTTTTGGTTCCCGGAACTTATATGTGTGTTCAGAAACCTATCTGACAGAATCGCGATTATTCTAGCAAATGTCTGTACATATGTTTATAGACAAGAGATATACTGTTGTGTTTACTAAATGTGATTCGTGTCCTTGGAACTCTAATTAAATAATCATGGGGCATATTATCAAGGACGGGTGATACATTATCGCCGCTTTTATCGGCAGGAAACTGCCGATAAAACGGCGATAATGGCCTTGATAATATGCTCTATAGAATTCCTATCAAAGCCCATGTTAGATGTCTTCACATCTAACATGGGCTTCGATAGGAATTCTATAGAGCATATTATCAAGGCCATTATCGCTGTTTTATCGGCAGTTTCCTGCCGATAAAAGCGGCGATAATGTATCACCCGTCCTTGATAATATGCCCCCATGTTTTTACTATATTCATTTTAAAAGTATATGTAGAGACATTTAGATGTATTTGTGTATAAAAGAGTGCACATAAATGTAACCCATGCACTTGTTAACTTAGCCTAACTTGTGGGCCAGAGATGCCTTTGGTCTCCAGCTCATGTTTTAAGTTTACCCATCAAATTCTTTGCAGTAGAAATGTTGCATGTAATTTTTGTTCCCACTTTGGGGGAATAAGTCTTCATTAGCAGCAAGAAGAGGGTCTTTGTTCTCAGCAGACACAGAGGCATGTGAAGTGGCTATTGATACAAGGAGAGCGATAACAAGATGGGAGGAGAGTTTTCATGGGAGAAAGAGATGGGACCAAGGACGTCTAGGATAGCGATTCATGAGAATAACAGGATGGTGTGAAGAACCCTAAGGGACATATTTACAAACCCCTATCGCCACTATATCGTCACTTTCAGTGGCGTTGTAGTGGCGATAGGGTCTTCTCCTTGTTTACAAGGCACCGTTAAGCTACTTAACATGGCTTATAAGGTGCCTTGTAAATAAGGTACCCTTTCACGCTGTAGTTAGCGTGAAAGGGGGGGGCAATAGGTGTTGCAGTGGGTGTTCCACCGCAACACCCATTGATTTAGATGCTGCCCTCTATTTACACGGGTGGCGTAAATAGGAGGCAACTCCAAAATTAAGACCAGGGAAAACCTGGTCTTAAACAGGTGAAACGAGGAGAAATACTTTATTACTTGTTTTTGCTATTTTCATGTGTGATGTGTTGTGCAGCACACATAGAAACAGCAGCTGCCATTGATTGTTTATGGGCAGGAAGGTTAACCTTCCTGCACATCAACAATAAAAATATTACATTTTGTAACTTCTATGTGTGCTGCATTAAGCAGAACACATAAAAGTTACAAAACTTTGTTTAAAGATTTTTAAAGATTGTCTCCCTTCCTGCACATAAACAATCTTCCCCTCAACGCAAACACCCTTGCACTTTGTTGCAAGGGTGCCTGCTTTGGCGCTAGGCTGCAAGTTTAGCACCATGCACCATATTGTTGTACTGGCAATTCGAGATGTACAACTACATAATTACTGCCCCGAAACTGGTCATGTTTGGCATCAAACATGTTAGAACATGCAACTATACCGATTCCAGTGTTAGTTGCATGATACCATGTAAGGGGGGCTCCTTAAAGGACCCCCTAATACCTACATGTGCAGATTTACAGGGTCTGACTGTCAGTCCGCGCTGCTGCTGACCCTAGACACTGTTCTGCCCCCCTGCTGATGAGCTTAACTAGGGCAGGGGACGCTGAACAAAGGATTTCATTTGAAGGAGAAGTGCCACCACCTCTCCTTTAGAATTAGGTAGGATGGGGGCACTTCCGAGCGTCAACAGACTGCATTGAAGGGCACATTTGGTGCCCTCCTTGCATAAACCAGTTTTGTCCAGTTCAGGAGCCCTTGGCTCACGCTCTGGCATTAAACTACACAAAGGACAGGGGAGTGTCCACCCCCTGCCCAGATTGTCCATAGGGAGGTGCCCAGAGCTCCTCTAAGTGGCCTCTTGATTCTGCCATGTTGAATCTTGGCCCTAGGGAGCATTTGACTGGCTAAGCCAGCTGAGTAGCATCCCTGAACGCCTCTGATAGTCGGGAAATGACAGAAAAGGTCCTTCCCTTTTTAGGGTTACTTAAGGGATGCCCTGAGGGTAGGTTCCTAGATTCATCCCAACCACACCTTCAGGATTCAACTCCTTGTTGTCTGAAGACTGTCAAAAGACTTTTCTGCTAGTGGTCACTGGAACTCTACTGTTCTTGGATTCAGGACCAAAGACAAGACTGCTTTAGTGGGAAGATTCCTGCTGCATCTTAGTCCCTGTCCTTCTTCAAGTTATGCAACTCCATGGCCATGCATTCTCCGAATCAGATGGAATCTCCCTTGAAAGGAAGTAGTCACTTCCCTGCATCTACAGGCACCTCTACAACTAACGGCCAGTTTGCTGATCCTGTTGTCCCACGGACATTGCCCAGCTCTGTAACACAGGCGGTGGTTTGTTGGCTCTCCAGAGGCTTGACCAGTCTTCCCTGCAACTGGGGTGGCTGTATTCCCGCTCCAGCCAAAGTGAACCTTCCCCCTGTTTACTGCATCTGTTTGTCGTTGCCTGGGCTGGTTGTCTCTCTGCACGGAAGATTTTTAAGGTTCAAGAAGCCCGAGCCTCCAGCATCCCACAGCTCCAAGAATGATGTCATGCCTGCATCCACTGCATAGTCAATCAATCAATTAAGTGTCTTGTAGAGAGAGACTACTCACCCATAAGGGTCTCAAGGCGCGGGGGCTGCAGATCCGTTTAAGGCACTGTCGTTCAGTCGTAGAGCCAAGTCTTGAGGTCCTTCCTGGATTGAGGCAGTGACAGTGATTGCCTGCGGTGGAGAGGCAGCTTGTTCCAGGTCTTTGCTGCAAGGTAGGAGAAGGATCTTCCTCCAGCCGTGTTCTTACAGATGCGTTAGATAGTTGAGTCTGCTGATGATGGGTGCGTAGGTGACTGTCTTACTGGACTCGTTGGGGATCCACCTGAAGATCATTCGGAGCAGGCATAGAGTGTGGAAGCAAGCTGATGAGATGGCGTCGATCTGGCGATTCATAGTGAGCGAGGAGTCCAGGATGCTGCTGATGTTTTGTGCATGGTCTGTGGGAGGCCACCAGGAGTCGTCTCAGCTGGAGGGGGTGGAGCCCAGGATGAGGACTTCGGTCTTCTCTGAGTTCAGCTTGAGGCAGCTGCCCTTTGTCCAGGTGGCGACAGCCTTCATCCCATCATGGAAGTTGTTCTTGGCGACTGTGGGTTCATTGGTAGGCCTTCATCTCCTGTGTGCTGCTGATGCTTCCTACTGACTGCCTGTGCCAGTCCCCATTGGGACCTCTAGGGGGCTCCATCGATTTCTGCTGGCTCTCCTGTATGCTGAGGGCCACTGCTGACTTACCTTTGCTGGGTTAGTCCCACAGACCTTGCTGGTCTGCGACACAGCATCTTCACCTCCAATCGTTGTTTGCATATGCCAAGGCTTGTTGGAGGTCCTGCCGGTCACTGACCCTCCTGCACTTGTTGACCGGCGTGGGACAGCTTGTGGAACCCTCCTGTGCTGCTGCATCACCGCCCGGGCTCCACAGCTGCTGCTTCAGCCTCGCCGTGCTACAGCAGGAACCAAAGAAATGTTCTGGTAGTGTGCTCCTGTGCCTCCTGATCACCTCCAGGTGGTTTGGACTCTCCCCCCTTAGCTTTCAGGTTCTTCTCATCTGGATTCCATGTCCTGGTTCCATTGGCCAGGTTCACGAGACGCTGTAGCTGCTGAACTTCCACGAACCTCTATTGGCGTCTATGGGCTGTTTTGACACGTCATCTCTATGCACATGGACTCCTGGGTGTAGGTATCCTGGTTCCTGAGGTATCCATGGTTGTGGTGGCTCTCCAACCTTACTCGATCCAAGTGGCTCCTTCAGGGTCCTTTGGGAATGGCCCTAGAACTGTAAAATCCCAACCTTACCAGGTGTTAGCCTTACCAGGTGTTCACCCGGTGTAACCACTCTGCATCTGGGCGCCTTGGGGTCCCCGGCTACTCACCTTAGGTGGTCCTGTGTTTCCCCTGGGGTCCTCCATCCTTGGGTATTAGTCCCGTTTTGGTACTTACTACACATTCCTCTATTTTAGTGTATGGTTTGACCCCCCATTGGGCCGTATGTGTTTTTCTATGCTTCTTACCTATTTCTGAAGTATTTCTTGCGTGTAGTTGATATCTCTGGGCAGGAGGTCCAATAAGTTATTGGTCCTATTTACAAGTTACTTGCACCATGGCAGCGCAACTTGCTGCCCCATATTTACAAGGACACATAAAGCCAACCTGTGTGCCTTTTTGCATACTTGTAAATATGGCCCCTTTACACGAAACACTTTGGGTGAAAGGGCTGTGCCATGGGTGTTACTGTGGGTGTTTCCACACAACACCCATGGCTTCTGCCGCATTTCCAGATTTACAAGAAATCGTAAACCTGGAAATGTTTCAGAATGCTGCACCTCCCGGGGGGAGGTGTAGGGAGGCGCAACGTAGAGAAATCTTTTCATTTCTCTTCATTTTTTCCTCTTTCTTTGCGTGCTGCATTCTGCAGCACACATAGGAGTAGGAAATCACCTCTTGTGATGGTTTTTGTGCAGGAAGGTGTCCCTTCCTGCACAAAAACAATCCTCCCCCTGACACAGGCACCCTTCCACCATGGTGCAAGGGTGCCTGCATCGGTACATGGCAGCTAATTGTGCGCCAGCACAGGGGAGAGCAAAGGGACCCATCATATTGTTGTAGAAATGACGCATTCCTTTGCTTTGGAATTAATGCAGTGCGGCGCAACAAAATGGCTTGCAGCACCGCGTTGCGTTAATTCTTTGTAAATAAGGCCCCTAAGGGATTACAAGAAATTAACGCAATGTAGTGCTGCAAGCCATTTGAAAACATTTCTCCTCATTGTGCCTCCCTACACCTCCCCAGGGACGTATTTCCAGGTTTACGATTTTTCATGAATCTAGAAATGTGGCTGAAGCCATGAGTGTTGTGTGGGAACACCCACAGCAACACCCATGGAAACATCCAGAGCTACACCCATGGCACGCCCCTTTGGAGCGTAGCCTGTTTGTTTAGATCTGAAATCCAGTCGTAAAATAACTAGTAGTAACTTTGCAATCATCATTTCTGTCTGATGTAAGGTGGTGCACATTCGACTTTCAATAGGATTTCATGCCCCATGTTCAGAGAAATCATTTGTAAGAAAATTAAAAAAGAACAAGAAAAAGCAATAGGAATAGGAATAGGAATAGGAATAATTCTTCCAAGATTAGTGCACTAGCCTTATGACAAGCGCCTACTTTTAATTTGATATGAAGGCTACATGCTCAGCATTAGTTTGGCAAGAAACTTCAATTGAATGAAAGCACAAAGTAATGACCTTAAAAGGTTGATCAGAATACAGAATAGGTCGACATATTAGACATAAAGTCAGCTTTATGAAGGGATCGAATTCTTGGCCAAAGAAAAAGTCCACTCTTTATACAGAAGAAAGTACTAAAATTATTCATGAATATCTAAAACCATTACAAACTGGTAGGAGTTAAAAGTAGCAGTTACACAAAATGATTATTGAATGTTTTTCAAGTGTACGGAGAATTAAGTAGATTTGTTTTGTTTTCTTCAATGAAGTCTTCTTGTGTGTGAAATCTAACAGATGAGACCACAGTGAAGAATAACCACAAACTAGCAAAGCTAACCGAGAATGGTCTCCTTTCATAAAAAACACCTCACAGGAATGAGCTGTTGAGATTGGTCTGGTAGTTTCCGATGGCGAGAGCAACTCGGTAGCGGAATAAAGGATTAATGTGGCTTCAGCAGCATCTGACCATAGGTGAGTGGATCTTGACACCCATTTCTTGCAATCCATATTAGATCACATTATCAATACTATCATGTGTCCTGACCCTTGCACACATTCTAACTCGTTAACTCCCTGTCCCATTTCATTAAAAAAAAAATCAAATCACTTCACTCATGAAATTTGCCAGCATCTTCCATGTGATTGAATCAACAATTTTCACTCCTTGCATGCCTACATTCATACTCAATCATGGCTAAAATACATTTGTCACACTTCCACTTACATTTTCAGGTCCAAATACATTGACTCCCTGAGAGTAGGGCATCCACACTGAAATTATTGACTGGGTCAACTCCACTGGATCTCTGTCATTATTTTGGAAATCTAAAACCATCTATTACAGATCTTTTGCCTTAATAAACCAAGCGAAGTCACACAAAAAAATCCTGATTCCCCCTTATTTGCTAACATGATACACTAGTGCCTTTCATGATTCAAATACCCAATACTAAGTCTAAGAAATAGTAAAATAAACCCACCCCACATAACTTGCCATTATCTTTCCAGAAAGGTGTATTATTATTCATTTCCATAGTGTTTTCAAACCATTCAACATGATCTCATTGACCCGAAGATTTCAAACAGTGGTCTTTTTAGTAGCAGTCTATAAACTGTCTTTGGGATCAGTATGTGAATCATTTTTTTAGCACATTTTATTGAAGATTTTGTCACAACAAATCCCACATACCTGGTAAAGTTAAATGAAAAACTCCTGAAACAGTGTATCCATTGTTAATACAAAACATGCAGGAATTATCATGAGTACAGTTTCCGGTGGGCAATCAGCCCTGAATATCAAATATTCAAATCTCGTGCAACCTTCCTTTTGTGTTTCCATTTCTATGGTTATTTGAATGGTTACAGGAATGTGAGGGTGGAATCAGGAATGTGAGGGTGGAATGTAAAGGAAGTTCCAGCTGGAGGGTTCGGACTCCGACAGTTATGCGGAGACCTCTGAAACTGGCGGATGTATCAGGATTGTGTGTGTGTGCTCTATGAAATAAAGAAGACCTTTGCAACTTCTTCAATTGTCCTTCTTTGCCAAGCGAACCTATTACATTTGGCAATGATCGGGATTGATTTCTACAGCACAATTCACAGCACTTCCCGATCACTATCTACGTGACCAGCGGGAGGACATATTTCAACTCGTTTCAGGCACTCGACCTCTTCAAGCTCTGAGGCACTTCTCAGCAGGTCGTATGTTGAATTATATAATTTTTCCTTCAAGGCCCTGTTTATTTTAAACTGCTTACTGCCACGCCGCGAGCACTCACGCTTACCCTGCGCACACCTTGGAGTTAGAGTCCTCCATCAAGATTCTTCTTCACTGCGCTGCAGCCACATCCCCTCACCTCACATTTCACGTGTCCATGTCAGGGTCATGCACGGTGACCTTACGTGCCGCCATCTTGTCAGGCACCAACTATACTTGGGTTTCCTGCGCGGTGACATGCACACCTATGCTACTTAAGTTCACGAGTCAGTTTCTAGTCCTCAGCTGAGCACACCACCTTTAACTCAGTCACAGTGATGAGCACACCTTTCTTTCATTACATGCGTCCTTCATTTATTCAAATCCACAAGTGGTTTCCAAGTTGCCAGTACGAGTGCACCATATTTTAAATACAGTCACAGTGATGCGCACACCTGCTTTTTCTCATAATGCGCGTTGAGTGCACATTATTCACACAGTGATGCGCACACCTTAATTATTTTGGGTTCATTATTGTGCATGCGCATCCATTATACATAATTTACACTGTGATGCGCACACCTTATTTTCTTAGTGTTCTTTCCTAATCTTGAAATTATTATATCATTTCTACATGGAGATGTGCACACCACTCTACTAGCTGCACCTCATTCATTGGTGATACCTGTTAATTTAAATTTTCTATACATTATTCTATATTTCTTCTTGCTGTGTTTCTACTCAGTGTTTATTTTTCACAATGCAAAATATAACCTGTCCTCCACATTTTATACCAGAAACTGGAGTACTTAAAACTAAATGGAAACAATGGTTTAAAGGCTTTGCCAGTTACATTATAGCATTGGATGGGTCAAAATTTGAGCCAGTCAGGAAATTAGCGCGTCTTTGCAATAATTAAGGTTCTGAAGGACAAAGCACTTTTGACCACTTACCACCAGTCCCCCAAACTGATGAAACTGTTTGGGATGTGTACAAATAAGCTGTATGCAGACTATCTAATCATTTTAAGGATGACACCAGTGTTGTAGTCAAAAGACATACATTTTACACCAGACGTCAATATGAATTTGAATCTATTGATACCTTTCTAGCTGAATTAAGAGTCTTAATTGCTACTTGTGAACTTGATGGCAACATTGATTCTTATTTAAGAGATCAGCTAATTGTTAATTGTTCTAACAAAAAAGTTCAGGAAAGATTACTCTGCTGTAGAAACCCTTCTTTAAGTGAAACACTTGAAATGGCCAGAGGCATCGAGAGATCAGTGGTAGCACAAAAAGAATTGAATAAAGCTAAAGCTGAGCCCATAGCTGAACCTGTTAACGTTATTGGTACCAAACATAAAGCTAATTTTAATAAAGTTCAGGACAACAAGAAGCGTATGTTACAGATGTGGCTCGTTCTCACATTTAGCCAATGCTAAAAATTGTCCAGCGTTAGGTAAGCTTTGTATGAAATGTAAGAAAGTTGGACATTTCTCTCGTTGGTGCAGAAGTTCTCATAAAATTGCCACCCTTGAAAATGTGGAAGATTCTTCTAATCCAACATTTGTGCCATCAAAAGTTTTAACAGGATTGTGCTTTCCATTGATTCTGATGTGAGTGATAGTTGACCCCTTTGCAATGTAGTAATTGATGATGTTGAGATTCAAGTGACAGTTGACTCTGGTTCTCCTATTACTTTTGTCACTGATGAGTTATACTATAAACATTGGAACTCTGTTCAACTATCTCCACCGGACATTCACATAATTGCCTTTAGTGAACACAAAATTGATATGTGAGGCTTCTTCTCTGACAATATTAGGTTCAAAGATAGACTAATCTTTACGAAAATGTATGTGGCAAAGAAGGGCTACAACATTTTAGGATGGAAAGACCAAGGGAAATTTGGGATGGTGTTAAGACAAGGCATTGCTTGTCCCATTTCCTTGGTGGATATACCTGAAGCTAATCCTACTTTACAACAATTGTTACTTAAGCACAATGAATTATTTTAAGACAAATTAGGTCTGGTACGCGGTTTTGAACACAAAATCATTTTTAAAAAAAGGATGCGGTACCCATCACCCACAGAATCAGAAATGTCCCACTTTGTATCAGAGACCAATTGAAATAGCACCTGGTGAAGTTGTGTACTGACAAGGTCAGAGAACCGTTTGATTCGTCAGAGTGGATTTCTCCGATTGTTGTCGCAAAGAGTAAGGGCACAAAAGATATCAGACTTTGTATTGATTTAAGATCTCTAAACAAGAACATTTTGATTGACTGTTTTCCCTTACCAAAGATTCAAGAAATGCTGGCTCATCTGGGAGGTGCCCAAGTCTTCTCTTGTATAGATTTAAAATCAGCCTACCATCACTTGCAAAAGACTCGCGCTCCTTAACTGCTTTTAACACGCCTTTTGGTGCTTTCATATTCTTAAGGATGCCTTTTGGCCTGGCATCAGCCGCGTCTGTTTTTCAGAAATTAATGTTTAAGTTATTTGGGGAGTGTAAAAATATCCTTGCTTATCAGGACGGCATTCTTGTACTTTCTAAAAATCCTGAAGAACATTTGGCAATTTTGAGTGATGTGCTACGAATTTTAGAATCACAAGGCTTCATAGTTAAAAAAGAAAAGTGCAAATTTCTTGTCAGCAACATAGACTACTTAGGTCGTCATATTTTTGAATCTTGTATTAAGCCTAAGTCTGACCTTGTCAAGGCAATTTTGACAGCCCTGCTCCTGAGAATAAAGACCAACTACAGTCTTTTCTCGGGTTATGTGAATATTATTCATGGTTTATTGACAGTTTTTCTTTTCAAAATGAGCCACTAAGGAAACTTCTCAGGAATGGTGAACAGTTCGTATGGGAAGAGGTTGAGTCTGCAGCTTTCAGTAATTTGAAAAATATCATTGTCAAAGCCCCAGCTTTATACCCCTTCAGGGATAATGTCCAATTCATTATCACAGTAGATTCCAGTGGGCTTGGACTAGGCGCCATTCTTACACAGTTAGTTGAGGGTGTAGAACGTACTGTGGGTTTCGCGTCCAGATCTCTTTCTCAGACGGAACGCCACTACAGTACCATTGAAAGGGATGCCTTGGCCTGTGTGTGGGCCACCAAACACTTTGAAACTTTTCTATGGGGCAGAAATTTTGTATTAGTCACCCATCATAAGCCCCTCGTTTTCTTGTTGTCAAAGAATGAGCATGACAAGGTCAGTCCTAGACTAGTAAGATTACTGTCCAGGATGTTTAAATTTAATTTTGTCATTAAGCACATTCCCGGCGGGAAATTGCTTGTGCCAACTTTCTGTCAAGGTGCCTTCTGCATGATTTACACACCAATTCTCTTAATGATATTTTAGAATATGTAGTTGGTCTGGTTGATGACTTGGTTGTTTTGGAAGGGGTCATCAGCAAATCTGAATGGGTGGAATGTTCGAAAAATGATTAAAAGATTCATCACCTAAGGGTGGCCTGATGAGAGGAACTTGTGTGAAGGTTTACGCCCCTTTCATAAGGTGAAAGATGATCTTACCATCGAAGACAACATCGTCCTGAGAGGGAGTTTGTTAGTCCCTGCAGGACAACTCAGGCTAAGACTGATTAATTTTGCCCATGAAGGCAACCTTGGCATGACTTGCCCAAAGAAACGGTTGAGACTTTACTATTGGTGGCCAGGAATGGATGTTGAAGTAGAAAGTTTTGTGGGACGTTGTGCTAGCTGCTCTATGGCTGATAAATCTGTGAAGGTTTGCAACACTCCTCTTCATCCTGTTACCTTTTCCAATGGCCCATGGGAAAAACTGGAAAAAGGGTTTATTGGTTTATTGGTCCCATGTACAATCTCAGAGCCAATATTAGATATGCCTTAGTCTAGTTGATTATTATTATTTGAAATGGGTAGAGTGTACATTTTTGTCTGAACCTTCTACCACTGCTGTGGTTGAGATGCTCAATTATTTGTTTCATTGGGAAGGGATTCCCAAAGTTCTAGTCTCAGAAAATGGGGTTCAATGTAATCTCATTCAATGCAAACTTTTCTGAAAACCATGGGAGTCAAGCATTTAATTGTGGCTCTTTATAGTCCCCAAGGTAATGGTATGGTGGAGAGGGTGAACAGAATGTTAAAGGAGACAATTCAGTTGGCTTTTTCTGAAGCTGTTCAAGAGAGATTGTGGAGTTACGACAATACTCCACACTCCGTGACTGGCATTTCACCTTTTGTCCTTTTGCCCAGTGCGAACTGTGTAGTGCACTGTGCAAAATGCTGTTCGCACTGATTGCACCGTGCCAGATGCTTGATGCTTTCCATCGCACTATAAACAAGCTCACGCTGACCCTTGGTAGCGCTTGTTTTCGCGCGATGGCTGCCGTTTTTATATCGCCCTGCATGCCATCGCTAATGACATGCAAAGTAGGTGTTCCTGGGTAAAACAGCATGGGAAAACCTGCTAACACGGCTTCGCAATATTATCAAGCCGGCAGCAGACCCGCGAAGCGATGTTAATTATGGCGCTAAGCCCCCTTTATTGCAGATATTTAACTCCTGCTTTAAAGTTGGCTTGGTCTACTTAGTAATGGGAGGTGGATTGCAAGGCTGAGACCACAGAGGCGTATTAGCAAGGTTTCCATTATCGCACAAAATATATCGCTGCATTTCCTGCGCTATTCCCGCTTTGTGCTGCTATCACTGGACTTCCTATCTCATTTGAGATAAGCATTGACAATAATGCGCTAACTCAGTGAGGAAATCCAGTGATAGCTGTCGATAGAATAAAACGCGCTACGCGCTCTCCGCTATTTATCGCAGTTTGTTGATTTATTTATTTATTTCGGAGCTTATATAGCGCACAGCTACCCCCAACGGGGGTGTCCCGGTGCTTGGGCGGCAAAGGAGAGAGTAGACTCAGCAAAAATAATTGCTGGAGAAGAGTCACATCTTGAGGTCTTGGCAGAAGATGGATTCTGAGTTCGTCAGACGTAAACCCAAAGGTAGGCTGTTACAGACTTTGGCAGCAACTACCGCAAAGGCAATGCCACCCATTCTGGTTCGTCGAAAGCATGGGGGAGAAGAGGAGTTGTAGGTGGTTGGATCTGAGAGCACGATTAGATTGGGACTGTCTGAGTCGAGCTTTCAGATAGGCTGGACCCGTATTCTGTAGTGCTCTGAAGGCTAAGATCATAGATTTAAATTGGATACGTTTTGCCACAGGGAGCCAGTGAAGCTTTTTCAGGAAAGAGGAGATCGAGTGACGGTAAGGGATATTGTATATCAGTCTGGCTGCCGCATTCTGGACCATCTGTAAGCGTCTTATCAGGTAGGCAGTAGCCCCTGCGTACAAGCTATTAGTGTAGTCTAAATGGAAAGTAATGAGTGCATGAATAACTGTCCTACGTGAGTCATGAGGGAGGAAGGGGAAGATTTTCCTGATCATGCAGAGTTTTCCAAAGCAGGCTGCAGATACTTGATCAATTTGATTTTTGCATGAGAGTTCGCTGTTGAATCTGACCCCTAAGTTCCTGGCTGATGACACTGGTTCGGGAGGAGGGGATAATTCTAGAGGCCACCAAAGGGAGGGAGGAGGAGGAGGGCGTGGTTGGTTGAAAAATAGCACCTCCATTTTATCCGAGTTTAGCTCGAGGGTATTGAGGGCCATCCAAGACGAGATGTTGCGCAGGCAGCAAATAAACATAGAAAAGGTAGCTTCCGAGTGCTGTTGCAAACTGCCTCCTAACTATAGCCGGTACGTATTATTATGGAGAGACCTGGCCTAATGGGTAGAGCTCCCAATTTCACAGCTGGGGTACCGGGTTTGAGTCTCTGTGTGGATCAACATCCTGTGATTATTGAGAAAATCAAGCTGATTCTTGGGAAAATCAAGTGCCTTTCAAATGTGCCCTTAATTGGTGCTATAAGCGCCGGTTCTGAGGATTAGGTGCTGGTGCTGAGCACCGGAAAGCACCCCCTCAAATTAAGCACTGGTTGGCATCAGGTTTTTTTAGAATAGGTAAAAGGATGGCCTGTTTCCAGGCAGAGGGGAAGATTCCTGTCTGTAGTGATTATATGCCCCTAAATGTTTGGCCCTCATGCACCAATTCAAATGAACAAGCCCTTACATAACTCATTCATACACCAAATGAACAAGCCCTTACATAACTCACTCATACGCCAGAACGAGCACTTACATGACTCTTTCACACACAAATGAACAAGCCCTTACATAACTCATTCATACACCAGATTGAGCACTTACATAACTCGATCATACACCTCAACGAACACATACCAAGTCAAGTCAAGTCAAGTCAAAAAATTTGTATAGCGCACTACATACCCAGAGGGTTTCAAGGCGCTTAGGAAGGGGAGGAGGATTATTTGTCAAATATCCACGTTTTAAGCTGCTTTCTGAACGCTAGGTGGTTCTGGGTGAGGCGAAGGTAAGCGGGGAGTGAGTTCCATGTTTTAGCAGCCAGGTATGAAAAGGATCTGCCTCCCATGGTGGTCTTGTTTATGCGAGGTACAGTGGCGAGGGCTTGGCTGGAAGAACGTAGTTGGCGGGGGGGGGGGTGTAGAAGGACAGTCGAGAGTTGAGGCAATCTGGTCCGATGTCGTAGAGTGATTTGTGTGCGTGGGTAAGCAGTCGGAAGGTGATCCTCTTATTGACGGGTAGCCAGTGGAGGTCTTTAAGGTGACCAGAGATGTGTTCGTTGCGTGGGATGTCTAGTATGATCCTGGCTGAGGCGTTCTGGATTCGTTGGAGTTTCTTCTGGAGTTTGGCGGTGGTACCTGCGTAGAGGGTGTTTCCGTAGTCCAGTCGGCTCGTGACCAGAGCGTGGGTGACTGTTTTCCTTGTTTCGGAGGGGATCCAGCGAAATGTTTTTCTGAGCATGCGGAGAATGTTGAAGCAGGAAGAGGAAACGGCGTTGACTTGTCTGTTCATTGAGAGTGAAGAATCCAGGATAACGCCTAGGTTCCGTGCGTGGTCTGTCGGGATGGGTGCTTTTCCGAGGGCTTCCGGCCACCAGGAGTCGTCCCAAGCAGAGGGGGATGTACCTAAGATGAGGACTTCTGTTTTGTCTGAGTTCAGTTTCAGACGGCTTTGTTTCATCCATTCGGCAACTTCTTTCATTCCTTCGTGTAGGTTAGTTTTGGCGGTGTTGGGGTCTTTGGTGAGTGATAGGATCAGTTGGGTGTCATCAGCGTAGGAGATGATGTTGAGGTTGTGTTGGCGTGCGATGGCCGCGAGGGGGCTCATGTATACGTTGAAGAGGGTGGGACTGAGTGAGGATCCCTGTGGTACGCCACAGATGACTTCAGTGGCCTCGGACTTGAATGGTGGGAGGCGGACTCTTTGTGTTCTTCCGGAGAGAAAGGAGGTGATCCAATCAAGTGCTTTTCGTTGTATTCCGATGTTTCTGAGGCGCTGAAGAAGGGTGCTGTGGCAGACTGTATCGAATGCAGCAGATAGGTCGAGGAGGATGAGGGCGACTGTGTCTCCATTGTCCAGTAGAGTTCGAATGTCGTCAGTTGCTACGATGAGGGCGGTCTCAGTGCTGTGTTTTGCTCTGAATCCCGATTGTGAGGGGTCGAGGGATTTGTTGGCTTCGAGGAAAGCGGCGAGCTGGTTGTTGACGGCTTTCTCGATGACTTTGGCCGGGAATGGAAGAAGCCAAACTACACTAAAACTGAGAGACTAAACAGCAGTCATCTCTTACACAACACAAACCAAAGAAAGGCTTACCTCTCATACATTACACCTTAATAAACTTAAACACAGTTGTGGTGAAGACCTGAGACCTATGACCCTAACCCTTCAGACACCATGCTTATATTTTCCATTGCGATTCAAGTTCATGGACACTTTCCTTTTTCAGACACTTCTGGGCTCACAGGCCCACAATAATACAGCTTCTTCTTTATTCAAAGACTCGCTGCTGTATCTGGGACTCTTGAGCAGTTCCTGTAACCACTAGCTCTGAAACCAGATTCCAAAACTTGAGCATCCGCTACCCAACATCACCAAAACTGAGTGACAAGACCAAACCGCAGACACCTCATACATATCACAAACCAAAGAGTGACCTAACATCCTGACTGCACCCATACACGAAATAAGGATTCAAGACTCTGATGTGGTCAAATTCTGCGAGAAGTGTCTTCAACGAAATGTCCCCAACACTGGCTTTATGACCGCATCATTATGCTTCCCTCGCGTTTTGCCATCGACTTGTTACAGCAACCATTGTCTTAATCAGCATCCTCCGAGTAGCCTCTGTTCCTGAGACCTTTGAGCAATACCAGTTACAGCTTGGCTCCGAAACTAGTTATCATTTCCGAACGTCTTCCATAAGAATCAAGCCTCAAATTAGTTTTCTTCCGGGCATCTAGCATTTTTTTTTTCTCCTTTGCTTAATGCTCAAAATTCTGTTGGCAACATGCAGGAATAAAACGTCAACAGTACCTGTCTCTTGTAAACGACCTGCCGATGATACCCACGGTAATACCTTTGAATTACGAAGCAGGCCTTGTTTTGTCTTACTCAAAATGGAGGCACGCACACCAGTTCGAGTCGGGTGGTTCACGGCACGCACATGTGCCAAAACGTCTTGTCAGAAGAAAAGTCGTCACAGAAGATGACTCACAGTGTTGGAAAACCTGTCTCGAGCAGACTTCGAAACAGACACGGTAACCGTTACTTCTCTTGTTAAAGCAAAACGGTCTTAACATGAAAACCTTCACTTTTGACATAAAATCGTTTCCCCATCGTCTTCCTGATGATTACAAATCATCAACCCTTTCCCTTTCATACTGAGGCTCGATTTTCAGCCCCCGAAACAAAAGCAAATCAAATCGTCCAATTCTTCCTCCCCAGGATTAACTGCTTACTCCATAAATCAGTTTACGTGTAAAATGGATGTACATCTCTTCGAGGCCCGATTTTGCCCCCGAACTCATGCAAACATCAGAGCTGCATTTCTTAATAAACCGCTCGCACTTCTATGTGAGGCCCGATTTTTCCCTCCGGTCACAAAGAAACAACAGTGCAGCAGTTATTATTCCTTCACTTTCTGTATTTCGGTAGATTTTATACCATTGATTAACACTGTCCTGGCACATCTGGGTGTTAGGGCGACCGATGGCAAGGTCACTGATGGGGTTACTACCTTTGAGCTAGACAGCGTTACACCTTATAGTATAATCTCATATAAAGAAAGTCAATTACCTCCAAAACTATCGTTTACTTCATTTTTCTTCTTAGACTTCTGCAAGCTTTGACTTCTTTTCTTTGTTCCAGTCCAGTACTCCTTTCCTTTACAGTTCTTTTTTATTTGCACGCGTAGAATCTTCTTCACGGTGATCACCAAATGTCGCCAAATGATGTAACCAATAAGAAGCTGGATCGTCCTAGTTGATTAATAAGTTACTTTATTGAATTAAGATGATAAATATTAAGTTATAATGTTAACCCCATCATGAGCAGCTGTCCTGCTGCTCAGCCCTCACCCAACTGACATTCACGAAGCACTAGCATTCCACTCATCCAACATTCTACATCACATGCATTCTAGCTGAGCAGCAGGGAGACTCAAGATACAACAGCCCCCTTTCACCCATTGCTGTGGATCATTACTTTTTTGTATATCTGGGCCTCAGTAAATACCCTCTAGGAGGTTATGGTCTATTGGTCATCGAGGGCTTTGAAAGAGCCGCACATAAATAAATCACTGGCATGAAGACAAATGAGGGACAAGAAATTAATACACCTGTTCAGCAGCAACAGCAGATTTGCGTTTACATAACCTCTGGTAATAAGTACATTCAATTTCAGGCATTTACTTAGACTTTCACAATCCCACGAACGACAAGACGCCGAGGCCGACTGATGAATGTAACTTCCCTGCTCAAAGGCCACATCCAAGACAAAAGCGGGCTGCGCCGTGGGATTCAAATATGTGCCGAGGCACTTTAACCTTAACTGCGGCGTCGTGTTGAATTATTCAGCGCGGCGATGTTAATAAATGAGAGTCTGGCGCGGGGCAGGAAATGTCGAGAAATATTTTTCATCTGCTCAGCACTCTTAAATGAAATGCGTGTCCGTTTTCCCTTTCGCTCATTTTCTAGCAAGAAGCATTAAATGGTCTACTGCAGCCGGCAGTAATTACTTGGAATTATTGGGCTATTAAGATGATCTCACCTTATTGATTACCTGCAAAGTAGGGAAATCCCAAGCGTGCTCATTATAAATTTGGACTCTTGATAGGATGATGACAAAGGGCTATACTTTTAGGACATTTTCAGGTGATGTGATACATTAAGCAGTAGATTGATGTATAGAGTAATTATAATAAGAAGATTATAGCCACACTTTAACAATCCGAAACAGTAGCCTAGAGGGCTCACAGTGGTATTGAGGATAAGGAGGAAATGAATACTGAATAGTCACTGTAAATTAAAACATTGATTTTTGTGCAATAGTAATACGATTAGGACTTTTTCTGAATCATTGATGGAGTTATTATTAGGAGCATGCCACCTGGGCTGTTGAATGCTAGGGTTGGTGGATACCAAGATTGTCTATGTTTTATTCCACCTCACGTCTCTTTCTTCGATCACTCCACATGCCTTAAGGGGCAGATTTACAAGAAAGTGACACATCTGTAGAGATGCGTCACTTTTCCTGCACCACCATGCAAAACCCTTGCGTCACCATGGATGCGCTATATTTACAATACGGCGCAACATGGCGCAAGGATTGACAGATGCGTCAGAAATTCTGATGCATCTGTTGACGGAAAAGTCACGCATTGCTGGAGTCGTGTCGCAGGGTTATAATGAAGGGGTTCTGCCCACATCACCCTCCCATACCGGAGCAGGGGTCATCAAAAAGATGAAAAAGCAGGAAAAAACGGTATAAAGGGATAAATTTCACATTTAATGTTAGGAATCAAGAAACATTTAAATTATCTTGTTCTATACAACTTAATGTAACCACATCTAATTAAACAAAATTTATATGGACATATAAACGTATCACAAGAACAAGTGGCACACAAAATTAATCCATGGAAACACAAATCACAAAATATACATATATACAATAATTATATACAACATATACAATATATAAACAACGGCGTACCCTAAGAGAGGTAATAGAAACCTTTCTCAAAATATATACACTCCCACTTATGAGTGATATAGATCTGATAGGAAGTCCTAAATGATGCCTGAGAAAAGAATTCTCTCACAAAACTACCTAAATAAGGCGCAAGGAGTTGAAACAAGTACAAATAATGATAGGGGGACTCCTTCAACTCAGAAGTGTTGACGCAGTCGCGGTTGCGTTTCCGCCAGTAGACTCTTTATGGCTTCATCAGGACAGGGGTACTAAAACAATATTATAAAAACACTAATTATATCACAAACGATGTACATGTGCAAAAACCATCTCACCCTTCTGTGTTAATGCAGCATCCGCCGTGCTCAAAGAGCTTTAAATCCATATACAAAACTCCTAGAGAGGCACCAACCAAAGTGAAAACTCCAAAAGCCCAGACTAAACCAAAGTGTGTAAAGAACATATACCAGCAGTAAGTAAAGAAGGACAGACAATGATAAACTAATAAGGCTAAGTGAATATAAAATAGATTAAAAAGATCCACCGAAAAACGTGAAACAACTAAACTGTGTGTTCACACATACCAGCAAGCATAAATCGAAACATACTCTCAATCTTACCATCTGGCAAGAAAGGACTTACCTTGCAGAAAACCTGTCAATAAACACGCCACTCCCACCAAGGGAGGGCAACAAGGGAAGAAATCCTCTCAAAATAATGCCCGGGGCCCTGCAAGAAAAATCCCCACATCTGTATTCACAAGGGCGGGGGGCCAAACCGGAACAAGGATCAACTACCCACATTTTACATATCACGCTTTCATTCATATAAACATACCTCTCGGGCACTCACTGGCGTGCAGGGTCCACTTGTCCAAATAAATGGGGAGATAACACGCGTGGAATGCGTTAAATGGCACAGGGAAGCAGGGCGGCGAAATTACGCTCCTACAGCTCCTGGTGAAATACAACCCAAAACACTACTAAGTCGCTGGACAAAATTACAATAATCAACTAATAATATCTCATCAAGTCCATGCTAACCAAGGGGCAAAAAATCCGAGGTGTACATACCTTACAATGGAGTCGCACTGGCTCAAAAAGCGGCATCAACAATCCACAGGCAAACAACTCACAAGTTTGTCTAGCTTTCTCACGTACACCCACGCCTCATGCAAGAGCGCATTGACGTCATACGTCACGTGTCAAGTTTCCTTTGCCAAGAACATCAACAACGGACTCCCGAACGCCGTTTCCACACAGTCATCACTACTCTACTCTGGCATAGAAACGGAGAAGCGACTGCCGCACAATGAGGTAGTCGTGTCGCAAGCATGACGCAACTCCAGCGATGCGTGTTGCGGCCTATTCCCAATACACTGCGTCACTCCTTATGCCTGAGTTTTGACGCAGTGTCGTCCTAAAAGTCACGCAGTGAAATCTTGAAGATTTCACTGCACCACTTTTACGCAGCTTTCCTGCGTGCGAGCGCCTACCCTGCATACATTATACCCGACGCAGGTATAATGTCACGCAGGGTTTTACAACATGATGCATCTCCCTAGATGCGTCATGTTGTAAATGGGCCGCAACTTTTACACTGCCGCTGCTTCACAATGACGGCGCAAGAGTGACGCAAGGAGCTTGTAAATCTGCCCCAGTGTTTTTATTTCATGTTGCACGTTCTTTTCCATCCTTGCACTCACCAGTTGTCATTGTTTCCCAATCTTTGGCTTCCTCCTTCCTTTCCCATTTTTTGCCTTTCTCTTGCTCTGAGTCAAAATATGGTAATAAGAAATAAGACCCGATACACAAAAATGAGGACCTGTGCACATGACCTGCAAACACTTGTCCATGATATGCACGGCCATATTTGGATTTGTCACATCTGAAAGGGGTGATTCCCATTGTGTTTCTCGGTAGTTAGTCGGACATCCTCTTACAGCGGTTTACGAGAGTTTTTCATTGACTTTGGCTCTTCTGTTGAAATAGACATGCTCTGTGTACAGCAGGTTCACATGAGACATTGGTTTGCGAACATAAAGCAAAATCTGAACTTTAATGCCAAGATACATCAAAGTCCACACTCTTTTACAACCTTCCATTTGACCACTGTGGTGACATTAAGGATAGCTTAGCATAGTGCCACCACACCCAAAACACGTGAAGTGAGACAGGTTAAACGACTACTGAACAGAAAGATGACTTGGACCGAGATAACTTTGATAGCTATAGACTGATGACATATCTCTTGTGGGGATACTGGAGAAATCAGTCTCCATCCCACTGCAGCAACAAATCAATACCTATCTACCGTATGACTATCAGCTTTGGGCCTCTCCGCAAAACAGGAACAATTTCCATTCAAGTGTGAATGAGGCTACAGGAAACCAAATATGGAATTCCTTCTCTCTGGAAACTGCTGGGAATCTCAGCCGCATTGAACATGGTCTACCACCAGACCCCTGGCTAACATCCTCTCACATGGGACAAGTGGCTTCATTGGGTGGGGGTGGGGAGCCTGGTGGGACCGGAGCCCTATCTGTAATTGTTCTGGCCTCTCTTTTGCCATAAACGAGTTGGCAGCTGCAGCCAAAAAAAGACAGGCTCTGCCACGTCAGCTTCGGAGCAGCTTGGGAACAGCAATGTTGTTCCTGTTTACATTTCACATTTTCCTTACTCGTGAATTGCCTAAGAGTATTTGATTTTTCTGTAGTTGTTTTCATGCAACATATAACTCAGGTATAGTGCTTACAACGGGCAACAATTGAGAGCAGGCCGAATGTGGAGTGGATTTCTCACAATGCCTGTCAGTGGCTCACAAAAGAGTTCGGAATACATGCTCATCCAATCCAAACGTGAACAGGTACATTGTGTTTGGTGGAGGTAAGGGGTTGTGTTTGGCAGAGGTAAGGGGAAGGAAATGCAAGGAACTATGTGCAGGACAGAGTGAAAAGAAGGTGCTGAAGAGGAAAGAGTTGAGGTGTGAGATATGCAGATGGAGCGTTTCAGAGGGATTTAAAGAGAAAAAGGGCATAAGTATCTATCTGAGAGACTCCAGAAGAAAGTGAAGTAAAGAGGAGAACAGGAGTGGCTGAGACACTACGAAGACCAATCACCCTTCCAAAGACCTTAGTAATGTTTAATTCACAGCCCCTCTTAAAAAAACTGAACTTAACTCAGGTCAGACCAGCCCTTTACTACTTGCAATTGTTAAACCCTGAAAGCACTTTATTCCTGACTGTTTTTTTTAATCTGCCCTTAGACTTAGAAACAGTAGGGAAAGTTAACTGCATAAGTACTGCTGCTATTTCCATTTTCATACCTGCTTATTTGTGATTGTTGTTATCAATATATATTATATTATCTGGGTATTTTATGCTTGTATACCATGTTTTTACTATGTAATATTTATTATTGGACAATGTGCTTTTATGTTTTTTTCTGCTTGAAAAACCGAATAAAGATTTTGAAATGAAATGCAATTCACAGTGTGCTTAAAATGTTTAAATGATTTTGTATGTATCTGTATGTGTGCTTACATATACATATATTTATTACACATATTCACAATCTACATGATTGCCCATCGTAGATGTCCCCAAAACCGTTATTGGAGGTCCCACGTGTGCCTCCCTCAAAATCAGTTTTAGAGATGCCACTGCACGCGTCTCAACAGTATTGATCACCAATTGCTTCCTAGCTACGTTTCTGGTCACTACCATGTCTTCCGGATATTTTCTAGCGACATGAGGCTTATCACAGGCTGCTGGTCCTCTCGCTTGTTGAGTTAACCTCGACAGAAAGCACCTATTGAGTACCTTCACCAACCTCATAGCCAACTGCATCAATCGATTGAGGGTACTCATCTCTGAGTCTATAATTTCTAATAAAATCCATAGTCTAAAGTAATACCTGTCTTTTAGTATATACTTTTTACCACATACTTAGTGGTATGCTTTTCCTCTGTGATTATATATTCAATAAAAAGCCTTGTCTGCTGCTCAAAAAATCATCCTCATGATGTGGTGTGAATAGTCTTGACATTGATAACAATATTTGAATACAAATAACATGTATTTATTTTTTACAAATTACCAGAGTGACTGCTGAACCTATCTGAGCCTTCGCTATGTTCATAATATGATCTCACAGAACTTGAACTACCATACTTTCTTAATCAAAACAAGTCAAATATTGAAATAGGCTTAGAAAGTGTCACTCCATATGCGTCATGATGATCAAACATATGCCTGACTACAAAAACGGTTGCACTGAGCAGTTATCCAAATTCACAAGCAGACAAGGCCAGTTTTAGGGCAGTGCAACCAGTGAAGCCGCAGTGGGCGCTGACCTGGAGGGTGGGCATTGACCTCAGGGGGGAGGTGTTGTGTTTGGCAATAACTCACAATTTAAAAGCACCTGCTGCAAAGTTTCTTGCACATCCAGCTTTCAGGCAGCAATAAAAATGTCAAGATTAATGTTCCTACTAGAGAGGAGGATCGGAGTTTTGTCTAGTGGCAATTTTGACTCGCCATAAAGTAGCACAGAGGGTTAGTATGCCTGCTTCAAAGAGCAAATCTGTATTTTATGTGAATAGCTGGCTGGATGAGTAAAATTAGCCTTTACCAGCGCTTTAAAACAAATGAAATGTATGTGAGAGAGGATCTACGGAGAGATGAGGGCACTTTTGCCAGATGGTAGTGAGGGAACCCAAAGAGCTGGTCAATGGGCGGGGGGCAAAAAAGATTGTCACACCATGCGCCACCAGCACTAAAGCCGGCCCTGCAAGCAGGTCATTACATAGAATCTGCAGGTAGGACCCAAGTTGATTTATTACCCTAAGACAAGACCTAACCCCACACTGAGCTCAGTAACTTTGGAGAGGGTAAAAACCTTCCAGTATTTGGGCGTATTGTTGCATGAGAATTTATCCTGGGATCCACAGATATCAAGTTCACGGTTAAGGCTGTCACAACTGTCCGGGGCAATTTTGAAGGTTACAAACACTTCTACCTACAAACCTATAGCCCCTGCAGTTGAAATGTACAAAACACAAGCCAAGTCGGCCGCACTATATGGCAGCGAGCTGTGGGGATTCAAAGCTGGAAAAGAGTTGTCTAGTGTTGAAAATAACTTCTTGAGACGCCTTTTGGCCCTTCCGCGTGGTACACCTTTGCTTCCTCTACGACTAGATACGGGTCTACCTCCCATATCGGACGACCTTGAGTTAAAACCATTAAGATTTTGGCATAGGCTTTGGTCTACTAATGAGCTCAAACATTATAGGCAAGATCTTCTCCATGTTATGAATTTAAATCACAATGGAAAAATTCCATGGCTATCCTCTGTAAAGCAGGAATTGTTTCGGTTGAATCTCCAAGAGTTGTGGGAGGCTCATGAGTTGGGTTGCCAAAGAGTTTCCCGGAAAAGACTTGTAGAACTTCATAGGGAAAAAAGTCTTGCCTCCCTTATGCTTGCACCCCGCATTGGGATTTTAACTGAACGTTTCCTGGATTCCAAAAATTCTTATTACTTCGAAAGTTTTATGGACATCATCTTCCCGATTCTGGCAAGAAAGCTATTTATCCAATGGAGGTTTGGCACTTTACCTATTAAATCCTTCACGTGCAAGTGGGCCAATGGGGGGATAAAATATGCCCCGGTTGTAGCAACTGTGAGGAGGAGGAATCTCATGTTCTCTTCTTTTGCCCAGCCTACGAGAGACCAAGGAAACATTGGCTAGTGCCTCTGTGTAGGAATCTGGGCGTAAGGAGCTATGTGAACTCGCTCAGAATACTGAAAACGGACTCCTCCCCTCATATTGTATTCGCAGTTGCTAAATTTTTAATGGCCATGTGGCACATTAGGAGCAAACTACTTAAAGTATGATTATCACAGGATTTATTGCCAATTTAACTCAAATGCCATTGAATTTTTTGACTAACTCTACGGGCAGTGGTTGTTCCTTTATATATCCTTTCCAAGTATGTCTTATGTCTTAAATTTATGGTATAACTAAAAAGTTTCTATGCATGTTTTTATTTATTAAGCATGTCTTAATTTGGTGTTATTTAATAATGTTTTTATGTATGTTTTTATGCATCTTTTATGGCCTAAATGGCCGAAATAAAGAATTTTTGGATTGGATTGGATTGGATTTATTATCCACACATTTGTAGTTCAAATGCATAATTTAACTAAATCGTTCTCTATTTGGGTCCGCCCTTTGACTTCAACATTACTTTGACATCCTTCAGAGAACTGTTATAATGAAAACACACATTAAATAAAATATATGCAAACCTTATTGAATAAATTGTGTGGATTTGGGGATTTATTAATTCAGACATATTTTTGCACTGATAAAACAGTATCTGCCACAGAAGAGAACATACCACATATACTAATCTGGCCTAGGTTCGGCTATAGCAACATATTACCGATAAACTGCCCGAAAATCTGACTGAATAATCTAGGACAGTGCTGAAGATGATCTCAGTTTTATAATCCTTTGACTCCATTAATCCAGCCTTAATCTCACTACACTGGTTGCCAACTGAACTATAGTTCAGCTTCAAAATGCTTTCTGACATACAAAGGTCTTCGACTTGATACCCTTAAAAGGCAGAGAAACAACGTTTTAATCTCAAGAAGCCCTAGAGAAGCACTCAACAAAAAAACAATATCTAAAAATCCACAAAGAAGAAACCCCTCCCTAATCCATTTTAGGATGCACCCCAGAATAAGGAACTCCTTTCCCACAGATTTTTGTAAGGAAATAGACTGGATTAATCAAATTCCAAAAAGAACGAACCACTATTGTCTTCAAGAGAAACCTCTTGAGGAAGCCTAACGTCACCAATATAATCAAAATTATTTGGATTTTCCCACCCACCTCTTCCTAAATAATCACACAGACCATGCACTTCCTGGAAGCAGTTCATGCCATCATCACTTAAACCCAACACAGAGTGCCCGGCTGTATAGAAACCTCATCACCCTCACTTTATCGCCTGCCACTTTATAGACTACATTCTGTGTTGATAGGAGTGTGCCCTCTCAGATCTTCTAATCTGTCACCCACACAGCACTGTCCATAATTCTTCCCCACTTATTACAGGTGGACCTTTACTCCACCAATAAAAAATATAAATGACTTGACTTTCAGCAATTCCGCTGGCAGTACCTTACCTTCAATCTTCTCTTCTCACCCATCCCCCTTCACATAGAGAAATATGATCACCATTCAGAAAGATCAGCCTGAATGCCCACTTTTTGGCTAATTGCCAACATTCCAGTTGGCCAGACCTTGGCACCTGCCCCCCGCCACCACTAACTCCCTAAATGTAAAAACGCAATAAGCAGACAGTCCTTTCTCTTTGCACTAATTATATTTAAACATTCCCTGACCATTCACATTTTAATTAATTTTAGATGTTTTGGAGATAATTCACAAAAGCATGTAAGGGTATGTAAAAGAGTGCTACAGGAATACTACTTTATGTAACGGTCAGTGCTCTTGTGTTTCTGGCTCCGCGCCGGAAACACACATGCACGTCATCCGCAGGCCAGGGTGGCCTGCAGGGTTAATAAATGGGGAGTGCCCGCTCGGGCGGATTTTTCCGACGGAGAAACCCAGTGTCAGGTGTATTTATTTATTGTCCGTGTCAACATCACACTGTAGGCCCAGCCACCACATGCTCGCCTACAGCCCAGGAAAACACTGGCAATGAGGGTGGGGGCTGCAATCATCGCCCTCCGCACTGCTCTGCCTGCCATGGCTGACCGACACTGCCGCACTGTGTCTCGTGACCCCACACAGTGCAAGGTGCGCTCGTGCCCCTACATTGTCCCATGAGTAAGTGCGACCCGTGCCGCAGCCACCTACCTGCTGTCAGCCCTGGTCCTGCACTATCTCGCCCTGGCGCCAACCCTGACTCCACGCCACAATCCCCATACCTTGCAAGCGCTACGCAGGCATGATACATGCTGCTTCTCACTGCGAGGGAGGGGTGAAGACCAGTGCACCACGCAGCTTTCACCGCGAGAGAGGGGTGTAGACCAGTACACCTCACAGCTGCCTTTCGAACTAGCGCCACCTGCCACAAATTGAACTTTGTCTACCAGGCGCTCACCAAAGACAGTCTCTGGCCACCACTACCCCTCTGCCCCTTCCTGCCACTGCACTAGCATTGGCGCCAGGCCATACCTGCCCGGGAGCACCATGGGAGATGATGCCCCAGCCCCCACTCCAGCCCACGTCCCATTCCAAGATGCAGCCTCAGGAGTGCTGCCGCCTTTCAGTGAGTTGGAAAACCCTGCCACTGCGTCCCCCAGATGGAAAATCTGGATCGAACGCCTCAACAACTACTTCCTACCAACTACCAAAGAAATAGACGAGGCAGTGGAATGGTCACTTCTCCTCCATTACGCGGGTGATGAGATATTCAAACTCTTCAAACACCTCCAAACACGGGGGCAGCAACAGACTATGGTGCAGCAGTCGCCGCCCTGGACGCTCATTTCGACCCCCGGAATTTGAAAGTTTCAAACTTTGCCAAGCCCGCCAAAGAGAGGGGGAGTCAAGGAACATTTTTTATGCACGCTTGCGCAAGCTCGTGAGCACGTGCACTGAAGACGATCAACAGAAAGAAATCAAAGCACGGCTCATTCAATGATGTAGGTACAAGACACTATGCAGACTCATCCTACACCAACCGAAAATCTCACTAGAAGACATCCTCATACTAGCGAGGTCCCACCACCTGTCAGCAGCCAGAGCCAACGAGATGGACCAAGCCCTCACCACACCCCAAGGGCGAACGAACATGATCAAGACTTGCACCAACTGCGGGATCCCAAACCATTACGCAACCGTGTGACTGAATCAAGGCCGCGATACCAGAGGCCAAAAACCACCATCATGTGCAATACGACAACTATCCCTAGCAACAGCCATGCCACCACAGGAGTCACCACGAACCAGCCACAAGTACCAAGGACCAGTCGACTCGTCTCCAGAGGAGGACGAAGGGGAAATATACCTTGCATCCTTTGCGAAAGAACTCAAACGACGTAAAAGACCACAGCCCACCTGCACAGTCCAGATTGCAGGCACAGAAGTTAAAGCTGTCATCGACACAGGAGCATCAGTAAACGTAATGGGCCTCCAACAATATCAACATCTGTGACCATGTCCACCAGTCACCCATCACTTACCAGGATATAAGCATACGGAGCTGATACCCCCCTGCCACTGAAAGGAAAAATATCAGACCCAATCAAAGCTGACGACCAGGAAGTCACTGCGACCATCCATGTAATTGACAGGGAGGCGGACACACTGCTGAGCAGCCACTCAGCGTAAGACCTGGGTCTAGTCTCATTCGCCAGGCGTGTCGAGACACACCAGGTAGAAGAGCTGCTTGACCAGTTTCCTGAGCTCTTCCAGAGTCTAGGCTGCATCAAGTGTGACCCCATCAGGCTACACATCGACAAGACAGTCACGCCAGTTGCTCTATGCCACAGAAGGGTGCCTTTTCACTTCAGACCACTGGTGGAGAAAGAACTAGAGGCATTGGAAAAGCAAGGCATGATCGAAAAAGTTCCTGGACCAACACCCTGGGTGTCCCCGAAGTTTATCACAGAGAAACCGAAGCAGCCTGGGGCAATACGCCTCTGCATCGACATGAGACTGCCAAATAAAGCCATCAAAAGGGAGCGTCACATCACGCCAACGATGGGCGACATCATTGCAGACATCAACGGGTCGAAGTGGTTCTCTAAAATTGACCTAAACGCAGGATATCACCAACTACCCTTTTCCGAAGAAAGCCACTACATCACTATATTCAGCACCCACCTGGGGCTAAGAAGGTACGAACACTTGAACTTTGGAATATCCTTGGCAGCCGAGGTATTCCAGAACACAATAAGAGAGTTACTGTCAGGCCTACCAGGGGTGTTAAACGTCAGCGACGATATACTAATTCACTCAGCAACTGTAGCCGACCACCACAAACACCTCCAAAACACACTGATGTGCCTGAGTGAGCACGGAGCAACGTTTCACAAAGACAAGTGCCAGTTCTTCCAACCGTCCCTTGAGTTCTTCGGGTACATGTCTAATCAAGACTGCATCCAAGTCGATCCCAGAAAGTCGCACGCCATCAAGAACGCTCCTGCCCCGATGACACCCACAAAAGTACAAAGCTTCCTGGGTATAGCTCCATACTGCGGGAGATTCATCCCAGGCGTGGCAACCCATGCTGAACCACTCTGAGCCTTAACCAGAACAGACGCCAAGTGTCAAAGGGGAGAGAGAGAGGAAGAAGTGTTCCAAGGGATAAAGGACGCGCTTTTAGAAAAAGTCACACTTGCATACTTTGACCCGACCAAGCGAACCGAATTGCTCGTCGACGCCAGCCCGGTAGGGCTAGGAGCTGTACTGGCTCAAGAATAGGAACCAGGCGGATGGGCAGCACTGTCGTTCGCCAGCAGATCACTCTCCCCCACAGAAACAAGATATGCTCAGATCGAGCTGGAGGCTCTTGCCATAAAGTGGGCTTGTAGCCATTTTTATCTATACCTAACAGGGCAGCCCTTCACGGTGGTCAATGACCATCAACTCCTAGTCTCCCTCTTCAAAAGAACTGCTCCTCATCCACCACCAACCCCCACCCCGGATTGAGGGATGGGCCATGCAGCTACAACCCTAGGAGATGGAGTTGGTGTACCGGCCTGGGGCAAAGAATCCCGCAGATTTTCTGTCCCGGCACCCAGTACCACAGGAGGCACAGGAAGATGAAGAAGACATCGAGCAGTATGTCCACATGGTGTCTGTAGCAGCGTGCCCTCAGGCCATGAACCTCGAGGAGATCAAAGAAGCAGCCACCGCTGATACAATATACACCAGAACTCTCCGAGCGTTCCAAGAGGGTCATGGGCAAGCTACTTGTGACACGCGAATGCCTGGAGTCCAGAAGACAGGGACGGTATGACGAAAATATGGCGCGTAAGGAACTAACTCGGCGCTACAGGCGACGGAATACTGCTAAGGGGATCAAAATTGGTCATACCTCATGCGCTGAAACACTGAGCCACTCAACTAGCTCACGGGGGCCATCAAGGGGTGACGAAAATGAAGGCACAAATGATGGAAAAGGTTTGGTTCTCAGAACTGGAACAAATGGTCGAATACCTCGTCCGTCGCTGCTCATCCTGCCAACTAACTAGTACCCCGGAGAGACCAATCCCAGTAATCACTGAGTAGGCATGCACAACCCTGTGGTCCAAGGTGATCATTGACTTTGGGAGTTTCCCCGGAGGGAAGCATATCTTAGTGATCGTCGATGCTTTCTTGAAGCACCCAATCGTGGAACCAGTGACACCCACCACTTTCACCCACGTGAGCCCTGTCCTGGAGAAAGTGTTCACCATGTTTGGTTTCCCCCACGAAATCCGAAGTGACAATGGAACAACATTTCAAGGCTCGGAGTTTGCTGTTTTTCTGAAGCAGCAAGGAATACACCACCGCCGTGTCACCCCCCCAATGGCCACAGGCAAATGGCGACGTCGACAGGTTCATGCGAACGTTGAACAAGATGTTCTGCAACGCTGTACTGGAGCAGGCTGACCCGGGGAAGCGGCTCCACGAGTTCCTAAGAGAGTACAGGAGCACCCTAGACTGCAGCACACAGCGCAGCCCCTGGTCACTAATGCCACAAGGCACGAGGAGAGACCTCATGCCCACGTGCCCAGAATGGACACCCTCCCCGCTGGAGGTGCAAGAGGTGCAGGACCGGCGAGAAAAGATGGAACATACAAGCCAGTGCCCAACGCCGCACAGTACCACGGCCGGGTGCAACCGTTATCCTCAGAGATCTCCCACCAGAAGGAAAATTAAGGACGACCTATGAGCCTGGCACATGGACAGTAGTGGCCAGAGACTGGAAAAATGGTAACAGCTAGGAATGGAGGTGAAGAAATCTCCAGAAACGTCTCCTGGTTCAAAGACGTTCCCACAGACCCATCGAGAGACTCAGCTGGTGGCCAACCAAACATCCTAGCGGCCCCAGCTCAAGAGGCCGCAGACAGAACCAGCAGGCGGAAACAGCCCAGCGGAGCCGGACACCAACACCTCGTCGCTCCCTCACCTGTTTCCAGCCAAGGCGCTACCTGAGGACACACGTCAAAGAGGTCAGTGTCAGAGGTACAGTCTGCGACCCAATCCTCGGCACCGAGACTTTGCATGCTGATGTCGCAGAGACTGTATACTGTTATGCCGAACTAGACTCATTTATCCTCAGTAATGTTTAAAGTTTATTTTTCAAAAGACCGAGTTGGGAAGGGATGTAATGGTCAGCGCTCTTGTGTTTGCTGGCTCCACGCCAGAAACACACACACACGCATGTTATCCGCAGGCCAGGCGTGGCCTGCGGGGTTAATAAATAGGGAGCGCCCGCTCGCGGGTGGATACTTCCGACACAGACACCCAGTGTGAGGTCTGTTTATTCAAAAAGTCTTTGTTAATAGGCCCCCAAAATATTCTCCTGATACTCCCATCACATAGCTTCCATGTCACGGTACTGACGCTCATTCCTTCACACATAGACAAATGCACCTTATAGCTGTGCATGTTCAACCCAATGTTTATTTCGTAATAATATTCTAGAAAAAAAAACAGTGCAATAAATAAATTAGGAGTTCACCCTTTTACAATATAATACACACAATAAAAGGCAAAGCCCTTTAAACCAGGCTGATTTCATTCCTAAAGTATCAACACATGACAACATTAAGCCTGTTAGAAAATTTTGTAAGAAGTGTCTTATCGATTGATCTTAAGGAACTAGCAAATACACAAAATGGCTGTGATGCACAAGCTATCTATACAAGCACCAACATGAATGCACATTTATATACGCATGCTGCTATGTCTTTAACATGGTAAAACACTTTCTTTAAAATGTAAAACATCTTGCATGATTACACTTTGAATTACACTTTGAAGGGATTTACTTTCAATGCCAACATGTAATCAATGTGATTTGTAATGGCACATTTGAAAGAAGATATCTTTTGTAGAAGTAAATATTGATAGTAAGCCAAGGCATGGTACAGGTGAAACCCCTTTAGAGATGCGTCTGAACCTTGCCAGTCCACATCTGATTCCACATGCCGGGCTAATTGGGCTTAAATACTTCCTTTTCCTCCCAAGAGAGCAGCAAACATTCCTGTAGCCTGCGGACTGAGGAAACAGGAGGAATTTTTAGTTGACCTAAGAATGTGGGGCCCTTTCACATGATGAAAAACATATGACTTGAGTCACTTTCCATATACATGGATGTGTCTGATGCTCTCAAGCAGACCCACGTTTCAACGAACATGCTGACCCCGAGGGTAAATACACTGAGCTATGTTTTGCGCGCATGAAATAGAAGCACAAAACATGACGACCTTCCCGATTTTTATGTAAATCTGTCTGCATTCCTTGCCTTTGTGCTACAAAGGATTTCAACCAGTATTTTAATAATCCTGCCTCACTTAACGGTAATAAAAGCTGCAAATTAACTGGTGTATAAACTAAACGTATTTTAAAAAGGTTGATTTTCTCTTTTGAGGCTCCTTTTCACATGTACTTGCCCCACTCACGCGGTGAACTGACAAAATGCTCCCTCTCAGTTTATTTAACCACCAAATGCGTTTTAGTTCGGGAGCCAGCCGTTGCTATTTTGTTCAGCGTTTTTGTACAGATGTTACGTTTCTCCTAATTGTCTGCAAAACTTGTAATGATAAAATTGCTGTGAAAATTTTACCAGTGTCTTTTTTTCGCTTAGCATGCTTATACTGAAAAGTGAAAACAGCGTTCGCACAGATAAGATGGACCCTAATGCAAGCAACTAAAATAAAATGGCTTGTTGCGCAGCATAAAAAAAAATCTCTGTCAAGCAAGCTTTTCTAACAGCATGCAAGACCTTTCCCTTACTTCCCGTCCTCACTACAAGGTTGTGCTGATTCAACAGTTTCCAGATGCGTGTAGTTTTTTTTTCTTCAGAGACAAATGCCCCCTGGACCTGCTTTTCATTGAAATTAGATGACTCTGAGCGTTTAATGTAAACGCATTTGAGCTTCAAGGCTCAATGCTGCCCTCTAGCGGTAAAAGATAGCCATGCTGTCATTTCGGTTTACTTTCATTCACCAATTTCAAAAGGAACAAACAGTTTAAATACCGTACATCAATTTAGGGTCAAGGCAGGGACGTCTTTTGGCCAATATGAGTTTGTGAAGAGGGCGGCAGTGTGTAAGTAATTGTTATGATGGACGTGAGTCAGGTCAGAAGCCAGGTTCCCAGAGAATTCTGCTACGCAGCAATATTACAGACCTTACAATGCTTTATTTGCTTGACCCCTAATGACATAACCACTTTTTTGTTTTTTTAAAATACCTCTCAGGGTTTGTAGAGTGTTGAAATTGGTCCAGTTTCCTTCCATACATCACTTGTTCAGATCGTCTGTGAATCAGTGCGTGTTCATTTAGCGTAAATATTGCAATGCCTTATAGGCATGGATGTAATCCAGCAATGATCACTTCTTGGGACATGTTAGTTTAGAACAAACCTACCAGCGGTTAACATGACTTTCATCAAGTTGAAAATTAACTTACAGTGCTTGTAAGCTGCACACTTCCAACAGTAAGCGCTGTATAATCAATGCTTATGGTTTATACATTACTTAATCAAAGAAGACAGTGATGTTACAAAATCCCACTAAAACATGTTCTAGAGGAAGGGTCTGGATGAGGGTTCCTGGGACAGGGAACACATCTTTTTGAGCATTATGAAATCAAGAAGCAGCAGAAAGACAGAGAAGAGGGTTAAGAGAGGAGAGATGTTCGAGCAGAAGGTCAGCAGGACCTACAGCAGCTGCTCTAGCCTTTCCATCTGTCTTTCTTTCCCCTCTCTCCCCGGTCTCACTGATGTTCTGTCTATGTCTCCAACTTTGAAACCCTTCCCTCTCCATCTCACCCTCCTTCGCTCTCCCATCTCTCTCTACCTGTATTTCTAGCTTCCGCTCTCTCTGTCTCTCTTTTTAGCAGTTGGTCTTCTCACTTTTGCCTTTGTCACATGCACTCAACCACTTTATTGCTTTTTTTGTCTCTGCACTATGCGCCTTACTCTCTGCTCTTAACTATTTCCCCTAATATCTGTCCCTCAACATCTTTCCCTTGCCTTTTCTTTCTCTATTTATTTCTATCTTTTCGTCACTTTCTATTTATATCTTTTCTCCACTTCTCTTATTTACTTCATCTACCTCACTCATTTCCTACCTTTTACTCTCTCAGCTCTGACATTCGTATTTCCCGCCTCACTGCACTCTGCTTGTTACCGCCACATTATAAGCCTTCTACATCCTAAGATCCGGTAGGCACCCCTTCACCATACTCAGTCATAGGCAGGAGGGATGCACAAAAAAGGTTTTCGGTGGTTGGGATGCACTAGTATGCAGTCTAGGATGGGGCAGTGGGCAAGTGAACCTATGCTTATCTTCAAAGCAGACCCCTGACTATGTTTCTCACCTGGCCGGTATTTTACCAGCCTGGCCAGTATTTTCATGTCTGTGCCCGGATTTGGTTTTGTAAATCAGTGAAATAAAGATTTTTTGTACTTTTGAAATAGCAAACTAAAACAACAACAGGGGGCTAGCTGAGATTTGGGCATTTGGCTGCTTTCACAGCTGGAATGCAGAAGAAAAATCTCCTGCCGTCCAAACCAGTCCCGTGTTACAGGTTAATTAACATGGGTTCGCAAACATCCCTGTAAGGGTAGCAAGCTTAATCAACAGTAAAATGAGCAGTAGCAGGGGCATCTCGGGACAGATCGTTAGGAATGAGGGATTATTTGTGTATTTTGCGGACATACTGAAAAAATGACAACCAAGTGCTGTATTATTTCAGTTACCGTCAATGGGATACTGAACAAACAAAAGTATAAAGCACTTATTAGGTGGTTAGCTTCCTTCTCACCCCAGGTTTTATTTCGTCAGGAAACTCACTTGAAAACCAACTCCCCAAAGTTATTTCTCCCAAGATTATTTTCTCATGCCATTTTTGCCTCAGCTGGGTTGGCTAAAAGAGGTGTAGCCGTTTATTTCTGTAGAGGTCTTCCTTAGGAATTTGGCCAATTCTGGAGAGATCCCCTGGGAAGGTGGATCTGGATCGAGGCCAAATTAAATGGTACAATACTAAATTTCATTAACTACTATGGCCCAATATTAGACAATACTACAGCCCCACTTAAAGTTAGTGAGATACTCTGGGGTGGATCTATGATGTTACAACGCGTTATTTTACAACGCAGACCGTTACATCGCAATTTTTACAACGCAGGAACCATTACAATGCAAACCTTTACAACGCATGTCATTACATAGCAGATGCTATTACAACGCATGGCATTACATCGTAAGTATAGGTAAGTATACCTTTTTAAAAAAAATGTAATTAAGTTAATTTAATTAAATTAATTTAATTAAAATACATTTTAAAATTGTAATTATTTTTATTTAATAAATTTAAATTTATTTATTTAAATTAATGTTAATAAAAATTGTAATTAATTTTATTTAATTAATATAATTAAATTAATTTACTTTAAATATTTTTTTGGTTGTAATTAAATTAAATTATTTAAAATAATGTATTTAATTTAATTATTTTAATTAAGAAATGTAATTAATATAATATAATTAATTTAATTTAACCTAAAAACACCCCTGTACCCCAAAACCCAAACCCTGCCCTGAAACCTAAAAACACCCCTCTACCCCAAAACTCAAACCCTACCTTGAAACCTAAAAACACCCCTGTACCCCAAAACCCAAACCCTACCCTGAAACCTAAAAACACCCCTGTATCCCAAAACCCAAACCCTACCCTGAAACCTAAAAACACCCCTGTATCCCAAAACCCAAACCCTACCCTGAAACCTAAAAACACCCCTGTACCCCAAAACCCAAACCTTGCCCTAAAACCTAAAAACACCCCTGTACCCCAAAACCCAAACCCTACCCTAAAACCTAAAAACACCCCTGTACCCCAAAACCCAAACCCTACCCTGAAACCTAAAAACACCCCTGTATCCCAAAACCCAAACCCTACCCTGAAACCTAAAAACACCCCTGTACCCCAAAACCCAAACCCTACCCTGAAACCTAAAAACACCCCTGTATCCCAAAACCCAAACCCTACCCTGAAACCTAAAAACACCCCTGTACCCCAAAACCCAAACCCTACCCTGAAACCTAAAAACACCCCTGTACCCCAAAACCCAAACCCTGCCCTAAAACCTAAAAACACCCATGTACCCCAAAACCCAAACCCTGCCCTAAAACCTAAAAACACCCCTGTACCCCAAAACCCAAACCCTGCCCTAAAACCTAAAAACACCCCTGTACCCCAAACCCTGCCCTAAAACCTAAAAACACCCCTGTACCCCAAAACCCAAACCCTGCCCTAAAACCTAAAAATACCCAAACACCCCAAAACATATACCTCAGTACCCCAAAACATATACTCCTATACTCATACTTATTTTAAAAATTACTTAAATTAATAAATTTAATTTATAATATTTAAATACATTAATAAATCTTTTTATTTATTTTTATTTATAATTAATAATAATTAAATCAATTATATAATATTAAATAAAATAAAAAAAATTATATACTTACCAATATTTACGATGTAATGGTATGCGTTGTAATACCATCTGCTATGTAATGCCATGCGTTGTAATGGCATCCGATGTAATGGATCCTGCGTTGTAATAGCTGCGTTGTAACAGCATTACGACGTAAAAGTTGCGTTGTAAGTGATACACACCTCTGGGGTGCACGGGAAAGATAATTTTAGTTGGGGATTTTAATTTAATGCAATATTTAAAGAAAGATACTTCTAATAAAAACAAAAAAGAGTTGAAACCCAAAACTAAAAAAGTCATACAGGCACTAAGACAGGACCATCTTCTGATAGGCCCCCACGCCACTCCAATCCAACCGATAATAAATTTAGTTGTTATTCTAACCAATTTCATACGGCCTCCCATATTGATTTCTTTTTAATATCACGATCTCTGAGCTATACAGGCATTGAAATAGGGGCAAACTCATTCTCAGATCACTCCCTTGTTAAACTCGAAGTGGAGATTGAGGAGTGCAGGAGGATAAGATCCAGGTGGCAGATGAATTGTCTCCTCCTGCAGGACCCTCAGTGGGTTGCTGATACAAAAGAATGGATATTAGAGTTCTTAAAGATAAATGACAATACAGCAGAAACCTTTTCAGTCTGGGGTGGGTTTAAGGCAGCCCTTCGTGGGCAGATGATCGCGTTTTCAACTGCCCTGTCCAAAAAAAGGCGAGAAAAGATTACTAAACTCCAGCAGGCAGTAGATAACGCAATGAGGTTGAGAAATACCCAGTCTCAGGGGACGGGGACACCAGAGTTCAGCTTGAAAGGGTGAAACAGGCACTAAAGGAGTTTTTTGCAATTGAAGAGATAACCAGCTCTAAAATATATCATCAGCGAGTATATGAGGACAGCCAAATGGTGAGTAAAATGCTTGCTGGCACAACTAAAACAAAACAGGAAGCAGCCCTGATTCCTTCATAATTGACAAAGATGGCATAGCCCAAGTCTTTTTGGAGCACCATTCGCAGCTATACACTACGAGGTACGTGGTAGGACGGGATCAAATTCAGAATTATTTTGAGGAGGTAAATCTTCCCATTCTTTCAGAGCCGCTAGCGGAACAACTCCAGCTCGATATATCTGAACTAGAAGTTGTAAACGTGGTGAAGTCAATTGCAGGAAACAAAATCCTGCAGAACTGATGGGCTCCCTTTTGAATTTTACAAAGTTTTTTCTAAAGAATTGACACCCATTTTGGCGAAATTGTTTAACACTATTAAACTGGGAGGCGGTGTTCCCCCGAGCTTCAAAGAGTCTATAATTATCAGTTGTGTAAAAAAGGGGAAAAATTGTAAGGATGTCAATTCGTATAGGCTGATTAGTCTCCTTAATGCTGATTTTAAAATGTTAATGAAATTCTGGGCTCAATGCTTTTCTCCCATTGCTCAGGCACTAATCCATCGCGATCAGACCGGGTTTGTTGTGGGGAGGTCTATGTCCTCCAATACTGGGTTTTTAACCCAGGCCCTTGATTATTCGACTAGCAACAACATTCCAACCCTTGTCAGGATGGTTGACACTGGAAAGGCATTTGAACTGGGACACACTTTTTTTTGGATTGGAAACCTTTGGTATCCCTGTTCAAATATAAATATGCTGATTAATATTTATCAAGATGCTCAAGCCCGGGTTGTAGTAAATGCCGATTTAATAGGGGCATATAAATCGTGGTACCAGACAGGGCTGCCCGATCTTGCCCATATTGTTCACCTTTTTTATCGAGCCCCTGGCAATAAGAATCCGTGGTAATCCCGAAAATAAAGCTCCAATTGAAGGGATGGCAAAATTAAAACTTTTCGCAGACGATATCATTTTGTATTTGTGCCCTGACAAAGAGAATTTGGAACAGGTTCTAGAAGAATTTAGGCAATTTGAGCTAATAGGGGATATGAAATAAACCACAATAAAACCGAGATTTCAACATTGAATGCTGACTGCAATTTTTTGCCCCCAAATTTAAAAACTCAAGCTCTGAAAGCTGAACCGATTAGATATCTGGGTATCTATGTCTCTAATCAAGTTGAACAATTATTTAGTTTGAATTACTTAGCTATGCGGAATAAAATTAAAACCCTGCTAGACAGTTGGACTCTTCTACCTTTAATGCTAATTGGCTGTGTAGCAATTATAAAAATGTCTATTCTTTCCCTATTAATATTCCTCTTTACAAATGTACCCCTGAAGATCAACTCCAAATATTTTAAAGAAATGGACTCAATGTTCAGGGAATTCGATTGAATAAAAAGGCTTCCAGGGTTAAGCTGCCTATACTGCAGCTGGAAATTAATCAGGGGGGTCTAGCCTTACCAAACGTCCGAACTTATTATGAGGCAGCGATCCTGGATCTCACAACACTTTTTAATCTCAAAGAAATAAATTTCCTGGCAAGAAGTTCAAAATAGACATGGCAATCGAAATAAGCCCGGGTTTTGGGAGTATTTGCAGATTGCCAATTTTATAAATAAATATAACTTACCGTCAAGTGGTGTGTCAACTAATCAGGTAAAGGCTTTATATAAAGCAAAACTAAAAGGGGTGTGAAATTGGTACTCTCTGTTGAGAAAATGAAATGAGCTTCCCCTGGTTGAAGAAGTTTTGGGAAAAGTAACCAGGGAAACCGATTGTTCTTTCTCTCACCAGGAATGGCAGTCGATAGCCCAGTTAAGTAAGGCCCTAAGAGCAGCCAATTTCAAAAGGATGGCCTTTTTTCTCAGTGGTTGGCTTACTACACTCTGAAAACTCTAAATAAACGCTATTTGGAAGTGGATAATAAAGGTTTTCGATGCCAGGCTCAAGGCGAGGGAGATTGGCTCCACATATTTTTTAGGTATCCAAAGCTCAAAGTTTTTTGGTGCAAGATCTTCTTGTCAATAAGCCATGCAATTAAAAAGAAGCTTGACCCCGAGGTAGAGGTAGCCCTCTTTGGCATTTCCAAAGTGAGGTCTGATTTGACCAAAGCAGAAGAGACTTATACGGCGATTTGCTCCCTAGTTGCTCGCTGTTTAATTCTCCAAAATTGGAGATCTGAAGATGTACCATCCTACTCTAAATGGCTAAATACAATGCAAAGGTCAAGGAGGTTTGAAGAAGCTTATGCCAAGATGGTTGGTGCAACAAAAAAAATCACAACAGTTTGGACATTTTCAGATAATTGGGAAACAATGATTGAAATTTAGCACTTTAGCACGTTGCACTTTATGTTTCTATATTTAAGGGAGGGCATGATTGCATTATAATGTTGTCGCTTTTTGCATAGAGATAATGTTTACACCACTCATATAGGGAGCTATATGGTGGTCTGTTTGCCACCCCTCTTTAATAGAGGGTGTAAGCAATCAAAGGTCAACAACTACAGATTATCCTGAGGGTGTGTAATAATGTAGACAATGTCTGTTACTGTGTTTATCCGGTGTTATTTTTTTATTTTTGTTTAATATGTAGCTCTGTAGCACTTCAGAAAAATGTAGATAGTAAGATCATGTTTTTTTTTTTAAATCATTGTATGGTGCAGCCAGACTCCAGTTATCTTTTTAAGTGTTTGATGAATAGGTACGGTTATTTAATCTAGATAGGTTCCATTGGACAAAAGAACAAGAATGTGTTTTATTGTAAATTGTCGGTTTTTATTCTTGACGATCAATTATATCATAATGTATGTATTGCCTTTTGCTCTGCTCAACAAAAATAAATAATTTTTTTAAAAATGGGTAGCAAGCTTAAGCACAGAAGTCGCAAATCAATCAAACAGGATTTATATAGCACTGCTAATCACTGCAAAGGTATTGAGGCGCTGACAGCATAAGCTGCTAGGGTGGAATCAGTTGAACACCAGGTCTTGAATCTCCCTCTGAATTCCGGAAGAGAAGGAGGGGTTCGGACGTGGGGACTGTTACAGGACTTCACAGCGAGGTAGGAGGAGGAGCATCCTCCACTGTTGCTTCAGTGGGTACGGGGGTGTGAGCAAGGAAGAGGGGCCCAGGGCGCAGGTGTCTGGAGGGTTGGTGGAACCTCAGGTGGTGATTGATGTATGCTTATTCTTGATCCTACAGGGCTCTGTGGGCATGGGTTAGCATCTTGAATTGGCATCTCTTCTGGATGAGGAGTCAGTGGAATTTCTTTAATTTTTGGGGGATGTTGGACCATTTTTAGGAGGTTGAGGATGAGTATGGCCGCTGAGTTCTGTATGGTATGTAGTCTTTTCAGGAGGTGTGTGGTGATTCCTACCGTAGTACAAGAGGCTGGTGCCAAGGTCTTGAGTGACAGTGCAACTGGTGGTGATGCAGACTATAACTACCCCTAAACTATGTCAGAGGTCTTAAAACTTTTTGATGCCAAGAACCCCTTGTTAAACTTTTATGGGAGTAAAGATCCCCCCTGACAAAAAATTATAGAATCTATTACCCTTCATCATTGACAACTATGCACAACCATAAATGCCCCCAATTCACACAGCAAATCATTTTTACGGCGGGGAAATAATATTAAACAGTGGCTAGAAAACCAAAGCTCAATGAGCATGAGGTTGTGGGCAAAGGTGAAGCTAAAAACAAGGGGCATCATTTTTGAGGACTTGATGTAGGGCTGAGCTGCAAGTCTTTTTGCTGCGCTGCCCTACACCAATGTGAAAGGGCAGAAATGCACTGTATCTATGAAATACGGTGCATTCCCATCCATTCCCCCTGCGTTGGTGCACAAATTGCTGCATAGAACCAACATAGGCAGGATTGTTTTTGTGCAGGAAAGGGTACCTTCCTTCACAAAGACAATCCCAAGAGGCATTTTCCTCTTTCCATGTGAGCTGCAGAAAACAACACACATGGAAAATGGAAAAAGCAAGGATAAATGAAAACATTTCTCCTCGTTACACCACCGCTGGGGAGGCGTAAGGTTTTAGTGCTGCTCCAGGTTTATGTGATTTTGTAAATCTGGGGTATCATCAAAATCCATGGGTGTTGCGTGGGAACCCCCACGCAAACACTCATGGAATGCCTCCTTGACGCAGAGTAAAGCAACCCAGTGACTCGCACTGCTTTGTCTTACTCCACATCTATGAGGCCAATGAGGCAATGCAAAGCCATGCAGGGTGACTTTGTGCTGCCTCATAGGTATGGTTAAGATGCGTGCACCGCCGGAGCATTAAGCTCTGACCGGCGCAGTCCTCTCATAAATAAGCCCCAAAATATTCTCTGAGGTTTTTTTTAGGTCTTTCTCCATCAGGTAACTTCATATGAAATAATGGGCAGCTTAAATGAAAAATAAATTTAAAAACGTTGTTACTCAGTGGGAAATGCTCTGTAGTACATTATAATACCTCTATTAGTTAATACTAATGTTAATGCTAGTGAGATTTATAAAGCGCACTGTTACCAAATGGTGTACTGGCGCTGACAAAAAATCGGACATTAAACAAGTATCTTTACCAGAAATCTGATGTACTAAAAAGCCACATTTTCAACTCCTGTCTAAATTTAAGAAGGGAGGTGATAGATCAAATGGGTAATGGAAGTATATTCCAGATTGTTGTGGTTGCTAGGTAGAAACTTCTACAACCCCAATTCTTTCTATTGTATGTTGGTACCACCATAAAGCTCAAGTTGGATGACCGAAGTGTTCTGTTAGGTATGTACTATCTAAATTTCTGGCCTAGATATTGTGGTCCTTATTTATGCAAGGTTTTGTAAGCAAAACACAAAGCCTTGAATTGGATCCTCTCCTTCACTGGTAACCAGTGCAACTGATTGATGGTTTTCCTAACTGAAACATGTTAAGGGGTTGGAGTTAAAACTCTGGCTGCTGCATTTTGCAGTACCTGAAGTTTCCTAAGATGTTGGGCCCTAAGATTAAGATATAGACCATTACAATAATTTAGTCTTGCCAGTACCAAAGCTGATATTGCATTGGAATATATGCTAGAATGCTTCTAATTTCCTTAGAATAAAATAGATGGATGATGTCAAGGCATTAATCGGCGCGCCAAAAGAAAGCTTGTTATCTAAAATCATCCCCATATTTTTGGCTTTTTTCGAATGGCTCGCTCAACTTTCCTAGGTTTGCTGGACACCAACTAGAGGACCAGAAAGAGGGTTACTGTTTAACTTTAAACAGTTAAAACTCATCCTAGAACTTACGGCTGACATGCAATTGTTAAATTGTTTGCTAATGGTGTGAGATTGATCTGTGACTACTATGACAATTTGCATGTAGTCAGCGTAAGAAGTTAGTGTGAAGCCAAAAGATCTTACAATTGGAGCCAAGGCCGCACTGTATGCATTAAAAAGAGTGGGGCTCATCGAGGAGCCCTGCGGTACCCCACATGGGAGCTAGAAAAAGTTGGACTTATACGAATCCATAGCTACAAATTGTGTCCTGTCTTCCAGAAAAGATTCAAGCAAACAGAGAGCTGATCCCTGTACTCCTATAGCTGCTAACCTCTCCACCAAGATGGTGTGGTGGACAGTGCTGCAAGCTGCCGACAAATCTAATAGAACGAGGGCGGCCTTCCCACCATTATCTAGTGCTTCCCTGATTTCCTCCACCGAGTTGATCAAGGCCGACTTGGTGCTATGTCTGGCTCTAAAGCCTTGTTGTGATTCATCTAGCATCAATATATTCCACAGCTGTGTATTCATGGCTCTCTCTATGAGTTTAGCGGTGAAAGGTAGTCGTGATATGGGACGGTAATTATTAACATCCTTTGGGTCTGAATTAGGTTTTTTAATAATAGGCTGAATTGAGGCACATCTTTGGGAATACTCCTATCTTAAATATAGAATTAAACACTTTTAACAGGTTATCCACTACTACCTTTTTGGCCAATTTTACCACAGCCACTGGGCAGGGATCAGTCAGAGATCCTGATTTAGTTTTTGCCATTAGCTCCATTGCCTGTGCTTTGTCCAGATCGACAAACATTCCAAAACTTGGCTCCCCGACAGGTCGGACAGATACAAGCTATGTGTGGAGAGTAGATAGTTTCTCCTTAAATCTAAGACTGCCTACTTCGTTGAAGGTACTCTCTACTTTATGCACAAAGTGCTTAACGATCTTGTCACACATAGATTGGGTTGGTACAATATCTGGAGTGTGTGGAGAGGTAAGGGACAATACTGTTCTAAACAGTTCCTTAGAGGAGGTCTTGGTGCTTTCTATTTGTTGGTCCTCATCAGTTCTTTATATTTGATCAAGATTTATTTATATTTATGTGTCTACGGGATCATAGGCTGAACTCCAAATACGTTATATCAATTTAGTTTACCTTCCTTCAGTTTTTCCGAGTACAAAGGGGCCGTTGTTCGATTGCGCTGCGAGCGTAGGGGGGCCAAGGACACTAAGGAAGAGACGTTTATGTCCAGCCATTGATTGTAGGAACTGGCATTTTTATCTACATCTTCCCCATACTCTGGCTGTGAGCTAGTTGAATTTAATTTACTTGGAATTTCTGTTGATTGACCCTATTCCAGGCTCTAACTGATCTGCTCCTTGCTATCCCACCAATCTGAGGTGCAGTTTCTATTAATCAGATGTTAAATAAATAGGATAGCTTAATGGTCTAACCAGGTAAGCGGTAGGATATCCTTTACAAAAATTATTTGAGGGTTATTAGAAATAATCCCATCAAGCGTGTGACCCGCTGTATGGGTGGGCTCCTTCACAAATTGTGAGAGCCCAAAACTCTCCATAGGATCACTGCACTGCAGAGGTGTGTGAGTAACCAGAGAGCCACAGAATTTGATCTGTGTTGTTGCAGTGGAGAATAGTGACTTGTGTATTTATAGTGCTACAAGCTCACAGCTTTTGACAGAAAACATTGTGAATATGTGAGTCATTATTTTATACTTGCATTCCACACAGTATGGTATGCTACTACAAAATGTGAAAATACTTTTACAATAAAATGATGCTTCCAAAATGAATAATACCAGAGTGTATGTAATCCATTTTTTTATTTACATAACTGTCCCCTCAAAACCTCCTTAGGAGTACCAAAGGCTGTGTAAATACAATTGCAATTAAAAGCACACACTTCACAGCCCAGATGTTAAACCTTTGCGGTACCCCTAAAAAAAACAAATCTTTGTCATCACAAAGCTTGGACTGATTTGATCAATGACTCCTAACCACCCTTTACACTTGCAGATTTAATAGCACACATTTGCATTTCATTGAGGCAAGCAGGCGCCCTGGCACAAAATCTTTTCTCAGCACTGGAGACTCAATTAATGAAACTTCAACTGAAGCATTTTAACGATCGAAATTAGCTGTCCTAGGACGGTTGTTTTTATCCAAAACAAAAACCAGTGTTTTGGAATCCAGGCACAAGTGAGGCTCCGGAATGAGCGCCCCCTTCCAAGGACTCCTGGGAGTTGCGCCTCACACATTGAATAACTCCGAACCATGTCCATGCACATAAGCAAACTTCAAACTTTTCAGCTCTAGTGCCCCAGTAGCAACTAAAATTGTCACCTTCATTAAAAAGAAATAACAGCTATTTGTCAGATTTTAGTTACAAATGGGTCAGGGACTTATGCCCGTGCAGCATGAGCCATTAAGTAGCTGAAAAACGGGGTTTCGGCACTGACCTAGGAATCGCAGACGCTCGTACGTGTGCTTTTCCTTTTGTGCCCCGCTATTGGCCTTTGCGTGCGTGATTTTTAGCAAGAGAGCACGCAATAGGCCAAAGGCGGGCGAATTGCTCCGCCCATGGCCTATTAGTGTCTATTACGCGCAACAAAGGCCATGTGGTTTCAATTATTGTGCCCAGACATGGGCGCGATAATTGAAAGCACATGTTTCACTGTGGCGTGAGCGCACGCCCCACATCTCGGGCGTGTTTTTATTTTTACAATAGCGATCACTTTCGCGATCACTTTCACTGCGGAGCTGTCTAGTTTTTTAACACAATGGCCCCTACGGGGTCAGTCGCACCACCATGGGCACACTTGTCTACTCCCTTTGCGCACAATAACCTAGGGGGGAGAGCGTGCACCCAACATCACATCACATACGCTATCTCCACTGCCCCATGGAACATTCTGCACAGCACCCCAGACAACAGGCCAAATACCCCTAACCCAATGGAGCAGTAAGCGTCCAACTAATACCTGCCTGTCAATGTCCAACTAGCTCCCTCCCCGCCTCCAAAAACACCCCTCCAGGCAAGTGTCCCTCCCAGGTCCATGTGCAAGGACCCGCTCCAACCTGGGCCCCTCCTGTAGTTGCATTGAAAAACAGGACTACCAGAGCAGTAATTCAGGCGCGAGCTACGCTCCCGTGCTCAGAACTAGAGAGGGACACCAGCGCAGGGCTGAAGTCCTCCAAGGCACTCCCACAACAGGTTTGCATAGCGCTTACTACATCAGGCATTCGTCAGAGCGCTTCATATACTTGTTCGGGCAGCTGTCATGTATAATGTACATGTATATTTAGATTTGCACATCTCCGTATGCGGGGCGTGGAATCATGTTTTGGGCCATCGGTAAGTAGCAAGTTGCACCGCTGTGCATTACAAGGCTGGGACAGTGTTCTATTTCTGTTGCTGCTGTATGGTAAATTTGTTGGCGTCATGGGGAGCAACTAGGGAGGTGCCCCTGTCTTGGGGTGCCGTTGTGGTAGTCATATCAGGGTTACTGTATTTATGCGATGCTGAGCCCAGTCCCACATAATTCAAAATGTACCACATAATTCCCTTCCTCCTGCTGTGTGTCCGCTCCCTTTGCTCACAATGACCTAGGGGGGAGAGCGCGCACCCAACATCAGAGGCACGGCCACATACGATCCCAGGTCAAACAGGATTACGTTAGAAGCCATCCCAGAGTCATTGGATGATCATCCAACTACCCTAGAAGTAATTTTCATGTTGTCAGACATCATCAAGCTCTTAAAGTCATCAGCAGAGTTTAGACACTTGAGTCCGATGATTTGAAGATGACTTGAAAATGAGTATCTGATTACTTCACAAGATGTGATTAACCTTGATGATTTCAGAATGACTTGAAAATGATTATCCGATGACTTCACAAGGTGTGACTGTTCCTGATGATTTGAGGATGACTTGAAACTGAGTGCCTGATTACTTCACAAGATACGTTGCTACTGGTGGTTTTAGGATTGTTTGAAAATGACTATTGTTGGATGCAGCCTGTGTCCTTGTGTCTCATCCCCTTGTTGACTTGGAGAGGTTTTACATTCGAATGTACCTCCTAAACTTCCTGCGCATGAATGGAATCCGCACTGTGGGCCCAATTCAGACCGACACTGGCACTTAGAGAGCGGGAGGTGGGAAACATTTGCAAAAAAGATTAGCCCTTGTTCCTTAACAAAGGGAGAAATGTTTCCGCTAGAGAAAAAGTTCTCACCCATAGCTGGCGTTTGTGTTTGCATGCGTAGTGTGCCGCGTTACCAGGTCCCCAGCTCTAAAAGTGAAAATAAAGCACTTTAAAGTGAGAACAATCACCCTAAGCTGGCGCGCTTTGCTCCACTTTCTCCCTGTTTGGTTTTAACGTTGCCAGGTGTATTTACTCTGCTGAAAGGCATTTCTACTTTTCCCCACATTGTAAATGACAATGCCTTTTATTTATCTGAGGATTTTTAAAACAAAATAAATGGCATTGTCATTTGCAATGCCAGTAGCTTAAACTCTCGCAAATGCAAGACTTAGTATGTCTTAAGAGGGAAGCTACCAACTCCATCAGCCTCCCAGTGACTTCTATTTGCTATAATGAAATGCAGCAGCATGTGTGCGCTGTAAGGTGTACAAAATTGAAGAGGAGGCCTGATGAAAGTTTTGTGTGGTAGGGAAGTGTGAGGGAGACAGAGACCTTGACATCACGATTCAAATTATGGCTTAGAAAGATGTGTGCGAGGGTGACAGAAAGCCTACACTTTTCAACAAGCTTTTCTAAGGAATGCTGAAAATAAATACACCAAGTGCAGTTTGAGGTACTTTTCTAATTTCGGACGTTGGCCTAAAAACATTAATATTAGTTTCCACAACTGCTTCAACTGAATTTACTAATGTCTCCGCATAAATTTGAAACAATTCCCGCACATCTGGGCTGCCTCTACTCAAATGCTCAGTCGTTATAAGCTTCATTGACTGCAGAGCGCCGTTTGTGGTGCGGTTAGTGTATTCAAACAGAATGATCTGATCTGTATTAAAGATAAGTGGGTGGCTGACCCAGCAGTGATAAGCACACAGGTTGGGGACTTACAATCTTATCCAGCGCTATTGGCTTCAGAGGCTCTTACATTTTTAAAACCCCCTAACATAGTGGTTAAAATAGTTGTGAAGCAAAACATTAAGGGTTTCGCACTACACACTTCCAATTAGCTGCTAAAAAGAGCAGGCAGTGATCAAAATGTATGGTCAGGCTGACAGTAAGTAAAAGGATGAAGGGTTGATAAATTACTCTGAAATCTACCTGTCCATTTAATTTTAAAAACAGGTTATTGCTTGCTGTCTAGCAGCATTGCATCCTCGATTCTAAAAATTGTCCTTTGTAGTGCTGAGATAGACTGAATTTTGTCTGCGGTGCTTTGAATTTTTTCAATTTCCAGCACGTACAGAGTTCTCTAAAAAGTGCACAACCCACTGTATAAAATATGAGCCACCTATGGTGTGGCCTTCAGCAAATCCCTGCCCGCTATTTAATTAGAGCCTGGCCCAGCAGAAGATCACTGATAAGGTGAACCCCAGCCTGCTCTGATAAGATGAACCCCCAATCTGCCTGAACCTGGGGAACACACTACAAAAAAAATATATTCTCTACAATTAACAATAACCTAATAGTTTTAGAGTTTGCTCTGCCTACCGTCACGTCTGAATGGGGACGCCCATTAATCGCTCTAGCTTTCCAGAAGGCAGTGGGGTCTAAGGCGCTGACTGTTTTACATTAACCTTGGCCTTTCTATGATAAAGAAGGAATGCAAAATGCTTTTTCGTTTCATTTATGATTAAAATTCAAGGAACATGCCATAAAACATGTGATTGTTACGCACTAAAGGAATACCTGGCTGCATTAGCACAGAGGATATGCATACTTAAGTGACTTAAAGTGTATAGTAAGAAACGGCGAAAACCACTAATACATACAATGTACTCCACATAGAATGTTTTTTAATTCAAATTCAGCTTTGCAAAACAAAGGGAATAATTCACTATTTATGCACTACTCGCAGCTACATTGTGGTCGTACCTGAATGAAGGTTGTGTTTTAAATGACTACAACGGGTCTTGAGCGATTTGCACAGGATGCTGAGCCTCCCGCGGAGACTCAGACACTGTCCCCAGCTTCAAAGTCTGCCGCTGTCTCCATCCTCTTTCATTCCTTGATTGCATCAATTTCCCCAGCCCCTCCAGCCTCGGAGCAGCACTACAGGCTACCTTTGGGCTCGTTTTGGTAGGATCCAGGCCTACCATGCCGCAGCAGTCCCTGGCTGGAACGGAAGCGGAAACAGAGCTGTAGTTGTCCGTGTTCGAGTGAGGAGACTAACGTGGTGCTGCACCGGAGTGTGCACACAGTGTCGTGTCTTCGACTTAATAACGACAGACTACATGTATATTTATTACACAGAGCTTTATTGTCTGCCTCTTAGTCGGTCCCTGTCCCTACTCTAACTAACTCCCATCCTGTCTACACTCCTCCTCTTCCCTTCACCCCAGCTAGCTCCGCCCACCCCAGCTACTAGACTGCTGACTACATAACATCTCCCCCCTTCTTAACAAACAACAGAACAGTGTGTTAACTCATTTCTTCAATGAGTCTCTATGGTCGCTGGATATCTCGGCGGGGTCGCATAGACATGGCTCCAGTAATATCACCACTCAAGGGTTCACTTGGCTGACCTCTGCTCTCTTGGTCAACTTGGTCAGACTCCTCAGGGGTGAGCATGTCAGGCATGGTTATCAAAGGTCCTTTCATGTCTCGAGGACATTTCTTAAAATGTGATATGTTCCTGGTAACTCGTCGTTGATCAGATTCCGCAGTTAGCATGGTGCCCTTCTGTTGGGTAACCAGCAAAGGTTCATCTCGGAATCGACAGTCAGTCTTTCTTTGTTGATCTCGTTTGACAAAAACATAATCTCCTTCGTGCAGGGATGGTGATCTCGCTCTCCTTTTGGCATTGGCATATGACTTCATTTTGTCTTTATTTCATTGATCAGTTGCCATCATCTCTTGATGGCTGCGGGTAGGTGACACTGCTCGCAAGGCCCCTTCCCAGGTTGGGATGCAATTTCTCATAGGACGCCCTAGCATGAGTGTTGCAGGGCACTTTCCGGTGTTCGAGTGAGGGGTTGTCCTATAAGCTCTGAGGACCTCGTTGAGGGCCACTTGCAGGTCCTTCTTTTCAGCCGTGGCTTGCTGAAATGTCTTTTTGATTGTGGCCATAAACCTTTCAATGGTGCCAATTGCTTGTGGCCAGAGAGGTGTAATTTTCCTGTGATTGAAATCCAGGTGCTTTGCAAACGCACTGAACTCGTGCCCATTGAACGGAGGTCCATTGTCTGTTTTCACCTCTTTGGGGACACCCCACGTTGCGAACACTTCATCTAGCACTTTGAGAGTGCTAGAGGCACTTGTGGACGACACAAATTGTGCGATGGGAAATCGTGAGTATTCATCAATTATGGCTACCACGTATTTTCCGGATTGTAGTGGTCCGTAGAAATCCATGGCAAGTTCTTGCCATACTCCACTGGGTAGGGTGGTCATTTGTAATGGGGCCGGTGGATCACCTTTGTTGGTCAGCTGGCACAGATGGCAATCCTTTAGAGTAGACTCTACCATCTGGTCGAGGAGGGGAAACCACACGCGTTCCCGGAGAGCTCGCTTTGTTGATACTGCTCCTCTGTGGCCTTCATGGGCAAGGTTGATAACGCCTTGCCGTAGTTGACTAGGAACCAGGATCCGTTGACCTCGTAGTATTACTCCATCTGTGGTGACAGACAGTTCATCACAGACGTGTCGGAATGCTTGCATCTCGTGCTTGACAGCCGGGTCATTATCTTCTTCTTGAGAATCATGTCTCCACCGGTTGGTCTGAATCCGACAGAGTACTTTCAGCAAGATGACGTCTTGCGCAGTGACCTCTCGGATGACTTCCATGGGAATGGCAGGTGGCAATGCCTGGTCGGCCACGAAGTGGATGTACTCCTCGGCAATGGATGGTATGGAGTCCGACGATGCATGAGGGTGTCGGGACATGTAGTCAGCCGGATTCTCCGCCTTCCCGGGTTTGTGGACAATGGTAAAAGTATATTCCTGAAGTCTGAGGCCCCATCTCTCAATCCTCGGAGGCATTTTGGATCTGGGGTTGCCGTAGATGGTGACCAGCGCCTGATGATCGGTATTCAGGGTAAAGTGTTTGCCGTAAATGAAGACATGAAAATGTTCACATGCCCAAACCACCGCAAGGCTCTCCTTTTCAGGTTGCGAATATGCCTTCTCAGGATCAGACAGACTGCGACTAGCATAGGCAACGATGCGTCTCTGGTCAGAGTCATTATCATACTGCGCCAAAATCGCCCCCAACCCCACAGGGCTGGCATCCACCATGATTTCGGTCTTCCGTCGAGGATTGAAATCCGAGAGGTTGTCCGCAGATTCCACCGCATGCTTGATCTCTCTGAACGCTTGCTCACACTGGGGCATGCAGTCAAACGGGTGGCCCTGTTTGGTGAGGATGCGAAGGGGATGGCTGATGGTCGCATAGTCTCTGATGTAGCGAGCACAGTAGCTGGCCATCCCCAGGAACGATCGCAGTTCACTGACATCTTGTGGGCTCTTGGTGTTGTTCAGAGCCGCGATCTTATCCGGATCAGGCTTCATCCTGCACCCGAGAAAATGTGGCCAAAGAATTTTAAAGTGGACTGGTGGAACTCGCACTTATCTTTGTTCAATGTCAGGTTTGCATCCAGCAGGGCGTGACAGACGCGATCAAGTGCTATGTCGTGCTCACGGACATCGGAGCCATACACAAGAATGTCGTCGCTATAGTTCAGAGTGTTAGGAATGTGTTGAATGATCTGCCGGATTGCCTCTTGAAAAATTTCAGCGGCTGATGAAACACCAAAACTCAGTCTCTGGTATCTGAAGAGTCCTAAGTGAGTTGCAAATGTCGTAATGTAACGGGACTTGGCGTCCAGTTCCAGCTGGTGATAGCCTTTGTTTAAATCCAGCTTCCAGAACACCTTCGCCCCGTTCAAAGCAGAAATCATGTCGCTGAGATGTGGCCCAGGGTGGCGCTCCATTTCAATCGCCGTGTTGGGTAGTCGCATGTCAACACACAGTCTCACCTTGCTAGGTGTCCCTTTCTTTGGTACGATGACCACTGGCGATACCCATGGTGTTGGACCTTCCGTCCGTTCGATGATGTCCGCTGACAGGAGGTCATGAAGTTCATCCTCAACAGCTTTTTGGAGATGGAATGGAACCCATCGAGGGTGCTGTGCTACAGGCCTGATTTGTTCATTGATGTGTAGATATATTTGGCATCCCTTCAATTTCCCTAGTCCTAGAAACAGCCTGGGAAACTTGCTGACAGTGTCCTGGTTATCACTGACCTTAAATAGGATTTCAACAAGGCGGAGACGCCCTGCAGTTGGTAGGCTAAGTAAGCAGTCGGCCTCCGGGCCTTTGATGACATGTATGACTGCCGGTATGGTGATGGCGTCGTGTTTGAGGGTTGTTGGGAATTTGCCCAAACAAGGGAGTGGCTTCTTGGCCATCCAAGTGAAGACTCGGACCGGTGCATACGTTAGTGGGGGCTTAGGATTCATTCTCTCATATTCTGTGACCGGGATATAGTTCAGCGAAGCCCCGCTGTCCAACACAAATTTAGTGTCATGGTTCCCTACTTTGATGTCCAAGCGTGGATATTTTTTGAGTTGGTCGGGATCTGCGATCATATTCACGTATTCTACTGTGTATTCTGAATCCCTGGACGATGATCTGGTGTCCCGGGATGGTGATCTACGCTCCCATCGAGATCTGCGCGACTCTCGGCTGGAGTGTGACGAGCCTGAGGACAATGTGGACTTTCCTTGGACAGCTCTTATGTGATGTTTCCTGGTGTCAGAACGAGATGACCTCGCCGTTTCGCTTTGCCTCTCCTTGTGATAGTCCCCACACATTGCATCGAAGTGGTTCGTCCGCCCACATTTCCTACATCGCTGACCCATGGCAGGGAGGCAGGGCAGGTATCTACATGAGGATAGTCATATCCACCCCTGTAACATCTTTTTGTCCTTTCCGGTCTCCGGTCTCTTCGCCCAGGTTCTCGCCTCCTGTGGTCCGGACGTCGTTGGTGAGATGACGGTCTCGGTCTCCATTGCTTTTCTTTCGAGTTCCTTCGGCTGCTGCCTTTAGCCTGGTCACGATGCGCTTGTTCATGACTTACATTGCGCCCCGTTTCAATGGAGGTGGCATGTTCCTCGGCCTGATCATAGACACAAGTCATTTCTTCGATGTCGTCTACTTCATGGGGTTTTCTCAGCAGCCGCCTCCTGAGGGTTTCCGAGTGGCATCCATCTATAACTTGTGACTTGATGGCGGCATCTGTTGAGAAGGTGTCGAATTCACAGTGTCTCGACAGTAGCCGCAGTCGGGTGATGAACGCGCTCATCGCTTCATCCTTTCCTTGGTGTGCTTGATGAAATGCATGACGTTCGTAGTCTACATTTCTCTTATGGAGGAATTTTTTGTTCAATGCCTCACGCACCTTGTCATAGGTTCCAGCATCGGCAGGGGGGAGATCCTTGATTATCTTGCTTATTTCTCGACCTGCTAGGTTGCGGAGGGCAATCAATTTCTCCTTATCTACTGTTACTTTGGATCCCTCGATGTAATCTTCGAAATCTTCGAGCCACTCTTGCCACTTGGGGCCCATGCTCCCTCCGGTGGTCAGGGTTAAAGGTTCCGGGTCCGCAGATGCGACCCTCCTGCAATGATGGGCTTGACTTCATTTCGCTGCGGGGATGTATCTGGGGTCACCATCGTGGTAGCACGTGCCTCTCACCCCTTTCCTTGACTCTGATTGGCCTGGTGCTTTGAGTGGTTAATCACGGTCGACTTCAGTCAATGCTGTTTGACTTTGCTCGTGTTTGTTTATTCCCTCACTCTTTCAGTGGCTAGTGCTTGTTTGTTGCTTTCCTCTTGTATCGACAAATGCTTGTTTGTTCAATCCTATTTGTCTTGACTCGTGCTTGTTTTGTCTCATCCTGCTTTTACACAAACCAGTGCTTGATGCTTGCTGACGCCTGACTCCAACATGGCCGCTCATTGATTTCACAGGGGTGACTCTTTAGGCTGCCTGACTCAAAGATGGCCGCCCACTTGCAACTCTCATTCCCCACGAGGTTTGACTGTGCTCACTCGGCAGGCTCACAGGGCTTCAGTTGACACTCACCCGCAGTCAGTTGCTTGCAGGCAGCAATGTTTCTTCGCTTCTCCCTGCTTTCTGGTGCATCGGAACGATCAGGCAGGATCGCGGTAGGCTCTCGATTACGCTCTGTCACATGCGTGCAAGTCCTCACGCATCGGGGGTGAGCTTTTCTGTCTTCCGTTTCTGTCTTGGTGCACAATAGCGCTCCTTCTTCGGGCCGCTTCCTCAAGTCCCGTGCAGCACCGCAGACGCTCCCTGGTCACCAGAGCAGCCGACGGAGTCGGTGTGGGCACCCGACTTCTATTCATACAGCGCGTGCCGATTTGCACGCCTCAGGGTGAGTCGCGGTTTTGGCGCGAATCAGCGCACCGCTTTGAAATACCCGGCGCTCGATAGCGCGTTCTCCCCCGGGGCTCTACACGACTGACAGATCGCGGAGCAGGGGCAGTAGCCGATGTCCTCGTTCTGGGCGGCAAATTGACTTCAGCCACACGTGGCTCAACAGCGCTTTATCTTCTTTCTTTCTTTACGCTGCCTGGGACAGGGACGCTTCTCCTTGGGGTCCTGTGGGTGGCTGACTGCACCATTCCACCCTCCTCGCCAGTTGTCGTGTCTTCGACTTAATAACGACAGACTACATGTATAGTTATTACACAGAGCTTTATTGTCTGCCTCTTAGTCGGTCCCTATCCCTACTCTAACTAACTCCCATCCTGTCTACACTCCTCCTCTTCCCTTCACCCCAGCTAGCTCCGCCCACCCCAGCTACTAGACTGCTGACTACATAACACACAGGTCTGGCTGCACTGAGAAAGAAGAAAAGAGTTCAGTTTCTTTGGTATTTTTTTTGTGGGGCTGAGGGTGCAGGTGAGACGTGGAAGTGAGGTGGGTGTGATTTCCCACCTCTCCTCCACTTTGGAGTATTCTGCCGCGCTTTTGTTTGAAAGGTGGGAGCCCGCCTTTGTTTAACATGCAGCGCTGTAATGCAGTGCCTTGTGTGAATGGACTCCGGGTTGAAATGTCATTTCATTTCATTTAAGAAATTGTGCTCTCTTAGTTTTAGAGGCAGCACCCCGTGCAGTGCGTGTTCTCCGTAATGTGTGGCACTGTGAAAACTGCCTGTTGCATGTCTTCATCACACATGCAAATGCAGCCTGGGAAGTTTCCACTCAAATCCGGGGGCTGAGGATGATGAAACTGAATTCAGGGGTGAGTTGCCTCAGCTGTTCAGATTCTAGGACGGGGTCTGGAAGGTCTCAAAACCTCCTCACTCCCCTCACCTCTGTGCCACATTGCATAGCTGTTGTTAATTTATGGACGTCAGGAGGATTAAGGGTTGAGGCAGTTTTTCGGTAACTAAAATGAAAACGTGCTGTTGAAAGTTCAATACCTTTCTAAAACAGCAGAATGTGTGACTTTTTATTAAACTGGCCACCACTGTTTGTCTTTTTGTTACGTTCTCTGTTTCAATAAAGATTGTTGAATAATGGGCACAGGCTCCCCTTGAACCAACCTTGTGACCTCTGCCTGACTCCAGGTCATTTAGGCCAATCAGCAAGGGGATTGTTGTGGTCAATCCAGCAGGCAGATTACGTGCCCTCTGGTTTTTGTTCCAGGTTATGTTGAAACCGAGAGAAATGCAGAGGCTTCGACCAGAGCGTTGTGGAGTTATCCAAAGGAATTAAATATATCTCCAGCTGTATCTGTTTTTGTTGAGATTAAATTGGGAAAGGTGCAGGATGTTAAACCGGCAGGTGGGGATTGCGTGTAGTGAGATAAGTAGGGAGAAACCGAGACGAAGGAGGCATCCTCCCCATCCCCCAAGGTGAGAGATTTGAAACATTTCTTTTTTTTTTTTTTAAACTAGAGGGCACAGGGATACCTCTCGCTCCGAGCCATATTCGAATACATGTGGTGTTTTTCTACCCACATCTACAATCTACCCTGTGTTTTACCTTTGACTTTTTTTTACTAAACCGTGCAAGTTCGACCCGAAGGTATTGGAGCGCCTTATCGTATCATCATTTATATTACACAGGATATGTTCATTTTTTAGACACAAAGCAATTAAGTGATTTACCAAGAATCACAAGATATTGAGCGATGCTGGGACTCGAACCTGGTTCCTCCGCTCTAAACTCTGCCTTCATAAAGCCACATCCTCCCCCATACCCTAGAGGGTATATATCTGCTTTCTATCCTAATCCATGCATTTCTCCACTATTTACATTAGTTCTCTGCATCCTGTGCATCCTCACTTAACCTCTCCGCATTTGATGTTGACTCTCCTCATGTGCCCTCCACTTGCTTTTCCAACTACTATACATGCTCTCTCATCTGCATCCTGCACTCTACATGCTCCCCACTTATGCTATCATGTTCTTAAAACGGTACTTCTGCTGTTTACTTGGGCTTCCCTTCTTATGGGCTGTCCACTCACCACATGCAGTCTTGGCGCTCCATATATGTTCTCCACTCTCCACTTACACACTCTGCACTCTGAACATTCATTCACCACTGTGTACATTCACCCTTTGTCCTACACAGCTGCTTTTCACCCCCACATGCACTTTTCATAGTCTCTGCACATTATCTCTACTATCCACATACTCTTACATTTTTTTCTCCATGATCAACACCACTGTACCCTCAATGTTAACATTTACATCACTTTCCAGTGAACTTCCACTGTTTACCATGTACATCAATTGCCACCAAGGTGTATTCTCTACACTCAACTTTTGTACCCCATCCTGCACTTGTACTCTACACCCTGTTCATCTGCTTTAAGCCTGCACATTTTTCTTTATCCATCATTTTCTCTCTCCATACTGTGCAGGGTTTCAGTATCCGCTGTCCACATCTGCTTTTCACCCTTTATATTTGTTACCCTTCTGCAGTTGCAGTCCCCTGATATATTCTCTAAACCACCCAGATTCAGTCCAATTTCCACACTGTACTCCAATTCCCCACATGCCCTCTGCACCCATCAATTTCAACTCTATACCTTCACTTTCCTTGGACCACTCTACATCCATTCTCAACACCAATTCACCACATCTACGGTGCAGACTGTATATCCTTTCTCTCACCATGAACATCAGCCCTCCATGGTCCACAACCACTCTCCATTTTTGCTGTCACACTGGGCATTTGCTATTCATTCTGTTCATCCTCTTTCGATTGTCTCCACTGCACAATACTCTTCCCCCATCTAGATGCACAGTCCACCCATTCTCTCTACTACGTACATCGGCTTTCCACCCTCCACTCGAGATCCTTCCTCAATTCTACACACTCCATGTGCTCCTTCAACCTCCATGTGCACTCTCTACACAACAGAGCGAACCATCTATAATGCAGCAGGTGCAGTGGCATTGGAGTTCAGACAGGGTGAGGGGCATCTGCACCCTAATCATGGGACTGTTTCACTGCCTAAACAGGGCAGTAGGCCTTTTTCCGTTTCTGCATTGGCAGCTATGGTACTCTAGCACATGCTCTGTCTGTTGTGAGAGATGTTGGTAGCTTACAGTAGGCTTAAAGCCCACCTATTGCTTACCCTGGTTGCCTTCATTATCCCTCTTATTTATTTTCTTATTAGTCGGTTTATGTAGGCTTTCTTTAAACTTTTTGTGTTTGTTCCTACCCTGGAGCATGGGTGTGTTACTCATGTTTCAGATGCTACTTTTTTTGTTTTGTTGAAGCACCCTGAGAGTACTTGTGCTTTTCAGCTGTGTCTCTTTTGTACGTCTCTCCCTGCCGTATTCCTCTTTTTCACCCTCTCTCAGTTGCTGTTGTTGGTTCCTCTTCAACCACCTTCCTTTGCTCTTCTTGCTCCCCCCACCCCTTTGTCCATGTGCTTCCCCATCCACCCACCTTTTCACACATCCATCCATCATTCATCCATGCAACCTTTTATCATCCTTACATTCATCCTTCACCCATCCACCCTTTCATCCTTCCAGCCATACATCCATCATTCATCTATCCACCCTTTCCTCCATCCATCTATCCACCCACCCTTTCATCCATCCATCCACCCTTTCATCCATCCACCCTTTCATCCATCCACCCATCATTCATCCCCCACCTTTTCACACATCCATCCATGCAACCTTTTATCCATCCATCCATCCTTCATCCATCCACCCTTCCATCCATCCACCCATCATTCATCCACGCATCTTTTCACACATCCATCCATCATTCATTCATGCAACCTTTTATCCATCCATACATCCTTCACCCATCTACCCTTTCATCTTCCATCAATCCATCCTTTCATCCTTCCATCCATACATCCATCCTTCATCCATCCACTCTTTCATCCTTCCATCCATACATCCATCCTTTACCCATCATTCATCCACCCACCTTTTCACACATCCATCCATAATTCATCCATGCAACCTTTTATCATCCATACATCCATCCTTCATCCATCCACCCTTTCGTCCTTCTATCCATACATCCATCCATCTATTCACCCTTTCATCTATCCATCCACCCGCCCTTTCATCCATCCACTCATCATTCATCCATCTTTTCACACATCCATCCATCCATCATTCATCCATGCAACCTTTTATCCATCCATACATCCTTCATCCATCTACCCTTTTATCCTTCCATCCATCCATCCTTCATTCATCAATCCATCCATCCTTTCATCCATCCATCCATCCACCCATCATTCATCCCCCACCTTTTCACACATCCATCCATCCTTCATCCTTACATCCATCCATCCATCCATCATCAGTCCACCCTTTCATCCATCCATCCACCCATCATTCATCCACCCACCTTTTCTGTGCCTCTCTCATGGGGGGGGGCGGGTCAGTATTTCGCTGCATCTTCTTCCTCTCTCATGGGAGGGCATCTCTGTGCCTCCCTGCTGGGGGCAGGGGGGAGGGGGCAGATAGGCTGTAACAAAATCTCACCATGAAGAACAGACTCTCAGGAACATTTCTCGCACAAGCGCTAGGTATGAGGGCTCCTGGGACTTGAACCAATGATTTATGGGACGTGTACCGGGACCCGCAGCTCCAGGCGCACAACGTCCATTGAACTCAAAGGGCTACACTACAGCCTCATTACCCAGTCCCACCCACCCCCCCAGCTCATGTATGTGAGTCCGGCTTCAGGGACACACACACACAGCCACACCAAGTACTTCACAGGTCTTCAAAATACCTTTTACTTGTTAATGAGGCTTTGATGTTTTTCACCCCTCGGTGTGAATTAGGCCGTGAGCACCCTCAATCAGCCCGACGCCAGGAACTGCACGCTCTACAGAATCTGCGACCCCCTTCTCAGGACTCCACGGCCCTCCTGGGTGTCGCGCCCCACAGATTGAAGACCTCTGCCCTAGGGTAATACATCCCCATCATGAATTAATCAGATAGTACGGTCCCAGTCCCATTCTAAAGTTATCCTCAGATCATCCTTGAGTAATGCGGTCTCATTCTGAAGTAATCACAAGATAATTAGGAAATAATACAGGTCCATCCTGAAATACTCATAGGATCATCCTGGAGTAATCCAGTCTAATCCTGAAATCATCATGGGATCATTCTGGAGTAGTACAAGATCACATGTTTTCCACTGAAGTAATCAGGAACTCATCCTGGAGTAATCCACCCTAATCCTGAAATCATTGTGTGCTCATCCTGCAGTAGTACAAGGTCATCACATCTTTTCCATGGAAGTAATCGGGAGCTAATCCTGGAGTCATTTCTCTGATGACTCTAGAGAGTCATTCAATTTAAATGTTCAGCCCTGTGGGCATACTTCAGGATGGCTTCGGATGACTTCCACATATAATTGCAGGAATAGCCTGGCTGAAGTCATCGAATGACTTCAGAATCACTCCAGGATGATCTTCCCTTTTGACTTGGGATACCCCCATTGCCCAGTGGAAAATTCAGCAGAGCACCCCAGACAACAGGCGGAATACCCCTAATCCAATAGAGAAGGAAGCGTCCAACTAACGCCTGCCTGTCAATGCCCAACTAGCTCCCTCCCCGCCTTCAAAAACACCCCTCCAGGCAAGTGTCCCTCCCAGGTCCATGCGAGGACCCGCTCCAACCTGGGCCCCTCCTGCAGTTGCATTGGAAAACAGGACTACCAGAGCAGTACTTCAGGTGGGAGCTATGCTCCCGTGCTCAGAACTAGAGATGGACACCAGCGCAGGGCTGAAGTCGTCCAAGGCACTACCACAACAGGTTTGCATAGCGCTTACTACATCAGGCAGTCGTCAAAGCGCTTCGTATACATGTTCAGGCAGCTGTCGGGTCTAATGTACATGTATATTTAGATTTGCACATCTCTGTATGCAGGGCATGGAATCATGTTTTGGGCCATCGGGTAAGTGGCACGTTGCACCGCGGTGCATTACGTGGCTGGGACAGTGTTCTGTTTCTGTTGCTGCTGTATGGTACATTTTCTTATGTCATGGGGAGCAACCAGGGAGGTGCCCCTGTCTTGGGGTGCCGTTGTGGTAGTCATATCAGGGTTACTGTATTTATGCGACGCTGAGGCTATTCCCACATAATTAAAAATGTACCACATAATTCCCTCTCCCCCAGCTGCACTGTTTACAAACTTCAATAAAATACTTATTAGTTAGAATCATTAAAAGCGCTGCCACGGGTCGAACTCTGCAGTGGTATGCTGTTTAGCCACAATAGTGTTCAAATTGACTTCATAGTGAAGCAGTGTGGGACAAAATATGCTGCACATTGACTCTCCATGTTACTCCAAACGGACAGCAGACAAGCATCGGATCTCATGCCAGCGGGAACACACATCACCAGAGTTGTCCTGAGGTGTTTCTTGTTGTCTGAAAACTTCAGCCCGCTCGCTTAGCCTTATACAAACCTGGGGGCGGGGTGGACAGGCGTGCACATAACAGAGGCAGGGTTACCTCCTTTACACTCCATTATGTCTTGGAGCTGTGTGCACAGCACACCAAACAACACAAACTACAAATAGACAACCACCATCCAATGAGAACAGAGAAACACACCGGCCTTGGCTCTGGAGACAGTGCTGTTTGTGCAGAAGGGGCACAGATATTGCAATTGTGTGTTGCACAATTTTTTATTATGCACGTAACACCTGGGTAGGGGTAAATGCATGAGAGCATTTGTCCAAGGTTTATCTGGAGCTCGAGTATTTAAAAGTACTTAAAGATGTGATAAATGCCCAAGATCACAAAGGGTGTGCCTGTAGGGACGCCGTAATTGTGCCCAGTTATCGGGTTTTACAGAATGCAGTTCAGCCACTGGATGGGGGGTAGGAGTTGTAAAGTGTGCCCAGGATCACACAGTGTGGTCATGCAGCGTTTTTATTGTCTACTGGACCAATAAAACAAAAATTTGCCAGTATACCAGTCAAATTGCTCTCCAATGACCCCAGGCCTAGCAGACACTCCTTCAAATAGATCATGCAGCACACCCGGCTGCGCGACGGGAATCAACAAACTCGTCAACCTTCAATGGAAATATGCACCGCACAATCAAGATGTATTATGCCTCCCATTCTGGATGCATGTATTGCTCAACTTAACACTGCACTCCCTTAATGTGCAGTGTTAGTGCTTCGCTTCTCTACAGACATGTCATATTTAATGTGCTTATTTGCAGGCATGTCAAATGTGTGTGATTTAATGCGCAGTACTAATACTTTTTCATTTGCAACGCCAATAACTCAAACTTTCTCTAATGCAAGACCTATTGCATTGTAAATGCTTGTTTTAAATTGCATATTTCTCTCTGTTTCCCTTTATGGTGATTTAGGATTAAAGCAGACAAAATAGTTGTGTCCCAGGAGCATAGGAAAGCTAGGACAGATTACTTCCACAAGTAGTCGTAATTCAATTTCCCTTTTCTAAAGCAGTCCAGTCAGACACACCAAAATTCTCTGGGGGTGAATGTTTTGCCATTGTGCAACATTCCGTCCATCATCTTGTGTGTTTTGCTGCACCAAAACTCTCAGCCTGCAGATGAAGCAAAGTTATGCTGCCTGGGGCAGGGAGACCTAGAAGGGAATGTTGCTAGGCAACATCTCCCTTAATGGGGAAAGTTGAAGCAGTTGCAAGTTCGAAGCCTGGAGCTGCTGCTTTTTTCTTACGGAGCAAATGTATTTCCAAATGAAAATGTGCTGCCTTTGAAACCTGGGGTCGCAAAGGCAGCACCAGGGGTAGCACAGGACAAGCCAGGGGTCGTAAGTGCGAACCCTGGTGATCCCTAAATGATGTCTATGCATATAGGCGGCTACTTTTGGCTTTTAACTTATGTTCAGTGCATCTTTTATGTGCCTGTTCTGGAGATAGCATTTACCACGCGGGCTGAGCCAAGCGCGCAGTTTCAATGCACGTGGAATAACGCTTGAATGAACCACGTATATGGGAGAGGAAGGACCGGGACATGGTTTGGTAAGTGGGGTTTTGGGGGTCATTTGTAAGGCTGGGGGCCGGTTTTAGGGTTCAGGGCAGTGGCGAGGGGGGAGGGGGTGGGGGTCAGGGTAGTTTTTAGGGCTGGGGGACCAATCATGCTTTTACAAAGAAATTATTTGCAAAAGCATGCATTGTAAAGGCATGCGTTATAACAATACAGATGTTGTTCAGACAGCGGGCCTCATTTATGAGGCTGTGCGTCACTTTTACGCCGCTTGTGCGTCACATTTCGTGACGCACCAGTGGCGTAAAAAATGGGCCTTGTTGCGCCATATTTACAAAGTGACGCATCTAGGTAGATGCGTCACTTTGTAAACCCCTGCGCCACATTATACCTGCGCCTGGTATGATGTATGCAAGAGGGGGCGCAGTGATGCAAGAAAGGGTCGTAGAAGTGACGCAGTGAAATCTATGTGATTTCACTGTGCCACTTCTAGGACACAAATGCATCAATTTCTTACTCCTGCCTCACAGCAGGCGTAAGACTGACGCAGGCCCTTTCACATGGGGCTTGGCCCATGTGAAAGGATACATTGCTGGAGTTGCGTCACTTTTGTGACAAACTCCAGCAATCCGTCACTTTTTGCGCCATACAGATACGTCAGAAATACTGACGTATCTGTAACTCCTTGCGCAATGATGCGTCATACTGTAAATATGACGCATCATTTGTGTTGCACAGAGGGCGCAGTGAAAAGTGACGCATCGCTGTTTTCACGCAGCGATGCGTCACTTTTCATAAATGAGGTCCAGCATTGTTTAGGCATGTGTGGTTAAGGCATTCATGGCTGTATCACACAACCACGTGGCGTGGTGGTGAAACCATCAAAAAGGGATACACTTGAGCATATGTTCGACCACTTAGTGACATTTGGTTTTTAATTTCACCTCCCTGAAGCCAACCACACTGCAGTGTAAATAATTAGGTATTTATAATTCTTGGCAACAGCTCCCTCATCGGTCATTCAAAATGTTTGCAAATATTGCAGACACTACCCACACCCTTGTGCAAGGTGGGTGAGCTCTGGTTTGGGCAAGGCCCTTGGGGATAGTGCCACACAATGCATACACCCTTCAGAAGGACACAAGCAGAAATGATCAAAGAGTCTTCCAACACCCTTGGGCAAGGCATAGAGTAGAAGTCTTCAATGCCACTTTCCCTGGTGAGAGGGACGCTATATAAAATCCCTTCCCCAACAGCATTTCTGAAAAAATTCAGGAGAGATCGTATCTCTAAAAATTGTACCCAGGGTTTGGGGGCTGGTAAATAAAACATCTTTCTAGAAGTTCACAGGGAATAGGTATGGCTTGCATTTTAAATTGCCACCAACTAGCCTTACAATGATGCAGGTTGTTAAGGCACAGACAGCAGCTGCAAATATAGAGCAGGATGGCACATTAAGAAGTTTCAGTGGCAGAGCACTTTGATACATAGGGGCTGCAAATGCAGTGGGGAATTACAGCAGATGAGCAGTTGGCGGGCAGGGTGGCCAATATGGGATGCAGGGGACAGTGGTGCACAGAGTTCCTGTAGAGGTGAAGTGGTCCACAGAAAGATTTCAGTTTGTTGGGGGGGGGCTGCATAAGGGACAAGGGGTCAAACATAAGGGCACAACACATTTGTACATAAGTTGTGAACAAAGGCGAGGCCGACTGTTACACAGACGAACTTCACGGCGTAACGGGCAAATAGATGGTTTGCAGTGTAGCTGGGGGCACACAAAGTAGATGAAGGGATGTGGAGTGGCACATAGATGGCCAGCAAGGATGTAGAAGGGTGGCCCACAGGGGTATGGAGTGGCAAAGGACACAAGTAGGGGCTGCAAGGGGCACACAGAGCTGATTCAGGGAGTTGGTGCATGCAGAAAAGTTGTAGACAGGTGTAGGGAGGTTCAAAGAGGGGTTGAAGGGGAGGTTATCACAACAGTGTTGCAGGAGAAGAAGGGTGCAAGAGGGACCGTTGGGGCCATGGGACACATAGAGAGGAGGTTGCACAAACAGCAGCTGCAGAAGGATGGGACCCAGCAGGGCTCGGTAGCGGACACACAGGGACTGCTGGGTAGGTCAAAGCGGATAAGCGGAGGCTGAGGGCACTCTTAGAGGCCACAGGAGGTGGGAGCTCAATGAGGGGATATATGAGGCATGGGCCACACCCTCCTTCATATGCCAACACATACATCAAAATGACCATCAAACACCAACATTTCAACCATTGTATGCCAGCGCATACACAATCTTATTTCCATACTTTCAATATCGAACACCAGCACACCAAGGTCACTCATCAACATAAGCAACATCATACTTCCTTCCACCAACCACCATATGTTCATACAGCCATCATCAGGCACCAATACACACACCAACATGCTTCCCCACATGCAACCTCACATATGAAGCACATTCACAAACAAACATAAAGATTTCCCGAAAAGCTGGGGGGCATGGCTACGGCACGAGGTGGAATAGCTGCCTCTTGAGGGAGCTCCGCACGCCCCGTCCTGAGGGCCTGGAATTGCCGCCATGACACAGGAGGTGCTTTACTGCGGGCGGCCCGCGGACCCAGCCCGAGACGGAGCTCGGTGCACCTGAAGGCCCAGTGGAGGTGCGGTAAGTGGGGCGGGGGCAACATTCTGAGCTGGGTACGGGTTGAGCTGCGTGGCTTCGACTTGGAGTTCACTTACCGGGGCTGAGGGGTAGTCGACAAAATCGTCTGCGGCTCGGAAGGGCGAACATTGCGAAGAGCTCAGAGAAAAGCGCGAAAAGCCCCGTAGCATGTACGGCGAGGGATGTAAAGCTGGATACCTCAACGGACCAACGCGGGCTCCCGGCATGAACACCTTTATTCAGAGGGACCTAGGTTCTTGCAGGTGAGTGAGTGAGTGATGGTATTTCTAAAGTGCACTAATGTCGAGGCGTCTTGGCGCTGTGCACGATAACTGAGATATGCAAGGCCAGAAGTCCTATCGAGTAAAAAGCCACGTCTTAACTTCTTTCCTGAACCCCTGATGGTTGGAAATTTGTCTTACCTGCTGTGGTAGGGAGTTCCACAGCCTCGAGGCCAGATAGGAAAAGCCCTTCCCTCCCCAGCGTTGCCTATTGATCTTGGAAACCATAACCAGCCCTTGCGAGGCAGACCTCAAAGGACGGGTTGGCAGGTACCTCGTGAATAGATGTTGGACATCGGAGGCCCCCACTCCCGCCAATGCTTTGTGGACCAGACAGAGCGCTTTGAAGTCAATCCGCCTCTGAACTGGGAGCCAGTGTAGCTGCCTGATGGCCTGAGAAGTGGAATGATATTTAGGCAGATGGAGGAGCAGTCTGGCTGCAACGTTCTGAATTGATTGCATCTTGGCCAGTTGAGCGCACCCTGCTCCTAGATAGAGGGCATTGCCATAATCTATTCTAGAAAAGATGGTGGCAATTATAACCGTTTTCCTGAGATGATAAGGGATAAACGGCAAGATCTTTCTCAGCCCCTTAAGCAGGAAGAAGCAGGCAGAAACAACCTGGTTAACCTGTGGTTCCCATGACAGGTCTTTGTCGAAAATGAACCCTAGGTTCCTTGCTTTTGCCACTGGGACCGGACAGGCTCCTGTCACCGTAGGCCACCAGTTATACTTCCAGATAGACGGTTTCTGTCAGAACTCTAGGACTTCCGTCTTTTCTGTGTTTAATTTCAAGAAGTTCAGGTTCATCCACTGCATGACCTTCGACATACAGCCGGCGAAATCAGCAGCCTTCGAGTTCACAGAATGAGACACATAAACAATCAGCTGAGTGTCATCAGCATATGACACCAGCTTGAAGCCCAAATTCTTGATTATACTGGCCAAAGGGGAGACGTAAATGTTAAACAGGTGGTGCCTAATTACCTCATACACTGGTTTAGGCCTAAAATCCACTCGAGTAACAGTCTGTTTTACATCTGCCACTTCATGGCACACACTATCTTAGGCCCTCATTATGATGTCCGTCTCAGACAGGATCAAAGATCCCGTCGGGACGGCGGTCCGATTCCTAACCCTGCTATGGAGGTGGTGCCTGCGCAGGCACCGGCGTAGGGATTAGGATATCCCTTTCTGACTGCCTGTTCATGGTGGTCCCACTGCGATGAATAGGCAGATGGAAAGGGACTTTGGGGGCCCAAAGCAAGGCTCCCATCTCCTGTGGGCCACTGGGGGCACATATAGTGCCCTCTCACACATCCAGTGCACAACATGCTTTTTTCCAGTGCGGCTTGTGCGGCAGCACAAGCTGCAATAGAAAACAGCTTTTTGCTACCGTCTGCATGGCAATTGTATCCTAATAGGGTGGGAAAGACCGCTGACTCATTGTTGGATGGGTCCTGCCCATGGCGATTGTGCTCGTCCGACTGCCATTGTAATGAGGCCCTTAGTGTTGAAACTCAGACATAATCTCTTCTGTGATATGAGACATAATAAACACAGCCACAACCTTACTGTGAGACAAGTTATTCATTGGGATGCCCACTACTTCTTGTCGAGGGCAGAGACCAACTTACCTTTAGGTCACAAATCCTCCCCCATTCGATTGTCACCTCAGCAATGAAATACTGCTTCTCAGTTTCCTGGGAATTGTTCATAGCTAAGTACACAACAGAAGCATGTTGTTCAGACATACCGTATTTTCTGGCGTATAAGACGACTGGGCGTATAAGACGACCCCCTACTTTTCCTTTTAAAATATAGAGTTTGGGCTATATTCACTTGCTTATTAAATGACACCGGCGTATAAGACGACCCCCAACTTTTGAAAAGATGTTCAAGGGTTAAAAAGTCGTCTTATACGCCAGAAAATATGGTACATAACATCCCCTGCCATGGGCTGGCTATTCTAGATAGATTTGTTTGAATATGGTCTGCTAAATATGATCTGCTGAAGATAACTCTGGCTATTGCCTGGGAACCTAATTATGATTTTATCAGCAATATTTAACCCAAGAGGAAAATAAAGTGTATCAGTCACCTTGCGGTTCCCATTCGAACCCCAACTCAGCTAGCCTCTTAATATCCTATGCGGTTCTTTAACTAAAGGGATTGCTGCAACGGTTGGGTTCCCACTTTTCAATCTGTAGATGAAATTAATACAAATACTAATTATGTTCTTAATGCACTATCTGTGTTGATTTGAGAGCATTTTGGGAATAATTGAATATACGTCAAAATGACTAATACCAGCCACCCAAAGCAATAAGGATAACTTGGGCTGCAAGTATTAGTAGTTTTTGATGTATATTTAAAGTCTGAATTATAACACCTGTAGAAGTGTGATGGTTAGTTGTGCTGGTACTGTCACTGGCAGCGCTCGTTGCGGCAATCACGGGTACAAGTTCCAGTGGTATCCTGACAAGGGCCCTGACTACCATCTTTTTTTTAAGCACTGACTAAGACATAGAAAAGATGACTTCAACTGACAACCTTATAAGTGTGGTAGCACCTCTTTCTAAAAAGAGGACTACGATCCATAAGGAAATAAAATACAGAATTACATTTTACTGGAAAGAGCTATGGTAGATGGATTCATTTAAGTTATTATTTGGAGTATATGTGAAATTAATTCTGGAATTCCAATATACTATCCCAGCATAAGTCATGGGAAAAGTGGGCATTGCCCAGTCTTAATTATATTTTTAGATATTTGATGGGTGGCAACCCCTTCAAAGTGTGATGTTTTGTGAAGGCATGGGCCATTTGTAGTTATTGCAGATGTTTATGCACTGCAACTGCAATGGTGAACCCGGTAGTGCTTTGCGGAACTAGACAATTATTCTGTTATGCTGAAGATGAAAACCATTTACAACAGGATTACAAAGATTATGTACCAGCGGTTTTCGAACAGAGTTGCAGACTTACCCTGTCTAGCAATTCTTCTCAGTGCCTGGCATCCGGGTGGCACTTTCACAGGCCCTTTCACTATAAGCCAGAATTTTTTTAACAGATTTATATCGTCATAGAGTTGTGTACACGCTTGAGGCAACTATTGCGAGTGCCAATTTTATGAGATACATAAATCATTAAGGGAAAGCAAATGGTGACTGCACATTCAAGAGCTCCAATCTCAAATGTTTCGTGAACCGGGCAGATATGTTATTTGCCAATTTTATGACATCCAAGCAGTTATATAGACTCAGAGCTAAATCTGGTAAAATGGCAATTTAGGATCAATGCATTTTGAAAACACATTTTGGGAAATATTCTTCTGTCTCTCAAGTTGTGAGTAAATTTGGAAATCATGTAATGCATTTAGTGCAACCCACTTTGTTATGGTGTTCAGCTATCCAATGCAAGGAACACACATCTGAAAGTGGTTAGCACCATCACACTTTGTCTTTCAAATATAGCGTTTATATTGTATTTTTTATATCTCTTTTCCCCTGGCCTTCTTTTCTCCACCTCCTCCTTCACTTATTCTTGCTGCGTTTTTCTAGCTTTGTTACTCCCATCCTATCCTCTCCTCATTCAAATGTATTTTTCTAGCTGTTATGTGAAGTCCTCAATTGCTCTTTGTGGGTAGGTTCCTTCTGTACAAATACCGATAATAAATTCATGGCTATAGCACTCTTGAACCTATACGTATTGGTGCACAGTACAATAAACTGTGTAGGAGATCATGCAGTGAACCAAAAGCCCTTTAACAAAGAGAATAGGCCCTGTCTGCATTTGGCTTAGAATTTGGTGGGCAGATAAGGAACAGAGCCATATTATATATAAGATGCAACATAGAGTGACTGACCCATTTGCAAGGGGATTTCAGGGGTGTCTATAGAACCCCCTCTTTCCTTTTTGAAGAGGCGCCTTTGGTGGGCCACCATAATATGGTGCACAGTCAGTGTGCCCCTCACAGCTCTTTCGCCTCTGTGCCTGCAGCTGTAATATTGTGCTGGTGTAGAGACAAAGGGCCTGATTTAGATCTTGGCGACCGGGTTACTCCGTCACAACGGATATAGGGGCATATTACCTAGCAATAGCGATATTTATCGCTAAGCAGGGTTAGCGGGAATAATTATATCGCCGCACGACGACGATTTTTATCGCTGAGATATCTTGCTATCATCAAGGTTTATCTCAGAAACGATAAAAATCATTCGAAATGCGTGAATATCGCTGGAAATACAGCGATATTCACACATTATCGTGACAATGCTCTTAGCCATGTTATCCACCTCCCATTGGATAACATGGCTAAGAACTGCTCTGGGCAGGTGTTAGCTTTTGGAGATATTCGCGCTTAGCGTGAATATTTCCAAAACTACGCCTTTGTAGGTAATAGGAGATAGCGATGTTAGCGACTGTTTTCAGTCGCTAACATCTTGGCACGCCCACTTTGCATGTCATTAGCGATAATTATCGCTGACATGCAAAGCGGGCCCCAAGATGCTCGCTATTGCCTATTAGCTGTCGCTAACTGGTGTTTGCGACAGCTTGGTAATAGGGCGATCAAATTATCGCCGCTTTAGCGGGAAAAAGTCCCGCTAACGCGGCGATAAGGGCCCTTGGTAATATGCCCCATAATATTTAGGAGGACGGGATATCCATCACCGTTGTGACAGAGTAACCCATCCTCCAATATCTAAATCAGGCCCAAAGTGTTCTGTCATTTTCATGGGGCCATATTCTCATTTTAATGAGGGAACACACCCTTGAGACCACTCTAGCACAACCTGTTTTACAGAACGGGATGCACAAGAGTCTGCAGTTCATTTTGTAATACCAAAGTACCCTGAGTAGCAGAAAGCAGGCCAACACTAGTGACCCCTAGGCACTTAGCGTAATGTGGCCCCAGGTTAGTTTAATGGGTTTCCTAAATTACAGGAATGTGGAGTCAATTCATAAATATGATGAACAGGACTTCCAGCTAGGGATAGTGCCAGAAGACACATAAGTTCAGTGTATGGGAAGTCTTGAATTTAAGAGCGTCCTAGATATAAAGATGTTTTGATACGGACACCCTTTTGGCTTGGCAAGACGAATTTGTAGGTAGCAGATTCTGAATGTAATCCTGAATTTGCCTGTTAGTGTTGTAGCCGAGTCTGGTGGCTCAGTGGACTAATGCATCCACTGCATGGGCCTGTGTTCGACCTCATGGTCACAGGTTCAAATCCTGGTGGGTCCACTCAGCTTTTCAACCATTTGAGGTCGATAAAATGAGTACCATTGATTTGGGTAACAATATACATCTGTTATTTTCAGTGCCAAGATGCCCCGTTGCTGGGGTGAATGTGCACTTTGCAAATACAAGTGTTATGTAAGGTATAGCATCTGGGTTCTTATTCCGAAACAGAGTGATGGAATAAAGGGGGGTACAGTGGGATCCCTGATCCAGTAACTAATATTGAGGTGGATACGTCTGGCCCAGTGAAATAAGCTAAATTTGTCCCGGTGTAATTTGCCAACACCATCACACAATTCAGCAGTACCCACACGTTGTCCGCTTTGTGTTAGAAGCAGCAAAGTATAAGTGGCGAGGGTGGTTTCTTATTTTAGATTCGAGCTGGACCCAAAACAAATGTCAGAGTTCAAGGGCCATCAGCCCTCATTTTGTCAAGTATCCTCCTAGCTGAGCGCTATCTGGAGGCTCACACCTAGATATGAGGGCAATGATGGGAAACGAAGGCACACAGGGGCATATTACCAAGCAATAGCGATATAATTATCGCTATTGCTTGGTTAGAGACAAAAATTTACCGCTGAGCTGCGGCGAATCTTATCGCAAATAAACCTTGGTATTACCAAGGTTTATCGCAAATGCGATAAAAATCGGCCGCAATGCATGAATATCGCTGAAAAGTCAGCGATATTCATGCATTATCGAGCTAATGCTCTTAGCCATGTTATCCAACTCCCATTGGATAACATGGCTAAGAACAGCTCAGGGCAGGTGTTAGCCTTTGGAGATATTCGCGCTTAGCGCGAATATCTCCATAAGTTGGTAATAGGAGATAGCGATGTTAGCGACTGTTTTCAGTCGCTAACATCTTGGCACGCCCACTTTGCATGTCATTAATGATAAATATCACTGACAGGCAAAGTGGGGCCCAAGATGGTCGCTATCTCCTACTAGCTGTCGCTAACTGGTGTTAGCGACAGCTAGGTAATAGGGAGATAATTTTATCTCCGCTTTCTTGGCTTTTAAAGCCAAAAAAGCGGAGATAAACCCCCTTGATAATATGCCCCACAGTTTGTTAATAATTCACAAGTACTTAAGAGAAAGCACGATCTGGAGCTAAGATTTTGTTCAACCCCTGTATTTAAGGGATATGCATGCTCTGAACAAATGTCAGATGTATCAGTCTGTATGAGTAGATACATGAATAACAACTTAAATAGCACTTATTTTTTATATTTAATTATTTCATAGCATTACTTATCCCAATGTAGGGTGTCAACCCGCTTTACATCACATACCTACACACACACACATCATACACTGATGATAATTCATAAAGTGTGTAAATTAATACATAGGATGTTACATAAGAGAATGATGTTTTAGGATGTAAGAGTCACACACTATTAAGGATTATATGTTAAGGAGAAACATAAAGTTAGGATTTAAGACCTAATGTAGTGCTTTGGTTTGTCTGTATTATTAAAATTTCAAACTATCCGAAGAAACCCCATTAGCAGCCTTAAAATCACAACAGATTAAAAAAAACAGGTTCTAAACGCATGCCTTGCAGTTAGCTTTCAGGTCCTTGAGGCCGGATCACAGCTCATTGGCTATATTAGAAATGTTGCAATTTATCAAATGCAAGTAATAAAAGAATTTCAGTGTCAAAAGAACATACCTATATACAGAAAATCAAAATCTTTCATCCGCATGATACGCGATGTGCTTTGCAGGAGACACATTACCCCTCTATGCTACTTTATGAGCCAAAACTGTGACTAGCCAAAACACCAATCTATCCAGCAAGTGAATTAACTGCCAGAGTTATCTCACCATTATTGCTATTAGCTACTATTTACTGGGCACACAAAGCTCTCTGCAGCAGGTGCCTTGACCCATTAGATAGTTTAAGAGGCAGCCTTTGCAACTAACTAATCCAGAACAGATTTACTGTCAGGTTTCTCCTTGTTGCCAATTTCTTTGTGGAAGAGTTTTTGAAAAATAAATATCTAAGTTTACTGACAGACTGCTTTTCAAGACTCTGCCCCTCCTGACTCCTCCCCCTTTTTGGGACACATTGACCCCCAATTTATGCGTTGCCAAAGTACATTTTTTTCACTTCCAGCATTGCATGAATAACTCAAGTTATTATAGCCAAAGCGTTGTGTCTGCCGTGTACTGAATTGTTAATATTTGTAATGTAAATATCTAATTACAAAAAGAAACTGTAGAGTGCGGCCCCGGTTCCATTCCCTACCCCTTCTCCATCACCTCCTGGCTCATATGAACCGGCTTCATCCGGATGCTGCTCCCGCAGTGTTTTTTGTGAACCCGCCACCCCCATGTTCATGGCCCTTCTCCCACTTCTAACCTGCTCCAATTAAATCTAAGCTGCATAAAAGGGAATCAAACTGCACTCACCAAGAGATCTATTCCAGAATTGTCTGTAAATAGCACACAACAATATCCAGATGCGACACAGACCTTTTAATTCATGGAAGGTGGTTGGTGGTTTTGCAGCTTTTCACCAATCAAGGACTATCTTCTCCAGGCTCCTTAATCTAACATGAACATGGTATTATGTTGCTGGCATTTGAGAACGGGAGCAGAAAGCAAAGTTAATTCCATTTCAGATATGACTGTGCCACACAAGATACGTATTTTGAGCCTTTTTGGAAGAATAAATGCTAATGGAATGAAAACAAGATAACAAATCCATAGTGCATTTCCTTTTCTGGAAACATTAGAGCCGCGCATGATAAAACGTGGATAATTATTATGCAAAATCAGTGATCATAGTAGAGTTGGATATTTGCAATTGTTGTTGTGGAAACAACAATGTGCAAAGGCTTTGTTCAGAATCTGACTTTTTTAAATTAAGGTGAATTGAAGACCCAAATATTGTTCATGGATCTCAGGTATCTATTTGTAGCTCAGTTGATTTGTTACTTACATGTCTTTCTAAGGTTATTTTTGAAGTCATTTGCATTACTCACTCTGGATCGTCTTCAGCCTGTGAGTGAGGCTACATGGAGCTCTCCACCACCGGCGCCAAACCTTCTAACCAGCCACATTACTTGCCCCGCCCCCAGCGTAGACGCATACACTTAGCACTTACTAGCCCCAGCCTTGCAGAGAGCACAGTCGGGAAATCTTTGATATCTGCTTTCTCATATACTGGAGCAAAGAAGCCTCTAAATACATGATGCTGGGATAAATTAGGAAGGAATAAAAAGGGGTTAGGAACAAGGGGTATAAGTCCTTGAGAACAGGAAAGCAAGAGAAATCAGGGAATGCTCAAATTCATTGAAATACCCTCACATGTAATGGAGTCCAAGGTCCTTATTACGAGTCTGGCGGTTCACGAACCGGCAGACTCACGGGAGGCAGAAATGGTGCTCTTCTGACCGCCCTATTAAGACCAGGGCGGTCAAACCGCCCTGGGACCATCACCACCGCCAGGGATCAGAGAGCCCTAGTGGTGGCGCTGCGGTCTTGGGGGCCGCAAAATGCTTGGCGGAGCCGCTGCGGCCCCACCAAGCATATTGAGTTTCCTCACCGCCACACTTTTCAATCTCTTAACTGGGGGTGAATGTTTCATTTCGCCTGCATTCCGTCCATCATTTGTGTGTCTTTTGCTTTCTCGCCCTGTGTATGCCCAGACGTGGGTCTCGGGCTCACTGTGCCACTGAATTCCAGCTAGCCTCGCTAATATGGGGTGATACCCCGAAATCGGTCCCAGGATGCTTGCTTCAGGTCCAGTGAGGACTTAGCTTGGCAGTTCGGGCTGAACTGTTCACATGAGGAGCAGGATCAAGACTAAATTGTATATGGCTGGGTCTAAACTGGGGTGGCATGGCGAGCAAAAGAACATTGGATTTAACCCAGATCTCTTGACTGGAGGCAAATGTTTGATTTGTTTTGCATTCCATCGATCATTTGTGTGTCTTTTGCGTACACTTTTTATGTTGGTGCGACCGCCATGAAATGTGTGGCAGTAAGGTAACAAAGGGTGCCCTACATGGCCCCCTTCTGCCTCTGTGCAATGGGGTGCATGCAGGGGGGCACATGTTGTGCTCCCCTGTGTGCAAGTACCCCAGTACCTGCACGGCATGAACTGCAGCAGTCCATGCCTTGCAGGAACTGATTTTGACATTCCCATTGCGGTTCCTATTTTATAGGCAAGCTGTAGGAAAGCCAAAGATCAACACGCCAGACAGGAGAAAACTCCTAATCTGGCAGGTGGTTCAAACATGGGTTTGGCGATGCGGGCGGTCCCGCTCCCGCACCGGCAAACTCATAATAAGGCCCTAAGGTGCTATGAAAGGTGGAGGGATATGCTTAATAAGTGGGTTTTATTCTTCATTTGAAAAGGGTGCAAAAAGGGGCACACTTGATGTTGTGAGGAGAGAGCACATATAACGTCATAGATGTAGGAAACATAAACTTACAGTTGATGGGAAGTTGAGGCACCAAATTGCAACTATTGTTCACAGTCCTAGTGAGATATTTAATATTTGTCCTTATGTGATACTGAAGAGAATGTCGAATGAAGGTTAAGAGAGACCATAGTGTTTGCAGTTCACTGTTTTGTTTATGTGGTATGTCATTGAGATAGAGGCTATTTGTCACTGGAGATTTCTGATACTTTTCTGATCCCTCAGAACAAATTCTTAATAAATACTAAGAAAGTCTGGTGATCAGTAATAACTCAAGATATAGCAGCATTTTATTTCCAGGAGGGTAGAAGATATTAATGTGTTCAACCATTTCAAATTCTATACCACATATAACGATAGATATGTGAATAGTTCTTCCAAACCTTCCGGTCAGGAGTGGGTGTGACCAAATATCAGTGGTGCAATCATCTGAAACAGATGGGTAATAGGTATGTCGTTGTCATAGGAGAACTGATAGAGTTCCAAAAGGTGGAGGACCTTTCTCAAAAACACAAACCCATTGTATACCTCTGTGCCATAAATATGGCTATTTCTCATTTAATAATTTGCTCACTTATCCACAACTATTATGATCCTTTTTAGATCTCACCTACGTGCCACGGCAAGCTGTCTGTTGGTGAAAAGCACTATTATCAGCTTACAGTGAGCTTCGACCCTAAACATTGCTTAACATTGGTTGGCTTTACTGTCACTCATTTGCTTGCTTTTTATTTGTTAGCTTGGGTGGTTTTCCTTCCACTTCTTGTGTTTGTCCCTCCCCTGGAGCATAGATGTATTACTTGTATCTTTCCACTACTTGCTTTCAAGCACTACATTTTTCTTTTAGGTTAAGCATTCCATGACAGTACATATATTTTGCAGCTTTCTCCTTTGTGTACTTCTCTCCCTCTGCACTCCATGTTGCTTGAGTGCTAACCCTTGCCCCCTCCATATTGGCGCGCCCTTGTGAACTTCTCCTCTCTCTTTGTTGCTTTCTCACCTGTGTGCTTCTCCCCTGCCCATGCCACACAGCTCTCTCTCACCAATTGCTTCACCCCTGTGTTGTTTCCCCACTCAGTCCTTTGTGAAGCTTTCTCTACCTGTGACCTTACTGATTCTTCTCCTCACCCAAGCCCTTCATGTTAACCACCGCCACATTGAGGGCGAGTGGTACAACGAAGTCCATGATAGTGTTGTGGAAGTTGCCGTGATATCCCGGTGGTCAGTAGATGAAAGTGCCACTGAAGCTGGCTGTGACGTGATACTTGAGTGACAGGTGCTTCATGTTGGAGGATGGGGTGTCTGTGAATGTGGTGCAGCTGATGGTGTTTTTGTGGATGATGGCAATTCATCCTCCAGGCCTGTGAAATCTGTCTTGCCTGGCAATCTTGTGGCCAGGGGAGATGGCTGTGATGATGTCAGGTGCTGATGAAGGGTTCAGTCTTGTTCCAGGAAGAAAGTAGGTCAGGGCAGTGTCATGCAGTAAGTCCCAGATATCTGTGTATATTTGGTGAGTGAGAGGGTGTTGAGTAGGATGCATGTGAATGTGTTGTGTTGTGAGAGTGGTTGCAGGACTGTGTGAGTGTGGGAGAGTTAAGTGCTGTGTACTGTCAGAGCGGCAAGAGTTAGGTGTGGGTAAGTACATGGAAACTTGTAGTAAGTGCAGCAGATTGCTCCTTCGGTATTGTGTGGTGCATAGAGTTGCAGCATAGTAGCAGTGGGAATGCACAGTTTCTGGCGCTCAGCGTGGTCCAGCTACGGACTGGAGCAGATTGACTTGTCTCTGGTGTGCCTTTTGCGCCCCAGCTGCATGTCCGCTGCATGGGTTCATGCTGTGGCAGCCATTAGGTAGAACCTGGGAGGGGAGTAATGTCACTTCTTATGTAGATGGATGATGGGAAACCCAGTGATGTCACTTTTTGTGCAGATGGATGATGGGAAAAACATTGATGTCACATCCTATATAGATGGATGTTGGAAATTAGTTCTGTTGCTTGGTTTCATCTTTTAAAGACATTTTTGGCAGAAAACCCATGATGTCACTTCCTGTGCGGCATATATTCATGTAAATATTTGTATTTATGACCTTTTTTATTAAATGATTGTGGTAAGACATAACTGTCTCTGGTCCAGACCTACAACGGTTTCAGATGTCCTTCTTAAATGGGACAGGCTTTGCAGTGCTATCACTATTACAAATGGTCTATTGGCATGGAGTTTTCCACATCAGATCCTACTGAAGCTCTTCTATCAGGAATGCAACAGCTTAATTAGGCAAGGGTACCACGAGGTGTGCAGAATAGAAAATTTTACAATTGATGTCCCATTACTGCCCACTTCTGGATGACCCCCCTAAATTGAGCAATCCACTGAGCCATTTAAGTATGCACTCAATATCCAACTATATTCACAGAGGTCGCAAACTACCCTACATCAAGAGGTGATAGCTCATCCACTTTTGTTTTGGCTTTGCCTCTTAGTACTTTTACTCCTTGTTCCATAAAGAGAAACTTCAATGTATGTCCCTGATTACTGAGGCTTTGGGTTTTATGGTAACATTTGATAACAGATACTCAACGATTAATTGTATGTTTCAAAAGACTCTGGGGCATATTACCAAGCAATAGCGATAATTATCGCTATTGCTTGGTTAGAGACAAAAATTTACCGCTGAGCTGTGGCGATTTTTATCGCAGATAAACCTTGGTATTACCAAGGTTTATCGCAAATGCGATAAAAAACTGCCGCAATGCATGAATATCGCTGAAATGTCAGCGATATTCATGCATTACCGAGCTAATGCTCTTAGCTATGTTATCCACCTCCCATTGAATAACATGGCTAAGAACTGCTCTGGGCAGGTGTTAGCTTTTGGAGATATTCGCGCTTAGCGCGAATATCTCCAACAGTTGGTAATAGGAGATAGCGATGTTAGCGACTGTTTCCAGTCGCTAACATCTTGGCACGCCCACTTTGCATGTCATTAGTGATAAATATCACTGACATGCAAAGGGGGCCCCAAGATGGTCGCTATCTCCTACTAGCTGTCGCTAACTGGTGTTAGCGACAGCTAGGTAATAGGGAGATAATTTTATCTCTGCTTTCTTGGCTTTTAAAGCCAAAAAAGCGGAGATAAACCCCCTTGATAATATGCCCCTCTGTGATTATGACTTTGAACTGTGCACACATTGCACTACGCACCCTAAAAACTTCACAAGGCTCACTGACAATTAAAAATGCAGATTTTTCCCTGCCCCCAACACCTTAACCAAGCAAGTGGGCTGACTAACTGAGGATGAACAATGCACATATTGCACTTCACTTACTAAGACCCTCCTTTGGCAACCTGGGCGTATTAACCATAACAATAAACAGTGGAAGCATTACAACACAACCACTAACGATTTCATCACGCTCAGCAGGCAGAAATAAGAAGAAAAATAGGCAGGATCAAGCACCAGACAGGCTTGATTAAGCAGCTTATTAGTTTTTTACGGATGTCACATCCTTAAAAACACACAAACAGATACAACTATTTAAAATCATTACATTCAAAGCACAACAAACTTTATCTCAGCTAAAATTGATAAAATAGCAATTCATCTTAACTTGCACGCTGGTAGTGTGTGCATCGTCAGTATTGGTTCTCAAAATTCTCAGCGAAGTTTCGCATGGTCGAATCCCTAGAAGATGACAAACTGGTTTAATCCACTTCTTACGGGAATTATATAAACGTTGCAAAAGAAAAACAAATGATGCAAGGTTTCAGGCTCTCATCTGCAAGACAAATATTTAATACTTCAACAATATTTCAACCTTGCAGGTGGAGGGAAGCAAGCGATCCCGAGGGACAACCATTTAAAAAAAAAAACATTTCATCACACATTTATTGCATAAACTTTGCATCTTTAATGAAGATGTTCTCTGATAATTAGCTCATTAAGCACCGAGTTGCCCTTTCTCTGGGCTGAGCTCTTATTTGACATTTAGGGCAGTTCACTTAGACCTTCATAACTTATTTCCCCAAAAGGTATCCAGGCCAATTCTGCATTGCTTTGCCCTCAAATGTTGAGTTTTGTAAAGGTACTGAATAAATCGGCAAAATGTGCCAACATTGATTTTTTTCCCCACAGAAAATGGGGAAAGAGCTATGGAATAAAAGCATGTGTTGTTTTTTCTAAAAATAGCATCAGCAAAAGATTTGCTATGCTACGATTGCTCACACCCTAGCTTTCAGGAATGAGCAGATTGTTTTTCACCACAGTTTTTTTTGCAATTTTTTTAGTGGGATTCAATAGTTACTATTTTTTCAGTTTATGCATGCCTATTTGCAATACTGAGGGAAAAAGGTGTAATACACCTGGGTGAACTCATAAAGCTATACATTTCTTTAAACTAGCCAAAAGTTGAAATTCAGAAATCTGCAACTGGTCATTTATGTAGATAGATCGCTCACGGTCATCACAAATATTAAAGGTTGAAATAAAAAATAGTGAAAGTAAGTAGGAACAAAGATGAATACATGAGAAGATTGTCCTTTGTAAGTTTTTGCACTGAATGCCAATCTACAAAAGTAATATTTCCTTATGTCTAACAGATTCTACATGTGGCAGAGATATGATTTTTATCAGTTGTACAAACCCCTCTATTCCCTGAGTCACCACGAGTTATGACTTACAAAGATTTTTTGTTTTTTACCGGCCGTGACCTACTTCAAAAGGAAAAATGCAATGAAGAAAAAAGCTATATGAAGAAAAGATATGCCTATATGAATTATACCTAATAATCTGAGTTTGGAGATGAGGTTTATTTGCACCACTCCGTATTTTGGATTACCCAAAATGCTTGGTTGTTTTGAGTGGATTTTTATGTGGTTTTGTGCACACTGATTTAAAATGGGAAGTGAACAAAAAATAGTAATAATACATTTTAATGTATAACAGCAAATGTCCTAATATTCTGCACTTCGACAGTCCTAGTAATAAAAACAGCACGCCACAGGTGTGGGTGAAACAGCAGTATGGGGCAGGAAAGGGCCAAAATCACTACCATATATAAAGAGGAAACGTTCAAATAAAGTATACTTATGTGGTAGTGGTTGTGGCTATCTCATATTTGGGACCAAGGTCTCCCTTCACTCAAATAAACATCAGTGATGCCTTTTTTAGACCCTTGGTGATGAAAATGCTATAATATATAAAAACACAAAAGATATATTAAATCTCTTAAAGGATCTGAGTCTTGATCCTGAGAAAGAACTCCTTTTTAGGGCTCGCCTGGCGTTGGAGCGCGAAGCGCTCCCGCCAGCGAGTTCTATAGCCGCCTTGATCCCTGTCAAGGGAGTAGCAGCTGTGAACGAGCCCGACACAGAGCTGGGAACGAGCCGACTCAGGTCCGTGAACGCGCGGGAACGTCAACGTGCACGTTCACGCGCGTCACGCTCCTGTCCTCCAGCTTCTCTGCCGAGGCGCGCTCCAGGCCGACTTGCGGTTGCGGTGTGCGTCACAGCGTGTTCCAGCAGCCGGAGGTAGGTAAGTGAGGGACGGGGGGCGGCGGGATTTGTTTGCTTTGTTGCTAGCTTGTTTTATTTTGCATGCTCCTCTCAACTTGTGTCTTGGGTGTCCCGTTCTCCTATCGACTGCTGTCTTGGCTGCCCTGTGCTCCTTTTGACATGTTTCTCGGGGGCCCCTGCTCATCGTTATCTAATTCTCCGTGGTGCCCTCCCCCACCACCACCTCCCTTCGCCTATCGACATGCACCTATCGACATGTCGAAGAGCAAAGCCCCTTTAAAATGTCACATGAGTATATTGAAAGCATTTCCTTACTTCTGTATTCAGTGCACTTGCGTGCCCCACAAGCACCAGCGCCTGTGCATTTACATAGTTATGCAAATAAAGCAGCGAAATGCTGACAAATGCTGTTCACCTTACAAAAGAACACTGCCCTTGCATGCAGGAGACAAACAGCATGGGATATTAATACTTGCTCATGTGTGCCACAATATAAACTAATGCAGCATTTTATATTGACTGCTTCTGTTCGCTTCAGCTGGCGTCAAGGGGTCCGCATGCAGCAGTGTGCATAGCTGTGCTGCCCTGCACCTCTTTAGCCAATCTTCAGCCAGCTGCCGGCCTTGTGAGCCTATGACTGAAACCCATTTGATGGAGGGACTCAGACACTCCTGCCCCGCCCTATTGCCAGGCCGATAGCTTTAGCCAGGCCTCTGCAGAGGTGCCAGACTAGGGTGAGTGGCTTCCTTCGTGACATAAAGGAGATTTCAATCTCTTAATAAACAACGCGAGCCCCTGCCAGAATGGTTCCTGTATCAGCTGTTTCCTGTGGCATCTCTGGCATCACGTTGGTGAGAAATTCTACAACTAATACTTACCTACAAGTGGTAAATGGATTAAAGGGATGCATACCGCTCTGTGAAAACCACTGGAAGCACTTAATGCAGACACATTTTTGGGCAACTACAAAAAAAGGAACGTCCTGCTTTTTAACTGTAATGTATATTTTCTGCTCACAAGGACTCCAATAAGTGATAGGCCAGTCCTACTGGCTTTGCCCGTGCTTAACGTTGTGCAACAACTGTGTTAAATGCCTAGAAACCCAAACACATTTAAAAAAAACGTTCATAAATTAAAAACCGATTGCATTGCAAAGGCTTGAATTCCTATGCAATGTGTTGTGTTGCTTATGGTGGTGCTGGTGATAGTGCTGTAAGCTGTAGGGTGAGTGGGGCTCATGGTTACCTTATTCAGTCGTCTTTTAATTAAAACATTGTTACAAAACGCCTCCAAAACTCACCGCGCCTCAGGGAAGTAGTAGAAGAAATTTAGGGATTTGTAATAATTTACCTGGTGTTGTTCCTCCAATTTTTGTGGGCTGAAACGTGGTGGTAGGTGGAAGCGTTTGCTTCTCACTATCTGATTTCAGTACGGCAAGGAAAATGTGTAAAGCAGCTTGCTTCTTGTGGGGGGCGGTCGTATATTAAGAGATCTGCCTTAAGGGATGACACAACTCCAGCAGACAGAACTATGAAGGGAGATGTTGTGGTGTGTTTAGGAACCCTTGTATAGCGCTTACTATTGTAGGGTTCTGAAGCGCTTGCCTATACAAACAGTTCGCTACACCGTTAGTGTGTGTGCTGGAAGGGTGTTGTTTTTGGGATCCCACAGTATCGAGTGCCATTTAAAACATCCAAGATAAACAACATCAAGAGGTTTATGCCTCTAGTCCATATCAGCTGCTCTTTAGTACTGCTCATAGCACCCCCCGAAGCGCTGCTGCCACATCCAGGGCCTTGCATAAGTTTTAGGGATTATTCAGTAGCTCTGTTGAACTTGCATCGTCTATTTGTACCAGTGTCTGTACATAAACGCATAGTTAAACATCCCTTTCATGTGGTTCAGCCCCTTGTTACTTTCTGCTTCCTGCTTCCCACCCCATGTTGCTTTTTACAAAGCTGCAACTAACTCGAATTCAGCCGTTTCTAACTCCCCTGTCCGCCTACGGTTAGGTTTTATTTTTGGGTAACTGTATTTGTTTTACCTTTATAGTATCACACCTAGGATCCACTGGAGTATAAAAGGAACAAATCTCTCCCTCTTCGAAACTAATAACTCACTGAAGAAATGTTCTACTTGGATTTGAAAATAGAGTGGTGTATATGTGCGAAAATATATCTTTTAATGGACGAGAGCCCTCACCACCCAAGTGTGTCATGCTTCATCATTGGACTCCCTACACACATCGGGCCCGCAAGGTCCTTGATGGGGGCCCCCAGGACCTTGCGGGCCCGATGGCTGGAGGGAGCCCAATAATACAGCATGCAGCTGAGCTGGGCTGGGACCTAGGGTATGTGTGCCCCAGTCATCCTCTTCCACTAAGGCTTGCCCTGCCCCACCCCCCATCATGCCTTACTGTGTTGTAATGTTAGTTGCTTAGACTAGCTAGGCAACTTACTCTCAGTCTAATAATAAATAGCGGACGTTGGCACGTGCTGTGCTGTAATCGCTAATTGACTTTTATCAAACTGATCAATGTGTGATCCCTAGGCTGTGTGTGTGCCATTACATTTCTTGTGCTTTGCAGCAGTTTAAAGATCTTCTTATGGTTTCCTGTTGCTCAAATGGGTTTAATTTCGGATATTTATGTGTTTCTCTCATCTTCTTTGCTTGATTTTGATTGCAAGAAAGTGTCACTCATAGTTGTTTAAATGTCACTCATAAATACTCTGAAACTATGAAAATGTCACACATAGCAATCTGAAACCTTGGCAGCTATGCAGCCATACAAGGTACACCTCGCACTGAGCATAAATATATTTATTAAAAATCAGCCGATTTACTTGATACCGCACTCTACTACAAACAAATAAAATAAGTAAAAAACAAAGGCATTTACAACACCAATAGCTCTAGCTTTCACAAATGCGAGACCTATTGCATTGCAAATACTTTTTATGTTTGTCGCGGTGTCTGGGCGATGATGGGTTTTGTGTCGGTGCTCTGAGACGTTACTGGCCATCCTGTAGACAGGTCATGGATCTGTCATCGCGTTTGCGGTGGATTCGAAACGACCTTGGAGAAACAGGATAATTCGGCGACAATAAGTTCTAGTTTTCTTTGTAACTGCATTATCCATACCTTAAACTAAAGTCTACATGAATTGTTGGTCGGTGATGGTAAGGCGCCTGTTGACTATCAGGAATAGGCTTGAGCATAAGACAATAAATGAAATTATATAATGCGTCAATGGTACAATTCACAGTACTGTTTCATAGAGACCTGCCCACATACAAACCTGGGAGAGGGGTGTTTGGCAAGCACCATGTTGCTCTCTGTAGGAAATGATCAGAATAGTATTTTTGTCTTTGCGTTCGGTACCCTCTTTTAACCTGCTTCAGTTCCCCAGGTGCTACCTACAGTGCTGTCTTTGTAGAAGTTAAAAAGCCTCTCGGTGCAGGATGAAAGGTATTATTTCACCCTTCCTTACACACAGGGATATTGACTTCAGTATTGGGCCCAGTTCGCAAAGGGGAAGGAGGGGTTCCTTTTTGGGTAGGATTGCGACTGAAGTTTTGTCAAAGTGAAACTTTTAAAAGGCCAAACAGGGAGCAAGATTCAGTAACACTGTGCTCGGCGCTGTGAGGCCTCTGGACATATTTGTGCTCACAAGTTCCTTAACATAACTGTGACTGAACAATTAATATCTGTGTTTTACATCTGTTTTGCACAGTGTTGGGTGGTCATGAATTGAGCAATACCATCACGTAAAGATGCTGAACCCATTCCATACACTTGAACAGAGATTACTCACCATGACCTCCTTTAGTAAATTCTGATTCATGAGTCAAAAGAAATGCGCTTTGGACCCATATGGGCACCCTGTCAACCTCAACTCAGCTGCCATTGACTGAGTGCCCATATGGAGCTGGTAATGCTTGTTGAAGCATGGCTGGGCTAATGGGCGCATAGTAGCCTTGACAATGTGGCAATTATGCGTGTTTTATGAGGTGTGAAAAGATAAAAAAAATTATAACATTGAAGAAGTCAGGCCCAAAAATAAGGGGAAAGTTAGAACACAAAGAAGGATAACGCTGGATTGGCCTTTTGGTGCAGTGAGTGCCACGCTTTCTTCCTTCTCCCGCATACTGCTCTCCCCCCGCACCTTTCTTCTGCCTCATGCTATTCTACTTCTCACCATGCTTCATTATCCCTCATGCTATTCTTTTACTCACTCTCCTTCCCAAATCTTAAACACTGCTCTTCTCCTCCAAACGCTATGCTTTAACCTACTATGCAGCTAACAAATACAATTCTAACAACATAAAACCACAACATATCACATACATACACTCAAAAATACATAGCTATAATACAATACCATTAGCAAAGCAAATGACTTTAACTTCAATAAAGGCGAGACCTATTGCATTTCCAATGCTTGTTGGACTAGGTATCGAGTCTCTGTACACCAGCTTACATCAAGAGAGAGGAACATTTGAGGGTGTCTGGGGAACTATTATATCGCTCTTATTTGAATTATGCCACCCCAGACATTTTATAATATAACTAATGAGCCTGATTTTGAAAAATAATTTCTTTACATTTGACGGAACACTATACCTACAAACACACGCACATGTGTACATGTTCACAGTTTTGAGGCAAAACACATTGGTCGGACATTATCCCCTATAAACAACTTCGATTTGGGCACCACAGAGGGGGATGGCAGCGAAAGAGTTTCCGCTGCCACCCCCGACTCCCCCCCCACGAATCCCTATGACGTCAGCGCACACCATTTGTTTCCAGCGTGTCCATGGAAAAAGCAGTAGGTGTTGGCCTCCGGCGGGGGGGGGGGGGGCAAAGTTGGATGCTTTGAGGCATCCCCTGATGTCCCAATGCAGGTCATTTCTGGTTAACTATCACGCACAGCGTCACCATCGTGCACCAGGAATGCCCCCACTAGACACCAGGGATGTCTTTTTTCTGTGCAAAGGAAGTGACCCCTTGGGCAAGGGTCGCTTCCTATGGGGGAAATTTCAATTCAGACTTTCCTGCCCCCACCCCCCTGGGACAGATCTGCAGTTTTTTGGCTGATTCTGGACCCGGGGGGGGGGGGGGGGGGGTAGAAAAGCCCACTAGAGCCATGGAATTGTTTTTTTAAAAAATCGTAAGCGACCCCTTGGGCAAGGGTCGCTTCCAGGGGCCCAAAATATTTTTAAAGTATATTCTGCAGATCAGTTTTTTGTTTGACCTTTCTGCCCCAAGGGGGGGGGGCAGAAAACCCCACTAGACACCAGGGAATTTATTAATTTTTAAAGGCAAACGACCCCTTGGGCAAGGGTGCTTCCAGGGGCCAAATTAATTTACAAATTATATTCTGCCCCCCTGGGGATAGATAGCCTGATTTCCCGGGCGTTTCTGGCCCCAGGGTGGCAGAAAAGCCCACTAGAGCCAGGGAATTGTTTTTTGTGTTTTAATTGGAAGGGACCCCTTGGGCTAGGGTCGCTTCCAGCGGCCATATTTTAAAAAGAAGTATATTCTGCCCCCCGGGTGCAGATCGGTTTGTTTAATTGGCCTTTCTTCCCCCAGGGGGGGGGACAGAAAATCCCATGAGACACCAGGGAGTTTTTTAAATTTTAAATGGAAGTGACCCCTTGGGCAAGGGTCGCTTGCTTATGGGCCTAAATAATTTGTAAGACTTTTTTGCCCCCCCCACCCCCCCTCCCCGGGACAGATCACCTATATTTTTGGGCGTTTCTGGCCCGGGGGAAGGAGGTGGCAGAAAATCTCACTAGAGCCAGGGATTTAAAAATAAATTAATTGGTTGCTTCCAGGGGACATATATTTGTTTATGTGTATTCAGCCAGTTTATTTGGCCTTTCTGCCCCTATTTGGGTAGTGACATAGCCTGTTATAATGTGAATTGTTTTTATTTCTTGTGAATTGTAATGCTTTAGTTCCCCCTTTTTGTTCTATTTCAAGGCTTTTGCTCTTTAGACTGTTGCAGGTTGCGGTTTTGTTACTGGTGGTTCTGCTGTTTGTGTAGTTGCATGTGCTTGGTAAGGGACTTTTTTGTACAATGTAAATGTGTTTTTTGCAAATTGTGTAATAATATCAGTATGTTTGGCTTCTGTTTTTTGAGTGTCTAAAATGTTTTGCATTTGTGCTTGATTTTTGTGTATTTTGTTGTCTTTTGAATAATTGTTTTTTTTTCTTTCTAGTGGGATATCGTTGATTTTTGCTGTGTCTTTGCAGAGTAGGTGCTGGTGAGTGTAGCTGTCTCTTGTATTGAATCGTATAGTTTTTGAGTATATAGATCTTTGTGATAAAGGCACACATTTTCTTACTTACCTATTTTGCAGTGTTGGTTTTGACTTGTTTGTGCAGTCTCCTTTCTTAGTACGGATAATGGCTAGCCGCAGGATTACTGCTCAGCAGGTTGTTGCTATGCTTTTTGATTCTTCCTCTGACCATGGTCCAGAGACTGACTCTGATTCTGAGGCAGAGGTGGGAGGGGAAGATTCAGGCAGTGAGTTTTCTCTCCACATGGCATCATCCGATGAAGAAGATACTCTCAGTGCAGATGAAGCTACTCTTAGTGCGGATGAAGTGCCTGTGTTAGAGGAGGACATTGATGTGCTCATAGTGCGGCAAGAGGCATCTGGGCTGCAGCCAGCGGCTGCAAGACTTCCCGTTTGTATAGTGAGGCAAGAGGCATCTGGGCTGCAGCCTGGGGCTGCAAGACTTCCCGTTGGTATAATGAGACAAGAGGCAGCTGGGCTGCATCCTGGGGCTGCAAGGCTTCCTGTTGAAAGTGCTGACCTCTGGGTTGCCCCAGGGATGGGGCAGCCGGAATTGCCAGACCTTACTGGTGTTCCAGGGTGTAGAGTGAATACAGAAAACTTTTTGCTGATACATTTTTTTCAGTTGTTTATGGACGATGTGCTTTTAGCAGAGATTGTTGAGCAGACTAATTTGTACGCCAAACAGTTTTTGAGGGACAACAGTGCCAGCCTTAAGCCCCACTCTGGAGCTACCCGGTAGACTCCCACAAATCTGGAAGAGATGAAGAAGTTCTTGGGTTTAAGTTTTTTGATGGGCTTGCTAAGGAAGCCATCAATGGCTTCATATTGGTCTACTAGTCCCTTGATGCAACTGCTATATTTCCAGCAGTCATGAGTCATGATAGGTATTTGCTTCTGCTTCGGATGATGCATTTTGTTGATAATGGTTTAGCTTTACCACGAGATCACCCTGATTGTGACCGGTTTTTTTCAAGATTCCGCCTTTCATTGAATACTTTGTTGATCGATTTTCTGAGATCCATGATCCAGGTAAAGAAATTGCAGTGGATGAGTCTTTGGTGTTGTTCAAGGGCCGCTTGGTTTTTAGGCGATACATTCCTAGTAAGAGGGCACGCTATGGAATTAAGTTGTATATGCTGTGTGACAGTGGGACTGGATATGTCTCTAATTTCAGGGTGTACACCGGTAAGGAATCCAGGATTAACCCCCCTGGTTGTCCGTCCACTTTTGGAGTGACTGAGAAAATTGTGTAGGATCTTGGTAGCGGATTTTTTAACAAAGGCCACCATTTATATATAGATAACTTCTACACTGGTGTGCGGTTGTTCGGGGAATTGGCTAAAGTGAACACTGTTGCTTGTGACACAATCCGCTCTAACCGTAAACGGTTCCCAAAAGAACTTGTTTGTCAAAAGCTTGTACGGGGACAGTGCAGTGTATTGCATTGTAAGGAGCTTCTACCTGTGAAGTTTTCAGACAGGAGAGATGTCTACATGGTGACTACCATCCATGATAAAAGCACTGCACCTGTGACTGTTTGGGATCAGGTTGCTGAAGCGCGTAAACCTCTGTGAATTTTAGACTATAATAGGCACATGGGTGGTGTTGACAGAGTAGATCAGAGGTTGGAACCTTACGCTGCTCTTCGTAAGGTTTGCATTTGGTACAAGAAGTTGGCTATCCATATTTTCCACTTGGTAACCTTTAGTGCTTATGTTGTGTTCCAGGATTCTTGTCCTGAGTCAAAGATGACTTTTGTTAAGTTTCAGGAGTCTGTAATAGGCAGCCTTGTTTTAGTGGAACAGGCAAGTGTTCCTAGAGTTGGAGTAGTGGAGAATGTTGCTAGATTGAAAGATCGCCACTTTCCTGATCACATTCCTCCCACACCCTCAAAAGACTTTCCCAGTAGGAGATGTAGAGTCTGTTGGCGAAGAGGTATGCAGAAGGCGACTTCTATGTATTGCCCGAGTGTTCTTCTAACCCTGGGCTGTGTGTGCCTGCTTTTTTAAAAATATACCACACACAAAAGAACTGCCTGGCCTCTATTGTTTAATATTTTTTGTTTAGTTTCAAGGTTGGCATTTGTGTAGTGTATTTAGTTTCAGTTTTTGTGTTAGTATATTTGTATCTATTTGCAATTTGTTTGTGTTTTTTTATTTATATAAAAAATGTCCTAAATGTGATGGCGGTGTACGTGGAGTGGCACTTGTCTGGTGGTGTGCGTGGTCTGGCGCTTGGCTGGCAGTGTGTTTGGATTGGCACTTGGCTGGTGCTGTGCGTGGACTGGCACTTGGCAGGAGGTGTGCGTGGACTGGTGCTTGGCTGATGGTGTGTTTGTATTGGCTCTCGCCTGGTGGTGTGTTTGTACTGATGCTTGGCTGGCAGTGTGTTTGTACTGGCGCTTGGCTGGCAGTGTGCGTGGACTGGTGCTTGGCTGGCGGTGTGCGTGGACTGGCGCTTGGCTGGCGGTGTGCGTTGACTGGTGGTGTGCGTGGGTTGGCACTTGGCTGGCGGTGTGCGTGGACTGGCGCTTGGCTGGCGGTGTGCGCGGACAGGGGCTTGGCTGGCGGTGTGCATGGACTGGTGCTTTGCTGGCGGTGTGCTTGGACTGGCACTCGGCTGGCGGTGTGTGAGTAGTGACTTGCTGCTGGTCACTATACACACTGCTAGCTGAGCGCCACTCCATGCAATCCATCAGTTTGTGTAGTTGCTGTGTCAGGAATGTGGGCGTGTGAAAGTGAGGGGCCCTTGAATGGCGCTGTCTGCTGTTGGGATTGATGTAATGTGATGGGCCCGCGGCTGGCGGTATGAATGTTTTGTATGTGTCACACTTACTAAAGGTGTATGAATGGCCTGTAAAGAGGTTGGTGCCTTGTCGTGGCTTTACAGCTCACGAGCTGTGAGTCAATGGTTCCGTTTCTCGTCCTTTCAATTATTAACAGTGCATTTCCTTTTTGTGTAATCGCTTGCTAATACAATTGTATATACTGAACCATCACTCACCCTCATGACAAATCCAACCAGTATGTGTGTGTGTTTGATGATTAGATGGCTGTGCAGTAATATTTGTCTTTTTTGTCTTTCTGAAGCAGGGTGTACCTTGTCCCTTTTTGTGAATGTTGTAATGTGTTGGTTTCGTGCCTGGTGGTGTGAATGGCCTTGTGTGTATCACGTATGAAAGGTGTGTGAATGGCCTGTAAAGCGGTTGGTGCCTTGCAGTGGCTTTACAGCTCACGAGCTGCGAGTCACTGGTTCGGTTTTTTGTCCATGTAATTATTGACAGTGCATTTCATTTTTGTGAAATCTCTTGTTAATAACATTTTATATACTGAACCATCACTCGCCCTCGTGCCAAATCCAACCAGTATCTGTGTGTGTTTGAGGAATAGATGGCTGTGCAGGAATCTTTGTCTTTTTAGTCTTTCTGCCAAGGTGTGCATTCCATCTAAGAATAACCTACCAACTGTAGATATTATCGTAAACACATGGGAGTACATGGTGATGTCTCTCTGGTGAATTTCAACAAGTTATTTTATCCTCAATGTCCTGCAAACCTCAAAATGTCTGTCACATTTTCCTTACAATATTGTGTCAAAATGCTCACGCCGCAGAACTAAACAACTAATTATGTCAAAACGATCTGGTTTTGAAAGGGGTGGTCACCTGGGTTATTGGCCCGTGCACGGCGGCCATCTAGGGAACCCTACCACACCCACATATTTCTGAAAACTAGACACCCAGGGGCTTTCAGGGAGGTATGGCTTGTGTGAATCCCCCAACGTTTCCTTACCAACAATCCCTTGCAAACCTCAATTTTAGCTGAAACAAATCACTTTTTTCACACATTTTTGTGTGGGAAAGTGTGGCATCACCGGGCTCACACAAATTTCCTACCACCCACTGTTCCCCCAAGTCTCCCAATAAAAATGGTGCCTCACTTGTGTGGGAGGCCTAAGTACCGGCGACAGGCAAGGGCCCAAAATGTAGTGAGGCGACATCAAAATTGCCTATCTCCAAACCACCTGGTTTTGCAAGGGGGTTCACCTGGGTTTTTGCCCGGTGCTCGTTGGCCATCTAGGGAAACATACCAAACCCACACATTTCTGAAAACTAGACACCCGGGGCCTTCCATGGAGGTATAGGTAGCAGAACCTGGTGGGAGGCAGTCAAGGCCCCCATCCTGAATTCCTCTGAGTGTCTAATTTTCAAAAATGTATAGGTTTGCTAGGTTTCCCGAGGTGCCGGCAGAGCTAGGGTTCAAAAACTACAGCTAGGCACTTTGCCAAAAGAGGGTAATTTTTCACTGCGAAATTGAGGTGTGACCACGTTGCGTTTTGTGCCGTTTCCTGTCGCGGCAACTAGGCCGACCCATACAAGTGAGGTACCATTTTTTTCGTAAGACTTTGGGAAACGTGGGGTGGGTAGAAGTTTGTGGATCCATGCAGATTCCAGAACTTTCCACCACAAAAATGTGGGGAATATGTGGGGTTTTTTGACAATTTTTTAGGTTTGCGAATTTGAGGTGTGACCACGTTGCATTTTGTTCCGTTTCCTGTCGCGGGCACTAGGTCGACCCACACAAGTGAGGTACCATTTTTCTCGTAAGACTTTGGGGAACATGGGGTGGGTGGAAATGTATGGATCCACGCAGATTCCAGAACTTTCCACCACAGAAATGTGGGGAAAATTTGTTTTTTGGACAATTCTTTAGGTTTGCAAGGGATTCTGGGTAACAGAACCTGGTGGGAGGCAGTCAAGTCACCCCATCCTAGATTTCCCTGGGTGTCAAGGCCCCCTATCCTGAATTCCTCTGGGTGTCTAGTTTTCAAAAGTGTATAGGTTTGCTTGGTTTCCCTAGGTGCCGGCAGAGCTAGGGTTCAAAAACTACAGCTAGGCACTTTGCCAAAAAAGGGTCATTTTTCACTGCGAAATCGAGGTGTGACCACGTTGTGTTTTGTGCCGCTTCCTGTCGCGGGCACTAGGACGACCCATACAAGTGAGGTACCATTTTTCTTATAAGACTTTGGGGAACGCGGGTGGGTGGAAATTTGTGGATCCACACAGATTCCGGAACTTTCCACCACAGAAATGTGGGGAAAATATGTTTTTTTGGACAATTGTTTACGTTTGCAAGGGATTCTGAGTAACAGAAACTGGTGGGAGGCAGTCAAGTCACCCCATCCTGGATTCCTCTGAGAGTCTAGTTTCCAAAAAGGTATAGGTTTGCTAGGCTTCCCTAGGTGCCGGCAGAGCTAGTGTTTAGATACTTCACAAAAAAAAGGTAAATTTTCATTGTGAAAATGTGGTGTGTTAACATTGGGTTTTGACCCATTTCCTGCTGTGGGCACTATGCCTACCCACACAAGTGAGGTACCATTTTATCGGGAGCCTTAGATTTGTAATCAACTGTTATTACCTATTGAATTTTGATGCATTTCTGCCTTCCAAATGAAAGACATTGTGTAAAAAAGAAGTCATTTTGAAAAATTAATGATAATTCTCATGCTAGTATGAGTATTCCCAATTTCGAAAATGTGGAATATGTACTGTTTCTAAATTCTATCATTTGTTCCCATTTCAGAAATACATAGGTGTCTTTCATACCGATTTTTCCATGTATACATTTTCCCACAATAATTGCTATACATAATAAAAAGCCATTTCAAATTGCTGCTCTGTTTTTGACTCTGGGTTTGTCGGGTTCTTGGTAAATCTACAAGTCCAATATATTCCCACAACCAGGAAGGTCCAGCGGATGTAACGGTATATTGCTTGTAAAGAGCTGTCATAATTAGAAGAAGTTACAGGTGAAAACATTGACACAAAAGGCTGTTTTTTTCAATTAATTTTTTATTTTTCCTAAATGTAACTGTTAGTTTCTATAAAGAAACCTTGATGGATCTACACAAATGACCCCTTGCTGAATTCAGAATTGTGTATACTTGTCTAAAATGTATAGCTTTCCAGGATCCCTTATTACTTTTACACCCATTGCCAACATTAACTGGAAGGAGGTAGAAAGCACAAAAAATAGCCAAAATAGTCTATGTCCCAGAAAAATGCCAAAACTGTGTAAAAATGTTGGTTTTCTGACAAAAGTCTGTCATTCCCCAAAAGCTGGGGAAATGGTGATTTTTAGCCCCAAAAACCCTTTTTTAATAACATTTGCAGGGAAAAAGCCAGACGCTTTCATTTGCTGCCCTTTTTCCCATTCCCCCCCCCCCCCCACCAAAAAAATGTTTTTGCTGTATTTTGGCTAATTTATGGAATCCCTCCAGGGGAATCCACAAACCCTGGGTACCTTTAGAATCCCCATGATGTTGGAAGAAAAGGGGGGGGGGAGGCCTGGCAGCGACGGGGTTAAACTATGGAATGTTACATTGATATTTTTGTAGTATGGGATGGTGACCATAGATCCGCAAATAACTTAATTACCTGGCTAAATAGATATATAATAGAAACTAAAGTGTCCTTTCTGACGGTACCTCTCCACTTCAGATCGATGCCTGCAAACTGAGCTGTACCATTCAAACTGAAAGCAGCTGCCTTTACATTTGATGATTTCAGCACGTATGACATTTTGCTTGTCAACAGGAAAAAAACAAATCCTCAATTTGTATAGAAAGAGGAGGGTCGGACTCTCAGAGTCCACCCGAACAGATATCCTGAGATATGCTGTATTACCACATGCAAGTAGCAATGGCCCAGTATTTGGGAATTAAACCTGAGAAGCTCTCCCTTCTCGGTTGTACTCATGGATCTGTTTAAAGATTGTAGTCACCTGACCTGTAATCACTGTATTAATCTTTCACAACGTGAGTTAAAATGCGTTTATTTATATTCCGATTTGCCCATTAATCAGTCGAGATACAACAACATTGCTACACCTCTCCTCAGGATTATATTTCGTCTCTATTTTAAACGAGAATGTAGGGAACGTGGTTTCTGAATTGCATATTTAGATCTGTCCTAAGAGACAGCTTTAGCTTTCTCACCAGTATCATGTTTTCAAAAAAATCCAAAAGAATTTGTTTCTGCCCTCCCAAGTCCTATAAAGGAAGAGATCAGTCCACTCGACTATTGGCACTTTTCACCGAGTGAAAGAATGTTGCTCTTGTACCCATTAACATTCACTGAAAAAGGCGTGCACTTCAGTAACAGAACTGGTAGGCAGTCTCTGCTGTTACTTCTGATTTAATTTCATTTTTTAAGTGTATTTTTGCAAACGGGCCTTTTTGCCTACTTTTTTTCCTCAACATATTCACTCTAGCTGTAAATAAAAGACTTTGAATTATTTTTGCACTTTTAAATTGTATTGCATTTTTTTTGCCAACAATAGAAATAAGGCACAGTAGTTTTATCAATACGGAAATTGTGCCAACGTTTATTTTCTGTAGTAGTATTTTAATTTGTTTCAATTTGAGAGTAAAGTCTGCCTCCTTGTGGCTATTTTGGCATAATGCAATTTTCGATCGACGAGTCATTGAGCAAGAAAATGATGCAATGTAAATAAAGTAAGTCAATTGTAGTTACTTTTATTATATTTGGGGTTACTAACTACGTTTTACGACGGTGCCCGCGTGGGTTGTGCTAAAGAGTATACAATCCTACTCAAAACTGCACATCACTAAGAAAGCACCCGTGTAGCCCCTTGTAAATCTGGGCCTAGAGCGCGGATATTTGAGGAAAAGGTTGCAGAAAATGTGCACCCCATTGTCGTAAACTAAAGGCAAGGTTGAAAATGTGAAGATTTTGAGTTGTGATTTAAAAGTACCTAAAAGTACCTGCTGAGCTCAAAGGTGCCACCTTTCGCTGTGCCTAGGTTGCATTACATCAAACCACTATAGGGGCTATGCTATGCACCGTGATACTTAGGGAGCAAAATTGTGCAACAAAATGTGGACACCCCAAAATGTATCTCAATCAGAGTTTTCTCATTTCTCTGGTTTGGAGACGGTGTTAACCTCACTGTTATGAGGCAATGTGCAATGGGTACCTGCATTAAGGTACGTCCTAAAGCACGAAAAGAATTATTTCATAAATGGAAGGGCTAACTTAACAAATGAGTTCTAGTCCATGGGAAAAGGTAAGGGATTTTATTACAGAATTAAAAACTCAGAGGATACACAGCCAATGTCATGAAAGCTCTTAGTGCAGTTATAGAAAGAGTTAAAAAAAATCTAATTATTTTAAGTCCGGAGTGGACAGCAAAGTTAAAGAGAACTGCATCCCTAGCAGCATCCAACCCTTCAGGAAAGTCTTCTTCTGTGTCACCCACAAAATCAGGGGGGTTTTATACATTATTCTTGCATATGAAATTTCAGGATCTGCACATTCATTGTCGTGTGAGCAAATGTAGAATTTCTTCAGCACATCCGAACACCTGAAAAATAAACATCATATTGACGTAACACCTAAGCACTAACCCACTAAATGAATAATTATTCGGTACCCGTAGCATCCTCTACACTAATGTCAACCAAGGGTGCGAGAATAAAACAAGATACATTAGCAATAATGTGTTTTGTGAACGGAAGGACCTTGTAAATGTTTCAATTCATGGCTGAAGTTGGGAAGATTAATTGATTGCAGAATAACAACAGTGAAAATAAACCAGTACATTTCAGCTTGACTGTGTGCTGCGACGTTTGCGATAAGAGAAGGTGGGGTTGGGGGGGATGGAGGGGGGGGGGCGGGGGGTGGGGAGGCTTGTGATGTGGGATGGAAGTAGGATGAGTGAACAAGATGGTGTTTGCAGTAAAAATTTAGATTATTTAACATATATCAGCAAAACACACTTCTGCATGTCATTGATAATTAATTCCAAAAGCAATAGCACTACATCAGGGTATATATGTGAAATCAAGAGTGAATATTCATTCTGCACATTTATAAATGATGCACAAAAATATACATCCATAAAAATCTGTTACGAATCCCGCTTCAGATTATTCTATAATGACCAAAAAACACCATTAATAAAAGTTAAACTAGTCAGGAATTATAATAAGGTGTGTATCACTTTTTGTTTCTGGTAGATTCCTCGATCATCTTTAGCTGATTGTAAACACGAGTCTTGATATTCTCCATCTAGAGCTCTTCTTCTCGCTCTCATTTTAGAGATTTCCTCTTATTATTATTCTCACAATTTTGAAACAGACACCAGAAAATATAAACAACAGACATAAAATAATTACACAAATCATTGTGATTATTACTGATGTTAGGATTAGTTTTATAGTTCCCCCACCAAATTATCACTCTATTCAGCAACTTGCTAAAATCCTTCCTTATTTTACTACTCAAAGAACCTACAATCTTCCACATGCTGTGTTCTTCTAAAGCATGTACTTTACAAGAAATCTTAGTTCTATTTGGTGCATACACGTTAATAACCCTACTCTTATCAGGTATAAAGGTACAGTATCCCTTCACCTCTAACACCTTGCGAACACTACCTTTCTCCGCGATAAGGCTATCTAGCTGTAAGCGGTCTTACAAAATCATTGCCCATATTGCAGCTATCTTAGAATTATTTTGAGTTAAAGCTCCTGTGGTGGTATAAGCACGCACCTCCACAAGCATAGACAAATGTCTGATTTTCAAATCATTCATAGCCACGTCTATAGGTGGAATAATGCCTCCTAATATATAAAATACTATCTGACCAAATCCATGTTTCACTTTCCTCAAACCAACTATAACAACCATTTCACTCTTGAGATAGACTCTAGGAAACTCTATAGCAAGATACCATGATTCGAACCATTTACGAGGCAGATTGGAATAAGCAGGTTTACTACGCACATAATATATTCCTCTCACCATCCACTTTTCACCAATCACAAAATCACCGCCATTTATAAATTAACTCGCTACAAATTCACTTACTGCCACATATTCAACGTTCTCAATTCTTGTATGTTCACAACACACATCTCACCCTTTCTTTCATGTTCCATTCTCAACCTTGGATTCAAATTCTTTTTCATCTTTAATTTCCTCATCTTCCTCTTTTCTCTATATTTCTGACCATTTCAACTCTCCTTTCATTGGTTTCTTTAACAGATTCGAGCTCCTCATTACTTAAATTACACACATACTCCCAGTTGATATTTTTTATTTTCTGCCCAATTTGTTCAGTTGTATTCGGGAATTTACTATATTTAAAACGCTTATTAGCAGGGTTGTCTTCGTAGCTAGGTAGATCTTCCAGCAAGTCGCTGAAATCCAACAATTAAGGAGACAAAAATGATTTTCTGTTAAAAATACAAACAAACACATTGCAGAATAAATCATAACAAGGCGGTTGTTGTAGGTAGGTGGCACCTTCATTTGCAGAAAAGGGAAGACAAGTACACACAAAATAATCTTTGACTCATGTTATCTGGACATATTCACTCAATGTTTTAGTGTGAATATTATCTTAAAATCCAGTCGCTAAATTTCCCCTGTGTCAGTATGTTATGTTTCACTTCATTAAGTACTGTAGATTATTTATCATTTGTGGGGACATATCACACAGGAGAGAGAAAGCACAACAACAGGCCTACTGAGACTATTAGAGCAATCGGAGAAATAATTTTGCAGCATTTGCGATATGCTGTTTTCTATTCAGTCTAAGCTAAAAGTCATTGTGAAACTCCCAAACGACAACACAAATCTTCTTTAAAACAATAATAAACTTCTCCTCTTATTTCTTTAAAAACATTGATCAAATAAACTTCAAAAGTGTCTTCTTTTTCAGTTATTAACAGTTCTTGCTTTCAAAATGTTTTTGTTCTTCTTTTCAAATTTGGTTATTATTATTATTATTTGAGATTTGTAAAGCGCCTGGTGACCCGAAGGCATCCCCGCGCTATAACACTGTAAAATCCGGGACGGGCGAGAGCCAGGAACTATTTAGGGAAGAGGAGGGTTTTGAGTCTTTTGCGGAACAGCGTGTGACTGGGTTCCACACGCAACAGACGAGGGAGAGCGTTCCATGTGGAGGAGGCCTTGACCGAGAAGCGTCGTCCACCTGTGCGCGCCTTCTTGAATCTTGGGACTGTGGCCAGATGTTCGTTGTTCGAGCGGAGGTTTCTGTGGGCTTTGTAAGGTGTGATCATATCTTTGAGGGTGGCAGGTCCACCCCCATTAATGAGTTTGTGCGTGATGCACAAGGCCTTAAACTCCACTCGCTGGCGGACCGGTAGCCAGTGCAGCGATTTGAGGGCCGGTGTGGTGTGGGCTCTGGGGGGAAGTTTAAGAATGAGTCTCGCCGCGGCATTTTGTACGCGCTGAAGTTTGGTCAGGGTGGTTTCAGGAGCACCGAGATATGCGGCGTTGCCGTAGTCCAGGCGAGATAGTATGAGCCCTTGCACCAGAAGTTTCCTGGACAGGGGGGGCAAGAGGGGGAGGATCTTCCGAATAGAGCGAAGAAGCCCAAAGCATGTGCCCGCGGTCTTAACTGCCTGGGTCTTCAAGGAAAGGTCCTGCTCCAGCCAGAAACCCAGTGTTTTAATTTCAGTCTTGGGCGTGGGGATGTCACCGAAGGAGTCTGGCCAGGCTGAGGGAGGGACAACAGACCATTTGTTGCCCAGCAGCATGATTTCTGTTTTTGTCCCGTTCAGTTTCAACGCGGATTCGCACATCCAGGTATATATGTCTTGCAGACAGTTGAGTAGGATTTCAGGGTTATTGTCCAACTGGGAGAGGGAGACGACGAGTTGCGTGTCGTCGGCATAATTAACTATTTTTATCCCATAGCAGGTAACCACGTCCTCCAACGGGGCCATGTATACATTAAACAGGGTGGGACTGAGCGAGGACCCCTGGGGCACACCACGCGTGAGCGGGAGGGGGTCTGATCGGGAGTTACCGTCCCACACCTGAAATGAGCGTCCCGTGAGGAAGGATTTGATCCAAGCATGTGCTTAGAAATTCTCACAGTTTGATTTAGTCATTGACATTCTCTTAAGGTTTCCAGGTGGTTCCTATTCTTCAGGTCCCCTTTCAAGTTCTCTTTCAAAGTGTGTTGGCCACAGTTTATTGGACTGTAGATTTCTTGTTCTGATTTTTCTTCGTTTTCCTTCTGTGATCCTGATGCTAATTATACCAGGTGAAGCATACTTTCTGTTTGGAGTTCTTCTTTTTTCAGGTCTCTTAGCAGATGGTCTCAACCCCACCGTGACGGCTGACTGCAATCTCTCCAAGATGGTGACGCGCCTGCGGCTGGCCTCCAGCTACATCTCCCTCCTTCACTCCTGGACTTCTTGACTTTTGCTTTGTCCTGACCGACACTTTGTTGCTGTTTTCGGACAGTTTCTCTGGACTCTAGCCCTCCTCCCATTCCCCCGTCCTTTTACCCTTTTCCCCGTGGATGATCCTCAAATGTTCCCTCCCTTTTCTGCTTCTCCCTCTCTCCATACCCTTCCACCCCTCCCACCCTCCCTTTGTGCTGTGACTGTATCCACACTTATGGAACTCTGCTCTTTGACTTATTGTAATAACTCTAATCAATGGTATTTGCTTTAGACCTTGGACCGTATACCATTCCTATGTGACCCTTAGAGTTTTTCCAGTAATATCCCCTCCCTATGTATATAGAGATAACTCTAATCACTAGTATATGCAGTAGACCTTTGTATTCTCTACCATTCCTATGTGACCATTAGAGTATATCCGGTCTTATCCCTTCCTATGTATATAGAGATAACTCTAATGACTAGTCTCCTATGTGACTTTTAGAGTATATCCATGTGTATCCCTTCCCTATGTATATAGAGATAACTCTAATCACTGGAACATGCAATAGTCCGCTATGCTCTCTTCCATTCCTATGTGACTTTTAGAGTATATCCAGTCATACCCCTTCCCTTTGTATATAGAGATAACTCTAATCACTAGTTTATGCAGGAGTCCGCTTTGCTCTCTACCATTCCTTTGTGACTCTTAGAGTATATCCATGTGTATCCCCTCCCTAAGTAGATAGAGATATCACTAGTATATGCCTAGAGTTTATCCATTTGTATCTCCTCCTTGTGTGACCTTATCTCTTGTACATTTGCAATTTTTTCTGTTTGTACCTTTTTATAACGCATGTAATCTTAAGTCCGTATGTTTTCAACTGGTTCTTATGTAAGTCAAAAATGTTGCAAATTTGTTCTTCCGATTGTAACCTTCATGCCTTATGGTTGTAACTGGGTCCTATGTAAAGCGCTCTGACACCTTCGGGTAAAGTTCGCGCTATATAAAATTGCATAAATAAATAAATAAATGGTGATTCACTTTCACTGTTTTCTGAAGCTAGTTCAATTACTTGAGATTTCTCTATTGTTTGGCGTTATCTCTTATTCTGCCAGTGTTTATTTTGCAAGTTATTTTTAGAGACTTAGTTACTACAGCCTTTTTATCTTCACTTGTGACTACTAATGAATCTTCTCTACTAACTGATGGACTTGAGTCTTTCATTGTTTGAATTAAAAATCACTTCTTCTTGCATCCACTCATGCCATTGACTTTGACATTGAAATAGCTCTTCACTCTGACAGCACTGCTACTGACCTCTTTAACAAGATCATCACTTTTATCGAAGTAAACTTCTATGATGTTATTGTCTTCACCACTTTCAACGGATTCACTTTCATATTTTTCAACCCCCTCTAAATCCATGATGTGCAACTGATTTTGACTCTGTGAGTAAAGTCAAGTCAGTATCTCTTTATTCAGATATAAAAATATCCATAAAAAAATCACAAGACAGGAAAAAATACATCATAATACATTTGACTCTATTTCACAATATATGTATAAAAACAATAAAAATATAAATAAACTGTACATAGACGTCTTAAAAAGCGGATCAAAATTGACTCGGTTAGTCAGTGATTGTTCTCACCACTTCTTCATACACAGCCTTCACTTTTTTCATGTGAGCGGTGTGGATCTACTGTGGGATTCTGGCCCACTCCACAGTAGTATTAGTCACCAATATCACTTGATAAGGGCAATGCCACCTTTCTTCCAAGCAGCTTTTCCGAACGTGTCTTCTGACAACTATCCAATCGCCTGGTCTTAATGTATGTCATTGAACATCTTGAGTTGGTTCTGTTTCCAAGTTCACCTGGTGAGAAACAGATTTCACTATATCAGCCAGGCAGTTGTAGTAATCGAAAATAACGTCATCAGTAATTAAAACAAGTGTAGTTTAAGTAGTGTATGCCAATCTCACTGATCTGCCCACCAGGACCCCATGGGGTGAGATACCAGACTTTTTATCAGGGGTACTATTGCTACTCATTAAAACAAAAGAAAAAGTGACTTGCTATTTCAAACCAGTGAAAGCATATACTTTGGCCAATTTGTTCGCTATGGTTCCATTCATTCATTCAACTACTCCAGAAGATTGAGGACGATAACTACAATAGAACCAATGATCAGTTTGGAGAGCAGTACAAATCAATTGTAACATTTAGTAAAGTGTGTAATGTGTTCTGAGTTGCCTCCAGTCCACCAACCTATTCGAGCTGGGTTGGTCTTGAGCGCCAAGATGCTCCATGGAGTGGTAGTAGCGCTATATAAATGTGACTTTACATTACATTACATTTCATTTTAAAAATGGGAGAGGTGATCTGTCTTGATAGAGGTTAACAGGCCAAATCTTAGAATGAACTCCCTCAACAAAGGTTTGGTAACTATCAGGCTGGATGATCTCTGGGTGGGATAGGCCGTGATCCATTTAAAATCAGCCAATCACAGGAATGAATTTAAGAGCGTTGTAAACTGGCATTCCAACTAAATCTGATTGAAGTGATTTGTTGGAATGGGCCCTCTGATTTACCAATAAGACTTATAAGAACTCTAGTTTCACATTCTTAATTATTCTTTTGACAAGTCAGAAAACAGCTGCAGATATTTTCTTCAACATTTCTAAACTTATTATGTTCCAAATACTTTTTAAAAGTTCTAACTATAGAATCTCTCTCTGAGTGTTACTGGTTTTATAAATAACAAGCCATAGGATGTAACATTGCCAGGCAATACATACCGAACCTAATATTTCCAATTTTCTTTTCTTAACTCACATCTTTTGTGTTTTTTACATAGATTTTTCTTACATTATCCTGTTCTGTTTCTTGAATCACTGTTTCATTTTCAAGTGCACAATATCTGGCCAATTGATAAGAATCTTCATTTCCAAGAGTGATCATGTCTTTCCATCCCTATGTGCAGCACACTTGACTACAGCAATCTCTTTTGGCTATTATATTGCTTTCAACAAATTAAGTATATAGAGACTATTCCCAGTGGAAGCTTCAGAAGATGTAAGAAAACCACTCTGTGACCACAGTTTCTCAAAACCATGGAACACTCCAAATCCATGTTATCTGTTTGAACACCTGTACTATCTCCTGCTGCACCCACATTCAGTACAACAACAGTACCAGGTTCATCTCAATGTACTATATTGGTATAATGAGGAGGTCTGGAATTCAAAAGATCATTCACAAATGTATCTTTCACATCTGAATCTTGAATCTGTTTTTATTTTTGTCTGTTGTCTCTTTGTCTATTGCAGGGAAAATTCTTACCACCTCCATCATATCTCAACTCCAAAACCTTTCCTGTTTATTCCACCTGCTTTCAAGCTGTTGTCTAAATGAACAGTTTACTTTCTCACCTTTTCTGTAGTCATTCAATCTCATTTTTCTTTGCTTCAATTGCGGGGTACGATGCGTACACCCCATGATCACGGGGTACACACCGTACCCCTGCGATCATGGGGTGTAGGCACCGTACCCCTTGTTCGCTGGGTGTACGGTGCGTACACCCTGCAATCTCGGGGTACGGTGCGTACACCCCATGATCGCAGGGGTACGCACCGTACCCCTGCGATCATGGGGTGTACGGACCGTACAGTGTGTATGTGATTGTGTGCTTTTCCGTAAGAATCTCCCTTACCTGACGTGGACCGTACGAATCGCGTCCTCATACCCCGGTCCAGATCGTAAATGTCGGGTCGTACGGCATGTTTACGATTCGTACGGAGAGGGCTCCGGACACGAATCGTACGGATGTTTTTTTCCCAGCATCGGAATCGACCCCAATGTGTCCCTGCGTTAAGACACCTTTCAATGCATCAAAGTAAGAAAAGACAAATAATTTAATAAATGGATGGGCCCACTCAATAAATGAGTTCTAGTTCAATCAAAAAGTTAAAGGGTTTTATTACAAAATAAAAAAAAGACAATGCAGAGTCAATGCCATTAAGGATCTTAGTGCAGAGGTATAGAGAGAAGGCAAAAATCGGTTATTAGTGCTCGAACAAAACAAGATATATTACCATTACTGTGTCATAATTGTAATTGCAATTACATTTATGTATATTTATGTGTATGTATAGAACACAGTGAGCAAACAGAAGGACGTTGTGAATGTCTCAAGTCGTGGCTGAACTGGGAAAAGTTCACTGAAAGCAGAATAAAAGTACCAGTGGAAACAAACCAGTACATCTCAGCTTGACTGTGTGCTGCTGAGTTTGCGAGGAGAGTTGGAGGGGAAGTAGGATGGGTGACAGAGATGAATTCCATCATAAACAAGATGGTGTTTGTACTAAACATTTGACAATTTTAGCATATATTAGGAAAACGCACTTCTACGTGAATATGTGTTCCTAAAGCAATATCACTACATCAGCGCATTCATATGAAATTGAGTGTGAAAATGCATTCTTTACATTGTTAATGATGTTAAAAAATATAACCCCATAAACATCGCTTACAATTCAACATTATATAATGTTGAAATAGCAATTGTGCCATGCACATACACACTTGCTAGTTGGAGTCTCCAATTTTCCAGATCCCACAATAGATTTCATTGTAACTCAATGCACATTCCTTGAAGATTTATATAAGGAAAGCAATGAAAACCAACAAGTCATTTTCGCTTGCCATTGCTTAAATAAAATGCTTTGGTCAATTTGATTGCATTTCACTTTCAATACAGGTACACACTCCAGAACCCATATTTATATGGTAAAGTAATTTCATTTTAACTAATTATTCCACTTTTGATGTCGTAGAGGAAGCTGGATAGATGAGTTAGGACGTTTAAGGCTATCAGCTTAGGAGAGGATGTGGCATTATGGCCCGACCTGCCAACATTAGAACCAAGGAACCAAGGGGCATATTAGCAGGAATCTCGTTAAAATTATCGCTGTTTTAGCGGCAGGAAACTGCCGCTAAAACGGGGATAATGGGCTTGCTAATGTGCGTTATAGAATTCCAATAGAAGCCCAGGTTAGATATCCTGCACATCTAACCTGGGTTTCTATTGGAATTCTATAACACATATTAGCAAGCCCATTATCGCAGTTTTAGCAGCAGTTTCCTGCTGCTAAAATGGCGATAATTTTAACGAGGTTCTTGCTAATATGCCCCATAGTTTGAGTCCCAGGGTCTACTCACAACATCGAGAGATTCTGGGCAAATCACAGGCGAGGATGTGGTGCTACGACCAGATCTGCAAAATTTCGAATTAGGGGAACCAAGTTTGAGACCTGGCGTCAGCTCACAATATTCTGTGAATCTGGGAAAATCGCCCCATCTCCTCATGCCTAAAAAAAATTATTTAATCTGATCTTGTGTAATGTAATTGGTACTCATGTAGAGCATTCAAATAGCATTAGCGTGTAGAGTAATATTTCTAGCTCTGAAATCATTTTACTTACTTACATAAATGGCATTTCTTTAATTGTCAAAATCCAGATGAAGCACAAGGTTGTGTACTCCATGAAATCCCTTGTTAAATTTTGTTGGGTATGCTACTCCCTCACTATATTAGCTTCCTTACAGTTTTGGGGACATACTTACAAGCCCCTTTCGCAAAAGGAACGTCACTTTTTTTGATGCTCCGGTGGTGCAGTATGTTCATCCATATTTAGAAGGCCATGCAAAGCCCCCCTTGCGTGGCTTAACATGGGTTTTTAAATATGGCTCCCGTTCACGCATTATTTTGCATGAAAAGGGCGTTCCATGGATGTTGCTGTGTGTGTTACCAAGCAGCACCCATGAAATCTGACGGATTCCCAGAATTAAAAGTTTTAGTAAACCTGGGGAACCAGGGGAGGCATAACAGTAGTGCAACGAGGAGAAGTACCTTTCTTTCTCCTTGTTTTTCTCCTTGCTGCAGCACACATAGAAGGAGGAAAACACCATCACTGATTGTTTATATGAATGAAAATGCCCCTTCCTGCACATAAGAAATCATCCCTGCAATTCACGCACCCTTGCACCATGGTGCAAGGTTGTCTGCATTGGCGCTAGGCAGCCTATTGTATACCAGTACCGAGTAAAGTACAGGGATGCATTGTATTGCTGTAAATAAGATGCATCCCTGCACTTACCTAGTGCAGCATGGTGGAGCACGCTGGCTTGCAGTGCTGCGATGCGTCATTGTCTTGTAAATATGCCCTTGGGAGTGGAGCTTTGGAACAAAGTACTTCAGATTTAGGCACATAGGTGACATGTAATTTCACACGTAATTGCTCCCTGAAAATACTGTGCCGTAGGTCCCATTGTAGTAAGCATAGTTTACCGATCCTCGGATATGAAAATCAGTATACAACAGAAAGCATTGTGAAAGCCATTTTGAAAGGGTGCCTGCATCGGGGGCAATGATTGTTTATGTGCAGGAAGGTGTCCCTTCCTGCACATAAACAATCCAGAATGGTGAATTGTAACTTCTATGTGTGCTGTATTGTGTAGGGCATGTAGAAGTGGCAAATCGTCATTTTTCAAATGATTCTTTATGTGCACAAATATTCATGGTGATTTGCTGTTTCTATGTGCGCTGCACACTGCAGCACACATAGAAACAGCAAAAACAAGGAGAAATTAAGCATTTCTCCTCTTTTTGTGATGTGAAGACCAGGTTTTCCCTGGTCCTAATTTTGGTGCTGCTTTCTATTTACACCAACCTTGTAAATAGGGGGCAAAGTCAAAATCAATGGGTGATGCAGCAGAACACCCACCGCAATACCCATTGCACGCCCCTTTCACGCTAAGTGTAGTGTAAAAGGGGGCCTGATTTACAAGGCACAGTTAAGCTATGTTAAGAGGCTTAATGCCGCCTTGTAAATAAGGCGAAGGGTTTATCGCCACGTTTCTGTGGTGATAGGGGCTTGTAAATATGCCCCTTAGTTCATAGGCTTACCCCTTTTTTGACCTGCTCAAATTCAAAACATGAACTATTTGAATATTCGATTCGCACCAGGCTTTATATGGTGAAAACAACACAAACAAAACTACAACAGTGGGCACATGTGGGCTTGGGTCCTGGCACAAATAGAAGCTTTTGATCGAATTGGGGTTGTGGCCTATAGGGGCTAAATGTTCTTTTGATACTGTTCAAACTTAGTGTAAACTAGACAGCAGCAGGTAGGTGATGCTCTCCACCTGTGCCAGTGGTACATGATAATCCACCACCAAACCAGCTCCTTAAGGTGCAACTTCCTCACATGGACAAACAGTTTATCTCCTTATATTATACACCGTCACCGAATCCTGATACTGCCCACTTTTTCCAGCTCATCACATTATCCATCTCTTGCAGCTTCCCACTCTTCCCATCAGCACATACTTCTCACACAATCTGCCCAAGGGTTCCAGATGCTAACACTGACAATGTCAGCTCTACACACAGTTCCCCTGTGCCAACCCCTCTCACTCCCTATCAGTGTTAACTTTTCTCACTATCCACGGGTGTCAGCAGTCAAAGCCAACTCCTTATCCTGCTCACTAGTGCCAGATGCACACACTGCCTACCAGTGTCAGATCTGTATTCTGTCTAACTCTGCTTGATAGTCACATTGCTAACTCGTCATGCTGCCCATCAGTACCAGTTCCTCACACTGTGCACGAATGTGACCTTCTTTCACTGATCACCATTTCCAGCACTGGCTATCAGTGCAATCGTGTCACGTATACCAACAGTCCTCCTATAGCCTCCCACAGCCCAATAGGGCCTCTCCTCATTCCACCCTTGTTGCCAGCTGGGTAAAATAATTAGTCAGTTCCTCTGCAGTCTAATGCATGGAAAGTTCTCTTAGTAATTTTAGTAATAGTCTGTAATTTGATGCAGGGTAAAACAAAACTAGAATAATCCCCTTCTGTAATCCATTACAGGGTGAAGCAATCATAGTGATTTCCTCAATCTTAGACTCCGTTCAGAGGGTTAGGGAGCAAACAGGGGCTACTGGGTTTCAACCATGGGAGTTGAAGTCATTTACCCCTGATGTCTATAGTCAGTCCTACCACGGATCTGCAAACTAGACCAGCTGCAACTGGGTGTATATGCAGCAGCTGAAGATCATTCAGTGGTTTCACAATATGGGTTCTGTGTCTCAAATCACACCACAACCTCACAGATCGGGCTCAGTGACTCAAGTCACGCTGCAACTGCACAGGTCAGACTCAGTGGCTCAGGTTCATAGGCCGACTGCAGAGGCCCACCGATTCTGCATGCTCACCTCATAGCGATTACACTGCACTTTACTCCTGCTGTACAATCACTCCTGCTGCATGGTTGACAGGCTCATTCCCTCTCTCAGCAGGGAAGCTGGCTTCTATGTGCTTCAGGACTGGTAATCAGTTTTTGCAGCAAGGGGTTGACTAAGCTGGTGTACCCTCACATCTGGGAAGTTGACTGTCAGACAGATATGTCTCTGGATACAAAGCAGTCCTCTAAGTACTATGCAGAGCACTGTCTTCCTTGGTCACAGGGAACTTGAAACTGGAACAAGTGGTTTGGTAGGTACCCTTTTTGTACAGTCAAAACAGACAGGAGTACCCTTTCCAAAATTTTATAGCTGGGTTGGGGTGGCTTTTATTTCAAGGGTCCTCGCCAAGCTGCTCTCCAGATATAGCCTTTGCTTAGTGTGATGCTCCTCTAAGCAGGGTCATCCTCAGTCTGAGCACCCACAACAGAATTGAAAGAGTTGTGAGATAGGCTAATCATCCGTTCTTCTCAGAAAAAGCCTAACCAAATTTCTAAAGGAGCCTTATTGTCTCTTTCACCACATCAGTATCTATGGGTCTGATTTATATTTTGACTAACGGCCCGTCGTTCTGGGATGAGGACGGTGAAATTGAGTCCATCCCCATAGTGTAGAGTCCACCCGCTAAATTTAGAAATGACTACAGAGCAAGTGGATATTTATAATCAATTGGCAGGAACCACCGTCACAGTAGTTCCTGCAAGTGCATTTTGCTGTTTGATACAAGGCTGCATCAGCATGACGCAGGTCTAGCCCAAACAGTTTTATTTTTTTCTTTTCAAAATGTTCAAAAAGGAAAACCCAAAATGAGATTTTCTTTGTGAACTTAAAAAAAATAATGCTCCCTCACCGTTGAAGTCATCTCAGATGGTGGGGGACCATTATTTGCAGTTTACTATTTGCCACCACCAGGGTTTGCCTGGCAATGATGGACAGTAAAAAATTGCTGTATGTCTGCACATTCTGATTGGGTGGACTGACATACAGTCATTTCTCTGATGGCCCTTACTCGGTCGAGCTGTTGGAGATATTTGGCTATTCCGATGACAGAGTAGTCATCGCCATTGCTAAACCTAATATCCACCCGCATACAATTCAGCGGGCGGACCCTTATATTGGCATTATGTGTACTCTGCTGCCATTATAATGGAGTTTACATACAGTCAATTATACTCAGGGATGTTGTCCCTCAGTCAAAAGGGTAGGGAGGATCCTGGCAGGTGGCTCAAATGGTCCAGTCAAAAGGATCCCGGGTTGGGGGGGGGTTCTGAATGATCAGATAAAAGTGCCCTCAAACACCCGGTACAGTGTCATGCTTCATCATAGGGCACTCCTCTTCAGGCCAGCGCTGCAGTGCCCTGCGCCCCTCAGTGGGGGCTCTTTGGTGGAGATCCTTTGATCTTAAAGCTGTATGATGAGTGCAAATAAGGGGTGTGGGAGCAGGGTGGTGCAAAGGTGAATAAAAGCTGTTCTCTCTAGAAGGAACTGTACACTAGTGGGAGTCAAGGTAACCCCTTATTGCAAGTCTATATAGGTGGGCACCAATCAACAAACCAGTTTTTTCATTTAAAAAGATAGAAGTATAAAGGACAGATTGGTGCACAGTAACACGTGGCAGAAAACTTTAGAATGCCAAACCCCGCCTTAGGATCTCCCTCCAGTTACAGGACACTTTCCTTGTGGGATTGTTCCGTATGCCCTCTAACTACACACTCAAAAACAATAGACTTTGGCATCCCTACAGCTTGGGAGCATAGGGCACATACCAATTTCAACAGCTGCAATATGATATACCTCTCCATGTGGCCTCAGCTACATAGGAATGACTAAGAGAAAAATTAAAAATCCACACAAGTGAAGACAGAAGTACAATCAGGTGCAGAAAAGCATTGACTAAATTGACAACACTTTCTTGGAAAAAAACGAGAAAGATTTAAAATTATTGAGAAACTTACCCCAAAGGTTGGGATCAGCAACAGACTCCGTGAAAAGGAGCAAAAATGGGTCTACAAATTGAAAACACATAAAAGGGGACTTAACGATGAAATACCACAGAATCAACTGAACTTCTGTTAGTCCCATTTTGTCATACCAAAGAAATGTTAGGAATATATCAAGTTTCTCCCAAAGAAGAGTATTGATCCAAAGCCTAGTCCCTCATTAGACACTGTCTTGGGAGCTCTGTAAGTTCTCCAAAGGAGGATGCACCATTGTATTTTTTTTATAATAAAGAGATTCCTCCTGACAAAAACCTTCAAAGAAAGACATTGAATACTGCAGGAAAGTAGTTTAGTGAGCTCATTTGAGTGGTGCACGTGTTCACTTGTATCATGGAGTAATAGATGACATGATTGTTATGAATGTCCTTCAATTCCCATTAAATTGGTTTAACAATAATTCTTGCACCCTCTTTTCAACACCACCAGGTTCCCGTGATCCTCGACCCATGGCCCCGCCTCCGTAATGGCAAATGCAGCTTTGGAGACGCCGATACCGCTGATACCGCTGATACCGCCGCTGCTGGTGCCGCTGCTGGTGCCGGGAGCCTAAGCGGGAAAGGAAAAGTCAAACCTATGGGTGTAATGCGGTGCTGAGCAGAGGGATTCTGGAGATCGCTGGAACGTTGGGACGCGCTGAGAGAGATGACGCTGCCTCGCCGTTGCAGTAGCTGTTCTTGACCCGTCAGTCTGACAGGGGCTCGGAAAAGCTCGTTCCATGCAAATCACGCCGCCCATCAGTTCCTTCCCGAGGTGAGCAAGTGTACAGCATTATTTGCGGCCAGTCAAGGAGCTTTTTCATCGGTTCTGCTGCGGCTGCATCTCTTGAGGTTGTGGAAAACAGGCGGAATACGGTCAAATACAGGGCAGCTACGGAGTAGATACTCTCAGAGACTTAATTGGGTCAGGCTGTGTTAATTCTCCACGGAGGAAATTACTGCTTTGAAATACTTTGAAGTGATCGTATACCAAAAATAAACAATAATAACTCGCTGGGGGCTCCTGTATTCGCTGGGAGCATTAAAAACTTTTTCTCTATCCAAATAAAATAGGGGGAGTATACTTCCTAAAAAAAAATAAAAATGGGCAAACTTTTGAAAGATGATGACACGGTAAAACTCAGTAAAGTGGAAGCGGCTGCCCGTCAGAGAGCTAAGACTCGCCTCGCCCTGGCTCTTGCTAAAAAAGCTGCACGAAAAGCGGCTTGTGATAAAAATAAAGACACCAATAGGGAGGAGGTGGGGGGCCTAATAACAGATGATACAACACCTGAATCCTCAGATAACGAGTCGCCCTCCTCCTCTACTTCCCTACAGCACAATGAACAGCAAGAAGCGACAGTGGAGGGAGACAAGATGAATGATGTTATTACAGCAGATGTACTTGCACAGCCGCAAGCGGAAGTAGAAATCCATCCTCTAACTCTTAACCCCACACCGGCACTGGCAATTACAGCACCTCAGGTGGTAGAAGAGAGGAGAAACAGTGGGACGGGAGGAAAGGAGGTGAGAGATTTTCCACTGTTTACGAAAAGAACTACTCCGAAATCTCCCCTCTCTAATACACCACAGCCCCTTTTTGTCTCTCTTACTTTGGATCCCCCAGCCTCTAATATGTTATCTAAGGGCCCTGACATGACAGCATCTACATCTCCATCTCAAACTCAGCTTTCTTCAGTAAATGTAACAAATGAAGTGGTTCAAGATGGGGAGTGTATACAAGATAAGACTCTCGGGAACGAAGTAATTCTAGGACTCGATTCAAGTCTTATCGACAAAGAAGCAAGATCTGAGGTAAAATTCCAGCTAGATATTCGCGAGATGCTCAATTTAATCCTTGATGAGATCCGTGAAATCAAAAATAATCAGCGAACGGAACTAGCTGCTATCCACGCTAGAATAGATAAGCTGGAGGAATTAACATTGGCACTCCCCAACAGGGTCTTGGAAGCTGAGTCAAGGATAGCAGTCCTTGAAGATCAGATGAATCTGGTTTCAGGAGAGACTAAAGAGGCCACTAAAAAGAGGATTTTTATGGAGAACAAACTCGAGGAATTGGAAAACCACTCCCGTCGATCTAACCTGAGGATCGTAGGGGTCCCTGAAGGAACGGAAGGATCTGATGCAGTGCAATGGGTTAACTCTTTTATACAGAAAGCAGTTCTGCCAGACTTTGAAGGAGACTTGACAATAACAAAAGCCCACAGTGTACCGGCTCAGCGCTTTGCGAACTCTCCATTTCCTAGAACTATTCTATTAAATTTTGCGGACTTTAGAATTAAGGAACGGATACTCTCCCAGGCATATCAACAACGCCAGTTTTCCGTTTCCGAAACTACAAAATGCAGGATTTTCTCGGATATGACAGCAACTGCAGCTAAAAGAAGGAAAGAGTTCGTAAAGCTGCTGCAGTTATTCAAAGCTAATGGTACCCAGGCCTCGATTGCACAGCAATCAAAGCTGAAGGTTCTTGTCAAGGGAAACATTTTTCTATTTACTGATCTAGAAGAGGCACAGACCCTTCTTGATGAAATATCAACAAGGGCCTAGGCTCAGTGGTTTGGCTATATTGAATGAATGTTGAATACGAGGAATCCATGTTATAATCCAGAGCTATAATTAGGGAAAAAGGTGGGAAAAAAAAGTAAAAAAAAAAAATGAGTGTGAAAATATCTAGGCGGGGTTCCTGGGTTCGGGGTCACACCAGGGTCACACCGGGGTGTAACAAGAAGACACCCGAAGTAGAAGAAAGGGTGGGATGTGGGCAGCGTGGACAGGAAGGGGGGTCCCGCATCCATGGGGGGGTTCTTGGGGTGGGGGGGTGAATGCAGCAAAAAAATACAAGACTAGTAGGTTTTCTATTCTTAACATTGGTTGGTACAGAAGAGGTTTAGAACTTCATAGCCTTATCAATGAGAATTGACTTATGTAATATCCTGTCCATTAATGCGAATGGGCTGTTAAATAAACAGAAATATGGAGCACTTTTGAAATGGGCAATTGCTTTTAAACCCCACGTGGTCTTCCTCCAGGAGACGCACTTGAATTCGAACTCCCCAAAGTTATTTCTTCCTAGATATTTTTCCCATGGGTTTTTTTCCTCTGCTGGTGTTGCCCAAAGGGGTGTTGCTATTTATTTTTCAAGAAATTTACCCTGGGAGATTCTACAAATGCAAAGAGATTCTAAAGGGAGATGGCTTTGGTGGCAGTGAAATTGTTGGGAAAGGTATTCAATTTTGTTAACTATTATGACCCAATTTTCGATGACACCTCGGCCCTGACTGAAATTAGTGAAATTCTAAGGAGTACTGCTGGGCAAATTATAGTAGGAGGTGATTTTAATTACATTCAGGATTTAAAAAAGGACACCTCTAATAAGCATAAGAAACAACTAAAACCAAAAACAAAAGGGGTGTTAGAGGCTTTTATGTCAGAATATCAATTGCGGGATCCATGGCGCTCTCTAAATCCCAACCTAGAATCTTACACGTGCTATTCCAATAGGTTTCACACAGCCTCTAGAATAGATTTCTTTTTATCCTCAAGATCACTCCAAATTTCCAACGCATTGATAGGTTGCAATCCTTTTTCAGATCATGGGAGGATCGAGGCTCAATTAATATTGGAGGGCACGACAGGGGAGCGACCAAGGTGGCAGCTGGATCGCACCCTTCTACAGAATATGATATGGGTTGAGGGTTTTAAAGAATGGATAAGGGAATTCTTTCTAGCAAATAAGGACTCGGCAGAGCCTTTCGTAGTATGGGGGGCATTCAAAGCAGCAGCGCGGGGGCAAATTATAGCCTTTTCTTCCAACAAAGCAAATGACCGAAAAAGAAAAATATCTGCCCTCCAGGACGCCGCAGAAAATGAGTATGCCTTGAAACTAATTCAAAAACCAAACAACTGGGAACAAGCTAAAGCATTACTTAGGGACTTCTTCATCTTGGAAGAGATAAATAGCTCAAAAGCCTTCCAACAAAAGCTATATGAAGATAGTCAACTCATGGGTAAGCTGTTGGCAAATTCGATTAGGAAAAAACAAGAATCTTCCATCATCTTAAAAATTCAAGATCCATCAGGCAGAATAGATACTAGAAGTGCGGGAATCGCGAAAATATTCCTTGATCATTATGAGAGAATATACTCTACTGATATCCAAGTTGAAGAAAATCTAATAAGGGAATATTTCGACAACTTAAATATCCCCAAAATGTCTAAATCTAGATTTAATCAAATAGACGGCGATATAAGTCATTTGGAAATTCAAAATAGTATAAAAGCCACAGCGGGAGCAAAGGCTTCAGGGATTGATGGATTCCCAATCGAATTTTATAAGGTTTTTCTGAAGGAGCTGGAGGACCCTTTGAAATATTTATTTAATTATATAAGACGAGGTGGTAGGGTCCCCTCAGAGTTTAAAGAGTCCACAATTATTAGTTTTGTTAAGAAAGGCAAGAACCCGGAAGACGTAAATTTCTATAGACCAATTAGTCTTTTAAATTCTGACTATAAGGTTTTTATGAAAATTTGGGCTCAAAGATTCGTGTTGGCCGCCCAGGAGGTGATACATCAAGATCAAACGGGTTTCATAGCTGGACGCTATATGGCTGCCAACACAGAATATTTATTACAGGCACTAGATTATTTTAATCTTAACTCTATTTCTGCATGCATTCTTATGATCGATGCGGAAAAAGCATTTGATTTAGTTAACTGGTCAACTTTATTTTTTTCCTTGGGTTATTTTGGATTCCCCGCCCCTATTATTAATATGCTACAAAACATTTATGAGGGGGCATCTGCCCAGGTGATAATAAATGCCAAGCAAGCAGGGAAGATTAGAATAAATCGAGGCACAAGGCAAGGTTGCCCTTTATCTCCCCTGCTTTTCACCTTTTTTATCGAACCCCTGGTAATAAAAATAAGAAATAACAACGCAATATCTTCTCCAATTGCCGGAATGTCGAAGTTAAAATTATTCGCAGACGACATTATTCTTTATATGGCTCCTGATAAAGAAAATATAGAACATCTTATGAAAGAGCTACAGGAATATGAGAAGATAGGGGGCTATAAAATTAACGAAAAGAAAACTGAGGTTCTTATTTTGAATACAAATCTAGATTTCCTTCCGCTAGATTTACAGTCTCAAGCTGAAAAAAGGGACCCAATAAGATATCTAGGGATTTACGTGACCCGAGACTACCAAGAACTTTTTCAATTGAATTATATAAGAACTAGGAATAAAATCAAGAGCCTCTTAGAACATTGGGATATACTGCCCCTATCATTGATTGGCAGAGTGGCATTGATAAAGATGAATATATTGCCCCTGCTTTTATTTTTGTTTAGTAATATCCCAATTAAAGTTAATTTGGCCTTTTTTAATGAACTAGACTCCATGATAAGAAGATTTATTTGGAATAAAAAGGCCAATAGAGTCAAACTTGCGGTAATACAACTTCCAGTTAACCAAGGTGGACTTGCTCTTCCCCATTTTTATACATACTACGAGGCAGCTTTTTTTGATATAATGGCAGGATTATTAAAGGCTAGACAGACAAGAGACAACTTTTTTTTAAATAGAATGCTTGAGGAATCAGGTTCTCAAATTTTTATTTTCTTAAAAACTGCAAAACTTCCAAAGAGAACACGATATAAGACACTGGTGGGGTATTCATCAAGATTACGGCTTCTATTTGAAAAACATGGCTCAGATGGATCCATCTATTTGAAACTTTCGGAATGTGTTAAAATGGGTCTTAGGATCTCTTCAAACAATTTGACAGAATGGGAATCGGCCGGATTTTGTGAAATAAGGCATCTTCTCATGCAAAATACGTTAATTAGCTGGCAAATGGTTAGAGACAGACCGCATCCGAATCGGCTAATGTTTTTTCAATATCTGCAATTAAGTTATTTTATAAAAAAAGTTATAGGAAGTCTCGATAGAACACCCAATGCATTGCTAACATCGGTATATGGGGAAAAACATAAGGGTATTGGATTTTGGTATAAAAAGTTACCTCTTCCAGGATCAACCAATATAATAGGCAACCATCTGGAGAAAATAAGTCTCACATTACAGTGTGTGGTGTCTGACAAAGATTGGGAGACAATAAGTTACTTAGGAAACAGGGCACTTTGAGCAGCTAATTACAAGAGAATGTCTTTTCTTTGCCGATGGTTGGCATATTACACCCCGGAAGCCCTTCAAAGAAATTTCCCCGAATACGAGAATAAATGTTTTAGATGCAAAACTAGGGGACAGGGTGGCTGGCATCACATTTTTTTTTCATGCCCAAAGTTGGAACCCTTCTGGAGGGAGATTTTCGCAGATTTGGAGATGGCAATTGGGAAAATTCTTCCTCCAGAAGTAGAAATGGCTCTTTTTGGCATTAGTAAGGACAGGAATAGGTTCAATGAATCAGAAGAAGTGTTTATTTTTGTTGTCTCTGCCGTGGCAAGGTCCCTGATTCTGCAAAATTGGAAATCCACGGAGTTTCCTTGCCATGTTAAGTGGGTTAATAAAATGAAAAGAACTTATAATTGTGAGAGAGCCTATGCAGGTAGAGTGGGTGCGACTGCAAGATTTGAAAGGAATTGGGAATATTTTGACCAGCTTGAACTATTAAAAGGAAGGTGATTGTTATATTCTAGCTAATTGAAAGACGGTATCACATTTATATCTGAGGAAATACAAGTATCCATCTGCTATGCTATATCAAATTGCTAAGTACTTTTATCATGTCAAAATTTTTCCTGTATGTTATTTTATTTTTACATTAGGAAATGTTTTATTATTTGTGCTTCTATACATCGGCACTTTATTGCACTAGTCACTTTATACAGGTTAAAAATTTTCCACATAATAACATTAGCACTCTTAAGTGCCGGTTTTTCTATTTTCTGCATTAGCACTTTTAAGAACGAAATATTTCGTGTTATTATGCATTGGCACTTTATTGCATTAGTCACTTTATTAATGCTACATTTTGCACATAACAGCACCTTCAAGTGTTGGTCATTATACTCTTTGCATTTGCACTCTACGTTCGGTATAATAATAATAATATTACTCTTGATGTTGTCCCATCATCATCAGTTGTTTATTGATTGGATAATCTTAAAACGTTTTTTTTAATTATTATTTTAAGTAAAACTTGCAACACTATTTTTCCATTTTTACTGTGGTATTCTATTGTCTAGGGTTGTCTTTTGGATTTTATAAACTTTTTTGGCTAATGTTTGTCTAATTATGAAGAAATTAATGTACCAATGTATTGTCCTTACCTACGGCTTGTAATAAAAAATGTAAAAAAAAAACAAAACAGAATTTGATTGACTGTTTTTCAGCCTCTGTCAAGTGAGGCAATGTGCTGCGTACCCTGTACCTAGCTTGGACACACTCAAATGTTGGGGAACTACTCCTTCCTTCACTCTAGGGTCGCAGACAACACATGGGTTTAGGGAGACTGGTCTCCCATCATTCAAGGGCCAGTTGCACAGTAAACACAAGTCTGTCCCTAATGGTCACATTCAGCGCGGTGTACCGGGAGATTTCAGCATTCTGTCCGTCTCTCGCACATCCATGGGCTTTACCATCACGGGTTGGCAGTAACACAGCTCCTGTACATTTATTGTTGAGAGAGATATGTTACCCCCGCTAACCTTTGAGGCCTGTTGAAACCGGCTGGGCCCCAGGAGAGATGAATACTCACGCTCACCCACACTACACTGCCATAAGCCTGGGAGAACAGAGCCAACGAGGTGAAAAAGAGGGTAGGAATCCTCGACGAAGTAAGGGGCATATTATCAAGAAACAGCATTAACATTATCACCGCTTTAGCGGTGATAATGGGCTTGATAATACGCCCTTGTGAATTCCCATAGTAGCCCATGTTCTGGTGTGAACATGGGCTTCTATGGGAATTCTCTACAGCGTATTATCAAGCCCATTATCGCCGCTTTAGCGGCAGTGTTCTGCCGCAACAGCGGCGATAATGTTAATGCCGTGCTTAAAATATATGCCTTTGGGGCATATTATCAAGCAGGGCGTTAAAATTATCGCAGTTTTAGCGGCAGAAAACTGCCGCTAAAGCGGCGATAATGGGCTTGATAATATGCCCTGGAGAATTCCAATAGAAGCCCATGTTCACACCAGAACAAGGGTTTCTATTGGAATTCACAAGGCCATATTATCAAGCCCATTACTGCCGCTTCAGCTGCAGTTTTTTGCGGCTAAAATGGCAATAATTTTTAACGCCCTGCTTGATAATATGCCCCGTAGTGTGCTGATTAATGAGTTATTTCCTTAAGAACACTAGCGGCTCTGATAACGAGCACAAATTGTGGATTTTCTTTTTAACCTCATTTGGCTTTACAACTTGACAAATATCTTTACTTGCTTTATTTAAGGTTTGACTGCAGGGTCACTCCCTCTCGCCCCTGTGGGGTTCGTTTTTCCCACACATTGGGTGAGTGAAGAAACAGTATGCTATTAATTATCTCAGATGGTCTTTCTTGATTAGGTGCGTGTGAGTATCCCAAAACTTCTAGTTGGGGTTCTTTGATTGATGGTCTGTCTAGATCATGAACAGCTCAGTGTAAGTTTCAAAAATCTTTCGACTGTATGATGGTACTCACTCTTGACATAAGTATGAGGTGAGACAGAGGTGCACTGCAAAGGCGTGACTCGCAGAACTTTGTGTTACACTCCATGTTGAGACTCATGATTGGGAGTAGAGTCGACACCAGTGAGTGACAATAATTGCTCACAATGTGTAGCATGTGATTAGGCACACATGATAAGGAGAGGTGCGTGTCATGTATGAGAAGCCACATGGGGGCATCTTTTCCTTATGCCATGTTATTTGTATTTACAGGTACAACCAAGAAAGGCAAGTATTACACTGCATATGCATCCTTTAAGTGAGTCTGCATGCCGCACAAGATCACAAAAATATGTCAGTGGAGGAGTGATAAAAATACAAACCCTCCTTGACGAAAGCCCAGGACCTTTGTCAGGCCATTAGTGTAGGGCTAAAACATGTTGGAGTAGTTGGTGAATACAGGGTCATACGACCATTGTATCCTAAAACCCTGATCATATTATATTCTTTTAATCTTTCCTATCCACCCCACTATTAAAGGGATTCCTTGGGAGTGGATGAGGATTTTTTCTCTTAAAGTTACGCCCCCTATTTAACATTCTCTAAAAGAACTCCCTGGAACATGGTGAGCCCACCTTGATCTTTAGGCGTTAGCGTGACCCGATGATGAAGCATGCCACTATTAGAGTGGGTGAGGGTAATATTAATAACAAAAGTTTTTTTTCCCCTTTTCGACTTCTTTAGAAGTAGTGAATAAGTGTGGCATGTAACTTTTTGTCCCCTTCTTGGTTTATGCCTTTGCTCCTGAGGAATACCCCAGAGTTAATAGTATGTTTATGTAGGGAGTACGTATCCTTTTATCCAAGTGCAAAGGTTCTCTCCCCCCTTTAGGTTCTGGTAGGATTCTTCAAGTCCTCCAGACCTTTGTTTTGAGAAGGGATGGAAATAGGAACCTATCATTTCATAGCAGACTTGTGATTGTGTTTAAGCATGAGGTGAAGCAGGTAATTTTAAGAGAGAGGGAGTTGCATTTTTAGACCAAGCTTCTTGGTGGTTATGCTTGGTTGGTAGTTTGAGGGTTTTTAGTCAAGCGTATATGAAAAGCATTAGGTAGGCTCAGAGGAATGCTTCAATTGTGTGAGAACAATCTTGAAGGTGCACTTATACATAGAGTGTGTTTTAAAAGATTAAGTAGATAGAGTTACTCTGGTATATGCATAGTATCATCTAATCTGAGCTATGTATGGTCATCAGAGTGTGAGCAGCAAAAGTACTCATTCCAATAATAATTAGAAGAACACCATGCATTAGATAAAACTACGCTAATGTAAAGTAGAGCCGTCAACAGTAGCAAGTGTTGCTGTGTGACCAAGAATTCTTCCCTCGTGACTCAGGCATGAGATAAACACACAAAGAATGTGATGGATGATAAAGTTTCCCAGTCCTAAACAATTTAGATTGCTTGCAGGTCTCACAGTAACTGACTCAGTTGATGTCCTAGTTCTCAATTACTTTTCCCTTATGATAGAATTCAATAATTATTAGTAAAATACTGAAAATACTTTCTGAAAAAAGTTGATACTACAATTACTAGTAATAGCCTATTTTGTGCATCATATTCACATTGCATTTTGGAGGAAACATTTTGAACTATTAAAATAGCTGAGGTGGCATGTAAGAAATCATCACCATTTCTTGAATAGATATTCTAAAAGGGTAGGAAAGCAATACGTCTTAAATATCTTTATTTTATTGTGATTATTAATACTGTAATCAAAAATGCAAACACATTGGACATACATAGCTTGCAAATATGCCCCCGAATAGTATTAAAAAGAAAACATACTTATAATTAAATGCAAGTTCCTGTTTAAATTTGATAGATGTTATACATCGGCCCTGTTTCTGAGAGAAAACTCTGAGAAGACAAGAGATAAGAACTCAACAGTCAACCAACAGACACAAAAACCTATTGCTCACCTGCTGCTTATTTTAATAAAAAGAAAGTACTTAATCTCACAGCAAAATGAAATACTGAACAGTTCAAATTGGTAGACAGTTACTGAGTTGTAATCTCATCTACAAATCTCAGAGAGGCGCTACAATCTGTATGGAGGCTTCTCCCTGCTCTAGGAATTCTCCGAATCTCTATGCTCTTTTGCATGAAGTGTGGGCAGAATCAATAATTAGGCTATTAGGGACAATTACAGTTCACACTGGATCGTCCCACTGGCTAATACGTAGATCATCGCAACAGTTTGTGCTATCAGAAGTTCACACAGGCAAATTGTAGGATTTTTAATAGCAGATTTGCCTCTGTGGTTCAGTCTCTCAGTCTTTTCATGGCTAAGCCTTTTTTTACCTGTTTGGTGAAGATGCAGCTCTTACTGTGTTAGAGATGCATTCTCAAACCTGCTCTTCTTGCAACAGCAGTTTCAATGATGCAGGACTATGATGGCAGCTTCACTTGGCACATGGGCTGCTGGGAATGGATCAGAGTGGTAGGCCTGTACAGCAGGCGCTCACCTTTGGCAGTTGTGACTTCTGAGACCAGACACAGGCATGTGCTTAGTTTCAGCAGCTGCAGCCTCTGGGCCGCAGTAGATGTTTGTCTTTGGCAGCCGTGGCCTCCCAGGTAGGATCAAGGTCATATCTGCTGCAACAATGGCTTATTTTGTACTGCAGGCCCAGCATCAGGAAGTGCAGTACCAGTCTCTCAGCACATGGTAGGGTTGTTTGGGAAATTTATATCTGTAGTTGAATGTCTTGCCATAGCTCACTACAAGGGCCTATCATAACACAAGTTAACTACGGGCTAAGTTCCCTCTTTCAGTCCGCTTCATCTAGGTGTTCCTCAGACTGGAAACATGCTGGATTCTCCTCCTGGACAGTCTGAAGGGATCGCGTACTCTCCTTCCCTCTCTGAGAAGGCATGTAGGCTTGTCAGTACTAGGCCATACACCAGCTCTTCAGAAAGAAGTTCAGACCTCCAGTGATGTCCTCTCACTTCTTGAAGACTGGCTGTCATGCAAACAGTAGACCTGGTCACACATCAGCTGTTCAGCTGTTCAAGTACTCCGCAGAACACTTCCTTCCTTGGTCATGAAGAACTTGGAACTTGAACAAAGTGGTGTGGTTTGGGTCTCTGTGACAAGTGTCAAAGTAGATGAGTGTTACCTGGTAAAGGCAACACAGGGATTTGGTATAGTGTATAGACAATAGGGTTACACTAAAACCAAGAGCAGACACTCTTGCAGGCTTTGGTGAAACATCCCAGAACTGGGCTATTGCAGTCAGCTCCCGCTGGCGGAATGGCTGTGTCTGAAGCTTCTAGAGTGAGGCAACTTTGAATCCAATTCAGGCTACACAAAGGAAAACATAGCAGACCACAGTACAATATGAGTAAACCGCCATTCCCAAATCCAATGACCGTGGGATTACAAAAGAGTAGGAGGAGGGGCCCGCTTTTAAAGAGGAGGGTTACAACAAATCACCCAATACGTATCTTGGGGATGTTAGGGCTATTCCTTCAATTCCTTCTATTCGGAACTCCACAAGTAGGGAATCAGAAGTACATTGCTGTATACCATAGAGGGACATTCCCACCCCAATACTGTCTACATTCTGCTATTAAACAGCCCATTTCAATGCTTCTGCACTAACTCCCAGAGATTGTTAGATCTTTTTGCAAGTACTTATTTGAGATCTGCAATGTCTAGTCCAGATCCACAGCAGCCTTTCAAAATACCTCCATTCACATCCTTCCCATTGTAAACTCTCTGTCAATCATTCCACCCACCACAGCACTGTCTGATGGCTCTTCGGTCTCCACTTCTGGACCTCAGACCATCCTGCCAGGGCTATGCTTACCTCTATCTTTCTGACAGACCTCTTACACTTCAGAGGGCCCTCAAACCTTCCACCAACTTTAGAGATACTGTCACCACCTCCTTTGTGCATGGCCACAACAATCAAGCAACATTTATACCACCTCAGTGAACCTCAGCCATAATACCTCTGGCAGTTCTGAGACCTCTCAAACCGCACCGGATGGCCTCTTCCAGACTCCTTATCACTGGCTTTTAAAAATGGGCTCTCTAGTTGGCAGAGGTATACAACTTGTCCAAGTAGGGACCACCGCTCGAGTCAATCAATCAATCAGTCAATCAATCAATCCGGGGTTTATAAAGTGTGCTACTCACCTGTAAGGGTCTCAAGGCGCGGGGGTGCAGACTATTTCATGGAGGAATTTGGGTCCGATGTTGTGGAGGGATTTGTAGGCGTGGGTGAGTAACTTGAAGGTTACTCTCTTCTCGACGGGAAGCCAGTGGAGGTCTCGTAGGTGCTGGGTCATGTGCTCATGCCATGGAGCCCCAAGCACAAGTCTGGCTGTGGTGTTCTGAATGGTTTGGAGCTTGTGTAGCAGGGTTTTGTTGATTCCGGCATAGAGGTTGTTGCCGTAGTCCAGTCTTCTGCTCATGAGTGTGTGGGTGACGGTCTTTCTGCATTTAGGGGGATCCACTTGAAGGTCTTGCGAAGGATGCTGAGCGAGTTGAAGCAGGTGGAGGCGACGGTGTTGATCTGGCAGGTCAAGGTGAGGGAGGAGACTAGAATGATGCTGGGTTTCTGGGGGCAGGGGGCCAACAGGAGCTGTCCGATGCAGTGGGGGGGGGGTCCAAGGATGAGGACCTCTGTCTTCTCCGAGTTCAGTTTTAGGCAGCTGTCCCTCATCCAGGCTGCAACGTCTTTCATTCCTTCTTGGAAGCTAAGTCTGCTGTCTTCGGGGTTCTTCATGAGAGAGAGGATGAGCTGGGTGTCGTCAGCGTAAGATACTATGCTGAGCCCATGCTGTTTGATGATGGCGGCGAGGGGGGGCCATGTAGATGTTGAAGAGTGTGGGGCTGAGTGAGGATCCTTGGGGTACTCCACAGTTGATCTCTTTAGGTTCAGAGAGGAAGGGAGGGAGTCTGATCCTTTGGGTCCTGCCGGAGAGAAAGGAGCGGATCCAGTCGAGGGCGGTACCCCGTATACCGGCGTCGTGGAGTCTGGTTGCGAGAGTGCAGTGAGAGACGGTCTCGAATGCTGCAGAGAGGTCTAGTAGGCTGAGGGCCGCAGTGTCGAGTAGCATGCGGATGTCATCGGTGGCAGCAAGGAGGGCGGTCTCTGTGCTGTGGTTCCTGTGAAATACGGACTGGGAGAGGTCGAGGATGGCGTTCTCTTCGATGAAGGTGGTCAGCTGAGCGTTGATGAATCTCTTGGTGACTTTGGCTGTGAAGGGAAGGAGAGAAATGGGCCGGTAGTTTTTCAGGTCTTGTCGGGTCGGCCGAAGGTTTCTTGAGGAGGGGCTTGACCTCTGCCCGCTTACAGTCATCGGGGAAGATGCCGGATTCGAGGGAGGCGTTGATGGTCCAGCCTAGCTCAGGTGCTATGGTGGCGGTGGCTCTGTGGTAGATGTGCGGAGGGCAGGGGTCCGTAGGGTCTCCTGAGTGGGTGTTCTTCATGGTCGTGGTGGTGTCTTCAGTGGTGGCAGGTTTCCAAGTGGTGATGGTTGGCTGGTTGTTGGTGGTGGAGAGTGGGGTGGTGTCTGGAGTCTGTTCTCTGAAGTTCTTGTGGAGGGCCTTGATCTTCAGTTGGAAGTGGGAGCCAAGCTTGTTTGCATTCCTTGTGTTGGTGTGGATTTTGTTCTTGATAAAGGTCCGCTTGGTGGCTCTTAGGCGCTGGTGGTGTTCGTTAAAGGCTTTATTGTAGTTGTTCTGGTCTTCAGTGGTTGTCCTGTTCCACCAGAGTTTCTCGAGGCGTCTGCAGGAGTGCCTGGCTTCTTGGAGGTTGGTAATGAACCAGGCATCCTTTAGCGGGCATTGTTTGATGGGGTGACGGAGGGGGCGAACTTGCCAGCGCAGTCTGCGATCTTGCGGTGTAGTTCTTTGGCTGTGGACTTAGCGTCGGTCATGGCGGAGGGGGGTGGTGTAGGAGTGTTGTGTTGAGGAGTACCTCTGTGATCTTGCTCCAGTTCCTATGTGGTGGGGGCAAGGTAGGTTTGGGTGCGGTGGTGGTGTTGAAGGTGAAGTGTATGCAGTGGTGGTCTGTCCAGAGGGGCTGCATGGTGTAGCTGAAGTGGATTTTAGTCCCTCCTGCGAAGATGGGTCGAGGGTGTGTCCAGCTCTCTGGGTGGGGGTGGTGATGAGCTGCTTCAGTCCGAGGTTGGCGAGGAGGGTGGTGGAGTCGAGTCGCTGTGGTTGTTGAGGTGGAATTTCAGATCTCTGATGAGAATGTAGTCTGTGGAGGCGATGGCGTGGGGTGCGACGAGGTCTGCAATGGTGGTGGCAGGAGAGGTGCATGGTCCGGGGGGTCTGTAGATTAGGGTCCCGCGCAGCAAGGTTCTGGGGCTGGTTTGGATCTGGTAGTGGAGTTGCTCTGTGTTGGAGAAGGGATCGCACATGCTGGAGGTGGAGAGTCGGAGGGAGCTCATGTGAGCGATTGCGAGTCCTCCTGCTGGGCGGTGGGGGCGGTCCTTTGTTTGGCTCTTGTACCCGTCGGGGATGGAGGTGGAGATGTCGGGGGCAGTGGTGGCATTGGTCCATGTTTCCATGAAGAAGGCGAGAGGGTGTCGAGCAGGTCCCAGATCTCTGTGGCGTGTCTGTGGAGGGAGCGCATGTTGAGGAGGATGCATGTCAGGGCTTTAGTGGTGTGGGAGTCTGGCCGGGGTTCAGCCGTCGTGGGGTGGCTGTTGATGCTGAAGGATTGTTAGCAGTGTCAGCAGTAGAAATGGCCGTGGGTGGTGTTAGGCATCGATCTATGGCAGTTGTTGTCTCTTCCGGGGTTGAGTGCAAGGAGGGCAGCCGAGTCATACTTGTAGATGGCAGGGGGACCAAGGTCCCTGGTGCTGGTTGAAGTCAGGTCACGGACGGGCGCAGACGGATTTGCCTTTGGCACGCCTTTGGTGGGCCAGTGGTGTGGCCGCGCAGTGGCTGCCATTAAGTAGGGGAGGGAAAGCGTAGGTGGTAGGCATGAGAGTGGCAAACCGGCAAGGGGGGAGGGGCTGCGGGGGCAGCAGCGGTGAGAAGGAGAGCACAGAGGAGGTGGAAAAAAGGAATGAGGGGGAAAAAAAGTAGGTGAAAAGGCACAGAGACAGATACGGGCACAGCAGAGACAGCATATCAATGGGGCACAGAGACAGATATGGGCACAGCGGAGAAAGCACAACAATGGAGCACAGCAACAGATACGGGCACAGCAGAGACAGCACAACAATGGGGCACAGAGACAGATACAGGCACAGCAGAGACATTACAACAATGGGGCACAGAGAAAGATACAGGCATGGCAGAGATAGCACAGCAATGGGGCACAGAGACAGATATGGGCACAGGAGAGACAGAACGATAAAGTGGCAGGGTAAGCTAGATACACACTAAAGGATAACCTGTGCTCACCCTCTGGCAACTTGGCACAGAGCAGTCAGGCATCTCTAAAGAGGCAAAGTAAAAAGTATTTGTGTAATTCACACACATGCACACACAGTAAAACAATGAAAACACCATAAAAAGACTCCACACAGGTTTAGAAAAATAGACAATAATTTCATAAATACATCAAGACAAAAAAGAAAAGAAATCCAATGTATAAAAGCCAAGTTATGAATAATTAAAGAATAAAAAGAGTTCTAGCACTTAGAAACAATAAGCACCAATGGGGGTTATCTGGTCATGCTGGACCGGGGCTAGTTAATAGCTTAGGTCAATGGTGAAAGAGAGCAGGCTGGCTAAAGGACCCACGCAGGTCCCACTGAACACAGTACATTATTCTGATTGCAACAACAAGATGTGGGGTGCACTTGAGCGATCAGCCAATGTCGATTCCACAGGTGTGGCGATGCATCGGTTCTGTAGACGAAGCGCAGAGATGTGCTGATTCGGAAGTGCGATGCGCTAGATTTCTCCATGAAGTAGAAGAATGCATTGATATATCCACACTGCCACAGTGGTGATGCACGGTTCCACTGCGTTGGGGCTCTCAAGTTGGTTCCAAGAGCAATGTGCCGATTCTACTCCGGCAACTGGGTCGATGACCGGTTCTGTTACACGCAGACCTGCAATGCATTGATTTCAGTGATGAAAGTATTTGGGTCAACTTCCAGTAAACTAGGCACAGAGGCAGAGGTAGAGACTTTAATATTCCTGAGTCTCAAGTAACAAGAGGCAAGCCAACAAACCCTTGGAGATCATTTACGTGCAAGGCACAGTCCAGCTCTCCTCTCCAGAGTCATGGAGTAGGCAGGCAGCAGGGCTGCACAAGAGAAAAGCAGGCCTTCTAGGTCAGCAGTCCAGCAGAGTATCAGTCCTTGATGCAGCATAGCAGTTCTTCTGACGGAGTCCAGTTTTAGGTCCAGCAGTATGTAAGTTGGTGGGGCAGAGACCCGGTACCTATATACAGTTGTGCCTTTGAAGTGGGGGTCACTTCAAAGCAGGGCCTCTGAAGTACACAGAAGCCCTTACATCCCAGCCCTTACTCCAAATTATCTGTTGGGAGTAAGTAGCCCTTTGTGTGGGGACAGGGCACTGCCTATTCAGGTGTGTCAGCCCCTTCCACTCTTCCTGCCCAGGAAGAGCCATCAGAATGCAGATGAGTACTCAGAGACACCTAACCTTCCTGTGTTTGTGGCTGTCCAGAGGTAATGCACAAAGTGTAGCCGTCACCCACCCTAGATGTGTATTGGCAACAGGCTGCAGGTACTCCAGGCTGTAAGAGCAGAGAAATGTGCACTTTCTAAAAGTGGCATTTATAAAACAGTAAAGTTAAATCCAACTTTTCACGAAAAGATGATTTATCGTTACAAATCCAAAGATATAAAATATGATATAGCTTCCCCATTCTAATCCGGAATTACGGCTTAAAAATGTATTAAGGAATTTCCACTGTTAACCTATGAGAGGAGTAGGCCTCATAGTAGTAGAAACAAATGTAGGTGTTTTCACTAAAAGGATATGCAAAACTTAAAAGTTAATGTCATAACTTTTACTTACACAGCACCCTGCCGTATGGGCTACCTGGGCCTACCGTAGGGGTGGGATATTTGTAATGAAAGGGGAGTTCAAGGCTTGGAAAATGGTTTTAAATGACAAGTCGAAATGACAGTAAAACTGAACACACAGGCTCTGCAGTGGCAGGCCTGAGACATGTTTACAGGGCTACTTGTGTGGGTGGCACAGTCAGTGCTGCAGGCCCACGAGTAGCATTTAATTACAGGCCCTGGGTATGTGATGTACCACATTACAAGGGACTTACAAGTAAATCAAATATGCCAAACAGGTGTAAAACAATCATATCATGCTTAGAGGAGAGACCACATGCACTATAGCACTGGTCAGCAGTGGTAAAGTGCTCAGACTTCTAAAGTCAACAAAAACAATTAAGCAACAAGTGGAGGAGGAAGGTAAAATGTTTTTGGGGACCATTCTTAGAGGGGCATTTTCTAACAGTAGCCCTCAGACCAATACCGTGCCTGGTTGTAGCTCCTCCCACTGTCATTAAGAGACGTTCACGTCATTAAGAGACTTTCACCTCCTATGATGACCTTCATTGTCCAGAAAACCTCTTTCTACGGAGTTCATAGCTGACTCTCAAGAGTCTGTTCACCCCTAGCCCTCACAGACCACTGAAACACGTCTCTCATTTGGGTTTCTGATTTTCTTTTACTTTCCTCATGCCCATCGATCAGGCCCCAGACCACTACTTCATGATCTCTGCTGCCTTTGGAGCCCTTGAAACCATTTCTTTAGCCTTATAACCCAGCCACTCATCTTCATATGCTTCTAACAGCCAAGTGTTTTGCATACTACCACTCTCAAAACCTCTTTGCTGACCTTCCAAACACATCTGCTGCATAGGCACTTCTACCTTGCCCTCAGTGCTTTGGAGATCACATATCTGATGCTGAAGCTACCACAGCTCACCTAACATTTCTGTGCTAACATTGCTGGTAAATGGAGGCTTGGTTACTCAGAGCCCTCTATGGGCCATATGAGACCATCTAATTCCAACTTCCTCCAACCCCCTATTCTGCTCAACAGAGCCTTCTTCTTTTCCTGTGCTACTATATGCTGATTTCTACATCCCTTTGTCCCCTTTATAGCCACAGGCTTTCTTCTTAACTTAAGCCCACTGAGATTATCAAATCCTTTGTGCCATCCAGACCACAACCTTTTCATCCGTCCACCTTTAGATCTCTCTGCCAAATGGAATTCCCCTGCCCCTATTCCCCCTCAGCCCACTGCGTGAGCATCAGACATCATGGTTAAGAACTGTTTATAAGGGGTCTATCCTAATGTATGTGGCCTAGAATCACTCAAGTCTCCTCCTCATTTTGCTCCTTCTATGCCTTGTGGTTTTGGTATTCCTCTTCCTGATCCAATTCCAGTTTCTTCTCTACTGGGTTGGTCTGGTCCTTTTGTCCTCCTTCAGGCCCGGGTCTACCTAGGCCATGTCACCCTGGTGTTGATTTCTTGAATAGTGGTTCTAGTACATCCTGACCCTGCTACTTCCTAGAGCTTTCTGGCCCTGGGCATTTATTGTATTGGTCCTTTATGGGCCTTCTGGCCCTGGACCCCTTTGTCCTGATCCCACTGATCCTCCTCACCCTGATCCTGCTGTTCTGCTTGCTCCTGCTCCACTAAACCCTGCTTGTCCTGGTTCTCCAGGGTTTGGAACTCCTAGGCCTCTTGAATTGGGTCATCCTGATCCTCCTGGTGCTGGTCCTCATCCTCTAGGTCCACCTGCTACTAAATCTACTGACTCTAGTTCTCCATAGTGGGTCCTCATGTGCCTGGTCATCTTGGTTCAGATAAGGTCTGCTTGATCTTCCCACTCTTGCTGTCCTGGTCCTTTTTATCGTCTGCACCCTGGCCCTCCTGACCCTGGCATTCCAATTCTTGGTTTTCACAGTCCTTTTTGTACTTTGTGACCTCTTGGTCCTCATTCTTATAGTTAACATTTTCCTAGGTCTCCTGGACCTGGTCCTTCTAACCATCATATTCCTGGCCACTTTTGTCCTGGTCTTCGTGGTCCCTCTTATTATTGTGCTCTTATGCTGTTCTTCATAAACATTGTCTTCTGGCCGTTCTGGCCCTGTGGCTCAATTCCTGTCTTTCCTGTTGGCCCTGGTGACTAGTCCTAGTGCTTCTGGTCCAGGTCCTGCTTGTCCCCTTGTCCAACCAGACATCTTGTGCCCTGGTTGTCCTACTTTTAGCCCACCTACAAATTGCCCTCATGATTTGGGCTAGACTACTCATCCTGGCTCTATTCGTTGTCCTCTTGGTCTTCCTTATACTTCATCCACTAGTCCTGGCCATCTTGATGCTGTCTAGTTATCCTTGTTTGGTTTATGGTCATTGGTCCTGTACCTCCTGGCCACCCTTGTCTGGACCCCTTGGTCTTCCTGGCTCTGGTTGTCCTTGTTATATCTGTTCCTCCGCACCCTGGTCTTTCTTTCCACGCTCTGGTCAATCTGTCTCATCTTGGTACTCTGAGACCTGGTTCCCTAGATCCAGATTTGTATTGCCCTTCTGTCCCTGTTCCCACTCCTTATGGTTCTGATCCTTACAGTCCACCAAGCTCTCCTGGTTCTGGTTCTCCTACTGCCCTTGGTCCTGGTCCCCTGGTCTTCATAGTCCCCGTCCTGCTTGTCCTGGTCCTGCTGGCCATTATCCACTGGTCCTTATCTTCAAAGTTGTCCTCTGGCCTTAGTTTTCCCAGTCCTCCTTTCCTAGTACTCTTGCAATAACTTGTTACAGTCCACTGCTGATCATACCGGGCTTTCTATATCTGATATTCTGGGACCTTCTGTCCATTCTAGACCTAAACCTTTTAAGCCTTGGCCTTCCAAGTCATCATTCCCAGGTACTCTCACACTGGTCCTATGGATCCTTGTCCCCTGCTTCCTATGATTTCTGTCCAGGCCCTATTTATCCTCTACACCTTAATTCTATTCCACTGTCCAGATTCCCTCATTTACCTGGTCCTCCTAGTTTGTATGTACCTAATCCCTCTGCTTCGGGCCACCTGGCCCCTAGTGGTCCTGGTCTTAGCTCTGATGCTTTTTTGCCTTATCCTTCTGAATCTGGTCCTCTACTACTAGTCTGATGGGCCTTGGTATACTTAGCCTTTCTAGCCCAAGCTGGTCTTCCAGAACCACCGTAGTCCTCCGAGTCCTCCTGGTACTATGGTTTGCCTTTTGTTTGTATCTCTCTTACCATGGTCCCCTCTATCCTGGTCCTCTGATTACTGGCTTTGTCCCCTGGCAGTGGCCCTCCTATTTCCTGTGATGCGCGGCACACTGTTCCATACAATGCTTCTCATTCTTGTTTCGGGTCCTTCTGAGACTGACCCTTATGGACCTTATGATCCAGGTGCCAAGGGGCCAAAACTCCTTGGTCCTTTTTATTTCCTCTGGTCCTGCTAACCAAGGGTATCCTGGTCATGCGTGCCCTGTTCCTTCTCGCACATGGTCTTCCTGGTACCAGTCCTTGTGCTTCAGGTATCCCGGTCCTCTATGATCAGTGCTCTGTGGTCTTGGCCGTCCCACCTCATCCTCCATTCCCTTATTCTGAATGTATTCATCCTCCTCTTGAGTCTCTCTATCTAGAACTACTATTCTTGATACTGGTCCCCCTCATCCCTCTTGTCCTGATAAGTACTTTTCTAGTCTTCCTAGTTTTTCTTGTCCAGATCCTCCTGACCTTCCGTCTCCTGGTCCTTCTGTTCCTTCTGGCTCTTTAGGTCCTGATCCCTCATTTTACATCCTCCTTATTCTTCTCAATCTAGTACCAGTTTCCAAAAACCTTTTTCTCCCAGTCCTGTTCCTCCTCATTTGTTTGTTGCTCGTCCCTTCTGGCCTTGGACGCTGTGGTTCTTCTGGATTATGTCTCCATTTTGTCTTGGTCTTCATGGCTATGATTGTCCTAGCCCACCTGGTGGTCCACTTTCTGGTCTTTATCTTCCTAATGTACATCACCCTCCTTCTACAGGTGCTCCTCCTTTCCCAAGTGCCTTCCACAATGACTTTAGTTGAGTACAGCCTCCTAACCTGTCACTCAGATTTATATTATTTTTTTATTTTGGTTTCCAGACCTATTTTGCTGAGACAAAGCTGTCAAGGACAGAAATAGGTCTCAGTAGAGAAGGAACTCAGACCACTAAAACAATGTTTAGTATATTAAAAACAAAACAACAATTCCCAAGATGCATTGGACATGTGACTAAAATGCAAGTGCGGCTGAAGAGAAAACTCTTGACATGGGACCACTAAGTTGCTATGCCTGAAACCCACTCTGCTAGTTGAATAAAGTGAAAATGAGTGTATATTCAACCGGAAGTGGAAGCTGTACTATTAAACACTACTCTGATGAATTACCTGGATGCTTGCTATCTGTCCCCTGTTTTCACTTCCTTTATTTCAAATAAACGCCACCACTGTGTCTCCAACTAGTTTCTCCTTATGCCAATACCCCTAACACTGTGGCCTCCTTTCACCAAATGCCTAATGCATGCATGCCAACATGTTAGAAGGGAAAAGTGGGAGAATTAAAAAAAATAATCGGGAGAAAGCATTTCCCTTCATTGACTTCTGCTGAAGATGAGACAATTTCAGGCGGAAGACAGCCAAAATGAAGCCACTGGCTTCGAAAATTGGGAGTCTCCCTCCTGAATCAGGTCCATTGGCATGTATGCTAATGTAAGTGTCCCTCCTTCTGTGACCCAGATATGGCCTTTCTTTCTGCACACCTTGCGGCACATTTAAGGGGAATTGCCTTAGGGCAGTGTCACAAATCAGTTTGCTGTGCTGCCCTATGGCAATTCGAAAGGACAGGAATTAATCATATTTACATGTTACAGTGCATTCCTGTCCTTCCAGCCAGGTGTACATTTTGCAGCCACGCACCACGCAGGCACTCTGGTATCATGGTGCACGAGTGTGTGTGTTGTTGGCACGATTGATTCAGGAACACCTTCCTGAACAAAAAAAATCGCAAGAGGTATTTTCCTCCTTTTATATGTGCTGCAGAATGCAGCACACATGGAATGAGGCAAAAACTAAGAGAAATTTTACATTTCTCCTCTTTACTCCTGTTTTAGGGAGGCACAAGGTTTTGGTGCTGCCAGGTTTACCTGATGTTGTAAATCTGGGGCAGCATAAAATTTCATAGGTGTTGAGTGGGAGTACCTACAGCAACTCCCATGGAATGTCTTTCACGCAGAGTATGGCAAGGCAGGCAGCACTTGCGCTGCTTCACCTTACTTCATATCTACAAGGCCATGAAAAGCCCCGCAGCCTGGGTTTATGTGGCCTTGTAGCACTGTGCGCCACCAGAGCGCCACGCAGTGTAGCTTTACGTGGTCTTGTAGCTATGACCAATCACTGTGCACCACCGAACTCACAAAAAGTGACATTCCAGGGTTTGTAAATATGCTGTGGAGTCAGGTCTGATATGCTAAGCAAGTACAACTTCCTTGAAAAGAAGCCTACAACAAGCATACAACCTGCCATGATGAGCCAAAAATGAGTCCAGCCCTCAAAAATTATCAAAAGTATGATCATGTACAATAAAAAAAAACTAGGGGCCGATTCACAAATGTAATCTGAGACAAAATCCTAACTTTACTACTGCTAAACTAAGAAAAATCCTAACTTTACGACTTTTGGTATTCACAAAAGACATTTAGGAGTTGTAAAGTTAGGATTTTGTCTCAGATTACTTTTGTGTATCGGGCCCAAGGTATTTGCTTGAGGTCAGAAAACGTATATGTAGCATGCATTAAAAACATACTCATTATGCTTTTCCGAAATAACCTTAGAGTTATATGCAGACAGCCAAATACTCACCGACTGCCGTGTAAAATATCTGTGTACCATAACCTAAATCTCCTAAAGCGAAAGCTTTTCTGAATTCCATTTTATACAACACTGAGCTTAATTCATGTGCTTACTCTTGTACATCTAAATATGCACTTGCTTTCAAATGCTTCATAAACTTAACTGCATGACCATTACAAGATGACCACCACCTTTGCCATTGCCAAGAGTCTCTATTTTGTTCATATCCAGCTAAATATAGTCTTCCTTGACACTATTTATCCGGTCACCAGTAAAATAGAGCCTAATTTGTGCTATTTAGCATGCAGCCAGATAAACAGTGAAGTTTCAGGTAGTTAGCCAGCCGCTGGCTAAATAGCCGAGAGTATGTACTATTTGGTTTCCGGCAGGATAGATAGCCAGCTCCTTTCTTTAGACACCCCCCTCTCATCATATTTATGTTATGAAGTTGAGAAACACTGTTTACTCATCAAAGGCGACATGACTTCTTTGTACACTTTTTTATGTTATATATTTGTTGAATCTGAGTGATAGCCAATTTTACCTTGAAAACGTGCATCGTTTTGTTTATGACTTTCTATCCAGGCAACCTGTATCTATTTTGTAAACGACATTAACTTGATATTTAAAGTAATGTCTACTTATGCATTCAATGTACAAAGTTTCTGTCATACTATGATACACATTACACATCTTCTATTTAAATGTCCTTGTTCTTCCTGCCTTGCCATCTGGAACGATATCTTTTTTTCACTTTCCTACTCTAAAAATTACATGCCATGCCAAAACAGAAACAATATGGTGTGGGGGGGATGTGTAGAGGGAGATGTTAGAGGCAGAATACAATCACAGTTTGGAACATCCTCTGTCATATATTTCTCTAAAGCTTAACCTAGTCTATTTGGCATTGGCAATAGACGCATATTAAGGTTTCTGATTTGTGAAACCAAAGGAAACATAAGATTGCTTTCGTTTTAGTAGTTTTACTGTGCCACCCAGCACCAAGCTGAACAAACAAGAAGCAATAAAGCATTATTCACTAAAACTCTGTGGGGCATATTATCAAGGGGGTTTATCTCCGCTTTTTTGGCTTTAAAAGCCAAGAAGGCGGAGATAAAATTATCTCCCTATTACCTAGCTGTCGCTAACACCAGTTAGCAACAGCTAGTAGGAGATAGCGACCATCTTGGGCCCCACTTTGCATGTCAGTGATATTTATCACTAATGACATGCAAAGTGGGCGTGCCAAGATCGACTGGAAACAGTCGCTAACATCGCTATCTCCTATTACCAACTTTTGGAGATATTCGCGCTAAGCGCGAATATCTCCAAAAACTAACACCTGCCCTGAGCAGTTCTTAGCCATGTTATCCATGGGGAGGTGGATAACATGGCTAAGAGCATTAGCTCGGTAATGCATGAATATTGCTGACTTTTCAGCGATATTCATGCATTGCGGCCGTTTTTTATCGCATTTGCTTGATAATAGCAAGGTTTATCTGCGATAATTTCTGACGATGCTTAGCGTTAAAAAATTCGTTGCTAAGCATCGTTAGCGATAAATATCGCTTAACGTTGGTAATATGCCCCTAAATCCTATAAATTCCATAGTCATGGTGTGTGCATGTCATGGGTCTGTGGCCAGTATGTCATGGTGGATTAGTGATTTAGCCATATATGGATTTTTAAGGCTCCTCACAAAGCTGGTGTGTTGTATCTTCAGATGGGCAAGCAAACTGCAATGCGACAAGGAAAACATCAACACCTGTTACAGTGTTTCGAAAAAGAAAACATGGGGAGAACGTGTAAATGGTTAACATGTAAACCCGGGGACATTTATGCATTGAAATCTATTTTAGCATTGTTCAGTGAAAACATGTTTATTTTGCAACCGGGATAAAACTGAGTGGTATTATATATGTTCATGTGATGTGATAGGCAAGTAGAAGCGTAGTGCACACAAGTGTTTAGCATGGCGCCCAAAATTGATGCAGAGCACTACAATCAAGATCATGTCAAGTAAACAAACCAACAGGCCCGGTTTAAAAAATATTTTGAGAGGCCCTATCTGATGTCCTTGGAAGTATGGCAATTCAGTGCTTGCTCCAAACACCATTTGTCACTGTATTATGAAAACAGAATTCTGGAGGGGGTTTTGTTGTGATATTCTCTATGTTTTAACCCCTCCGCTGCGACAAACGTTCCGCCTAATTGCGGAACGTTCTATTAAGCGGGCGGGGCCAGAACGTTCAGCGGACGTGCGCAGCACTACCGCTGAACGTGTGCTGCACGGAAGGGGTTAAATGTGTTCCTCTGTTGCTTTGAGTAGGTTATTGAGGTATTTTCTTTTCTGTTATGTTCTATTGTTAACTTTAGATATGTCAACAAATGCTGCTACAGTTCCAGCCAAAAGCAGCACATTATTTTAAATTACTTATATCAAGCAACCATTTCCATAGTCTAAGGTGATGAATAGCGCTACACCTACACTTCAACTACTTAAGACACCAGTCAGCCCAAACACGGTGGCGGAGATATAGTCTAACCGTAGGGCTGACAGTACAGATGATGTCATACGGCCAACACTGTCCTGGGACTATCCATACCAGTGACAATGTAAGGATTTGTGGGGCCTGGGGCGGGATATATTTTGGGGCCACCTGTTTGGAACAACTCTGGATTCATTGCCCTGTTTCAGATTATTCGAGGCCTTAGGATTCCAAACAATATTGAATTACATGTTAAACCTTTAGAAATGGGGGCACACAAGAGGGGCCAAAAACTCAAGCTTCCTGGTGCTATCCAGCTCAATAAAGCTTAATTAAGCATTAATACAGCCATTTCTTTTGAACTTGGATATGCATTTTTGACATTCCTTTTTAAATTTAGATCTCGATTTTCAGGTTAGGCCTCCAGCACAAGCTGTCCGGTGTGAATGGCCTATTGTGAGCTAACAACAGGCTTACAGATTACGCTTTGCTTACTATTGGTTGGCTTTATTGTCACTCTCATTTGCTTTCTTCTTCTTTGATTGTTTCTATTCATCTTGTGTTTGTGCTTGCTCCAGAGCATAGTCTCTTTTCAATCCTTTTGATTGTCTCGCTTTTATCTTTCCACTAGTCACGTTTAGGGAATTACTTTTTTCTTTTTCATTCAATTCAATATGCGAGTGCATGTATTTTTCATCTCTCTTCCTCTTGTACTGCTTCTCCCCTCCAGCACCCCCACCCAAGCACTGTGTTGCTCCCCACCGCTTCCAGCTTGTCTGTAGCTGTATAGCAATAGGGATCTGTTTGCTGGAGTAGGGCTGAAGAGCAGACTTTACCAGCTGATTTCCTGCATTCCACATATTGCATAAAGCACAAGCTTTGGTACACAAATGCTTTTATGACATTGGGGAAAGAGCCATCAGCTGCTCTCCCTCATCTGGCATCAGAAGTGAAGGTGTGCTTAACATGACACTTCTCTTGAAGACCCATGAATCTGCTCCCTGGGCAAGTAGTGTTGGAACAATTTTCAGAGTTGGGTTGCTGCAATCAGGGTTACAGAACCCATGCCATAGGGATTGTGAAAAATCGAATAATCACACAAAGACCAAGCTGAGAAAATGACCCACACCCATTTAGCAGGAGAGTAGTAAGGGTGTTGGGCCCGATTCACAAAAGTATTCTCGAGACAAAATCCTAACTTCTCGACTTTCGGTATTCACAAAAGGCATTTAGGAGTAGTAAAGTTAGGATTCCTAAGTATTCACAAAAGGCATTTAGGAGTAGTAAAGTTAGGATTCCTAACTTTACAGCTAAACTGAGAAAAATCCTAACTTTACGACTTTCGGTATTCACAAAAGGCATTTAGGAGTAGTAAAGTTAGGAGTTTGGAGTAGCAAAGTTAGGACTCCTACCTTTACTACTCCTAAATGCCTTTTGTGAATACTGAAAGTCGTAAAGTTAGGATTTTTCTCAGTTTAGGAGTAGTAAAGTTAGGAATCCTAACTTTGTTACTCCTAAATGCCTTTTGTGAATACCGAAAGGTATTGAGAGAGAGGTATAGAGAAATTAATGTGAGAGAAAGGTATGTTGGATATATTGAGAGCAAGGTAAGGGAGACAAAGTTGATGTAGAAATTGCTGAGAAGTCGAGATACAGAGAGAGGTGAAGAGAGGAGCTTAAGGGATTAGGTGAAGTAAGGAAAACAAATGAGATAGAATGACTTTTTTTCAATTGAATTGCCACCAACTGGAAGGCCACACACGCACACTAAGGGGCAATTTTGCAAGTTTGCTGCACTAAGTTGCACAAGGGGGAGAAATCAGCGTATACCAATATTTATTAAATGCAGCCCTACCGCAGGGCTGGGTCCCTAGCAAACTGTCTAGCACCACGCACAGCCTCTGCACCATGGTGCATAGTGGTGGGTGCAGTGTCTAGCACAGGATTTGTACTGGAATCATACCCTTCCAATCGAAAGTCCTATGCTCAGACAATTCCTTAAACATTCCACATATTGTATATGCATCTAGGTGTGTCAGTCTGATTCTGGCACAAACCCTTTAATAAATATGGTCTTATTTCTGTTGAGCATGCTCAAGTGTCCAATTAGAAAATACAGCTGCACATTATTATGGCAGGAATTTGAACTCTTCTCCCCACTTTACCAGGGACCACCTTCGGAAGTGGGGGCTCTGGTCCATCGCCCAATTTGCCCATGCCTTTAAATATTTCTGTTCCACACTGTTAGCCTTTCTAATGCACACTGACCAATGCCTTTCAGTTTGGTTGCAGTGATGTGTGAGCCAAGAGCAGAAAACCATGTGAGGGTGTCAGGGAATTAACAATCACTTTAGCCTGATAGGTAATATAGCATAAGCCTACTACAGTACTAGATTTAGATTCAAATAGATACATCTGAGATGTGTGACTGACATTTCTACAAGAAAATCATGGATACCATTTCCAGCCATGTTGTTGCATAGAGGATTCCAGTAAACAAGGATTCACAATGAGCATACTTAGTTTATATGATCTATAAATGAGTGAGACAGAGTCAGGGGGTGAGTCTAAGTGAGTCAAGGAATGAGTGTGACTGAGTGAGCCAGAGAATGAGTGAGCCTGAGTGACTCAGAATGGGATGAACTAAGTGGAAACGAGTGAGACTGGGAGAGTCAGAGTGAGAGTAAGGGATAAGTGAATCAGAGTGAGATTGGTTCATTTCTAATTGGCATATTTCACTTTACAGTAAAACCATAGTATATGTTACTCGAAATACACCAGGGGATTGAAGTTAATTATCAACTGTGGACTGCAGCGCATATTGTGCTATTTATGAAGCTGCTAAGGAAAGCATGGCTTAAGGCCTACATATGTAGTTTGGCTGCCGTCTTCTTGTGTTTGTTATAGTTTGTAAACCTGTAGGAAGACCTGCCAAACAGCTCTTTTGGCAGTAGAGAAACCTGCTTTTAAATATTAAGTAAGTCACCCTTAAGTAGGTCTTGAATCCCACAAGATAGTGGAGTAGTGTGGCTCACTGGTTAGAGGCGGCAGGCCTGAGAGCAGAAGTCAGCTGGGACCAGGGTTCAATTCCCGACGCGGCAGGGTCGTGGACCTTGGTCAGCGGACTCGATAATTCTCGCTTCGGTGCTTACTCTAATCAGGAGTTCCACTCGGCAACTCTGGGCATTAGCTTGCCTAATCTCCACAATGGCTCCACCAATTCCGGGGATGCCTGGCTCCACCTTGGGGACTCCCAGCAAGGGACCATCCCACAGGGAAAGCCAGGACGGGTTCCCCAGAGTTATACAGCGCCGGGACGCCCCGTTGCTGGGGCAGCTGTGCGCTTTACAAGTATACTACATTTACATAGGGTGCCTAGTATTTAAATTTTGAATATGTAAGAATGTGAGGTTGACATGTTCTTACACTGACTGTCCCTCAATAGCTATTTTCACTGTATGGGTGCTGTAGCCTTCTCTATGAGAAAAGCTAATGAAGGGCTATAGTGTTTTTTATAACTTTGGTTTATATTCATTCAACCACAGTGTTTAATATTTATTAAAAATCCAAGCCAATAGTGAAGATTGATAAATATACAGGAAAAGTGACTTTTGGAAAGTTAGACTTTTCCTGTTTAAAAGCCCTGAAGACTAATTAGCAATAGTCTTCCTGCTAACACCCTCCTTGCTACTAATGTTTCACCTCTTGTGTAGGTATGAAACTATTCCAAGAACAGAAACAGTGGCTTGGACCTTGGGGCTTGATGACCTGTGTGTGTTAGGTATAGTATTCAACTTATCTTGGGAATGGCATTTGCGTCGGCCCTTGGACTTTATTAACTTGAAAGGTAAAAGGATATGCATGCTCATTCATAGTTAAGTGATAAGTGAGTGCTGGGAAAGAGTGGCCTTTTGATTCCAGGATTTCCTAAAGCCATTCTGACACCAGTCCCATTGGGAGGGAAGCTTGTCTCAAAATCTGTTTGATATGGCGAGGTAGGAGGAGTTCGCTTATTATCATTGACACACCCATGGGTATGACACAAGCCTCCTCCAGGGGTAGAAAGGATATGCAATTTTAGCTTTCACTAAAAATGGTGCACTCTCTGATAGATTGCAGTTAGGCAAACATAACGTGGTGAAAAGGGGAGGTTTCCCTTAGGAAATGTTTATCCTGAAAGTTAGTAAATAAAACTACAACTTGTAACCATACTTAGAAACATAAGTCTAAACAATTGTGATTCGAATGTGAAGAATCGAATTCTTAAAAAGCTGACAATCACTTTGATTACTGTGTAATAATGTTTTAACAAGTGAAAGAAACATATAGTTGAAATCTACCAATTTTTTATTTCAGTGTAAGGATGTGCATTTCAGTCAAATATTACGCACCCTCAGTTTATAGGAGACAATAAGTATCCTGTGCAAATTATGTGTTTAATTAAACCTATTGTGCTGTTAGTTCTGTGCTTTTTTAAATGTTTTTAGTTATTCATGCATGAGAGCTAAAACCTCCTGATAAGTTGAGAAAATACAAGCTAGGGAGATTCTTGAAGTATATGTGGTTAGGTAAGGTCACCCGTGCCATGTAGTTGTCAAGTATTCAGGAATTTTTACCTCTAGATGGATCTGTAACATAGTGAGTCACTACACTGCAGGCGCTGCTGGCACTACATTATACTTATGTTTGAATGGCAGTTACATTGGCAGTCACTATATATAGAGAGAGAAAAGGAGAAAAACATAAAAAGAAAAAATATTATGGAAAAAATCAATCAATCAATCGGGGGGTTTATAGAGCGTGCTACTCACCCGTGAGGGTCGCAAGGCGCTGGAGGGGCGGGAGGGGCAGCGCCACCTTAGTCGAAGAGCAGGGTCTTGAGGTCCTTCCTGAAGGCGTGCAGGTTCGGGGAGCTTCTGATGCTGATTGAGAGCTTGTTCCATGTCTTAGCTGTGATGTAGGAGAGCGTCCTTCCTCCTGCTCTGCTTATGCGGATGCGGGGATCTCTGCTAGGGAGAGGTTGGCGGATCAAAGATTCCTTTTGGGTGCGTGGAAGCAGACTCTTTCGTTGAGGTATTGGGGTCCGATGTTGTGGAGGGATATGTAGGTGTGGGTGAGAAGCTTGAAGGTTATTCTTTTCTTGATGGGGAGCCAGTGTAGATCACTTGGAGGTGTTGCGTCACGTGTTAATGCCAAAGAGTCCCAAGCACGAGCCTGGCCACAGCGTTCTGTATGGTTTGGAGCTTGTGTAGGAGGTACTTGTTGATGCAGACGCAGAGAGTGTTTCTGTAATCCAGTCCTCTGGTTTTGAGTGCATGGGTGAATGTTTTTCTGTGCTCGGGGGGATCCATTTGGACGTTTTTCAGAGGATGCGGAGGCAGTGCTAGTTGGTGGAGGTGACGGCGTTGACCTGCCGGGTCATGGAGAGGGAGGAGTTAAGGATGATGCTGAGGTTCCGCGTGTGGTCTGTTGGGGTGGGAGGGCTCCCGAGGGCCATCATGTGTTGTCCCATGCGGAGGTTGAAGGTCCCAGGATGAGGACCTCTGTTTTCTCAGTGTTGAGCTTCAGGCAGCTGTCCTTCATCCAGGCTGCGACGTCCTTTATTCCTTCCTGGAAGTTGATCCTGGTGTTATCGGGCTCCTTCGTGAGGGAGAGGATGAGCTGGGTATCATGGGCAGTTGTAGCTGGTGGAGGCGACGGCGTTGATCTGGCGGGTCATGGAGAGGGAGGAGTCAAGGATGATGCCGAGGTTCCACGTGTGGTCTGTCGGGGTGGGAGAGCTCCCGAGGGCCACCATGTGTTGTCCCATTCAGAGGTCGAGGGTCCCAGAATGAGGACCTCTGTTTTCTCAGTGTGGAGCTTCAGGCAGCTGGCCTTCATCCAGGCTGCGACGTCCTTCATTCCTTCCTGGAAGTTGATCCTGGTGTTATTGGGCTCCTTCGTGAGGGAGAGGATGAGCTGGGTGTCATGGATGTAAGATATTATGTTGAGTTCGTGCTGTCTGACGATGGCGACGAGGCGGGCAAGATGTTGAACAGTGTGGGGCTGAGCGATGATCCCTGTGGTACTCTGCAGTTGATCTCTGTGGGTTCGGAGATGAAGGGGTAAGTCTGATACTCTGGGTTCTGCTGAGGAGAAAGGAACGGATCAAGTTGAGGGTGGTCACTGTATTCCGGCGTCGTGTAGTCTGGCTGCAAGGGTGGGGTGTGAGACGGTGTCAAACGCTGCGGAGAGGTCCAGTAGGACGAGAGCTGCGGTGTGTCCCTGGTCGAGTAGCATGCGGATGCCGTCGGTGGCAGTGAGGAGGGCGGTCTCTGTGCTGTGGTTGCTGCGGAATCTGGACTGGGAGGTGTCTAGGATGGTGTTTTCTTCAATGAACATGGTCAGCTGGGCATTCATGAGTCTTTCGGTGACTTTGGCGGTGAAAGGGAGCAGTGGGGTCCGTCGTGGGTTTCTTGAGGAGGGGCTTGACTTCCGCTCACTTTCAGATGTTGGGGAAGATGCCGGGTTGGAGGGATGTGTTGATGGTCAGTCGTAGTTCGGGGGCGATGGCAGCCCTCTGGTAGATGTGCAGTGAGCAGGGGTCCCTTGGGGCTCCAGACCCGGTTTTCATCATGGTTGTGGTGATGAGTTCAACTGTAGTGGAAGACCAGGTGGTGATGGTGGTCAGCGGAGGGGGTAGGGGTTGTGAACGGCATATGGTCGTTGAAGTGGTTGTAGATGGTCTTGATTTTCTGATGGAAGTAGGAGCTGAGCTTGTTGCAGAGTTACTGGAATGGTGTGACATCAGTGGCCTTGCAGGGGTTTTTTGTGAATTGCTGTATAACGTTGAAGAGTTCCTTGGCGTTGGTTGCATTGGCATCAATTTTGTTCTTGATGAAGGTCCGTTTGGTGTCCCTTATGAGCTGGTGGTACTTCTTCAGGGGGCTCCTGTGGTTGTTAAATTCTTCTGTGGTTTTCTGGCTTCGCTAGGTCTTCTCAAGGTGTCTGCAGGTGCGCCTGGCGACTTGGAGTTCGGTGGTGAACCAGGTGGCCTTCGGGGGCATAGTTAGGCTGGGTGGCGGAAGGGGGCGATCTTGTTGGCGAATCTGGAGATCCAATTGTGGAATTCAGTGGCTGCAAGATGGCGTTGGTCGAAGTGATGGGGGGGTCTAGAAGGAGGGTGGCGTTCAGGAGCTCTTCTGTGATTTAGCTCCAGTTCCTTCGTGTCGGGCGGTGGCCTGTGTGGGCGCGGTGGTGGTAATGAAGGTGAAATGCAAGCGGTGGTAGTCGGTCCAGGGAGGCTGCGTGGTATGGGTGAAGTGGATCTTTGATCCTCCTGTGAAGATGGGGTCGAGGGGGAGTCCTGCTCTGTGCGTGGATGTGTTGACGAGCTGCTTCAGTCCGAGGTTAGATAGGTTGTCAAGGAGGGTAGTGGAGTCGGGGTCGCTGAGGTTGTCGAGGTGGAAATTCAGGTTTCTCAGTAGGATGAAGTCTGTGGACGAGATGGCATGGGGTTTAACAAGGTCGGTGACAGCTGCTGCTGCCAGAGAGCGGGGTCCCGGGGGTCTGTGGGTGAGGGTGCCGTGTAGCGTGGCCCTGGAGGAGATCTGGATCTAGAAGTGGATGTTTTCTGGGTTGGAGTGGGGGTCGCTCGTGCTGGAGGTGGAGAGTCGGAGGAAGGTCTTGTGTGCAATGGCGAGTCCTCCTCCTGGGCGGTCTGGGTGGTCCTTCCTTTGGATTTTGTAGCCTTCGGGGATTGCGGTGGCGATGTCAGGCCGGAGGAGGCGTTTGTCCATGTTTCCATGAAGAAGGCGACGACTGGCGCAAGGGTGTCAATCAGGTCCCAAATCTCAATGGCTGTCTGTGTCTGTGGAGAGAGTGCAAGTTGAGGAGGATAAACGTCAGGGTTTCGGTGGCGTGGGCGTCCCATGAGCCTGTGATGAACTTGGGGGTAGGTGGTGCAGGAGCGTTGGCAGTGTCTGCAGGAAAAAGGTCTGTCAGTGGTGTTTGGAGAGGAGATCTAGCAGTCAGGTTGTCTTCCGGGGTTGAAAGCGAGGAGGGTGGTGGCATCATATCGGCGGGCCCTGGGGAGCCAGGGTTCCTGGCACTGGCTGCGGTCACGTACGGGTGCAGACGGGCTTACCTTTAGCGCGCCTTCGGGCGACAGCGGTGTGACCGCGCAGCAGTCATTATGTAGGGGAAGGGAAGGGACACTCAACTGGGAGGCAGGAAACGGGTGAGGGCAGGTGGGAGGGCCACGAGTCAGTAGCAGCGGGAACGGCGAAGGGAAGAGAGAGGGCAGGGACAGTGAAAACAGACAGTGCACAGTTACATAAAAAAGTACCGGGGCACAAGTTAAACAGTGAAAATTGGGCACAGATATACAACAAGAATTGGGGCACAATTAAGCAGCAAAAAAAGGGGCACTAATATACAGCAAGAATCGGGGCACAACTACACAAGTGAAAAAAGACAGTGCACAGTTAAAGAACAAGAACTGGTGCACAAGTTAAACAACAAAAATCAGGGCACAGATGTACAACAAGAATCAGGGCACAATTAGGCAGCAAAAAAACAGGGCACAATTATACAGCCAGAATCGGGGCACAACTACACAATTTATCCTATCAAGGACAGCAGTCTAGAACACCCAGGCAGTTGACTCAGCGGCGACATCAGAGCATGAAAGCTGCGGGTGAGAGTGCAGGCCGGTGACCAAGGTCAAGGTCTTACTTTGGGTTTGGAGTAAGAATAAAGATTAGACAAAAAGCTTACAAAAATAAAATTGAAGGATTATGAATAAAAATAAACTACATTAACCCCTTCCATTTGTCAGAAGGCCAGGAGCCATCCGAGGCCACAGTGCTCATGTGCGTCGGACAGCTCCCGGCCGTCAGCACACATGGCACTTGGAATCCCTCAGGAGCGGGCACCAGAGGGATTTCTTTCAGCCCCAAACAGCCTTTGGAGCTGGGGAAGGGCTTCCCCAGCTCCCGAGGCTGTTTGGATTGTTTCAGTGAAATGACGATCAGCGAGCACATCATGCTGATGTCATTTCACTGACACAGAAACTGAAATCAGCCGATCCAGTTTCACTTCCTGCGTGGTAGTAGGGCTATCTCAGCCCCCCCAACATGTAGCAAGATGGGCGAAGGTGTGCATCCACTGGACACCAGGGAGGGGGGAGCGACCCCTTGGTCTAGGGCTTTTGGTCCCCCCAATTTTTGGGGGGATATTCAGTGTTTCTGCCCCCCCTAGTGGGGCAGATAGCATACTAGGCAGCAAGGATTTGCTTTTAGAGCACATTTAGGGGTGGGGACTGACCAAAATGGGCATGCAATGAACCCCCCAAAATTCCAGTCTTGCTGCCCCACCTCAAAGGCTCCTGATCTGCCCTCCCCCCCGGGGGCAGAAGGCACACTAGACACGAGGGATTGTTTATGTATACAGGAGTGGGGGCAGAGCAAAATGGGCATGTCAATGCCCCCCCCAAAAATGTCCATAGTATTTCTGCCCCCCAGGAGGCAGATGGGAGCACTAGCGCCTGATGATAGGCAGAAAGCCCACTAGGCACCAGGGATTATGTTTTTCATTATACTTAGGGGTGGGGGTATGCCAATGCCCTCCCCCCCAAAAAAATGCCACAATCTTTCTGCCTCCCCCAGGAGGCAGATGGAGGTAATAGCCCCTGATCTGCCCCCCCCCACCGAGGAGCCAGAAAGCCCACTAGGCACTAGCGATTATGTAGGGCTCCCCAGAATGGCATCCTAATCCATATCTTTCTGCCCCACCGGAAGGCAGATCGTGGCAATACCCCCTTATCTACCCTCCACCGGGGGGGCCGAAAGCCCACTAGGCACCAGGAATATATTTATGGGCATGTCAGGGAGAAGCCCCATAGGCAAGGGTAGGCACACATTTTGGCTGTTTCAGTGATATTTTTAGTCTCATCAGGGGCCAGAAAACCACTAGAAACCAGGGAGTGTTTGTGTGAACTGGAGTTTGACTGACGGCTGCGTGTACTGACCTTTGGCTGGCATGTTGCTAGGGGTGTGTGTGGACCTGCACTTGGCTAATGGTGTGTGTGGACCCACGCTTGATGATGGTGTGTGTAGATTGGTGCTTGGCTGGTTGTGTGTAGAGATGGCGCTTGGCTGGCGGAGTGCGTGGGTAGGGCTTGGATGGAAGTATGCATCGATAGTCCTTGGTTGACTGTGTGCATGGATGGCATTTGTTTGGCGTGTGCACTGATGCTGCTTGACTGGCAGTGTGTATGGATGGTGCTTGGTTGGCGGTGTGCGTGGATGGCACTTGGCTGATAATGTGTGTGGATGGTGGTGTGCGTGTACTTGACTGATGGTGTGGCTTGCATGGATCCCTCAGCTTCTTCTTACCCAGAGTCCCCCACAAACCTAAAATGTACTTACAAAGTCCCATTTTCCTCACATTTCTGTGTGGGTAAGTTGTAGGATCACCGTGCAGGCACAAATTTCTTACCACCCAGCATTCGCCTTGGTCTCACTGAAAAATGATGCCTCATTTTTGTGGGGTCCAAGCTAAAGTTAATGTAAAAGTCGGGTCGGCCATGACCCACATAGTAGATTTTTTCGCAAACAACTGCTACAAGGGTCAGAGCTATGCAAGACCAGCACTCTCTACCACTACTAAAGTTAACACGACCGGAGGACTGGTGTGAATACGAGGGGCCATACGTGACGGGAATTGCACGAATGGACCATACCACGGTCAAAAATATACTTTGAGCTCCATACATCAGGAGGATAATTCGATGGATTGTATCAATGGACGTTGTTTTTGATCGCTGACACAATTTCATTTCTAATAACATATACCCCTTTTTTTGAACATCAATAAGAACATTTGAAGACTGGCGTGAATTTGAGTCCCAATAGTATAAACAAAGCCCTGAGGAAGTCCCAAGCGGGATGAAACGCGTTGGCGGCAAGCAATCCTGTTCTGTTTTAATGAATTATGAAAAATAAAGAATGAATCAACCTACAATCACGTCTTTGAAATTGTTTATCCTCGAGGAGCCATTCAGTGTTATATTATATTGTGCTGCATATTGCAATTTATGATACAAATATACTGAAATATATATCAGATACAAGTATTCTGGTGCTGGGTCATTGTGTGTACCCACATAGTAGATGACGCACTAAAAAATACTAGATCAGAACGGAGCCTGCCTACTTATCCTACTTGACTTATCGTCAGCTTTCAACACCGTCAAACATGAAAATCTTCCTGACCTCCTGCAACATAGAATGGGCTTATCAGGGTCAGTTCTAAATTGGTTCATCTCTTTCCTCCGTAATAGATCCCATAGGTTCAAGGTCAACCAATCCCTGTCCATCACTGTCCCAGTCACATTAGGATTCCCGCAAGGCTCCTCCCTTTCACCTACATTGTTCAACTTATTCATGGAACCTCTTACTGAAATCCTCAATTCATCTAATATCCACTCTCACATGTACGCTGACGACACACAACTCTATTTAAAGATAAACCAGTCTTGGTTGACTGATAACCACCTCAAACTAAACTACCTCAAAACCGAATTCCTTCTAACCACCCCATCTAACCAAACAGAGATCATTCAAGAATGGCTTAAACAACTTTCAGCACTCAATTGCCAACCTCTTTTAATCGACTCAGCAAAATCACTGGGAGTAACTCCGGACAGTAAACTAAACATGCAAAAACATATCAGTGCTGCAGCAAAAGGAGCAAACTTTCAGATGCACGCCCTTAGAAAACTAAAACCCTTCCTCCCAGCAAATGGCTTCGACTGGCAATCCAAGCACTAGTACTTCCCAGACTAGAATATGGTAGTGCAACCCTTTGTGGACTCCCTAGATCGAGAACTGCCCCGCTAAGAGCATCACTTAACTCAGCAGCCGGACTCATCACAGGTTCCAAAAGACATTGCCACATTTCCCCCGACTTCTCAACGCTCAACTGGCTACCCTTCTAAGCAAGAATCCAACTAAAAATCGCTTGGATGACACACAAAGCCCTACATCATAACACCCCGAGTAACCTGGCACAGAAACTGGAGCTCTCATGTGCAAACAGGTCCTCTAGGAGCGCCAACAACCTTCTTTTGAAGCCTCAAAGATTTGCTAAGAAGAAAACATATAATCGCGCCTTCTCTGGTATTGCTCCAAGGATTTGGAATGCACTACCCCCAGAAACCAGACTCAACCCATCATCTGCATCCTTCAAAAAAGAAGTTAAATCTCTTCTCATGACGAAATTCACATGAACATTATTTCGGATTCACCTGGAAACATGGATGGAGACCAAGGGTATAATGTTTCATCTGCAAGCCAGCTTCCGAAGTGGCCGGAGCACAGTTGATCAAGTTTTATGCCTGTATTTGATCTCTTTCTGGTTTTTATTGATCTAATGACTGCTTTTGACAGTGTGGACCGGACTATACTCTGGCAGTCGTTTGAAGACCATGCTGTCCCCAAGTACCTGTTGAATCTGAATCCATACTGGAGACACAGCAGTCATAAAATAGGGCCCTAAAGGTGAGTTCCTGAATGCATTTGGAATAAACTTAGAGGTTAGTAAGGGGTACGTGCTGGTCCCAGCCCTTTTTAACATGTATATCAATTACATAGGAAAGTCACTTATCGACCTTGCACAGGCTGTACCCAAATTGGGGAACGATCAAATACAGATCCTTATGTTTGCTGATGATACGGTTATTTTAGCAAGCACCGACCTGTCTATGCACCACAGGTGGGAATCTTTGACTATCTTGGCATACGGATTGATGACAAGTTACTTTGGGGCAGTCAAGTAATTAAGTCCAAATTGGTCTTATCCCAACAATCCGGGACTGCAAAGAGATTTGTGAGTCGGTGCAATAATAGTTTGATAAAACCAGCCTTGACAGCATAAAAAACCAAAGCAATAGCCGCAAGCACCGATGAGGCCGAAATCTGGGGCCATACCAACACAAAGGCTATATTAGTAGTGTAAAATGCTTTTTTCAGGCGCCTCTTGCACCTAGACCCAGGGACTCCAATGATAGCACTTAGAGCTGAACTGGGAACAAGTTCTGTGGCAGACTATATTGCTATTGGCCCTCAAAGCTACGGGATTTGTCTCTGGTCAACACCGGATCTTTTGGAGTACCAAAATGGCCTGAAGCATATTCTAAATCTGATGAATTGTAACAAACTGTTGTGGCTTAGACATATTGAGTACATTTTAAAATCAATTAGTTGCTCAGACTTGTGGACTCGCCTTGAAAACATAACCAAATCCATACTGCCATTGGGGAAAATAAAATACTGGGACTTTATGTGGCAAAAATCTGCGGACACAGGTAGTGCCTTGTTAACTAAATATTTGTCATCAAAGGCTGACCCTGGATCGGAACCTTACAATGATATATTTTCCCATCCAAACAAGGGCTTTTTCATTGCTTCAGGCTAGGCACTCTGCAGATCCACTCATATACTAAATCTTGGTCCAAGGGCTACAGTAGGAGAGACAGAATGTGTGACTGCTCCCTAGGTGGGAAAAAACCTTGACATACTTTTTGTTACTTTGTAGTAACTCCTTGTCTCTTCGTAAAACTTACCTCCACTCTTATTTTTTAAAATATGGGGGCGTATTCTCAAGGAGCTATCGCCGAGTTATCAGCACTTTATCGCAGCCAAACTCAGGATAATTTTACCAAGTACCAGGTAGCGAGTGGTGTGTCGTGGGGTTTCGTTTGCAGACAACAAAAAGACTGAATACTTTGAACACGGACGAGGTGAAATTGACCTATATTTTCGAAGACTCCCCCACGACCTAGACATTTTCAACACAACTGGCACAAGACCGGATAGATTTGCATGATTGAGCATTAGCAGTGTATTATCTACAATCATTCACAGCGCTGATTATCCGGAACACCGGCTGAGTGATTACATTGATCGATATATTGTGCCACAGCCCTGAAGAAGTTGCGGAGCAATACTCCATTGTGCGATGAAACACGTGTCGGCTGGCTTGTTCCATGTGCCTTTACGTTTGAAAAGGAATAAAGATTCAACTCGGTTTAACCGCTTATTGACATCACCTCAAGACTTTTTCCTTCCATCTGGATGATACCTTTTGCTTCTTTTACATTGCTATTTACATGAACTTTATTCTCTCCTACGTGTGCCTAGGCATTTGCTTTTAGTCCTATTGTTGTTTTTATTGATCTAAGATTTTAGATCCCAACTCTCCAAATACTCCTTAGCCTTTACCTCGGAAGAAAGAAAACGAGTATGATCTCCTTTGATTACTTTCAGGCGAGCAGGATACAACAAGAAGGCTTATCCCCCCAAGTCTAGAAATGGTTTAATCATCTGGCGTTAAAGCCACCGTCGCTCTACCGCGAAGTGACAGAAATCCGTTTGAACAAGAAAAGAGTAGTACCCCCACTACGCTTTGTTGTTGTCCTGGCTTTGTCATAGATGGACTGACGCAAGAGAATGTTGCCTAAGTAAACCAACATAGCATGCATTTTTGCATCCAAACTCAATGGCTGCTTGAGGTTGAATGGGACCCGGTGTGCCCTCTGCACTTCCAGTGCCCAATTCCAACCGTCCAAGTCTGGAAATGCCTTAGATAGCATATCAACCATGTATTACCGGGGATCCGACACTTCCTTTCCCTTCGGAACACCTAGTACCCTCAGATTATATCATAGTCTTCTAACTTCCATTGTATGTCAATTAGTTGTGCGTCATGAGCGGAAGTGCTCATTCGTGTATCTGCCAGGTAATTCTCTAAAGTTTCTGTTCTGGTTTCAAGGGTTGTCAAGCACTCACTGATTATGGTGCATGACTTTGCAACTTTCCTAACAGCCCCTTGAATCTACCGCATGACAGTCTGTGCACGCCTGCTATCTTGGCAAGTCTCTTCCCGATGGGAGAGTATACATTGCAAAACAGTGTCTAGGGTTGGGGGTATTGGGGGAGTGTGCTGTCACCTTGGGGGATGGTGTTATGAGACTGCTAAGCAGTTCCGCCCCTGAATAATCCCATTTTAAGCTTTTTTTGCCAGTTAAGGCTAGCTCTTCTTGTTGCTTAGCGCATTGTGGCTATTGAGTCTCTTTTGCCAATGTCTGAGCCCTCCTCACTGGATGTATGACATTACAACGCATGCTTTTACAACGCGGTTTTTTACAACGCATGCCTTTACAACGCATAGTGCTTTGGGGCGCTGTATAGTGAATTGTTTAAATTAGTATTCCAACTACAGTCCCCGTGGATAGTAGGGAAGGTGTTCGATAGTAAATTAAACCTATTCCCTATCCTAGAGCGCCCCCAGCACAATGCATTGTAATGGTTTGCGTTGTAAAAGTTGCGTCGTAAAGGCACTGCGTGGTAAAAGTTGCGTTGTAAAGGATGTTTCCCCTCCTCACTAGAGTCACCTAATGAGTCTGAGCCCGATCCTGATCCCGACCAGGCTCCATCTGAAAGGGAGAAACAGCAATCCATGTCTTGCTCACTATGGTTTGAAGAGGGTGTTTGATTTTTGTCTGAGCAATTCCCTCCTGGGGCAGTCGGAGAGAGGCAAGATGGCGACTGCTTGAGACAGTTGTACAGCAGCTCCCTGGTCACTGACTATACCAAAGGATAAAATGGCACTATGACTGTGTAAAATCACAGCACCATAATATTTTGGAGCCTGAAGGAGAAGACAATCGGCAGAAGAGCAAAAAAGTTAAAAGAAAAAATAAGCCTGGATGGAAACACTGTCTCCTCTCCTTACCTACAGCCCTGCCCTGGTCCGGATCAGTGCGGGGTCGCCATTTGCCGTGCAGAGCTCATCGGGGCACTGCTTTGCTTCTGGGCTGCACTGACATGCAGCCAGGAACAAGGAGGCTGCTTGGAGTGTCGGGTACATTTCCAAACGTATCCCCGGGAAACAATGGTACCAAAGATCCCTGTTGGAGGGGGAGCAAAGGGGAAGATGCGTTCCGGAGCTGGTTCCTCTCCAAAATCCAACACATCATCAGATCTTCAGGGAAGCACAGAGACAGGAATTCTGATGAGGCACGGAAGGGGAAAGAAATAACCTGTATCAACACGTAGGGAGAAAGCGAATGACAGGATGAGCAAAAGCGGAGCATCGCCCCAGCTGCACAAAAGCAAGCCTTCCGTTCTGAAGCTTCTGAGAGCTGCACCGGGAGCAAACCAGGCGGCGATACTGTAATCACAACAACAAAGTGTAGCTGGAGCAGGTGAGCAGAGGCAAGGGGAGAGAGATGCGGCAAGGGAGGACGATGTCATAATGGACTGTAGTGGCCCGAGACTTTAGATGAATCTATATCAGCATTAGTATCTGCACCAGTAACTGTCTCTACAGCCAGTGAGGAAACAACGTGGAAACAACTGCCCCCTGTTACCCCCGGTTTACAAACTGTGTCAAAGGGTGATAGTGGGAACACAACAGATAGGTCTGGGAGGGCTCAATCGGAGGAAACAATACCAGAAGCTGTCCCATCGAGCATCGATTTTTCAATGGTGGAGTACATATCATTGCACGCAAGGAGAGGTATAAGAGGATGATGCGTTGCAGTCAGGAGGAAAAAAGGATCATTGTTACGGAGGTGATAGAACACTAACGACAACTGCCCTGATGTCATCGCATCGCGAGCCAACAACACGTGGCTGTGGGCCACTGCTGACCGCTCCGTCCGGCCTACCCTGCGGTCGAGTAAGTCACACATTTGGGACTGAGTCTTGATTTAGCAATGGCGGAGTCCATATCATTGTACCGGCATCATCTCAGACTGCATTCCCTCTCAGCCCCGGTGCCACTAAGTCTGTTACACGGCATTCATGGACACTCTCTGGTTGAACTTTGGTGGTATCTGAGTCCATGGACTAGGGGGGTAGTCTTCATCCTCATGTAGCTGATACCAAATTGGTGGTGGAAACTAGGCTGTAGCATTCCACTCCTCCATGTGCTGCTTCCAGATGGCTACTGCCCTCTGCATCATGCCCTGGAGGACACCTTCCACTGTCCCCTGCAACCCTCTGCCACATTCCTCTTGAACATCGGCGAGGGCCCGCTCAGTCCGCGTGGCCCTACCTCAGTGGACCGAAAGTCACCGTCCCGTGGCGGTGTGCCTGTGCTGGCCGCTGTGCATCCAGGGCCACTAACTCTGTGTAGCTCAAGTCAGGGACCCTGTCTGATTGAATATTGGATGGCCTCTGAGACGATGGCCTTGGGGTCGTCAACACCATTGGTGTCTCTGGCCCTGCGCTGATCACTGCCTCTGGCCTCAACTGGGGTCCACCAGGGCTCACACATCAAATCAAGACATGACCGGCCCGGACGTCGCATCACAGCAGGAGGCACAAGCCACCACCGCCGGAACCACCTCCAACCACCATCTGCCAGAGTCAAAACAGTCATACTGGCAGACTAATGGAGTTGCTCACACCTGTCGTGGATACCATAACCTGCCTGATACCCTGCTCAGCACTCAAGGTGCCACTGACTCAGTGCACCACAACCCATTGACCGTTACTGATTGAGTTTTGTGCTGTAGAGAGGTTACGCAGCAATGTCACCTCAGACAGTGTGGGAGACCTCGGATGATGATGAAGATGATGATGCAGGTGTACCACAGCCCACTGCAGCTGTATCAGGTATATCCTGAAGGGGCACAATCCTAGAAAATTTGCACATATGAGCGGGCTCAGCTCTAGTGCCCCAACCTCAGTGCACTGCAACTCACGGACATTTATGTTTGCATATTGGTTGACTCTGTACTTGCTCCGGCTACCTCCATGTTGCTCAGCAGTTGTCTCTGTTATGCTGATGTTTTCAGTTTCCATTTTGATGGTGTTCACTGTTCAAGTTGTTGCCAGCACCAACCACTCCATGCGGACTGGCTTACGCTCACCCCACATGCATCCAGCACAGGCGTCACTGCACATGTGGCCCTGCCAATAAAGGGGCTGGGTGCATGTGCCCGTAGCCAGTTCCACATGCTATCTGAGTGTGTCCCTGTGGTCACGTTGTATGCATGAGGGCCCTGGGCCCTACATCATTACATTGTGCTGTGTACAGCGGACACAGGCATCTCACTGCAGGCAGCACGTTAGAGCTTGGACATGTAGCTTTGTCATCACCCACTCAATACGTAAGAGGAGTGAATTTGACCATCGTACACAGAGCCGACGTGGGTGTGTGAATGATAATTGCATGCCTCTGTGCATGGTTCTGTACTGGAAATGTTCATATACATGTGTCTCTGTAGCAGTGTGGGTCTCCTTTGTGGGGTGTAGGTGGTCCCTGAAGGGTATTAGACACCCATGTATGTGATCTAGTTCGTCTTCCATGGGTTCGGACCCCACCGGCACATGTACGGCCACTTCCTTTTGGCATTCTGACACCTGGCATTAGAATGGCATGTGTGGCTGGGTGAAGTGTTGTGAGCCAGCCATGCTTGCGGGTGCTTCCTGCTGTGTGGTCTGTGCAGGGGCTGGGTTATCCTCTATGTAGCTTGGCTGCCCTGGTGGTGGGTTGCCTGGGATGTCCATGAGCTGTTATAGGGCGTTGGTGTTGAAGGTGTGGTGGTCCGCTCTGGCATCACTGATGAGTTGTCTGGTCTGCTCTGCTGGAGGCATTGTTTGTCTCTCTGCAATGTGAAGGGGAGATGCATGTTGACATTGTGTTGACATGTATGTTGGCGCATTGTTCTTGTTTATATGCAGACTGTATGGCAATGTACATTGTGACTGTTTGGGAGGTGCTGTATTTTGATGGTGGAGAGTGGACATTTGGACTACATGACTGATGTGAGGTTGTACGCGTACATTCCCATCTCACAGTTCCCTGATCTGTTGGATGTAGTTGGCCTGTTTCAGCGCTCGTAGGGTGCCAGTTGTGTCCTCTGTTCTGCAATGTCAGTGTTGCACATTGTACCACATTGTCGTCAATGTGGATGTGCTGTTCTTGCTATGTGTGTGTGCTGCAGTGTGCCACGGTAATCAGGGACATGATCCAGGGTCATTGTGGGTGTGCAGTGTGCTACACATCGTTGTGCATGTGTGCCATTGTGCCCATCTCCCCCCAGCCCCCCAATCCCTGGTTGTTACTCACCCTGTTGATGTTGTGTCAGGTTCTCTCGAGCTGTGTCTGGACTCCCAGCTCCTTGCACTGTCTCCACACTGATGACTGTGGCCTCTGTTTCCTCCAGCTCCTCCTGTGGCGCAGGACTTCCACTTCCTGTCGCCGTTTCTGCCTTCCTGTTGGCAGTGGGTTTGTCTTTGGTTTGGTTTTCACATCATGCCAGCGCCTCTTGGCCTCCTCCATTGACCTCCTCGACACTCCGACTGCATTCACGGTAGTCCGATTGTGGGTCTGTTGATGGTAGTGTTCCGTCACCTCCGTGACGCTGATCTGGTTTGCCTGCAGACTGCACCCCGTCTTCCTCTCCCTCTTCTCCTTGGCTTTCCCCGACCCTGTTGTTCCTTGCTGGTGGTCTGTGGGGCTTGTGGGGTTTGCATTCACCTCTGCACTCGGTCAGGGTGCATCTATGTTACCACCCACTTTGAATTGTTTTTGGTGTGGTTTTTTTGGTTGGTTTTATAGTGCATTTTCCCGCCAGACGCGTGGGATTTGCAGGCCTGTAGCTGCTTTTCGCAGCTTTTTGTATCGCGATTGGCCTCATCGCAACTTTTTTTGCGTTCTTGTTTCGCATTTTTGAGGCTTCGTGTTGGCTTTTTTGCAGATATTTGACGCGTTGTCGTGGGCCTATCGCATGGTGCCTCCGTGTTGTGAATACTTAGTTTAAAGCACAAAAAGTGTCTAAGGGTCTAAACTGAATGACCCATAGACACTTTTTGTGCTTTAAACGTTATTTAGGGAATGTGTCTTTGCTTGGTCTCTAAATTCCCTTAGGCCCCCCCTTACCTTAGTTTTTTTTCTGTGAATACTTAGTTAACATGGCGTTATTTTCCCGCAATAGACTGCGATATGAAGAGTTACGTTAAGCTACTTTTGCGGTAATTATCACACGTTCTTGAGAATATCCCCCATCGTACGAGGAGATGTAAGGATGCTCTCTTACTGTGTTACAGCACAGATGACCTGGAGATCTATCAGAGAATTATCAGAACAACGCTCGGCTCAGGTCAGCAGATCTGCTCCCCACAAGTCACTTTCTAAGCACTGCGCCGTTCTCCGTTACCCGTTGGCACTAATTGCTCGCACTATAATTTATGCTGGTTTGACTACTTGGTCTGCAATAATGCATCTCAGACCAAGAATGTTATTGATTGCAAGACCTTGTGAATCACTTAGATGCACTCGCGCACATGTGCACAGCTCTTGCGACGTGGTGTAGTAGTAATATCTCACCTTGTGGCACTTGGCACAACGCACTTCGTTTTTCAAACAGCAAGCACAATGACCGGTTTTTGGCCCTTCTGATCCACCAGTCTACGCATGGCCGGGTATAGAAGTGTTGGTATACACAGTAGAAGTGACGAGCATGTGGTACACTTGTGTATTTGTTTTGACATATGAAGGACGTTTTTTAACGGTTTTTAATCATTTCTGTAATTTGAGTACTTTGATTTATTTTATGTCTTTTTCTCCTGTCTTTATTCCCACAGGCGCTCTAAAATTCAACAGGCAATTAATCATAAAGTCCTGATGATGATCCCGGTTCATTAGGAGCCAGGGGATCGAAACGTTGTCGACATTTAAAACAGTTCTGCAACATATCCATCGAGTTTATTGTGATTGCAGTGATTGTTTGTCTAAACTTGCGCATAAGCTAATTGTCTGCAAGGGACATGTGGCTCCTACGTTTTCCTGCCCGATATTTTGTGTTTTTTCTACTTCTACTCTCTCTTAATTGTATGTTAGTTGACTCTTGGATAGGTACAGGCTTGTACCCTATCAAACGCTGGAATTTACCCTCTCCGTGGTCACTTAATTGTTGCTGATTGTATTGAATAAATATTCCCTGACCCGGCTGGGTACAGGGACAATAGATATAGCACTGACTCAAGTCTATAACTTCATTGTGTCCACAACCAAATTAGCCTTAGGACCCTTGTTTTCTATAATAAACTGTCCTCCCATGGTACAAAGGTATCCATTGGGTTTCCTTGTTATAATTAAAAGTCTTGAGTGCAAACGCTGGTTTGCAAGGGCTCGAAAGAGTCCAAACCATCTTGGTTTGGGTCCCCCTAGTACTTTTCCTCTCTTCTATTCCCGTACCCTGCACTTACCCTTCACTTGCTCAAAGGACTTTCACCTGGCTTTCCTTTCCTCAAAGACGACCTCAGTATGTCAAACTTTGCTCCCTTATATACAGATGACTATATAAAGCAACTTTGCTCTGGCCCTTCACTGTTGTCAGAAAACTCAGAAGTTCCCAGCCAGGCCAATACTACAATACCTGAACAATTGGAAAAACTTAGGAAAAACAGGTGCGCTTGCAACTCATGGTCTTGATGCTAACAGACTACCTGAAGGCTGATGTGATTCCTTTAGGCTTACAGGTCCGGAATATACCAGGTATCTTCACAGACAATCCCAAGTACACCTCCAAATTTTGCTATATAGGTACGACGTGCTCACGCCATTGGTTGGCGTTGGCCATTGACATCGCCACTGAGACATTGAAATCACTCGAGGTTGAGATCTCCGATATTCTAAAACAAATAAGTGACTCGGGTACATCCACAGAAAACAAAAAACTCTTAGAACAGGTTGATAAAACAATTGCCGACTTTTACAGGATTGAACAGAATAAAAAGTCAAATAAGATTAAGAAAGACATAAAATCCTACAACATCGAAACAACTTACCCATATTTACAAAAGGATTTTTATACGAATAGGGTATATACCAATCCGCAACAACATAGACCTTGGGGTAGGTTCAATCGGCGCCAGAATCTGGTGGGCTTCTCAGATACCTCAGCGGAATCGTCTGACAATTCAGACGCAGATGAAGGCAGCAGCACCGCTAGACGTGGTGGCGCACATCAGAACTCTAATTCTTTTTTACAGAGAGGCCAACAAGAGACACCACAAATGGGAAGGGTAAAGAAACCCCAAAGATGGTTCAACCCTCCGGGAGAGAGGCGGACCAGGAACAACTATTACCAGTGGTAGGGCCAAGTAGCATACAGGTAGAAACCATCCCTATCTTTAATCTTTCCAAATACTCACTGGTGGAGGATGAGCTTTCTCTACTTAAAAAGGGACTAACATTCGTCCCGACAATTCCACCAAACTTCATGGAGATCCAAACAGAACTCATGAAGTTCTTTAGGCGTATTCGCCTTAAAGCATTTTTCCAACTTCATCCCTCAAATGAGACCAAGGCCCTCACTCCTTTTCGCCCCGTCTACCTTCTTGCCATCCTCTGGCATGATCCCGCCAGAGATACTTACATTTGAGAAAATGGTTCTGAAGGATCTTTCGGTCCTTCAACACAAAAAGAGATTTACACCATATAACATCACACTCAAGGAGAAGCAGGCTATAAATTCCCTGAAGACTAATGACTCCTTGGTCATTACAGTGCAGACAAAGGAGGGGGAATTGTTATACAAGAACTCGACTTCTACACTGCAGAAATCCAAAGGCAGCTGGATAATAAGGAACACTACTTAAGGCTAGCTTCCAATCCCACCAAAGATATTCAGGAGCTAATACGCAAGGTCACCTCTGATGCTATCACAGCGGGTTTCCTCACAAAAAAGGAATTTAATTACCTAAATGTGAAAAGCCCAAGGACGCCGGTGATATACACGCTCCCGAAAGTCCATAAAAACCTCACTTCACCACCAGGGCGGCCCATTGTTTCAGCTTGTGGCTCGGTCCTGGAACCACTAGGGGCATTTGTAGATTTTTTTTATCAAAGAATTCGTGGCATCCACCCCATGTTACGTTCGAGATTCCATGTCTATGATCAGTTTGATCGAAAACCACCCTTTCGACCCTGTAACTGATACATTATGTACCATGGACGTGGAGTCCCTTTATACAAACATTCCCCAGGTCGCAGCCTTACGAGTTATTCAAAAAACCCTTGACACACGCCCACGTCCCCATGCCATGCCCACCTCATTTATCTTGCACCTCCTTGAACTTTGCTTAACAAGGAATTTCTTTACATTCAATGGTCTCTTTTATCAGCAAATAAAGGGGACCTGTATGGGCGCAATTTTTGCCCCAAACCTGGCGATACTTTTTATGGATGAAATTGAGAGGCAAGTGATCCTGTGACCATCAAATCAATTTTTTTCTGGGATCATCATGTGGTGTAGATACATTGATGATATCTTCATTTTATGGATATGTGACACCAATGATCTACGCCACTTCTTACACTGGATGAACAACAATTGTTCCGGCCTTAATTTCACACTTACATCTGACAAATCTTCCATAGATTTTCTAGACCTTACTATCTTCCATCAAGAAGGGGTCCTCTTGACTCGGCTGTTTAGAAAGCCCACTGAGGGAAATACAGTCTTAGAATATTCAAGCAATCACCCCAGGGCCCTACGAGATTCCCTCCCATACTCCCAGTTCATCAAAATCCGGAGAAACTGTTCAATCAGGGAGGACTATTTTAGAGAAAGTGCAATTCTGGCTACTAAACTCAGAAACAGGGGATATCCTAGAAGAATTGTTAAGAATGCTCTTAAGCGAGCATGGTACAGACCACGTGAGACCCTGCTAACCCCTATCCCCAAGTAAAACCCAAGAGAGGATAGCTTGTGTTACCACTTTCTCCCCAGTGTCAAACAATCTTCGGAAAATGATACTTCACCATTGGCCCATCATTAATGCGGGCACTGTGGAAATTGAGCGTCCAGTTTTCGCATTTAAAAAGAGCAAAAACTTAAAGGATCACCTGGTCCACGCAGCCCTCCCGAGCCCTTCACACCCTTCCACTCTTGAAGATGTATGGGGTCTGTCCCCCATTGTTGGACATGTGAAATGTGGTGGTTGCAGTGTTTGTGATCTTACTATTGAAGGCAAATCTATGGTATTCAATAACGTTACCTTCAGAAGTAACACTCTTTCCAACTGTAATACAAGTAATGTTGTATATTTGATCCAGTGTCCCTGTAGTAAGATCTATGTGGGGCAAACATCACAGAAAATTAAGACGCGCATTTGCCAGCACAGAAGTCGGGTTAGATGCCAAACCCCTAATGCCCCGCTTGTGGAACACTTCGCCAATGCCAACCACAGCGAAGACGACATTCGATGGACTATACTGAAAGTTTTGAAACTACCACCGAGAGGCGGCAGTATGTCGCATCTTCTGAATAAGGAAGAACTCAGATGTATAATTTTGCTGGACTCAATTCAAAATGGACTGAACCGCACAGAGGATTGGGCTTCCCTACTCTGATTGATTTATATATTTTTTTGTAAAACATTACATGAATGTGTGTCGGCACTACTGAGCTCTGAGTAGTAACGAACGATGACATTTCTATATTTCTTCAATTGTGGTTCTCAATGCTGTATTGAATTTTGAGCAGTAACGAACTATGATGTGTCCAACACTACCAATAGTTGCTTCTATTGTCATATTCTGTATTTTAGGAATAAGTAAACCCTTGCTTGGAATGTGTATATGTTACTAGTTGCCCACAAAGCATGAACACTTCCTTCACGTTGCACTGCCAACCCTTGGCACTTTTAAATAGCATGGCACTTATCACTGTCGGTCTCCGCATATACATTACCATATGACCTGGGCTCTAATACGACCCCTTTCCAAGATGGCCGCTGCGTAATTCCACTCGAGTCCTCCCTCGCTGTCTACTTGCAGCGACCTGGCATATTCCCAACAGACTTCCGGCTACACTGATAGCCTTACACGGATTCCCGTGGTGTCGGGTACCTTGACTATCGAGTCTACCGACTTCTGACATACCGCCCGATTGTGGAGCCCTTTTCGGCTACGCTACCAAATCACGGAAGGTAAGCACACCATGCCCTTTGTAGAGCTATGCCAGGCACCGTGCCCACTACTCTCCCTCTGAATCATGTAATTAACTTTGCAGCTGGTTTGGTGGACTGCCGCTTAACGGGAGCATCGCACTCCTTCATTTAATTTTACGAAAACGACCCCAAAGACCCCCCTACCAAGTGGGCTCTCACGAGAAGTCCTTGATACCCATCGCGGTGTTAAAGTCTAAAGCAAGAGGTAATAAGTAAATAATTATTATGCCACCTTAGCCTTTCACTGTGAGGTTGATTAAAGCACATAATGATTTAACATCTGATTCCCTAGGTCCAAGACTTGCTTTTAGTTCGCGCCATACGAATCACTCACAAATTGAATTATCAGAACAATGCTCGGCTCAGGTCAGCAGATCTGCTCCCCACAAGTCACTTTCTGAGCACTGCGCCGTTCTCCGTTACCCGTTGGCACTAATTGCTCGCACTATAATTTATGCTGGTTTGACTACTCGGTCTGCAATAATGCATCTCAGACCAAGAATGTTATTGATTGCAAGACCATGTGAATCACTTAGATGCACTCGCGCACATGTGCACAGCTCTTGCGACGTGGTGTAGTAGTAATATCTCACCTTGTGGCACTTGGCACAATGCACTTCGTTTTTCAAACAGCAAGCACAATGACCGGTTTTTGGCCCTTCTGATCCACCAGTCTACGCATGGCCGGGTATAGAAGTGTTGGTATACACAGTAGAAGTGACGAGCATGTGGTACACTTGTGTATTTGTTTTGACATATGAAGGACGTTTTTTTAACGTTTTTTAATAATTTCTGTAATTTGAGTACTTTGATTTATTTTATGTCTTTTTCTCCTGTCTTTATTCCCACAGGTGCTCTAAAATTCAACAGGCAATTAATCATAAAGTCCTGATGATGATCCCGGTTCATTAGGAGCCAGGGGATCGAAACGTCGTCGACATTTAAAACAGTTCTGCAACATATCCATCGAGTTTATTGTGATTGCAGTGATTGTTTGTCTAAACTTGCGCATTAGCTAATTGTCTGCAAGGGACATGTGGCTCCTACGTTTTCCTGCCTGATATTTTGTGTTTTTTCTACTTCTACTCTCTCTTAATTGTATGTTACTTGACTCTTGGATAAGTTCAGGCTTGTACCCTATCAAATGCTGGAATTGACCCTCTCCGTGGTCACTTAATTGTTGCTGATTGTATTGAATAAATATTCCCTGACCCGGCTGGGTACAGGGACAATAGATATAGCACTGACTCAAGTCTATAACTTCATTGTGTCCACACAAATTAGCCTTAGGACCCTTGTTTTCTATAATAAACTGTCCTCCCAAGGTCCAAAGGTATCCATTGGGTTCCCTTGTTATAAATAAAAGTCTGGAGATCTACCAGGGCATACCCTCATATATATACTTCACCTGGAAAATAAGATGACCGGATATAACACAGGAATAGAGAACGCTACTTCTTAAATTCTGATCAAGGAGTACTGAAATTCTTTTAACTTTTTAAAGCTCTATGTTGATACGTACGAGTCGGACACTGGATTAATTTTAATTCTTAATTTATATAAATTGCTGCTATTGATTCAAATTTGCCGGATGAAAATGTTTCTTGGTAACCGCATGTATCATTACTTTATTGATTCCACAGATATGTAGGTTTCATCAACTATTTGTGTTCTACACAGTTGCACTTTGGTACAGTTCATGACAACATCCTTTTTAGCATGCTATACAACTTTCATTTTTATTCATAAAGTATTTATTAGTAGGCTATTTTATCCGAACAATATTTACACTGCGGGCAGCACTTTTATCTTGTCTATTACAAGGTTTCATAAATCCTTTTTTAATAATTCAATTTTAATGCGAGATCGGCATTTCTGCTTCCCTGTGCCTGGGAGTGAATTTGGGGGGATGAATCAGTGTGATTTAACAAAGTTGTTATTGTTGTTGTTTTTTTTTTCTCGTATTTGTATTGTATGCTTTTACTGTATGGCTATTTTGTACAACTGAACCAATAAACTTGATGTTAATGTTGAGAAACCATTACGCAATTCGAGCACCGGCACAATACCTTCGTGTTTTTATTGTTCTGATTTGTCTGCCATTGTACTGTCCAGGGAAAGCATTTTACGTCAGGCTTCAAGGCGTGCCTGTTTATTTATTTCAAAGTGCGTTTCTTCTGTCTAATGTTCTCTAATCGCTTCTCAAAAATAATGTGGAAACATCAAAATAGCGAGACATTTTTTTTTGTTCCACGTGGGGGCAGCATGAGTTAACAGTTCCAGTATTTACAAGCCTGTCAGATTTTCCAAAACAATATAAGTAAGGCCGAAACAGAGCACAATATGCAGATGCAGCCAGGGGCACGTGACTCAACTTGGCATTTTCTACTGGACATCTTCCAACTCATTCGGGAGAAAGGCAAAGCAAGGCGAAAAGCAGTGTTTTTTCCTGGCTCTTTACTGTTAATTTCAATCTCAGTCACACTATTTTGAAACATTTGTCTTAAAAAATATGTCTTATGCCTCTGGACATATCTATATGATATGCTACTGATGAAGCAAGCGAAAGAATCATGTCTGTCAGAACACTGAATTAAAACAAATGCAACATCCGCGTAAGTAAGCAATCTCATATGCGAACCAAATTCATTTTTGTCACAAGAACAAACATCTGAAATAAGCATTCACTTTAAAAAATACATTCTTATAAATATATTTTTGTGACTAATAAATATACAAATTAGTAATATAACTATCTGAAAGGCGGGAAAAGTTTTTCCAGCTGGCAAACTGAACTGAGAAATGGAGTCACGGGTCATTTGTAATCGGTGTCGATCAACCGGGCCCAAATCAAACGATCTTCGATTTTTGCAATAATGTGACTTTCCCGTTAAACTGGGCCAAAGCCAGAGAAATTCAACCATGTACATGAGAGATGTTTCTAAATATAGGATAAGTGCAAGCAAGTGCGACAAAAGGAGAAGTAAAAGTTAGTAGCCTTTTATCCCGTTCACCCATCTCCAATGCCTGCGTCTTGGTGCTTTGTGACCTAACCTGCTGGTCTGCACTCACCTTACCTGTCATCCAGGCTGCCACGTGTACAAACAAGCCCATGATCCTGAGCAGACCACAGCCACTAGCTGTGCTAACATTATTTGTAGCAGGTTGCCCCGTGATGCCGTTTAGTTGCTGCAAAGATGTATGGAGGCTCAGTGATTTATGGAAGCTCAGTGAGGCAATGCTGACCTGGTGCCTCTGTGCTCGTGCTGCACAGAAACATATAGTGACCCATAAAAAAAAAAAATACAAATCATGGGCCATCTCAAAATAAATGGTAATGTGTTCACATGGGCTGGACCACTAAGCAAATCATATTGAGCATTGGTGGTCCTCAACATTTTAAACAGGTGCAGCACCGAGGCTACATTGCACAGCACGTGGACTTTCTGAAGTGATTGCCACCTGCGCAGGGGCAGCTCCTCCATTAGGATGGAGGAGCGCCGCCCCACTGCTTTCTCGCAGTGTGAGAAGTAGCAAATAAAATGGTATTTAAAATACCATTTTATTTTCAGCTTCTCACGCTGCGAGAAAGCAGAAGGCAGGGTATGCCTGGTTGGGGGCGGGCGGGTGTGCGGGTTGGGGAGGAGTGGCTTGCACCACTCTGAGTGCCTTGACTGTTTGGTCGGCTCTGGGGCCGACCAAAGCAGTCATGCTCACTCTACATTTTCTCTATGTAGGCTGCATGCAGCCTACATGGAGAAAATGGCCTCCCATACAGGTACCCGGCTGGGCACTGCCCCGGACTCCACACACTAATCACAACCCTGCCATTGCAGCGTTGTGATTGGCTTACAGGAGGGAGAGAGTGTGCCTGTTCTTGTTCATGTGCAGGAAACCTGTGACCCGGCCCAGGAGCAGAGGTGGCACAGGACCGGTCAGGTAAGTTTTACCCCCCAACCTCCCCTCGCAGTAACCCTCGTGCAAACCCCACCACCCGCCCCTCCTCCCATGAGAACTGCGAGCTGCGAAGGCCCCTGTGTGCCTTTATAGAGTATAGCTTTTAGGCTGCGGCTTGGCCACTCTAAATAATACCTACCCATCCATATGTGGAATACTTTATTTTTTAGGATGTTGACGTCAGAACTTGCATATTCACTCACTCGTCCTCTTATAGTTCCCCTCAGTGTTTTATGCACCCCTCCAGAGATCTTTCTCTAACCTACATGTCACTTATGCCTTAACAGTACATGTTCTGTAAGTGATAAAAGGTTGTACTCCTCTGTCCTGCTAGATTTTTTGTTGTTGCTGAAAATAGAAAATTGCACTTGCCTTCTGTGAGAGTGGGAAGCTTGCTTTTCTTCTTCAATCCTGTAGCAATTCTATGAAGAAACACTGCTACTGCTGCTGCTGCTGTGTAATTTGTATGTGCCCTGTGATGGGGAAAACCATAGCGGGCACCAAGCAATCCCCCTGTGCGCCGCACGGTTGGGGGCCGGTTTTGGGCCTGGGGGGCCGTTTTTGTTATAGGGCCGTTTTTGCAGCCAAGATACAAAAACGGCCCTGTACCAAAATTGTCCGGAAACCGGCCCGGCAAAGTGCTCGCCGGCCCCTCCAACCCCCCCCCCAAGTGCTGCCTATTAGACCTGCCAGCCTTAGAGTGGTCTTCTCTCATAGGTTTTCCCTTCCTCCCCTTATTTTAGCTGTCCTGTCAAGTGGTGTCACCTCAGTGCTGGACCCTTGGAAGTGAGTATAAGGTGCTTTGCCAGCTGCTGTGAATCCGGCGGAACCGACACATCTCTGTGGTGCAGTACAACCCACAGCAGCACCGATGCATCGCGGCTACATGGATCGAACCCATCGTAAAAGTCCTTTGTACAGGCCCTCGCATCCCTTGTTGATGGCAGCCTAGGCAATCACACCGGACTCCGCATTTCAGCCTCGCTGCTCCTCAGAACCAATGCATTGTCAACAATTGCATGACGCATCCTCAATGACGGACTTCATATTGCAACCCCCGTCGATGGGATCCTCAACAAAGACACAGGACTTTGCATCGCAGCCTCGCCGCATCTCTGACCCCACGCATCCCTTCAGCTTCACAATGCATCTTCAGCACGGATCCTCGCAACACTCCACAAACCGGGATTTACGGTACTCTGTTCATCAAGAATAACTGTAGCTGGTCTACGCTCCATCATGGTCATCCTGAACTTGTGACTATGTCCCGGTCAGATGTCCACATTTGGCGCTTTGTGCTTTTTGGCACTATTTTTACTGAAACCTTGAAAATTGAATATCTGTGATTCTACTGATTTTTGACATGTTTGTCTTGTTTTATTTATTTATTTTAACAATCCTCTATTTTTCTAACTTAGTCTGAAATCCTTTTTGTATAGTGTTTTTTCATTATTACTGTTTGGAGTATTTCACAAATACTTTACACATTGCCTTTAAGTTAAGCCTGACTGCTCTGTGCTAAGCCACCAGTAGGTTGAGCACAGGTTACATTGGGATATGCTTGTGTCTTACCCTGACAAGCAGTGTGATTGCTGATTGACCAGGACTCATATCCCAGTCAAGCAGTAACCCAATTTCTTACACTGGAGTTCAGCTGTGAGGATCTGGCCTTGTGTTTGTGCAGTGCCATACAGTCATTTTGTGTTACACTACATCCCATATAAATAATTCAAGATCACTTCAAGCCTTTGAAATGCTCTCTAGTCCTCTGTTTGGCTGGTTTTCATTTTTTTTCTAAATTGAAGTTCCTTACCTCTTTGTCTTACCAACGAAGTGAGGAGGCTCAGTGTGTATAACTTCAGCAGGTCTGAGCTGCAGAAACCGCAAAGAGAGGGGAATATATGCAGGAAATAAAGCCACAAAGTTGGACCTTCAGATAGCCCTTTGCACCTACGAGGAAGTCACTAGGATGCAATCCCAGCCTGAGGACTCTGAGAATAAAGATCCCATTGTCAAGGATCTGGACAAGGGGGAACTTGATTTGGGAATGAAGGATGGCCTGGCTGTGTTCCCTGAGCAGCGGTTCCTAGAGGGGGGAGACCTCTACCTACTGAGAGAGAGCTCAGTGTAAGGAAAGGAAGTAGTGTGTCTTCCAAAGCCCTGTCCCCAGAGGAGCTGGATGGAGGACAGGAAGTCAGAAAGGGAGCTCAAGCTGCAGTTGGCCAAAATGAGACTAGAGTCAAAGGCGAAGAAGGCTGAGAGAGCCTTGGCAGAAAAAAGATTGTTGCTGGAACACGAGAAGAGCCTGAAAGAACTGGAATCAAAGCTAGACAGAGCTAAGAAGCCAGCAGCAATTGTGGCAGCTTACCTGTAGTGTCTGAAGGTGACAAGAAGGTCCGCATACCCAAAGACTTGGTGCCAAACTATATGCTGGGGAATGATATTGACGAGTGGCTTACTATGAATGATGTAGCCCTGAGGGTACACATTATCCCAGAGGGTCACTGGAGGGTGGCTTGTGGAAGCTTATGCATACAGTGAGGGATACATTACTCACACTATTTGTAGATGAACAGAACAAGTACACCCCCATGAAGGCCATCCTTGTCGCTAAGTTTGTGCTGACACCTGAGAAATACCACCAGAGGTTCAGTGACAGCCACAAATGTACTAATCGATTTTGGGTAGACTTCTTAGATTACTCTAGTAAGGCACTGAATAGTTGAGTGAAAGGCAGCCGAGTTAATGATTATGATGGCTGTACAACGTAATTCTGAAGGAACACATGCTCAATATTTATTTACAGAGCCGTGCCAACACCTGGTGGATAACAAGCTGACTGATCCCAGGAAGGATGCTGAGAAAGTGGACAGCTGGGTCAGCACCTGGGTGCCCAAGAAGGCATCTGAGGGGGACTCCAAAAGGGGTGGTCAGGGTTCCCACCAGAAGAAGGAGGGGGAGATAAAAGCAAAAATGAGTTCTCACAAGGCCCCAAAATAGTTCACAGCACAAAGATCAAAATGCCAACCTGACCACCAAACGAAAGGTTTTGTGTGCAAATATACTGGTAACTTTATCCCTAAGTGCTACAAGTGCTACCAGTATGGACATTTCAAGGTAGATGCCAAGTGCTTCCTCTGATGCCCTCTGCAGGCACACTCATTTGTACAAATTGGTTGCAATATGGGCTGATTCAAACAATAAATTATTTTTGTGAAAACCAATTCAATTGGTTACAGATACAGGCTGTCTCAACAGTGTAAACAACTACACTACCCACATATTGTATGAGTGCAGAACTGAGGTCACATTCCCTCAAAAACAGACTCTTGTGGCTGCATCAGGAGTACTGTGGGAGGGGAGGGACGTTCTTCATAGATGTGCAGCAATGGTCAAGGTGTCCAAGGCACAACAGAAGAGTAATGTACATCCTACTTCTCATGCTTCTGTTTGATTGTTAGTATGAGCCGAGTGCTGAGTCTTGCCAGCTATTGACTGACAAGGTATGGTACCCGAATATTATAGATGAAATATCATCTGACAAAAATAGTGAGTCCTTAATATTTATGGAATTGTCACCTTTGTTCACAGCATCAGAAAATGGTTCCATGTGGATCATAGAATGTTGAATAGCTATGAGTGTAGATATTCTATGTCTGGAAGTTGTGCTGATGCTGCTGGGGTTGTGGCAGTACGAATAAACTTCTCCTGCTACAAACACTTGTGGATGTTCTTATTCACTTTGGTTTGCCACAAATTTGGCGGCGATTCGTTCTGGCCACAACCTAGAACCCAGAACGCTCTACCAGAATGTCTCTAGACAGAAGATGGTCAAGATGGTCACCGGAGAGATTACGGACCACACCACCGTGTCTAAGGTGGTTTCAAGCCAGTGCACCACATGTAGTCTATTTGCTCACCTTTACAGGTTATGTGGGACGTCACAGTAGTAATTTACGCATTGTAATCTTTATTATTGGGCAGATGTTAAAACATTCTTGCACAAAGTTTAATATGAGCTCGGAACTTCCAGTTTTTCTTTTTTTGTTCTTTATTTCGGCTATTCACACATAATATACATACAAATATCTGGTTAACTTTCCAATAGTACCTCATTAAATTAAGTGCAAATCATTTCATGTAAAGAGAACCTACATATAATATGACATAAATAGGGCAAAATTAAAATAAGAACATTAAAAATTTGCCCCACACCAATAAAAACCAAATATATTATATTAGCAATCTTATTTTGTTTCCCTAATGGCAAAACTAATAGGAGCTATCAAGAACAATATATAAAATCATTGTCAGCAATTTTCGATAGGGGCCTTTTAGTTCTAGTGCATATATAGATCCTATCAGGCTATGCAATAATCCCAGAAAGTGTATCTATGCTAATGAATCTAATGCATTACTTCTAATAATTCAAATCCAGTAGAGATACTTGGCTAATGTGCAAACAGCTGTTTGCGACGTTTCTGTATGGAGTAGGCGTAAAGCTACCTCGAGTCATTGACAGCCTAATTGTTTACAAATAGGGATAATCCATGTTTTCCTTGGACGAGTATACCCCTAGCAGAAAAAAATAAATGCACTAGTATTTCCTCTGCTTTCTGGCAAACGGGGTAAACATTACTTGATGACTTTGGTGTATTCCAGTTTTCCGTGAAGCACATGATCGATAAGTGCCGTAGTGAAATTTAAGAAAAAGTACCCTTGCAGTCAGCGGAGTGATAAAATCCAAAATGGATTCAAACAATCTAAAAGGTTTTAAATCTAAGAATCGAGAGGTAAGTGACCCATCTGTCACCCTCTGAAATTCGCTGCCATACACATAAGCCCAGTATGCACCTTTAAGTGTGGCTTTGGCTAGGTGAGGCTTGGGGGTCATAGAAGACCAATGTTCACCTAAAACAATTTGTATGAACATTTTTTTGACATAGAGCAACTACTTTATTTTCAAATATCTATCTAGTAAGACCATCTCCTCCATAGCTCCACAATAGTCCTCCAGTTCTGTAGATGACTTCAACCTTCTTGAGTACAATAGTGGTCACAATTGAGCCATATGTAATATTGAGTTAAGACCCAAATCTTGTCTTAGTGGTGTTAGGGGAGTATTAATGGAAGATCACTTATAGATCTTAGAAACGTATTCCCTGCAGCCCCCAGTCTAGCAATGTTTGAAAGACTCCATAGTTCAGCTCATTAGAGTGCACTACCCTCAGCCTTCGCTCTATACACCTTGAGTGCAGGTGATACGTTCCTAGTTAAAGAGGCTCTATACTGTCTTACCATGGACGCAGTGTGTTGAACTAAATTCAAACTACTCTTATCTACTTGTGGGGCCCATAACATGGATTTAGTCAGTCTTATCCCCAAATAATCAAACTCAGAGACCTTGTTCAGAGGGCAACTTAGCATTATCGATCCCCTAAAAGATTTATGGAAGCTTAGGGTCATCAATTTAGTCTGGAGTGATTTACTAAAAGGCCTCTATCAGCACAAAAGTTTTCAAATGTACACACCAAGCACTGTTTTCCAATGGGGGTCTTTAAAATCTGGAGGATATTGTTGTAAAAAAGTAGAAGGGAAGTTTTGAGACCACAAAGACAAGGTGCCTCATTGGCACCGTCCTCCACAAAATTTCTCACACCATTAGGATATAGAGATAAGAGTGTGGGGCAAGGACACTGCCTTGGCGGACACCATTCTTAATGTCAATCAGTTATGTCAGTTCTCCACCTTTGCCCCATCTCACTTGGACATAGGTATCTTGGTGTAAGCGAACCAATATATCCAAAATATTGTTTGGGACCACATTTTTCCCCAAACTATCCCTTAGGTGTTCCCTCTGGATTAAATCAAATGCCGATTTTAAATTGATAAAAACAGAGATAAAAGTGTTCTTCATGTAAAACCACAGTTTCCCAATATATTAGAAAGAATCTAAAAATCTGGTTGATCATGCTGACCAATTTTCTAAAATCAGCCTGCAGTGGTTAAAGGGCCTGATGGTCTTCTATTTAAGAATCTAGTTAATCTAAGATTGGTCTAGCAAAGACTGTTTGAGCCACATCTATTAGGCCAATAGGCCTATAATTTAGCTGGGAATCCATCCGAATCTTTTTGTAAATAATATTTTAGAGTGCCAGCAAGGTATTTTATTTATAAGTATAATCACCAGATTTTAGACTTGGATCTTATTTACCCATTGAAGTCTATACAATCAAATTGTTATCAGATCTAGTTTTGAATTGACTGCCAAATGCGTAGAAAAACCTTTCAAAAGGAAATAATTAGAATACAGTGTATAATTTTTGAGAATTATGAAAAACTTGATGAGAAGGAAAAAGCTTGCTGAGTATGTACAACACGGGAAATGTTATTGTTGAAAAAATATTTCCAGTATCAATTAAGGTCGGACCTCGCGAGAGTACGAGAGACGTTCTTGTTTCCGGCAGATTGCATCACTTCCGCATCTAACCGAAGTGCACAAATTGGGAGCAATACATTCGACCAAATATAAAATACAGCGGTGGACCAGGAAAGAAATCCAACATATAGAGCAGTCCATAAGCCGAGAAAAAAACAGATCCAAAATCAGGATTAATACTGAGATTTTAATTGATACTGGAAGATTGAGTTCACTACCGGATATATTGAGAAAGGGTCACAGTCACATGTTAATTGTGTTGTTCTGAAGAAGGTCTCACGGATAATAACCATAGAAGACCAAAACGTTGACTATTGGGACCATTTCTCCATCCATTAGTAACGGATTAAGTGGCCTTTACTTTAAACAAAATAAGTGTCACTTACTGCTTTAATTATTGGTTTGGACTTTTTCACATGAATTATAGAACAATTGGAGCTTTTCTTTTTCATTTGGAAGCATTGTAACAAATGTAAATGTTGATATGTACCCTATGAATTTTATAATCAAATGATATAAAATAAATATTTTTTCTACAATAACATTTCCCGTGTTTTTCATACTCATCAAGTTTTTTCATACTCATCAAGTTTTTCATAATTCTCAGAAATTATACACTGTATTCCAATGATTTCCTTTTGAAAGGTTTCTCTGTGCATTTGGCAGTCAATTCAAAATTAGATCTGATAACAATTTGATTTTATATACTTCAATGGGTAAATAAGATCCAAGTCTAAAATCTGGTGATTATTCTTATAAATAAAATCCCTTGCCGGCACTCTAAAATATTGTATCCTGCCCAAGCCCGCAAGGGTATATTGGTTTCCCACCCTTTCTGTATCTCTCTTTTTGTAAATAGGCACGATTTGGGCCACCTTCTAACTGGCCTGGATAGCCCCCCCTTTTGAAATATAGTTTGCAACTGTTAGACCTGGCACCAAGGGCGTGGGTCTCCCTTCCATTTTATTCTGTTGCCTCCTCTATTTTTGCTATTTTTGCTGTGCTGGTCTAGATGCTATGGGCACTGTGCTACTGCTATTCAGTGCCACAGTGCAAGTGCTCCCTATTGGAAAGTATTGTATTGGATTAGTGACTCCATGATTGATTCATTTGATTTACTTGTCAGACCGTAGTACAGTGCACCACGTGTGCCCAGGGCCGGTAAATCAAATACTGCTGGTGTGTTTGCAGCACTGGTTTTGCCAGCCACAGAAGCAGTTTGTAAAATGTGACTCAGACCTGCCATTGCAGAGACTGTGTGCAGCCTGGGGCACCCACTTGCCAGTCCCTAAACCTTCCCTTTTCTACATATTAGTCACCCCTAAGGTAGGCCCAAGTGCAGGGTACATTGTATGTAAAATGTAGGACATGCCCTGATGTGTGTGGCATATCCTGATTGTGAATTACAGCCATTTTCGTTTTTCACTATTGCAAGGCTAACTGTTCCCCATAGGCCAGAATGGGCAGTTTGATTATAACATCTTATAATCCTAACTGACTCAGGGAACTAGGTCGGAATTCGAGTTTAGTATGCCCAAACTCAGAATGATAAAATACATCTTTTAGTGAAGTCGGTTTTAACATTCTGTGTTTGAAAATACCACTTTTAGAAAGTAGGTATTTCCTTGGATAACTATCCAAGCCTGCCTCTGCTAGGTTGCGTATTCCTTGTCTGTTTTTTGAGTGACAGGGGCTGGGAGGCTCCAGGAGACACGGTGAGTCAGCACAGGGCTAAATAGACCTATCTGCATGTAGAGTGGTGGGAGGAGTTGCACCTGGGCCTGAATAGGGCTATACCTGCCTTCCACAATGCTGGCTCCACCTCCTGTGGTGTGTCTGATGACCCTGGCCCACACTGTCAAATGAAAGGAGTCCTGGAAAAAAAGTGCTCCAGGACTGCACATAACTAGTTTGGACTAGGCACAGACACTCTCTGCCTTCAGAGGCAAAGGATTTTAGTGTATAAATGAGGGGACCCAGAACTTTTGATCACTTCTGGGAATCAAGACAAACCTTTGCCAAGGAGAAGAACCAAGGAAGCTGTAAGGAGGAGACTGCCCCTGTTCTGTGCTGTTGGGGTTGGCCTACAGTGGTTAATTTATTTGCCAAGGAAAGGAGAAAAGGAACTTTGTGTGTACTTTTGCAATCTTGAAGAAGAATCTCCAAGGGCTTGAACTGAGCTTGCCTCCTGCCTGAAGTCTCAGGGATACAAGTCTTCACCCCCAGCTCCCCTGAATTTCCTTGCTGTGGAATTCTGCCTGAAGAGAGGTGCTTGCTGCTGTTTGGGCCCTCTGAAGAGACTGCAAGTCGCTGGGAGCTGGAAGCGCGATGCAACGAGGAGGAGCGTGTCGCCGCCGCAGCAGTTGCCATTGCTTTGCCGAAGAAGCATGTTGCCGCTGCAGCTGTTCGCCGTCGCATCATCGACAAAGCACATCGCATCACCGGAGAAGCATGTCGCCGCCACAGAGGTCTTCGTCGCACCACCAGAGAAGCGTGTCGCAGGGCCTGTCGCGGCTCAGAAGTTGCCGAGTTCGCCGCACGGCCGTCGGGCGTGCATGCATCACATTCAACATTGTCGCATCGCATTGAGACGCCATTTTCGCACATCGCACCAGATCGTCACATCGCATCGAGGCACCATCTTGTCGCATCACACCGGATCACAGTAAGAAACCGACGCATCACCTCCTCTCCGGTAACAAACCAATGCATCACCTCCCCTGTGCTGCAGTAAGGAACCAACGCATCACCTCCCTCGAAGTAAGGAACCAATGCATCACCTTCCCTGCAACCCTTTTGTTAGTATTGCACGACGCATCCTAGGTTCTTTAAGAGTAAAGTGTTGCATTTACCATCTACATTGAACTGAACTATTTTCTACCATTTTGAAGCCTATTTTTGATTACAGTATTGTGGATTTTTGTTGTTTGGTCTTGTGTTAAGTCTAGTAAAGATTACTTATTTTTCTAAACTGCTGTGGTGTCCATTTGTAGTGTTTTCACTGTATTCACAAATGCTTTACACTCTGCCTCTGAGATAAGCCTGTCTGCTCATGCCAAGCTACCAAGGGGGTGAGCAGGGGTTATTTTAGAAGTGTACCTCCTTACCCTGACTAGAAGCAAGGGTCCCTATTTGGTCAAAGGTACCCACCTCAGACCCCCAGTTCTAACACCAACCTATTGAAATTAAAGGCCCATAATTCAGCATCGGCTGGAGATAGGTATCCTGTGACCCGATCAGGCCCAACAGCCTTACCAGAGGCAATAGATTTAATTGCGTCTAGAGTATATTTTAACTCAAACACCACAGAAACTTCAGGGGAATGAATAACATAATTTTGTTGCGAAGCATCAACGACCAGGGAGCTTTCCTGTGCTCTATACAAATCAGAAAATTGGGCATGCCAGACCTTTGGCTGAACTGTGTCTGAAGTTGGTCTCGACTGGACCATTGTTACCGTTTGCTACCAATTTCCAAAATGTTCTCGTGTATTTGGTCACAGCTGCCTTGTAGATTTGCCTCCCATTCCTTATGGGCTTTACCTAAGGGCGACTTATACTCTCTCATTTTGGTTCTGATTGTGGATACATCCTCCTGAGCGAGTGCTTGGTGGAGTTCCTATCTCTTGCTAGTGCACCTCTTGTTGTATCAAGGACATTTGGATTTAGGACTAGCCCTTGTCAACTTAGATTTGAACATAAAGCATTCACCTAATGTTTGGATTAAAACATCATTTATCGGGGCCTGGCTTGGACGCCGGTGAAAATGGCCGCTTAAGCGTTTCTCTCCTCCCGTGGCGTCAGGGTCAAATGATTATACTGGTGATATCCTGCAACATATGCAACCCCTAATGATGTGAAAAGACTGCGGAAGATATTCGGAACAGTGTGGGCGTATTAAAAGCATAAAAGCGGCGATATACGCTCCAGTTTGGCCAACGTGGTAATCAAGGGCCGTGACCGCATGGAAGGCTGCCCGCATCGCCGAGAACAGTCTTCACCGCACTGCTGATCCCCGTAGCTGATTTCTTGGCATCGAGAGGCACTCCAACCTTTGGGCAATGAGCGGTATTTCGGGCGCGAAAGTAAACGCTGCTACAGTGCCGAAGGCTTCGTTGAAAAAGGCGTATAGTAACAGGTACAGCACGACGTTCATTAAAATGGCGGCCACAGTCCTTTACGCTACCCCGGCCTGATTCCCGACTCTTCAGCGTTCACTCCCGGGGAAAAGACAATTACTTTTAGAGGGTCGAAAGAGGCTCAGGGCCTAATCCATGCCTGAGAGATATCGCCATTAAGAGAACTATGACTTGCATGCATGCTGAGATCGGTATCATGGCAATAACTGCAATAACTGCAATTCGTGACTGACATGGGGCGATATTGAAGGTTGTTAGGTGTCTCCCAGACAAATATTGGCGATCAGTCTCTGAGGTAGTTCTGCCTTTCTACTTATATGCTTATCCAGAGTGCCCATGAACGAAAAGAGGACTCCTACACCATTAATGCCTGACCTTAAGATGGCCGACAAATGAGACATTACCTAAGGATAGACAGTTGCTACTACTTTATACTGACCCACGCGCGCTCCAGTTCTAGTTTCAGCTCCTAAAAGAGAAGGGGCCAGTCGAGTACAACCACCCAAAGAATGATTTACACAGCTACACCGCTTAGATGTAGCGCCGCACCCTGGTGGGGGAAATCACTGCAGTTTTGAAGTTTTTGTATACCAGCACCTCGACTGAGTTTACTATCAAAACTACTCCGCCATTATAAGGATCCGCAGCATTCTCTAACAAATCCGATATCTCCACGGAACCTGTCACTCCCAGTCAATACCACTCTCAGCCACTATCACACACTTCCGGTGGTTGATCCTGCGTGCCTGGGCTTTTCTAACCCATCTAACTGCCATGGGAGATAAGGATGCCAAAACCCTTAAAAGACTTAAAGCCGATCCACCAAATCCAATATCGCCTACCAAGGGATCGAGGGACATGAACGCCTCTTTAGACACAGTTCTTCTCAAACTCGCAGAAGTACATGAAATCACGAAATCCACCAGAGAAGAAATCGCAGCAGTGAGGCAAGATATCAAAGATATCAATACGCGACTCGCAGAGACTGAATGTCGGATCAGTAAATTGGAGGACTCTGAAGTGATAGTGTGCAAATCCGTAAAAGATCTGTCCCTTTCTACCTCATCAATGTCTCGGTGTATCTCGGAGTTGGAAGACAGGAATAGGCGGGGAAACCTCCGAATTTTTGGTATTCCGGAGGGAGCCGAAGGTAGAGAGGGGGACTGCATAACATTCTTGGAGTCATGGTTTCCTCAGGCCACCAGTCTCTCCTTTGGTACACCGTTGGAATTTGATCGCGCTCACAGAGTCCCGACCCGTCCCACACATCAACAAAAGGGCCCAAGACCTATTGTGTGCAAGCCTCTTAGGTATCAGCATGTAGAACAAATCCTGACGTTCATGCGCAAGCACAATCACATCCTTTGGAAAGCCAATAAAATATACATATCCCAAGATTACAGCAAAGAAACTGTCACTATAAGGAACAACTTTCTGGCCCTCCGTCCAAAACTTCGTCAGCACGAATATCAATATGGCTTTGTGGGTCCTGCACGCTTCCGTGTAACAATCCAAGGAGTTTCTCAAATATTGACGGATCCTTTGCATCTGAAGAAGTTGCTCGAGGGCCCTGAGGAGTCAAAAATGGACACTGCCACAGCGTCACTAACACAAGGATCTGGCAACTAAACACAGGCACTACGTTCTGTTCTCACGTATCCTTTTCATATTGCTTCAATAATTTGTCGCTCTGCCCTCTTGCTAACCTGGGCTCCAGGAAAACTATAGGTTCTTTGCTTGCCAACGCGAAGATTGGAAATCTAAGGACTAGCTACAAGCTAAGGTATAACTCAGGTGACATTATCAACTCCGTTGCCCTCATTATTATTTCAGGTTGGAATCTGCCTGACGGTCAGGTAGGATGATATGTCCCAGTTGCATATACTGGCAATCAAGACTGCTTTGGTGACTTTACCCTAGTATAGACACACAGACGTACATATATGGTTACTACTGAATGTGTGCCCTTGACGCATAATTTGAAGTGGGTTCATAATTGCTCATGCATTTGCCTATTATGTTGGGAGGAATGGAGGTCCAGGCGAATGTCTAAATGCCTCAGGACGTGTTGGTACAAATATAAAATGTTGTTCTACTTATGCATGTATCTGGGATGCATTATGCCTTGGGATGCATTATGCCTTGACACAATCGTTACATGTTATTGTTAATGTGACATGTTGATGAAGCCCTTAATCTCCGTTTCAGCAGAGGTGTCCTTTGTACTAAGTATCCACAGACGGATTGGTAAACTACGCCTCTTGCCTTAGGTCGATTTCATTGGACACATGTTGGTTGCTCTATTGACACATGGTAATTGGAGGCTTTGTATCATAGTCAGAAAGGTTCTGCAGTTCACAACGATGGCTTCCATAAACAATGTTATACTTACGTTTATTAGCAGGTTACTCAGTTTCCGCCACGGAGGGGGGTAGCCATTGTGGTTGCTTCTCCTTAGTCGCCATGCTCCTGGCGTATTGTTGGGGTGGGGTGGGTGGGCTGGGGTCGTGGGTGGTTTGGCAGGGTTTTGGGTTTTATTTTCATATGTGATCCCTTTCGTGTCTTTCCCCTTGTTTCTTTCCCTTCTCTACCTCTTGTCTCCGCATCCTTAGCAACATTCTACACACTGATAATGCTGAGTGCTCTTTGTACGCACGTGTGTGCCCGCTCACATTGCTCACGAGCCTGCAGCTACACATGCAAAAAGGTAATACTGCTATACAGATCTCAGATTACGCTTCACATATTGACTAGAAGATCACTTATCTTCTCTTTCGATGACAGTGGCTAAACAGACTATAAAAATAATATCACTCAACGTCAAGGGTATCAATCACCCAATTAAAAAGAGGAAAATCCTAGATTATTTATATAAGCAGAAGGGTGATATTATATTGCTTTAAGAAACTAAAATAGACTCCTCACAGTTCAATTCTATGAAAAACAAACAATAAAGTGAGGCGATTGGGTCTGACGCCCTAGGTAAAAAGAATGGGGTCCTCACTCTCATTGCGAAGCGAACCAACATAGATGTTTTACACAGTAGTGCAGACGCTAAGGGCAGATGGGTCTCTACTAAACTGACAAAGGATGGGAAGGAGTTCTACGTGACCAACGTATATGCACCCAACAATAATGACCAAGAATTTTGGAAGGAACTTAGCGACCACATTGACACAATACCAGACACCGCAATACATATCCTGGGTGGTGACCTGAATCTCCCTATGGACCCCCTATTAGATAGAGACTCGCGCTGTCCATTTAGGCCGACCAACTCACATAAAGCACTTCTTAATCTCTGCACTCGCTTTAACCTAGTTGACTCCTGGAGGTTGATGAACCCTACAGGCAGAGATTACACCTTTTACTCCCCGCCACACGGTTCATATTCATGTATAGATTATTTACTCACTTCTACTCACTCTAAGGAGGACATTGAAAGCGCCTCCATTGACGCACGCGTGATTTCAGACCACTCATGCATTACGATGACTCTGGCATTGCACAATGTGGGCAAAAGAACGACCTTGTGGAGATTCAATGACACAGTACTGCAAAAGGAGGCGCACAGGGCTGCCATAGAAGCAGCAATCACTGATTACCTTTACCACAATAAAAAAGGGGACACTACAGACCTTACAAGGTGGGAAGCACTTAAGACGACACTCAGGGGGGTAATAATCAAAATACGTGCTGCCATGATTAAGGATGCAAATTTCACCCTATCACGGTTAGAAGATGAGATTTCTGTCCTTGAAAAACGCCATGTAATCTCTAGGGACCCCTCGGTCCTTACAGACTTAATGAACAAAAAATACGAATATAATAAAATCATTAGTGAGAGGGCAGGAGTCTGGCTTCAACATCATAAAAACTTCAGGTTGTGCAACACTAACAAAGCGGGTAAAAGCCTTGCCTCGTATCTAAAATTTAAACTCCAACAATCAACTATTAAATGCATAGTTGACAAATTAGGAACAGCCCATTCGGATCCAAACAAGATTGCAGACTTATTTAAGGAGTTCTACAATGACCTTTATAGTAAAAACAAAGACATCAACAGTTCAAAACTAAGACCATACCTTGATAAATGTAAACTTCCGGCTCTCACAGATCAGGACCAAATTGCACTCAATCGCCCCATCTCTGTAGTGGAAATTACACAAGCCGTAAAACCCCTCAAAACAGGGAAGGCTCCGGGTCCTGACGGGTTCAGCGCCACATTTTACAAGAGCTTTTCGTCCGTTCTGACAGAACCCCTCAAACATCTTTATGAACAATTCAACACAAGTGGCCAAGTTCTTGGCACTCCGGCAGAAGCCATTATTTCGGTTTTACCAAAAGAGGGGAAGGACCCGTCCGTCCCTAAAAACTATAGGCGATATCACTAATCAATCTTGATTGCAAGATCTACGCCATGGTTTTGGCAAAAAGGATTCAAGCGGTCTTGCCCCAGCTGATTCATCCTTCACAGGTAGGTTTCCTCAAAAATAGGTTATCGAGTGATAATACTAAAACCCTTGCGCACATCCTAGAAAGGGCAAAGACGACCAATTCCCCCACTGTGGCCGTGACCCTAGATGCCGAGAAGGCCTTTGACAAGGTTGACTGGGCCTACTTGGAAGCCACTCTGCATAAATTCAACCTAGGGGCGAACTTCATTCGAATGGTGATGGCTTTATATTCCAAACCTTCAGCACGAGTTAGAGCGGGTGGGTGCCTCTCTGACTCCTTTCACTTGCAACAAGGTACGAGACAGGGCTGTCCCCTCTCTCCATCACTCTTTCTTTTGGCAATTGAGCCCTTCTTTTACTATTTAAGGAAGAATGAGAGGATTAAAGGCATAGACTTTAAAGACACTACAGTCAAAATCTCAGCATACGCTGACGATGTCCTGGTAGTGTCCGAAGATGCAGACCTAGCTATCCCGGCATTAATGTCCACCATTGCCGAATTCTCAGAAGTGTCCGGATACAAACTCAACAAAGACAAGACTGAAGTGAAGCTACTTAGTAATATTGGTGATAAAAGCGTCTTGGGTGATACAGGTCTCTGTTGGCAACAGAAGAGTTTTAAATATCTAGGGATCGACTTTGAGAAAGACCTAATTAATACTCTAAAAATTAACGAGACCTCATTATTTAAGAAAATATCCACGCTCCTGGAAGTATGGTCCCCGAAGCTTCTTTCGTGGTGGGGTAGAGTGGAAACTTTGAAAATGATGGTCACACCACTTATCAATTATTGAATCAGCATGCTTCCCATGCTGCTCTCAGATGACTTTCTTAAAAAGATATATAAGCTTTTCAATATTTTTATCTGGCAGGACAAAAAACCGAGAATCTCCCGAAGAAGCTTCAATTGCCAAAAGACAAAGGGGGTGTAGGTTTACCCAACTTCAGAGGCTATCAAACGGCCTTCTTATGCAAGCAAGGAGCGAACTGGTTCCATGCTCATCAGGGGTACACTCCTGTGTGGGTTCACGTAGAGAAATCCATCATTAACAATTTGCCACTTTCCACCATAATGACTATGGACGCTTCTGCCTTCACTCAATCCAAATACATTTTCCTCAACACTAAACGGGCTCTACTTAGCTTGGAGAGGCACTACAAAGGCAGATTAAAGTTTTCCAAGTCAAATCTATAATCATTTTGGTTTAACCCGGCTCTGAAGGACGATGGTGGACTCCTCTATTGGGATGACTGGGCTAAAAAAGGTCTGAATTCACTACAAGACATTTACGATGGTACCTCTCCCCTTCCATTTGCCGCCCTACAGTCGCGATTTGATCTCCAACCACTTGGTTTTTACAAGTTCTTACGCCTTAAAGCACTTATCGCCGCCAGAGCCATCGTACCGCATCCACCTACTCTATGCACTAGACTGATTCAACTTATGCTACAAGGACACATGGTATCCAAAATGTACAAACTCATTTCACCCCTACCTCAGAGAGCACACAGGAAATGTGAGCGAGATTGGGAAAACGAACCAAACTCCTCCAATCTGACCTTTGATTGCGACAAGATCAAGCTCACTCCCTTCTATAATAAAATATCCCCGTTACTCTCCGAAACCAAACTCATGCTGATAAATAGATCTTACTGGACACCAGAGAAACTCTTCAAACTCAAACTCCTAGATAGCTCACTTTGCTGGAACTGTAAAACACACGTAGGTGACATGGCACATATGTTCTTCCACTGCCCGCTGCTTAAAACGTTTTGGGACAAGATCTTCTCTTACATCCAACACACCTTCCATTTTAGACCGCCCAGAAATTTTGCATACATTTTATTAGGAGCAATTGATCCAAATGTCCCTAGAGAGCAGGACAGGCACCTCTTGGACCTTATGCTTACACTGGCATGCAAAATTATTCTGAGCAAGTGGAAGAGCACTTCTGATGTTTCCTTCGCTCAATGGCAGGAATGGCTGACCTCCTTGAGAGGAGCAGACAACGACTCCCTGCATACATCCCCCTGGCGAAAACCCCACACCAAGCTCTGGAGTTTACTTGACTCATTGGAACTATGTTATGACCCCCTTAGGCACACTGAATGATACACTGAATGACACACTCCATGACCCTAACCTGGCCTAGGCTGTCACACTGGGCAGTATTCCGGTAACGCATGATGGAAGTCCTGTTGCTGCTACTACGTCTTCCCCCTTCTCCTCGTCTCCCCCCGTTCTCCCCCCTCCTTTTTCCCCTCTCTCTTCTTCGTCCCATTCACTCCACGGGCTTGTTACTAGATGCATGGCCATCTTAGTCAATGTGGAGAAGTGTGGCTCAATGGTTAGAGCGGCAGACCCTGATGCAGAGGTCTAGCCCAGGACCAGGGTTCAATTCCCGCTTCGTCGGGTCTTGGGCTCAATTTCCTCTGACCTGATAATTCTCGCCTCAGTGCCTATTCTAATCATGGGTCCCACTCTGCAACTCTGGGCAATAGCTTGCTTAATCTCCACAACAGCCCCCACAACGCTAGAATGCCTGGCTTCACCTTTAGGGGTGCCCAGGAGTGGGCACTTCACAGGGAAAAGCCAGGAAGGGTTCCACAGCGGTATTCGTACAAGCGCCGAGATAACCCAGCTGTGGTCGATTAGTGCGCTATACAAGTACACTACATTTACATATGCACACATTTTCTATGCATTCCAGTGCTGTTCAGTGTTAGCGGAATCATAACTGCTGTGATACGCACACATGTTCTGCGTGTCGCATTGCTGTTTATTGCAGATATACACATACATTTTGTGCATATCCGTGGAATTATTAGTTCTGTGTTACACACACAATTTCTGTGTGTGGCATTACCTTTTATTGCTGTGCTACACCCATATTTACTGCGTATTGCAGGTGTTATGATCTACTGTGGTGTGTACACTGAGTGCATTGATACATTGCTTCATACATTCCACTGGGAAGGTCCGGTATACTATGTACTAATATTCATTTGCTTATCTCAATCTGTACATTTGTACATTTTGATTTTGCATCAGTTCATTAATGACCGGTTTCTGCCATTCCAGGCGTCGTCGGCCCGGCTTGCTTGAATCCTGATGGAGCAGTGAGCAAGGGACTCATGTCTGAGTATACCCTTCCACGCTTATGGTGGACAAAATGATTCAGAAAAGGGGGTGGTGATGAACAGAGTGTCTGAATTAAGCAGACCACTCTTACCCAGTCCAAATATCAGGGCTTGATCCATCACCGTTATTTAGCTCACTGCCCCATCCCAGCTCAGAACCTGGCTATATGCAAATTAGTCTGTCCCTGGCCCAGTGCATCATGGGAACAGGGCAGACCAAACTACCAAGCCAATTCTTCACCAGAAAGGAGACAAGCTTCCGGGGACCGGTTTCTGCCATTCCAGGCGTCGTCGGCCCGGCTTGCTTGAATCCTGATGGAGCAGTGAGCAAGGGACTCATGTCTGAGTATACCCTTCCACGCTTATGGTGGACAAAATGATTCAGAAAAGGGGGTGGTGATGAACAGAGTGTCTGAATTAGGCAGACCACTCTTACCCAGTCCAAAGATCAGGGCTTGATCCATCACCGTTATTTAGCTCACTGCCCCATCCCAGCTCCGAACCTCGCTATATGCAAATTAGTCTGTCCCTGGCCCAGTGCATCATGGGAACAGGGCAGACCAAACTACCAAGCCAATTCTTCACCAGAAAGGAGACAAGCTTCCGGGGACCGGTTTCTGCATCTCCAGGCGTCGTCGGCCCGGCTTGCTTGAATCCTGATGGAGCAGTGAGCAAGGGACTCATGTCTGAGTATACCCTTCCACGCTTATGGTGGACAAAATGATTCAGAAAAGGGGGTGGTGATGAACAGAGTGTCTGAATTAAGCAGACCACTCTTACCCAGTCCAAAGATCAGGGCTTGATCCATCACCGTTATTTAGCTCACTGCCCCATCCCAGCTCAGAACCTGGCTATATGCAAATTAGTCTGTCCCTGGCCCAGTGCATCATGGGAACAGGGCAGACCAAACTACCAAGCCAATTCTTCACCAGAAAGGAGAGAAGCTTCCGGGGACCGGTTTCTGCCATTCCAGGCGTCGTCGGCCCGGCTTGCTTGAATCCTGATGGAGCAGTGAGCAAGGGACTCATGTCTGAGTATACCCTTCCACGCTTATGGTGGACAAAATGATTCAGAAAAGGGGGTGGTGATGAACAGAGTGTCTGAATTAAGCAGACCACTCTTACCCAGTCCAAAGATCAGGGCTTGATCCATCACCGTTATTTAGCTCACTGCCCCATCCCAGCTCAGAACCTGGCTATATGCAAATTAGTCTGTCCCGGGCCCAGTGCATCATGGGAACAGGGCAGACCAAATTACCAAGCCAATTCTTCACCAGAAAGGAGACAAGCTTCCGGGGACCGGTTTCTGCCATTCCAGGCGTCGTTGGCCCGGCTTGCTTGAATCCTGATGGAGCAGTGAGCAAGGGACTCATGTCTGAGTATACCCTTCCACGCTTATGGTGGACAAAATGATTCAGAAAAGGGGGTGGTGATGAACAGAGTGTCTGAATTAAGCAGACCACTCTTACCCAGTCCAAAGATCAGGGCTTGATCCATCACCGTTATTTAGCTCACTGCCCCATCCCAGCTCAGAACCTGGTTATATGCAAATTAGTCTGTCCCTGGCCCAGTGCATCATGGGAACAGGGCAGACCAAACTACCAAGCCAATTCTTCACCAGAAAGGAGACAAGCTTCCGGGGACCGATTTCTGCCATTCCAGGCGTCGTCGGCCCGGCTTGCTTGAATCCTGATGGAGCAGTGAGCAAGGGACTCATGTCTGAGTATACCCTTCCACGCTTATGGTGGACAAAATGATTCAGAAAAGGGGGTGGTGATGAACAGAGTGTCTGAATTAAGCAGACCACACTTACCCAGTCCAAAGATCAGGGCTTGATCCATCACCGTTATTTAGCTCACTGCCCCATCCCAGCTCAGAACCTGGCTATATGCAAATTAGTCTGTCCCTGGCCCAGTGCATCATGGGAACAGGGCAGACCAAACTACCAAGCCAATTCTTCACCAGAAAGGAGACAAGCTTCCGGGGACCGGTTTCTGCCATTCCAGGCGTCGTCGGCCCGGCTTGCTTGAATCCTGATGGAGCAGTGAGCAAGGGACTCATGTCTGAGTATACCCTTCAACGCTTATGGTGGACAAAATGATTCAGAAAAGGGGGTGGTGATGAACAGAGTGTCTCAATTAAGCAGACCACTCTTACCCAGTCCAAAGATCAGGGCTTGATCCATCACCGTTATTTAGCTCACTGCCCCATCCCAGCTCAGAACCTGGCTAATTTGCATATAGCCAGGTTCTGAGCTGGGATGGGGCAGTGAGCTAAATAACGGTGATGGATCAAGCCCTGGGACAGGAACAGACTAATTTGCATATAGCCAAGTTCTGAGCTGGGGTGGTGCAGTGAGCTAAAAAACGGTGATGGATCAAGCCCTGATCTTTGGACTGGGTAAGAGTGGTCTGCTTAATTCAGGCACTCTGTTCATCACCACCCCCTTTTCTGAATCATTTTGTCCACCATAAGTGTGGAAGGGTATACTCAGATGTGAGTCCCTTGCTCATTGCACCATCAGGATTCAAGCAAGCCGAGCCGACGACGCCTGAAATGGCAGAAACCGTTCCCCGGAAGCTTGTTTCCTTCCCAGTACAAGAATTGGCTTGGTAGTTTGGTTTGCCCTGTTCCCATCATGCACTGGGACAGGAACAGACTAATTTGCATATAGCCAAGTTCTGAGCTGGGATGGTGCAGTGAGCTAAAAAATGGTGATGGATCAAGCCCTGATCTTTGGACTGGGTAAGAGTGGTCTGCTTAATTCAGGCACTCTGTTCATCACCACCCCCTTTTCTGAATCATTTTGTCCACCATAAGCGTGGAAGGGTATACTCAGATGTGAGTCCCTTGCTCATTGCACCATCAGGATTCAAGCAAGCCGGGCCGACGACGCCTGAAATGGCAGAAACCGGTCCCCGGAAGCTTGTTTCCTTCCCAGTACAAGAATTGGCTTGGTAGTTTGGTTTGCCCTGTTCCCATCATGCACTGGGACAGGAACAGACTAATTTGCATATAGCCAAGTTCTGAGCTGGGATGGTGCAGTGAGCTAAAAAACGGTGATGGATCAAGCCCTGATCTTTGGACTGGGTAAGAGTGGTCTGCTTAATTCAGGCACTCTGTTCATCACCACCCCCTTTTCTGAATCATTTTGTCCACCATAAGCGTGGAAGGGTATACTCAGATGTGAGTCCCTTGCTCATTGCACCATCAGGATTCAAGCAAGCTGGGCCGACGATGCCTGAAATGGCAGAAACAGGTCCCCGGAAGCTTGTTTCCTTCCCAGTACAAGAATTCGCTTGGTAGTTTGGTTTGCCCTGTTCCCATCATGCACTGGGACAGGAACAGACTAATTTGCATATAGCCAAGTTCTGAGCTGGGATGGTGCAGTGAGCTAAAAAACGGTGATGGATCAAGCCCTGATCTTTGGACTGGGTAAGAGTGGTCTACTTAATTCAGGCACTCTGTTCATCACCACCCCCTTTTCTGAACCGTAGATTTTTGACTTCAGGTAAAATTTTACATGCTACATTTATTTACAATACCCCATTGGCTGGTTTGGTCATAGACACCTTTCTGCTGATGTTATGATTGGTTGGCATACAATCATCCCACTTCGCTGTTACAAAGGACTCATGTAGTGTGACAGATTAACCTAAGTGATTGGTCCACGAAAATGCCTTCTCATATATATGTACGACTAGTACTCCAGATACAAATTTGTATTTGATGTGCAAGCAATACGCATAACCACCTTTTTTTTCCCTTCACCTCTGCCTTCTAATCAAACACATTTGATCTGTTTAAAGGAACGTACTCATAAAATGTGTCTTATAAAACGTTCACTCATTAACAAAGTGTAAGTTAGATATTCATGGTTTTGTTGTTGATTATAAGTCATTTATTTTAACCACAACGTGGCTCGATTCTTTGCCATCTCCGGATATTCCGGAAGCAATTCTTGACAGTTATTTTATCTCTCACAACCGGCCGGAGAGACAGGGTGGTGGAATCACTATTATATTTTGACAATCTTTTGCCTGCTTGGCTTTGCCCATCACAAAGGGGCTGACTTTTACTTTGCTACTGTCGCCCAATTTGTACTTCTCTCCTCAGGTAAACTAACTTATGGAGGCTCGGGCCACCATTCAACTTTTCCTATCGAACTGATGAAATTGGTATCACCATATTCCTTCAGAGCAGCTAGTTTCACGATTTTGAGAGATTTTAAAGATCATATTGATTTGATCCCTGATAGCATGGCATGCTCATTTTTAGAAACGCTTGCAGTTTTTACGTTTATTCCATCAGTCAACCAACCAATCAGATTTTTTGGAATAGGCTGGATTTAATATTTACTAATCAAGAGCATCTTCTTCGTGAAGCTCCTTTACTGTTACTTTCGTCGGATTATCTGTCGATTTCATTTTCTATTTCAGAGGCTCATAGTTGCAATCGTACTTCTAGAAATGTTACAACCCCGTCTTGGCATTGTTTGACAGAGCATGATTTTAATTCTCAGTCTGCAGCACATCCACCTTCCTGCCCGGTTGACATATGATATTGGTAGATCGCAACCTCTTTTAAACAAAGATTACATCAACCCTAGATACCTTGGCCCCTTTAAAATAATATCATGCAACTATCAGAACTCACCTTGCACCGGTCACAGTAACTCCCATTAAAAAAACAAAACCTAATGCTGATCAGTTAATTCCTGCTAATTTCAGGCCCTTTTCTTTACTGCTGGCCGTAGCTACGGTGTTAAAATCACATATCAACTCTTTACTTTTTTTAATGTTTTTATTTTTACTTGTCCTTCCACTAACCATCACAAATATCAACTCTTTACTTAATAAACTTTTGAACACTAATAACCTCTTGGCTGCCACGCAAGGTGGCATCCGGGCAGCTCATAGTACAGAATCCTTAGGGGCAGATTTATGTTAACTGGCGCATCCCCAGGGATGCGCCAGTTAACATGCGCCACAGTGCGCCACAGCTCCGCCACCCATGGTGCGCCGCATTTATGATGCGGCGCACCATGGGGCAAAAACGGCACAGATGCGTGACGCATCTGTGCCGTAAAGGTGACGCATTGCTGGAGTTGCGTCGCAAGCGCGACGCAGCTCCAGCAAGGCTCGGGGGTGCCCCATCTCCACAATGCTGCGTCAAGACCTACGCCTGCTTCAAGCAGGCGCAGGCTTTTGACGCAGCATTGGCCTGAAAGTGACTGAGTGAAATCTTATAGATTTCACTCAGCCACTTTTGCGAGGCGCACCTGCCCCCGAACGCCCACCCTGCGCCGGAACGCCCACAAGCGGCGCAGGGCTTTACAACGTGACGCATCTGCCTAGATGCGTCACATTGTAAATCGTTCGTAGGGATGCGCCACGTTTACGCTGCCTTGCGTGACGCAACAGCGGCGTAAACGTGGCGCAAGTGCCTCATAAATCTGCCCCTTAGGGGCAGATTTATGTTAACTGGCGCATCCCCAGGGATGCGCCAGTTAACATGCGCCACAGTGCGCCACTGCTCCGCCACCCATGGTGCGCCGCATTTATGATGTGGCGCACCATGGGGCAAAAACGGCACAGATGCGTGACGCATCTGTGCCGTAAAGGTGGCGCATTGCTGGAGTTGCGTCGCAAGCGCGACGCAGCTCCAGCAAGCCTCGGGAGTGCCCATCTTAACAATGCTGCGTCAAGACCTACGCCTGCTTCAAGCAGGCGCAGGCTTTTGACGCAGCATTGGCCTGAAAGTGACTGAGTGAAATCTCATAGATTTCACTCAGCCACTTTTGCGAGGCGCACCTGCCCCGGAACGCCCCCCCTGCGCCGGAACGCCCACAAGCGGCGCAGGGCTTTACAACGTGACGCATCTGCCTAGATGCGTCACGTTGTAAATCGTTCGTAGGGATGCGCCACGTTTACGCCGCCTTGCGTGACGCAACAGCGGCGTAAACGTGGCGCAATGGCCTCATAAATCTGCCCCTTAGTCTTTATGGTGACCGAAAATCTGAAACACTTGTAGATAACAAGGGCACTGAAGCCCTCATATTATTAGATCTCTTTGTGGCTTTCAGCACCATTTCTCAAAAGATTCTTATTCATCGTTTGGTTTTAATTGGTGTTGAAGGTCCTGCTTTAGATTGTCTTTTGGATTTCTTGAAGGAAAAACAACAAGGAGTTAGACTTCCACCTCATTCTCCTAACTCTGTTCCGATAAAATGCGGGGTACCACTGGGCTGTTCATTGATCCCAACGCTCTTTAATGTTTATATGGTTCCTTTGGCCAAACTCATTAAAGGCAATAGCTTTGAAGTGTTGTCCTTTGCAGATAATACTCAATTGATCGTCCCTTTGTGTATGGATGATGGGCAAACCAGACACAAATTTAAACAAGATATGATATCAGTTGTAACTTGGATGTCACAAAATCACCTAAAATTAAATTAAAACAAGACCGAATTATTAATCCTTGTTCCTAATCATCAGATTTGGGCTGGGCCCCCTTCGTGTCCAGTTGAATCTCTGCGTAATCTTGGAGTCAGATTTGATGCTCCATTTTCCTTCCAACAGTAGATCCAGTCTGTAATTGCCACTGGTTTTGACTTGCTGAAAACTCAGATTGTTCAGAATGTAGCGGCTAGATTGATACTTTTTTTTAAATTGTTTTTATTGGCAGTACTAAAAGACATACAATTTAATATCCACATCATTAAAGGGCATGCTGAATAACAAATGATACAGTTGTAGCTGAACAACGACCACATAACAAAGATAGCTTTCTTAGTACACAATTTATATACATATGGCATATGTGGGGGACTAACCCATGAAGCAACAAAAGTGGGGGTATATAATTGCCAGTCATATGCAACAGGAAGGCAAGTCAATTGTCTGTGTTCGCCTCACTGTGTTCTAGTGTATCAGGGTCCGCCGCCCGGAACCAATTCACAAACGGACTCCAAATGTCCTTTGGCCTGGATGCGACGGGCATTAATTCCCAGAAAGCAGTGAGTTGCTCTTGACAGAAGGTTACATCCAGAATCCAATCCTTCAGCCGGGGAGTGCACGATCTGCCCATGGTCATAGAAATCCTATGCTTTGCTTATAGCAACAACATGGCTAGGAGTCTGCGAACCCCGACTGGGGCTTCCTTCACATAACCCAATATACCTGTCAGTGCCTTGGGCTCTATGTCTATCATGAGTATGTCGCTTATATTGTGAAATATCTCTTTCCAATACTCCGCTATCTGGGGGCAATCCCAGGCCAGATGCAGAAAAGTCACCTGGTCTGCGCGACTTCTCCAACACTCCGCACTGGGCCTGAGACCCATACGGAACAATTGCATTGGTGTTCTGTAATATTGATTGAGGAATTTAAAATGAATTAACCTAAGCTTTTAGTTTGGGGACAGCTGTTCAAGCTGCACACAGCAGAACTTCCATTCCTCTTCTGTTACATGTGGGTGAAGCTCTGCATCCCATTGCTCCCTGTGATTTGGTGTTGTCACTGGATAGTGTGTTTGCATAGAAGAGTAGAGTCTAGTAATGAGCTTTTGCGCTGATGGAGTGGAGAGGATATTCTCTAAGGCGTGGGTGGGGGGTCTGGAAATGTGCATAGCATCTGACGGCAAACTGCCCGTATGAGATGATAAAGCAATGTATCGGAGAAGGAATGGGGTGGTGTGTCAGTCGGAGCAGGCGGTCCAAGGAATCCCTCCTCCCAGTATAAATCTGCATAACTTTGATAACCTAGTCTCTTAGCCCTCACTATGGCACCCTGATCCTCCAGTGGGGGCATTCGTGGGATTTTGACCAGAGCTACCCAAGGGGCAAATATTGTGGGCAAGTTGGCTCTCCGTCGGAGATTGTCCCAGGCCCATTGCAGTGTTTGTGTAGTATCAATAGTATGGCAGGGGCGTTTGTATGGCCGGTACAGCGCCACCTCTAAAGGGATAGGCGCAACTATGTTGCACTCCACCACCACGTGCGGTTGGAAGGGGATCGATGTATCCAAAAATGTAGAAATTGCGCCTGAGTGCAGAATGCATATAGGGAGAAATCTGGTGCCCCAACCCTCCCTGACTCTGCGGAAGTGTCAGTGTTTCCCAGGCAACTCTAGCATGCCCTCCCGCCCACACCAGAGCTATCAGCAATGCGTGTAGTTCGGTAAAGAATGCTTGAAAGCTAGATCGATACTTAGGGGCACATTAGGATAACGGGCGGATCGCCACCCCCCGTATGGCGGTGGCGATCCGCCCGCTACCAATTTCTCCCCACCACATTACCATGCGAGGGGGACCCCGGCGGACGGGAAGACCGTCCGCCGGTTTTTCACCGGTAGGAAATCTGCCATATAAAGCAGTTTATATGGTGACGGTGTTTGTTAGACACTGCCAGCCATATTACTATGAGGGCGGAAGCATGCCTTTCTGTGAAAAGGCATGTGGGAATTGCTTCTGGGGGCCTGTTGCGAGCCCTCAGGGACTCTGGGGGCAGGGGGTACACATGGGGCGTACCTATGGTACCCCACTGCAGTTGCATGCACAACATGGGAGGCACCGCGCGGTGCCTGCCATGTTGTGCATGGAAGTGCATGGAAGTGCACAACATGCCTTCCTGGCATTATGGCGAGCGGTGCTGAGTGCACCGACCACCACAATGTTAGGAATGCAGGATGCGCCCGCTACTGTGGCGGGCGCATCCTAATGGCACCCACGGGAACCCCACCCTTATGGCGAGCGGTCCCTTTTTACAATGGGATGGCGGGCGGACAAAGTCCGCCCACCATCGTAATGTGCCCTCTAGTATCCTTAAACATAGTTACGTTATCTTTCGACTAAATGATCTTCATTGGCTGCCAGTGTCTAAACACATCCAATTCAAGATATAATCTCATATCAACAGAGCTGGTAATAAAACTGGTATGATCGGTCTGCAGAACTTTTTGTTCTTTTAAACCCCTATGAGACCATTAAGGTCAGCTAACACTTTCATCCTACATCCACCCAGATATGAAGGTTTAGACAGGGTGAAAGCTCTGCAGTGATATTGGGTACTAGATTAGGGAACAGTCTGCCACTCACTCTTTGTTCCACCTCGGATCAGTGTTTCTTTTAAAAAATATCTCAAAACCTGGCTTTTTACGCTGACTTTTAATTAGACATGCCTCAACTAAGGTTTTGGCTGGGTTGGTCTTAATCAGGTAATAGCATCTAGACACTCTTCAGTGAGAATTTGTTGATGCTATAGAAATACTGGATACTTTTAAGCAGGTTGGTCCCCATGGCACTCTAGAGCATGGGAGATTTCTCACTGGCAATTTTCTAAGTCCCAGTGCAGAATGGGACCTAGTAATTTTTTTAGAGGTGCAGGATCTCTAGGTGAGACGAAGATGAAATCCAATCCAATGCTGTGACACTGTAGGATGGGTAGTTTTTCCGTCAGGTCTCTCTGAAGGTCTAGAGAAAAAGGTTTTAAAAGCAACCAAACTTTATTTTGGTGCCCAAACAACCACAAGAGCCTTGTTGAAATGTACATTATGCCATATTTTGCATAATTTGTGGAATTTTGCATTATGTCAGTTATGAAAAAATTCGCAAAAGTGCTATATTACACTAATTCACAAAATTATGCACATTTCATGCAGTATTTCATTCAATTAATGGCAAACATTTACAGTGAACGCAACAAAAAAACAGAACATAAGTGGTTGTTGTTCACTGAGCTTTTGTTTAACTGCGTCCTCAAGCAATACATTGCTGCAAGGTAGCCTCACACACTAAAATATAAAGCAAAATTATGGATTTGAATTTCGCGTAATTATGGGTACTTTTCCATAATATGGGCGTAATTATGCTAAACTAAATTACACATATTTCACTGACCTCTACACAGGAGTACACTTCTAAGATCCCCAATACCTCAGGCAGGCACTTGGAGAGTCTTAGGGTTTCATTCATAAGCCAACAGGGTCCAGTTCAGGTCCAGTTGCTATTGGGCAGCTGGGCACCTTAGAAAAAAGGCCCCTGGGAGCTTGTTGTGTCGCTCTACCCGCATAGGAGCTCAGCCAACTGACCCTTGGCATCCACTTCTAAGACCTCAGGGGAGACAATTAGAGGCTCTCAGGGTGGCATCCAGAGGTCAACAGCAGGATCCAGTCCAGATCTAGTTGCAGCTGGTCAGCTGGGCACTTTAGGAAAAAAAGCCTATTGCAGCTTGTTGTGTTCTATAGCCTCATAGGAGGATGGCCAATTGACCACTGGAGTCCATGTCTCTGTCCTGGGTACAAGTGGAGCAGATCCAGTCCTATATGGTCTCCTCACAGATCTCAAACAGCAGGTGCTGTTCTTCTGTGCTTCCAGAGGTCCAGAAAGTGTTCTGAGGATGGTGTCTTCGGATGCCCCATTTATAACTGGCACCAGCTGTTGGGTGAGGGTGAGTCCTGGTTCTTCTCTAACGGATCACTGAAAGAATATCGACTACCAAAATATCGACTACCCAAAATATCGAGGAAAAAATATCTACAGCAAAAATATCGAGTTTGTATGTACAAACAGGTAAGTACAAAAATATCGAGTACAAAATATCGTTTACAAAAATATAGTTGTAAAAAATATCGTATTTACTAAAAACAGTGTTAAATTAAATTAATATTAATAAATAATTACTAAAATATACTTAAAATTACTTAAATTAACTTATAATAATTAAATAATTAATGAAAGTTAAATAAATATTTTTTTTATTTCATATTTATTAAACATATATATATAGTAATAAAATATAATAAAATAATACCCAAAAACAGAAAACTGACCCTGAACCCTAAAAATACCCCTTTACCCAAAAACTGAAAACTGACCCTGAACCCTAAAAATACCCCTTTACCCAAAAACTGAAAACTGACCCTGAACCCTAAAAATACCCCTTTACCCAAAAACTGAAAACTGACCCTGAACCCTAAAACTACCCCTTTACCCAAAAACTGAAAACTGACCCTGAACCCTAAAAATACCCCTTTACCCAAAAACTGAAAACTGACCCTGAACCCTAAAAATACCCCTTTACCCAAAAACCCAAAACTGACCCTGAACCCTAAAAATACCCCTTTTACCCAAAAACCCAAAACTGACCCTGAACCCTAAAAATACCCCTTTACCCAAAACCCAAAACTGACCCTGAACCCTAAAAATAAAAACGATATTACTTCACTTACCTTAAAAACGATATTACTTCACTTACCTTAAAAACGATATTTTGGCTGTCGATATTCTGTCCTGTCGATATTTTCTCCAAACGATATTTTGGAGTCGATATTATGTCCAAACGATATTTTGGAGTCGATATTATGTCTGTGTACCTTCTCTAACCAATGGGGCAAAAGCTCCCAAGGACAACCCTACTCACCTTTGAAGCATTTTCTGTTTGCCCACCTACTGCAAACAATCCCACAGTGCACCTTATTCATTAAATCCAAGATGGGGAACCCTGGTCTCTTTGTTCAGAGCATGTGTACCCACTGAGAGATGTGAGCAAGGTAATGAGCAGTCTTCTCTTCTCTCAACACTAGTTCTGGGAGTAGCTTTTATCACACTGGGCTTGGTGCCAGCCTGACTATGGGTACAAAGTCTGGGACTTTTCTAGGTGTCAACTGACTTTTATTTGTTACAGGACAGCCCACTTTGAAGTTACTTATGGTACTGAGCACACTTCAACTGGTCTTCCTGCCAGGGAAAAACAACATCTCTCCACTCCCAGGCCATTGTCCCTACGCTGAGAGCAGTTTTAACACCTAATTTAGGCCAAGCACTTGATTGATAGCTGTTCGAGAGCTACTGTAAATTTGTCTCCAGGAGCTTCAGTCAAGGAAAAGGGAACTTTGTGAGAGCTACTTTTCCTAAATATATTTTAAAATCCAACTGCACTATTGAAATGGGCCTTTAATAAATAAAGAGTAAAAAGAGAGGTTGAAATATTTTACTTGTGGGTCCCAAACTCAAGATAGCAGAAGTAGTATTTTAATCTGTACTCTAGTTTTCTCATAGGAGAGCCGGAGCCTTTACAAACAATTTTTGCCTGCCCGATTTTGAAATATTATGCACCCTACCTTGTAAACTGAAAGGCCTTCATAGGGATGACTTAATAATATTTAAAGGAAGGTATTTTCTTTGTCAAAAGGGTTATATTGTCAGGTCACATTGTAGGTTTTAGACTGCAGCTTTCAGGCTACACATGATAGGCCTCAAGCCATGTTTTCCCTGTCACACTAGTGGATGGTAAAATGAGTGCTGCAGTTCACAAGTTGCATTTACATTTTTATGCAATAAGAGTATTTTTTGCACCATTTACTAAGACATTATAATAAAGTTAACCAGCCAATCAGGGATTAGCCAATTTTTTATGTGTCAGATCATATACACTGGACACTGGACACTGGACAGCAGTGCCCCACTATGCAGAGGCTAAAACACCAGCAGTAACATTCAGTAAGAAATTGGGGGACAATGCAAAGAGGGCATTTCTTCATAATAAGGTAATGTTGTAAATGTTAAGTTAACAGGTGTCTTGTGCACAGGAGACATGGGTTGTTCAAAATCCACTGCACAAGGGAGCAGGGTCAGGGTAAAAAGGGTTTTTGGTTAACAGTTCACAAATGTTTCACATCAGGTATGCTCACTCTTAAGATGAAACCCATGTGTCACACATGAATAACCCAGGTATCTGTGATATTCCATCATATTATCTATATCATCCAAAAACACAATACACTTAAGGTTCTTAAATGTGAATTGGATGGTCACATTTTTAAATGAGCCCTTGTATTATGCCTACTAAATAGGCATAACCCAGAAGTGGTGGTTATTCAGCAGACTCACCTGATGGGTAAAACCAGGAAGTTCTTGTGCGGGACTAAATAAGATCTTCTAGAACATAAAACAAGAAGTTCTTGTGAGGGACTAAATAAGGTGTTCTAGAACATGATGAATATGCACAAGTCTTGTGATGAGTAGTAATTCTTGTAAAAAAAATCACTATTGTTCGAAACCAGTGGCGGATGGTGACATTTGAAAGTGGTGAGGCATAAAACAACTGTGTACTTCACAATGGCGACGGAGCGTGGCGAGCATGCCTGAACAATCAACAGGGGACATGGGCGGGGCTCACCCACAGAAAATTTTGAAAAAAGAGTGGTCAAATGGTGCATTTTAAAGCAAATTTAAGAAAGCAGCAAGGTGTCAACCACTCTAAGGCTCAGAGTGGTTAACACCTTCCTGCTTGCTCAAATTTGTGAGGTCTGATGACCTGGTCCAGTCCCTGGCCCCTCCACACACGCACCCCGGGTAAACACACTTCTGAATAAAAACAGCATAACTGTACTGTGGTAGTAGTGACGCCTACTCAATGAAGAGACCCTTAGCTGAGGTCACGCGCACCAAGCAATTTCCGAGGGCGCCCAGAAATTAAAATGATACAGTGCTGGGCAGCGCAGTGTTCAATGTTGCCGCCGTATAAGCAGCAGCAGTGCAAGCTCTGTGCTCACCTTTAAGAAAGTGCACCATTAGCGTTTGCTGAGCCTTCTGTTGGTTAGCCGTCACTTGACAGTAGTGACCAGCCACCGGGAGCAAAATCAGTCTGTCAGCTTCGTAACCGAGCACTTCCTTAATTTATGAGACAGCTTTTCAACAAAATCTCGTGAAATTGAATAAAAATAGACCTTCACAAGTGCTGCTGCACAGGTGAAAAGCGCACGAACATTAATAAACGGGTGCCCCCATTCTCCCGGCCTGACTTTAAAAAATACTGTCTCAGAGTTTCAGGTCACATTTTAACAACAATTAAGATTTTGATTTAGTTAAGAACCTTCCAGTTCCCAACCCCATCGATCCATTGCAACCCCTCACTGCAAGACAATTGATTTTCCTTTAAGAAAGGTATCGTTCATAGCACCCTGAAAAGCTGTCTGACCCATCCTGGTGGTATTGAAATTACCAATTTATCTAATCTGACTCTCACGGACAGTCAGACTTAGGCTGGGTGGGGTTTTCAAGCCCATGTAGAAGCAATGATTGTGTGTGCCTCGCTTGTTTGAGTTACGCCGATGGAGGTGAATTGCGATTCTCCTATTAACATGACCAGAGAATCTGGATTTCATTAAAGACACGGAGGCTAACATTATGCATTAACCTTTTCATGCAGTCACAAGCAGCCGCACTACATCACAAACAAAACAATTCTAGAATGGAAGGAACATAGGCTACAAGAGGCATGAGCAACAAACAGACTGCCTCTTTTAAATGCTGAAGAATAAGCAAGATTGCAAAGTTCTGGATGAAGAAAATCATGAAGAAAGATCCATAACGCAAAACACTGAAGATGTTCTTAAAAGAAGAATCCATAAGGTTCCAAAATGGAGGAGTCCATTAAGATGAATTATCTGAAACAAATGGAAAAAAGGGAAGTGAAAATAAAGAAGTACTTAAAAATATAATAACAAGGCATAGTAATATTAAATATAATAACAAGGCATAGCAGAAAAAACAACAATCAGAATGATAAAATCACAATCAATCTATACATAGAAAAAATCCTCCAAGGGAGGGATGGGAGGGATAATGTTAGCCTTCGTGTCTTTAACGAAATCCAGATTCTCTGGTCATGGTAATAGGAGAATCGCAATTTCATTACAAGACCAGAGGCTACATTATGCATGTTGGTAGACGTGAAGGACAACATCAGACATATTCTCGATAGGTTTACAGTAATGTCGAGCAAATGTGGATGCGTTGGACCAATCTGCAGCTTTGAGAATATCATCCAATTTAGCACCAGACCAGAAGGATTTACTGACCCTAGCGCCTCTAATAGAGTGTGCTTAACATTTTGATAAGTCAACTCCAGCTAGATTCATAGCACTTTTAACCCATCTTGTAAAAGAAGAAGAAGAAATGGGCTTGAAAGGTTTAACAAAAGAAATAAGTTGTTGGTTAGTGCCAGGAGGGAGATGGTCTTTCATTCTATTATCATATTCTTGCATACAGTTCCAAACACAAAGCTTTTTAGACATATCAAAGCGAGGATAGAAAATAAAATCTGACATAGTCTTGGTTCTTCTAACAATTTCAAATTTAGCACCAAACATATCATAAGACCTATAAGAAATATCGAGGCATTTGATATCAGAAACTCTACGGCAAGAAATAAGGCATAAGAGAGAAGCTAATTTAATAGAAAGGTATTTCCTATTAAGAAGGGAATTATCCGGCCAGGAAATAAAAAGATCAATAATAGATTTAACATCCCATAAGGACTGGTATTTAGGTCTAGGTGGTCTCTTAAGTCTAATGCTTTTCATGAGTCAACAAATAATAACATTTTTACCTACCGTTTTACCGTTGACAAGGGAATGACCGGCAGAGATAGCTGATCTATAACAATTAATAGATCTATAAGAAAGCCCTTTATCAAATTGTTCAACAAGAAAATTAACTATATGTACGACAGGAGCCTCCACGGGATCCAAGTACCTCTCCAGACACCAACAAAGCCATTTTCTCCAAATGTTGTTGTATCTATAATGTGTTCCTGGAGCCCAAGATTCTCTGAGGGGAGTTGCAGCTGATGACGAAAGGTCATACAATTTATTGGATCTCCTGACACTTTCCAAGCAAGAAGCTTCAAATTCCCTGAAAGAATTAGATGGTGATCTTCCCTGTCTGCGTTTGTAACCAGACCTTGGACCGCAGAAATTAAGAAGGGAATTTGGCAGGCCAGTTCCAGAGCTGTTGGGAACCAGGCTTGGGAAGGCCAAAATGGAGTTATCAGAACCAGTGAGGATTGGTCTTGTCTGACTTTCTGAAGAACTCTCTGGATCATTGCGAAGGGGGGAAATGCATAACCCCGTAGGTCTGACCAGGATTGAAGGAAGGCGTTCACTGCAAGAGCGCCCGGATCCGGCATCCAGCTGAAGTATTTCTCTAACTGGAAGGTTAATCTGCTGACAAAAAGATCCACATCTAGAGGACCCCAAAGGAAATTTAGGGTGTTGAAGATAAGAGGATTGAGTTTCCAATCGCTGAAATCTAGAAGGAATCCTGAGTTCCAGTCTGTGGAAACATTTGACTCTCCCGGAAGATACTCCGCTTTCAGGGAAATCTTGTGTTCCAGGCAAAACATCCAAAGCTTTTTGGCTAAATTGGAGAGGTCTGCTGATTTTGTACCGCCAAGGCGATTGATGTAAGAGACGGCAGAGATGTTGTCCATCTTGAGGAGAGTGTCTGAAGCTCATTAGAGCGTAGAGGCCTGCAGTGAGTTCTAGATAGTGTATATATCATGAGAAGTCTCTGAGGGGGACCACACGCCACCAGTGTTCTGGTTGAGAAAACATGCGCCCCAACCATGAAGACTTGCATCCGAGTCCAGAACGAATTCTGGAGTAGAGCCAAAAATTGCTCTTCAATTCCAAGCGTCCAAATTCTCCAGCCACCAGGATAGTTCTGACCTCGCTTCGTGATCTAAAGTTACGAAATCTCCGAACCAAAGGCCAGATCTGAGAGCTTTCCCTTTTATCCTCTGAAGAGCTCAGTAATTGAGAGGACCAGGGAAAAGGGCTTGAATAGAGGAGGAAGAGAGTAGGCCTAAGATTCTGGCTAACTCTCACAGGGAAAGAGATTCTTGTTTTAAGACAAATCTTATCTCCTTCCGAATTTTCAAAATTTTCTTCTGGGGAAGTTAAAGAAGACATTTGAGGTGTCTACAGTAAAGCCAAGGAATTCCAGGGATCTGGAGGGGATAGGGATAGATTTCTTGCAATTTATAATGAAGTCTAGGCTTTCTATGAGGTCCATTGAGGTCATCAGATCCAGCAAGATCTGTGAATGGTGTTGAGACATAATGAGGATGTCGTCAAGATATACGATTAGGCGAATACCTCTTTCTCTCAGAAGAGAGGCAATAGTCTTCATAATCTTGGTGAAACATCACGGGGCAGAGGAAAGACCGAAAGGAAGGGCCTGAAATTGAAAAAGACGATTGTTCCAAGTGAACTGGAGAAAAGGTTGATGTTCCTTGGCCATTGGAATGGTGAAGTAGGCATCTTTCAGACCCAATTTCACCAACCAGTCTCCTACTGGAAGAAGGTCTCTCAGGAGCTGGATTCCTTCCATTTTGAAATTACTGTAGACTAGGTATTTGCTTAATTCTCATAGATTTATTACTGGTCTCCAACCTTTTTCCTTTTTTTGAACAAGAAAGAGTGTGCTTAGAAACCTTCTTAAACACCATGGAACTTCTAAGATTGCGTCTTTCTGCAGCATGGAGGAAATCTCTTCCCCTACAATTTTTTGTTGATCTTCTGAAAGAGGTAGAGCTTTCGGAAGTGAAGATTGTATTGGAACATTGATAAAATCTATCTTGAAACCGCGAACGGTTTCCAAAACCCAAGGGTCTTGAGTTAGAGATTCCCATATGTAATAAAATAACTAAAGTCTGCCCCCTACCTTTGGAGGGGATGAAGGAAAAGGAAGAGGAGTACTTACTTTGAGTATTGGTGGTGGAGTTGTTTGAGAATCCACGTGATCTGGAACCTCTATAACGGGAATTTCTTACTCTTTGAGGGTGAAATTGATTGGAGGCAAAGAAGCCTCTTCCAGAACCTCTGTATCTTGAGTAGGGCCTCTGATTGCCTTGGCCGAAAGAAAGGCCCCTTCTTCCGGCCCGTCCAAAAAGGTTTAGGTTGAAAACTCTCTTAATATTAGATTGAGCCTTATCAAGGGCAGTGAACGTAGAAACATATTTGCCAATACATATGATCATCTCTTTGCCAAAAAAGAAGCCCTTTAGGGTTAGTGGATGATTCTCTCTCGGCCAAGGCACCTAAGTTTGGATTAACTTTTGTAAGTAAGGCTCTACATCTTTCAATATTGAGGCTAGAATTAGCATTACCCAGGAGTACTAAGGCTCTTTGACTCCAGCCTCTGATAAGGTCAACATCAAGGGAAGTTTCATTGATATGGCATTCTTCGGATAAATCTAGGATTCTGCTCAAGGGACCCAGGACATCCAGAAGCCGATCCTGGCAGCCTATAAAAGCTCTTTCCAAACCTTTTCTTGGGTCTCTACCCAATTTAAACAGAAACTTAATCAAATCGGGGTCTAGATTAGGGGTTTGGCAGACTTTATCCTGAATTGCCGGTCTAGGGCACTCGGACCTAAGGGTACTACGAATGTACTTTTCGAGAGAATTTCTTAGCCATCTCTGAATAAACTTGGCCACATGTTCCTGTGGAAACCATTGAGAGCTTCTGGGTTGGGAAATATTGAGGGGGAGAACATCTCGTCACCCCGGGGGGTTGAGGATAATTTCTTTTGAGGAGGAAGTAAGTTGTTTTTCAGGTTGAGTGTCAAAGTTAAGATCCTCATCGTCTAAATCCAGGACAAATTCATCATTAGGGCTATGAAAAATGATTTCATCTTCAGATTCAGTCTCTGGAGTATTAAGAGCTCTTTCAAAATTTGTGCCGCTAGGGACACCCATCTTATTGGCGCCGAGAAGGGCAGCCATAGTATTTGTGCCATGTCGGACACCTGTATAAATTGTGCCGCAAGGAACAGCAGTAGGTATCGAGGTGCGAGGACTTCCTTGAACATTTGAGGTGTAAGAACCTCCCAATGCATTTGAGGTGCTAGGACCTCCGATAGTGCTCCTCAAAGGCTCAGAGTGGTTAGATTTTTTGGCTCTTTTTCCGTAGGAAATATTATGTATACTGAGCTTGTCACTAAGATCGCCCTGATCATTAGAAAGGGATCTTTTAGAGGACATAACCTCTTTAAGAGTGTCCATCATAACAGACCTCATCTCCTTCTGAATACAATTTTTGAAAGATTCTTTAGGAATATATGAGCAGCGCCATCAGAGTCAAAGTCTGACATGACTGCTGAAAAGGAGAGTAATAATATAGCCACAAGAGTATTAAATAATTTGAAGGGCTGAAAAAAAGGAGATTAGGTTGGTAAAAAGAAAGTGCCAAGTCTAAAAGAGGATTTAAAGGGCTGTTGTATAATAGGTTTAAGAAAAAGATCATTCTCCTTGTTTTTTTTTATAGATATAGACAAAGAGCAAAATATAAATGAATTAAATTATCTCCCCCTTTTTTTTTTATGGCCAATTGATTTCCTAAAAAACAAGCGATGCGGGTAAAAATGTAGAGATCGGTAACATCACAGCGTCAGCCAGAGCCAAGTAACTGACTCGAGAGCTTGAGCAGCTGACGGTGTGTTTAGTTAGAGGAGTGCACCCTGGAAACACGTTGCCAAGGGGCACTCCTCTAATGAGGAAGGGAGCGATGTCGACACTCGAGACAGGAGCGGCCGGGGAATATCAAATAAAGAGCGTACGGAGCGCTTGGGGAGGCGGATAAAGAACGGGTGAGATAGTCGCTAAGGCAAGAACTAGGTCAGAAGTCAGGAAAGTGGCATGACAAAAAGACGGCTCGTCCGATTTTGATTTCGGCTCGCCCGACCTTAACTTTGGGGGTAAACCCTCAAGGGGGGGAGGAGGGGGCAGGTAGAGTGATGACTATATATTGGACATCTGAGGGAGGGAGGGTGGGAGAAGGGGGGTAAAAAACGATCCCCATTTTGAATCGGAAGAATCCAAGAACAAATAGGATAGGGCCAAAAGGCTTCTAGAAAGGGAAATAATGATTAAGGGGACATATTTACAAAACACAATATATATAAAACATTATAATATAGCAAACAGGAAGAAAGTAAGGATAGAAAACAGAACTTATCTGCTTGTGAGCCACATTTAAAAGAGGCAGTCTGTTTGCTGCTCATGCCTCTTGTAGCCTATGTTCATTCCATTCAGAATTGTTTTGTTTGTAATGTAGTGCGGCTGTTTGTGACTGCATTAAAAGGTTAATGCATAATGTAGCCTCCGGTCTTGTAATGAAATCACGCGATCACAGGAACTTGCATTTTTGTTAAGTGTTCTCCATCGATTTACTTTCTCTTGCGCTCATTGTATAGTGAGAAATGAATTCCCCTTACGCATCTGGATTAAATGTACAGTAGTGGAAATGGAGTTTAATGAGCACACAGTCACGCAGTGAGATTTAAGAACGCTCTGAAGTTAGGCAACCCTTCACTATGTTCAATAATGAAAGTAATTAGCAAAATGTTGAACAATGTTATTAAGTCTCCCAGTTTTCTGATTTTACAGATCTTCCTGGTAGATTCAAACTGAAAACGATGTCCCACTCCCGCCCTTTATCTGTTTTTAAATATGGATAAAAAAGTCAAATACCTGTTTTTCCGATTGATTCTCAAAGCTCTAAGGCATCATCTCTAGGCCGATACCTCTGCTTGACAAGTCATGCCATGGGGTTCAAAAAATGGAAAAGGCTTACTAGCACGCGTGTCGTTTGAAACCACGACTGCAGGCGCTTTTCTTGTTCCATAAATTGTGTCCCTGAAATAGCAGGTGCAAGCAAACTGAAACTAATGCATAGCCACTCCCCTAAGGTCGCCTCGGCCTTACCCAATTAGGAAGCCTAATTCACGGAGGAGAAAGGGAGTGCTGCATTTGTTACCAACCCCTGCACTCAGTGCACTGTGCGCCAGCCCTGCCCCTTCCCATTATATTGAATGGCGCTCCACTGACCGCACCCTGGGCCAATTCATTAGCGCCCCATTTGAAATCCCTGCACTGCCGCTTTGCCAGCCACTCCCACAAGGCGGATGTCACCCCTCCTCGCTTGTGCCTCGAGGGCGAGGAATAGTCCTTGCCCAGCGCCCAGCTTTGCACATGCGTACATTGCAGATGAAGACTCTTCGAGGCAAGTAAAGAACAATTTGATTTTACATAGTTAACTTTCACGGGGTGCACCAAGCAGTGAGCACTTTAAAACTGCTCCATAGAGGTCATCCTCTCCCTTTAGTTCCAATGTTGGTTGGTAGGGCAACGCCCCCTACGCCCCTTAATACCAGCCGCCCCTGTTCGAAACAGATAAAACCTGGACTGATCTGCAGTGGTAGCTGGAGAATATGACACTTGAAATGTTTTATTATTAATATTTGTACCCCCGAGGTCAGAAGACCAAACATTGGAACTGTCGGGAGCAATGATACTGCAAGTTGCCCCTTAGTTCTACCCACCCAACTGTATAGGCCACACAGCACTAGACATTAGATGATGGAAATAACACAACTAAAAACATTTACACATGCACTGGGACTGTAGGATATATGGAAGCATAGAAATTCCAGTGCTTCTCAGTTGTTCTCCTTTTTCTTGGGGGCACACAACTCCATCTCAAGACTACACTATCTTGTTGCACCAACTGAACAATGTGGAAGGTTCAGGGATTCGTCTCGCAAGGGGCATATTTGAGCATTCATCAATAGTGGTGACATTTTTCTAATAAAAACAAAACACCTTTAGATTAAACAAATGGAGATTAGAAGCATGGGAGTTAAATGACTGGTAAGTGGTAAAACATTTTTATATTTTAAAAACAAAAAACTAATGACCCTGGCACCCTTTTTATGAGGTTCAGAAGAGATGTGCTGATTTGAGGATTAAGATGGAACCATAATTTCGGAAGATGTTATTTTGTTATATGCTGATGATGCATTCCTTTATTTAGCAGACCATGTGATATCCATTGAAAACATTCTGGACATGGTAGCCAAGAATGGCAGTTTCCCAGGCCTTTCCATCAAGGGGGCTAACTTAATACTACTTCTGATCACTGAATAATTGCCCCACCCCTTCGAGGGTTGACCCTGTCCCAATAACATTGTTAACCCTCGCTACTAGGCCTTCCCCCCGTGCTAAGCCATATTTTTGGGTTATTTTGGGTAGTTCGCGCTTAGACCCCTGTAACCTTTTGACCACATAAGGTATCCATGCCAAATTAACATCCTTTTCTTCCAACATCGTGGGGATTCTAAAGGTACCCGGGGTTTGTGGATTCCCTTAGAGGGGACCCAGTAATTAGCCAAAATACAGATACATTTTGAGGGTTTTTTTTAGAAGGGGAAAAATGTGCTGCAAATGAAAGCGTCTGTTTTTTCACCTGCAAATGGTATCAACAAAGGGTTTGTGGGGCTGAAATCACCATTTTCCAAGCCTTCAGGGACTGACAGACTTTTGTCAGAAAACCAACATTTTTTACACCGTTTTGGCATTTTACTGGGACATAGCCTATTTTTGAGATTTTTTCTGCTTTCAACCTTCTTCCAGTTAATGGTAGAAATGGGTATGAAAGCCATAATGGATCATGATAAGCTGTACGTTTCAGAAAAGTAGACACGATTCTAAATTCAGCAAGGGGTCATTTGTGTGGCTCCTTCAAGGTTTCTTTATAGAACCTGACAGTTGAAAACAGGAAAAATTGAAATTGAGCTGAAAATAACAGCCATTTGTGCCAAAGTTTTTCACCTGTAACACCTTCTAATTATGACAGATGTTTGAAAGTAATATACTGTTACATCCGCTGGACCTTTCTGGTTGTGGGGATATATAGGACTTGTAGCTTCACCAAGAACCCGACAAACCCAGAGTCAATATCTGAGCAGCCCCTTGCAATGTTTTTTTATTATGTACCGGGTACATAGCGATTCATTTGGGAAAATATATACAGTGAAAAATCGGGATGAAAGACACCTTTGTATTTCTAAAATTGGAACAATACATAGAGTTTAGAAATAGTAGCTATTTGCACATTTCCAAAATTGTGAGCAGCTATACTAGCATGAGAATTATAGGACATTTTTCAAAGTGACTTCTTTTTTACACATTGTCTTTCATTTGGGAGGCAGAAATGCATCGAAAGTCAATAGCTAATAACAGTTGCTCTATAATTCTGTGTTACCCTAAGTCTCCAGATAAAAATGGTACCTCACTTGTGTGGGTAGGCCTAATGCCCGCGACAGGAAATAGCTCACAACGCAACGTGGACACAATTATTTTTATAGTGAAAACTGACCCTTCTTTTGCAAAGTGCCTAGCTGTAGATTTTTAACCCTAGCTCTGTCGGCACCTTGGGAAACCTAGCAAACCTATACATTTTTGAAAACTAGACACCAAGGGGAATCCAGGATGGGTGGAAAGTTCTGGAATCTGAGTGGATCCATAAAATTCCACCCGCCCCATATTCCTCAAAGCCTTCCAAGAAAAATGGTACCTCACTTGTGTGGGTAGGCTTTGTGCCTGTGACTGGAAATGGCCTAAAATGCAACGTGGACACACCACATTTTCACAGTGAAAACGGACCCATTTTTTGCCAAGTGCCCAGCTGTAGATTTTGAACCCTAGCTATGCCAGCACCTAGGGAAAGCTAGCAAACCTATACATTTTTTAAAACTAGATATTCAGTGAAATCCAGGATGGGAGACTTGTCTGGCTCTCACGAAAAAAAACACATTTTTCTCACATTTCTGTGGTGGAAAGTTCTGGAATCTGCGTGGATCCACAAAATTCGACTCACTCTGCATTCCCCATAGTATTTTTCAGAAAAAATGATACCTCCCTTGTGTGGGTAGACCCAGTGCCTGCAACAGGAAATGGCCCAAAACGCAGCATAGACACATCACATTTTCACAATGAAAACTGAACCTTTTTTGCAAAGTGCCTACCTGTAGATTTTGAACCCTAGCTCTGCCAGCACATAGGGAAACCTAGCAAACCTATACCTTTTTTAAAACTAGACACCCAGGAAAATCCAAGATGGGGTGACTTAACTGGCTCTCACCAGGTTCTGTTACCCAGAATCCCTTGCAAATCTCAAACTTTGTCAACAAACACATTTTCCTCACATATCTGTGGTGGAAAGTTCTGGAATCAGTGTGGATCCACAAAATTCCACCCCCCACATTCCTCAAAGTCGTCTGAGAAAAGTGGTACCTCACTTGTGTGGGTAGGCCTATTTCCCGAGACAGGAAACGGCCCACAACGCAACATGGACACACCATATTTTCACAGTGAAATTGACCCTTTTTTTGTAAAGTGCCTAGCTATAGATTTTGAACCCTAGCTCTGCCGGCACCTAGGGAAACCTAGCAAACCTATACATTTTTGAAAACTAGACAAGCAGGGAAATTTAGGATGGGGTGACTTGTCTGGCTCTCACCAGGTTCTGGTATCCAGAATCCCTTGCAAACCTCAAACTTTGTAAAAATAAACACATTTTCCTCACATTTCTGTGATGGAAAGTTTCTGAATCTGCATAGATCCACAAATTTCCTTCCACCCAGTGTTCCCCTTGGTCTCCCGAGTAAAATGATACCTCAATTGGTTTGCAGGGGATTCTGAGTAGGAAAACGTTGGTAGGACATTTGTGCCGGCACAGTGATCCCACACAAAAATGTGTGGAAGAAATGCTTTTTTCAGCTAAATTTTGTATTCTGGGTAGGGAAACATTGGGGATCCACACAAGCCATACCTCACTAGACTCCCCAGGGAGTCTAGTTTTCAGAAATGTGTGGATTTGGTAGGTTTCCTAAGATGGCCACGAGACCCGGGCCAAACCAACAGGCTCTCCCCTGCAAAACCAGGTATTTTTATGATAGGTAATTTTGAAGACTCCACAGTACGATTTGGGCCATTTCCTGTTGCAGCCACTATGTCTACCCACACAAGTGAGGTACCAATTTTATCAGGAGACCTGCGGGAATGCTACGTGGTAGGAAATTGGTGTCAGCCTGGTGAGCCCACAACTTTTTCACACAGAAACTGAGGAAAATTTGATTTTTTTCAGCTAAATTTGAGATTTGCAGGGTATTGTGGGTAGGGAATTGTTAAGGGATCCATGCAAACCATACATCAGTGGACTCCCCAGGGTGTCTAGCCCTTTCATTGCTAGGCCTTTTCCCCCCTGTGCTAAGCTTTTTTTTGGCTATTTGGGGTAGTTCGTGCTTAGACCCCTGTAACTTTTTGACCACATAAGGTATCCACACCAAATTTGTGTCCTTTTCTTCCCATATCATGGGGATTCTAGAGGTACCCAGAAATTAGCCAAAATAAAGGTACGTTTTTTGGGGGGAGGGGGTGTAAAAAAGTGCTGCATGGGCGGGGCTGGATAAGAGAGCTGGTTGCAGAACAGGGCTTTGTACCTGCACGGCGCCGGGAGGAAGGAATGGTCCGTTATGTTATGTTAAAAATCCTTATAGAGTGCTCGTACACCAATTAGTTTCTTGGCCCCAAACTTAGGAATTTTACTGGGACCTCATGTAATTAGTAGTCAACAATCTACTTGTAGGCTTGTATAAATAGCCAGGTCTTAAGAAGTCTACAGAATCTACCAAATTCAGTGCAGGTTCTGATGTCCAAGGGAAGAGTGTTCCAGAAGCTGGGGGCCAATACTGCAAACCTGCAGCTGCCTATTTGTTTCCGTTTATAGGAAGGAATGGTTAAGAGGTTCTTGTGGCAGGTTTGGCTTGCCTGACGGTACTTTTCTATTACATGCGGCGGTGGTGGCAGCGTTGCAAAAACATTGGAGGGGCGGGCTTGCCGAGCCGGAAGTGACCATGGCATGCCAATACGTGGTGATGGCAGCGGGCACTACTAAAGCGGTAACTTGCCTCCACTCGGGAATGTTGAATGAGGGGCTGGTACCGCTACTGGCTCTGAAGTCGCGATGGGAGGACAGAATAGGCAAACCCATACCGGACTCGGACTGGGGCCATATCCTGAGGCGGACGTGGAAGGGTACGAGAAACGCACGATTCCAACAGGTGCATTTCTTCATAGTACATAGGGCATACCTGACCCCGGAGAGGATAAAGCGATATTTCCAAGTTCAAGACGCAAAGTGCCCACGATGCTTGGCGCCTGAGGTTGATTTGGATCACATGTTATGGGGATGTCCGAAACTAGGGACGTACTGGCCGGAAGTGGGGGAACTCTTGAATGCGGTAACGGATAGGGAGGTGGACTTTGATATGGCAGCGTGTCTACTGCTCTGGTTCCCTCATACTAAACACACGAAAGTTACGAGTAAATTTATTGATTTGGGACTCATGCTAGCTCAGAGAGAGATAACTTGGCACTGGAAATCTAAAGAAGGCCCATCAGTGAGGAGATGGATGAATGAGCTGTTGAAATGGTCAGGCTGTGAAAGCGTTGTCAGACTGCGGCAGGCTACTAGACTTGGCAAGGAGAGCGGCTTGGAAATGGCGAGAGCTTGGGAGATGGTGGTTCAAGCGTTGCGTGATTACATGGTAGAGGATGAAGTGGAGGAGCAATAACGGATAAGGATTCCATGTACATTTAGTGATTGCAAGCAACTCCTGATGAGTAATGGACCCCAGAGTTAGTACGGATTTAATGTCCCCGCATTAGCAGCAGTTGAGGGGGGGGTAAGGGGGGGGGGAAGGGGCGTTTTAAGGGAGGTGGTTCAGCATAGCGACACGGACTAGAATCGGAGGCTGGAACTTAGGACAGACCCAGGAGGTGGGGGGCACCCGAGGAGGTAAGCAGGCTACCTAGCAGTAATACCGGGGGGATCTGGGTGGAGGATTCTGGAATGATATGGGTTGGTCTGTATCTGAAAGGGTAGGGGTTGATGACGGTGACCCCCTGAGGACTCTGAGCCTGCTGGTTGGTGCATGACGGGGGGGATGTTAGGGGGATAAAAAGCGGATACTGAACGGTGCAGCTGACCGAATGTCTGGGAAAGAAATACGCGGTAGCATCTTCTTGCGAAGGATAGACCTGGCGCGCCGCCCAGCCTCCGGGATGTGGGCTGATTGGCTGTGTACGATATACTTGTCGCTTTCAGGTTTGTGCTGTTATATGTGTAATGGTTGGCCTATTCTGAGGTCTTGTATCTGATTCTGCAATAAAAATAAATTAAAAAAAATAAAATAAAAAAAAGAGGTTCTTGTGGCAGAGCGTAAGCTCCGTGCGGGTAGGTATATATAAATATATACACCATGCAAGGCTTTAAATATGAGACAGCCAACTTTAAACACACATCTTTGCGGAATGGGGAGCTAGTGTAGCTCTTTCATAGTGGGTATGATGTGTTCCCATCTATGGTGTTGGGAGATCAGCCTTGCTGCCTGGTTCTGAACCATCTGCAGTTTTTTTGTGAGATAGAGCGGAATGCCAAAGTAAAGAGAATTGGCATAATCCAGGTGAGATTTTACAAGGGCTAAAACCACCTGGATTAAGGCTTCCCAAGTGAGTAATCTCCTAATCTTCCTTATCTTCTTCATCTGAAAGAAAAAAGTGGAGGTCACAGCTCCTATCTGGGATTTCATAGTCAGATCACTATTGATGATCACTCCCAGGCTTTTAGCTGATGAAGAAGGGTTAGGTGGAGAGCCTAGTTCACTTGGCCAGAAATGTGCGTTCGAGGGGTTCAGGGGACTGCCTATCAGAATCACTTCTGTTTTATGAGAGTTCAGTTTTAACTGGTTGTTGTTCATCCAGTCACGTATATGTAACATTGTTACCTGGAATTCAGATATCGAGTCAGATGAATTATCGATTGAGAACACCAGTTGCAGGTCGTCTGCATAATTATAAGTGCACACCTTCCTATTTTTCAAGGAGTGAAGTAAGGGAAGAAGGTAGAGATTGAATAGATGAGGGGACAATAATGAGCCCTGTGGCACTCCACGTCGTTGCCATTTTGGGTGCAGAGAATTGTGAGAGACGCACCGACTGAGTGTGTTCCTCAAGAAATGACTCAACCCAATTGGATGCCAGCCCCTTAATACGGCCATCCTGACACGCTCGATCAGAATACAGTGATCGACCATGTCAAATGCTGCTGACAAATCCAGCAGCACCAAAGCCTGGGGGGAGCCCTTGTCGCCTTCCTTTTGAAGCATATCCAGTACAGTGAGTATTACTGCCTCCGTAGAGTGGGCTGAGTGGAACCCTGCTTGGTTAGGATCAAGGTACTCCGACTGCTCAATAAAAGTACAGAGACATTTGGCCACGTGAGGTTCCAATATTTTGGTCAAGTGACAGCAACACAGACAGCTTACCTTGACGAAGTAAGTGTAGAGGCGGGGGCTCCCTGGAGGATGTGTGTTAACATGTTTGGCTATGACATTGTCCAGCTTAGTAAAGGACGCCCAGAGATTCTGGGTCAATCTGACTCTAGTTTTTCTCGATAACCATCTTGCTTTTGAGATCAGATTGTGACGGATGTTTCACTGAGAGCATGACTGCTAGAGCGCTTGCTATTGAAACACATGAACTGATTTACGTCTTCATTTATCTATCCTAATGTCCCGCAGAGTGTGGCTATAGGGGGCTGTTTTCACTCCCATGCCATTTCAGGTTTGGAATTGGAAAGAACTCGGTAAGATCGACAGAGTGGAGGGTGTTGCTCTTCTCTCCCAGCATTGATGCCTTACCTATTTATACGACTGAACCACACTACCAATCTATCATGCACCAGCGATAGTATACTCTAGATTAAAAAAATGCCAATACTAGCAGGACTGGTCTCTGTATTGGATGACTGACAACATATCGGAATCACATTTCCCTATTCTTATAATGGTAAAGACAAAGATATTGAAAAAATATATTGTTTCACACTGTTGTTAAAAACATACATAAATATTGATTATATATATATATATATATATATATATATATATATATATATATATATATGATCAACAAAGTTCAAAGAACGCTGCGCACTCCGGCCATAATTACTGATGGATTTTTTTATTCAGATCATTCCAATTAGAGAAAAACTGAAAAATGAGTTTCAGCCACCTGGCCTTCGTCAATGTCAGTAATTACAATCAAAAACACCCTTTTAAACAAATAATACATCTCATTGGTTCACAGTGAAATCCAAAATCAAAATCAGAAATGTATTTGGTAGTTAGACCACGCATTTAAAATTAAAAACATGTTGGCCATTTTAACACTATCTTTCAATAGAGCTCAATACAATTCATTTGTTTGTAGCCAGCTACACAAGTGTGACGATAGTGTGGTAGTAAATTAAAATTATGTATAACTCATAAATAAAAATCAATCATAAAAATCAATCACACGAGCAATGTCTTAAAGAAAAATAAATATATATATATATATATATATATATATAATTAAAAGTAGTGCATCTTAAATATTTTAAAATATACGATTAATATAATATTAATTGGATAAATCTCACTAATATTTAATACTATATATAAATATATACCTATATAAACACACTTACATATATATATGTGTGTGTGTTTATAGATATATATATATTCACTGAAAAAACCATAGGTTATAGACCATATATAGTTAGGAATTAGCATTTAAAAAACCTTATTTTACTCACACAAAACCATTGAAATTCCATATATAGTTAGTTGCACTAACTATATATCGCGCACCCGCAATCCACTGCTGATCATGTCACATATTACATCATTCATGACATGGTCAGTGACATCACTGATGACATCACTGATGACATCTCAAATGACATCACTGATGACATCACTGATGACAACATCCAGTGACTGTATGTTTCTGTAAAGTTAAAATATGTCTTACATATTGAAGAATGAGTGGATGTATAAGTGTCTGGATGAAGGATTTAGTAGGTGCGTGACTGACTGTATGAGTGAGTGATTAAATGTGTCTCACTGAATGCATGGGTTAGTGACTAAACTGTCTTAATTTGTGCATCATTATGTCTGTTGTGATGTAAACTGCTGCATGTGTTGATCATTAGCTATACGAGAGGCTATATGTGTTATTAATTGGTTGCCCAAGTATTTCTATGGGAGATTGAGTTTGTGTGGGGGTGGCTGGAAGGTGTGTGACTCTATGCATAGATGTGTGAGCAGTTTATTCACTAGGTGTATGAGTTCAAGACTGCATGTGGAAACAGCTACATGGGCAGTTGACTGTGTGCATGAGTGTATTGATGAGTGAATGGATATCTCAATGCTACATGTCATAGTAAGTACATATGTAAAACACAGTACATGTGAGAGTTGGCATATATAAATAACTGTGCATGAGAGCCACTGAATGAGTGAGTGGTTGTATCGATCATTGTGAACTTGTATCAGGGATTGTATAAGAGAGTAAATATGTGTTAGTATATGTTTCAATAAGTAAGGTGTGTTTAACTGTATAGTTGAAGAAATGGAGGTGAGATTGTTTCTTTGCATGACTGACTGGGTGTGTGAGTAACTCCATGGATGAGTGGCAGTGTGTGAGTGTCTGTATACACTGAGTGTATCTAAGGTTATATTAGAGTCTGAAGAGGTTTATCGTATTAGCACAAGAATGATGTCAAATGAGACGTCATCAGTGATGTCATCAGTGATGTCATTTGAGATGTCATCAGTGATGTCATCAGTGATGTCACTGACCATGTCATGAATGATGTAATATGTGACATGATCAGCAGTGGATTGCGGGTGCGCGATATATAGTTAGTGCAACTAACTATATATGGAATTTCAATGGTTTTGTGTGAGTAAAATAAGGTTTTTTAAATGCTAATTCCTAACTATATATGGTCTATAACCTATGGTTTTTTCAGTGAATTTCAATGGTTTTTTAATAGCAAATATCATAAGCTGTCGAATGTCAAGTACGTGGTAAGTAAAAACATTTTCGTGTTTATGCACACTGATCTGCTTTGAATGCTGCCCCCCACCCCTCATTTCTATTAGGAGTACTCTCTCTTTGCAGATAGTGAAGGGTAGTTAACGCAGGCCTTTGCCCCCGTTGCCCCCGTTGTAATCCGTCGTGCCTGCTTCTCTCTCCATTTGATTGATTGTTCTCTTTGGTTCATTCTCTATTTACAAACAAGCACAGAGTCGCAATACTCTGTTTAGTCTTTGCAGATAGCGAAAAATCGTGTAAAAAAACAAAAGGAATCGAGCAAAATCAGTAGGCCACTAATGGGATCTCTTTTTGACCTCCCTAAAATAGAAACATTAGGAACAACCTGTTGATAATACCAATGTGTATGTACATAAGCGGCGTTCATTTGTGTTCACAGTACCCCTTGTTGATTGTTTGAATCGAGCATTGAATTGTTCGAAGTTGATTCTCTTAAGAATCTTCTCTGCCTGCAAACGAGGAAGAATAGGAATATTCTCTCTCCCTTTGCAGATAGTGAAGGGTAGGTAACGCAAACCTTTAACACGTCGTGCCTATTTCGTTCCTCATTGATTGATTGTTTCCCCAAACATTGACTGTTTGGGAATTGGTTCTTTTTGGAGGTATTCCCTGTTTGCAAATATACGTAGGAAAATCTTTGCAAATAGTGAAAGGGTAGGTAATGCGGACCTTTCTCCCCCGTTGTAATCTGTCATGCCTATCTACTCCCCACTGATTGATGCACCTGTTTCACCCGGACCATTTACTAGAGATACGTCATCTGGCCCGACCAGAGAGCACCCCTAGTGAAAAGGACATATGCAATAATAACGAAGTGATCACTGTATCCTGTTAACAGAAACTTTAGCATGAAACAACCTGGAAAGAAAAGAATAGGAAAACGAAAATCAGTAGGCCACTGATGAACATGAACTTTTATTAAACAACGAACAAAGAAACGATAACATAACGTAATGATAAAACCTATTAATGTCCTAGAAACAAGAAAACGTTAAAATATGCCAGTGGTGAGAGACCAGAAAAACAGTAAGAGAAACCAAATCACCCCTCGCTGTCCCACCGCCTGCCACGCCAAAAAAATCGATAGACTAGGGAAAATGCAAGTCAGTAGAACATCCGCCCCCACTCTGGAAACTTCCAAGGTGGGGCAGGGTTGCGGCTACGCCCAGCCGGGAGCAGCCCATATAAGGCGGGTCCTGCTGCCACGCCTCGGCCAGGAGATCCTAACGTAGGGTGTAGCCGGAGGAGAGGCCGAGGCCAGCGGGACCCGGCCAGGGGATTGCCTTTACAACGCTGAAGAGTTGCAGGGGGGGGGAATATCTCCTCGACCCTCCCCTCTCTCTCCCAGTCCGGCCGCGGTGGCCCTTGACAGTTTCAGGTAGTCCCGCCACATGCTCTTCCGGTCCGGCCACCAACGGTCGGGGGGCCGAGGCCGACGGGATCCGGCTGCAGCCGATAAACCAAGAAACCCGTTCATGGGGCCAGAGCCAGGGGCGTCCGGCCGACATCTACCGGAAGCCCGGCCCGAAGACGGACGGGACACTTCTTCTTTCTTGAATAATGGCTGCGACAACACTGGGGGGGGATGTCTTGCACATGCCTCCGACCGCCCCCCTCGTCCTCATCGCCTGGTCCAGCCATAACAAATCTCAAGCGAGACGCCGTGGGGTGCACTGGGAGGGAGAGACGGTGCGAACAGGCCTCTCCCGCCTCCCCAGGTGGAGGCTTCCCAGCTGCACCCTCAGCGCTCCAGGCGCCCGGAAAAGGGTTCTTCCACTGTGGCCATGCTGCAACGTCTCGCCCGGCAGGGTGGATCCCGTCCGCTCATTTGACCCCGCGATCGCCAGTAGCTACCGAACTCTCAAAATGGCGGTCGACCTGGCAAGAGCGGGCCCAGCATAAAGAAATGGCCGGTCACTGGTTGACTCCACCACCGTAGTCCTCCACGACCTTGAAGATTCTAGAGGAGCCGCGGGAGTCTCCGACCCCCGATGGGGAATGACTGCCATGATCGCCCGTGGAGTGACGAAACTGTATCCGCGGGACGTCGGCGCTCCCATGCTGGCGCCAGCCTCACTTTGAATTACTAGAATCCTGCAGACCTCAGTTCCGGTGAAAGCACAGTGTGACCCGGTAGGAAAAATTGTTGCACCCCCTCCCCTTTTTGACTGATAGTTCAAACCACCGATCCTTTCCTTTGCCCTTTTAACGGAACTTTGGACTGCCTCCCCCTCTTTTACATTTTCTAGAGAAAACAAAACATTAACCACTACATTAGCATAGCAGTTGACACCAGAACTGTTTTCAAATTGAAAACCAACAACATCTTCAACAGAATCCTTTTTGTTTCTGCTGTGACCCTGCTACAGCACAGGCATTGTCCCCAGCAGTAATTCTGCAATGCCGGTAAGAATAGCTGTGGTGCCTACTGGACTCACTCACCCCCGCGGCGCCCCACGCCGTTATTTGCTGGGCGGCAACTTACTAGACATCACTTTCGTGCCATCTAGATTTCAGCGCGTTCTGCTGCCTTGGAACTATTCGCACAACAGACTGCTACTGACGACCCACCCCCAGGCAACATCTTCTGAATTTTCATAATTTGAAAGATCTAGTAACATGTCCTCATCAGGAATTCAAAAGAAATTGCCACGGTCTCTTCGTTGTTTAAATGTTTTTACTGTTTTTGTTTTGTTGTATATATTTATATGTTATTAAAGTTTTATATTCCTACTACTTTGTTGGAGTGCTATATATTTTTAATGTGACACATAATTGTAAAAACTTTGATGTACAAAGAGTCATTCCTGGAATCTTCCGCTTCAGGCTCGGTCCCCTCCCCAATCACAATACAGGATGGTTTTCAGATAGTAGGAACACGTGTGGTGTGACGGATCTCATCGGGTGTGGGCCTTGATCTACTATAACTCCTTTGAAGAGGGGTGATTCTTTACAGCTGGGGCCATAAACTACATCTGCAGGGCTAGGTGATAGCCTGGACAATCGGACACAGAGGAAGAGGAGTGTCAGAGGGTGCGGTAGTGAATAGGGCGAAAGGGAGGTGTCGGGCGGGCACAGAGTGTGATTTTCAGGGAAGAGCAGCGCAGATGGGGGGAGGTTTATTGCCGATGCATAAGACCGAGAGCGGGGGTGACCAGTGCCTGGGGAAGATGCTTGCGAGGGTGGGGAGCCATGCTACGAATCGACAGCGTGCAGAGAGTGGGTCTGGTCAAGGCATCTAAAATGGCTGCCGTGCACGACAAAAGTGTGGCATTTCAAAAAAGGCAAGATGGCGCAGACAATGTTTTTCAACACTTCCTCATTTCCTTCAAATCGAACGTTAACAGACGTTGGTGCATATTACCAAAGTTAAGCGATATTTATCGCTAACGATGCTTACCAACGAATTTTTTACCGCTAAGCATCGTCAGAAATTATCGAAGATAAACCTTGCTATTATCAAGGTTTATCGCAAATGCGATAATAAACGGCCGCAATGCATGAATATCGCTAAAAAGTCAGCGATATTCATGCATTACCGAGCTAATGCTCTTAGCCATGTTATCCACCTCCCATTGGATAACATGGCTAAGAACTGCTCAGGGCAGGTGTTAGCTTTTGGAGATAATCGCGCTTAGCGCGAATATCTCCAAAAGTTGGTAATAGGAGATAGATATCTTGCATGTTGTAATGCAAATTATTGTGGTATATGGAACTCATACCATAATCTCTCAGGAAAGCAGAAACTGATCCTTTTGGGACCGCCTAAAAAGGCCTAGGGGGTGAGGGGTACTCTACTTTGCCCCCTTTTCACGTTCCGAACTATTTTATTTTACTCTCTTCTGTAATTACACAAAATAGCAGCGATAAGATGCATCGGAGACACACAGTGAGAGAAAGGAGGCCGGAGATGAAGAAGAGATGTCAAATACACATTGGAGATAATATAGTGGCAGAAGGGAAGTAAATATGAGTAAACTTACCATGTAACATAAAAATGTTGCATTCTATACTATAAGTCTCATTTTATACTACAATCACTTCGCTACAACCTCATAAATTAAAAATAAAAATGAATAATGTCTCAAACAATTTTTGATTTCTAAATATAAATTTATTCTTCAGAATTTTCTAAATTTGAAAGAACTAGTAACATGTCCTCATCAGCAATTTCCTCATGAAAAGTCTGCAATGATGATTCTTGTAACTCTATGGTCTCCAAACATTCGATAAATTCGCCATCAACAGATTGATCAAAAAAATCATTCAAGTCATCTCCTCCTTGTGACAATATTTCATTATTGGTGCTGTCAATTTCAATCAATGTAGTGGAATCATTCAAGTCATCTCCTCGTGACAATATTTCATTATTGGTGCTCTCAATTTCAATCAATGTAGTGGAATCATTCAAGTCATCTCCTCCTTGTGACAATATTTCATTATTGATGCTGTCCATTTCAATCAATCTAATGGAATCATACAAGTCATCTCCTCCTTGTGACAATATTTCATTATTGGTGCTCTCAATTTCAATCAATGTAGTGGAATCATTCAAGTCATCTCCTTGTGACAATATTTCATTATTGGTGCTGTCCATTTCAATCAATCTAATGGAATCATACAAGTCATCTCCTCCTTGTGACAATATTTCATTATTGGTGCTCTCAATTTCAATCAATGTAGTGGACAATTCAAAAGAAATTGCCACGGTCTCTTCATTGTGAGCCATTTTATTTTGAAATTGCTTGCTGTAAATTGCAGAAAAAAATAATCACTTTCATTTATCGTTTTTAGTAATACATAATATAAAACTAACTTTATCAAGTATTTAGTATAACAGAAGGACTGCAAATAAATAACAGAAAACATTTTTCAAATTATCTTCAAGTGTACAACATAGTTCCCCTTACAAATTAACAACTCACCTTTTTAAAAGTAGGAGAAGTGTTAGTACTGTGTAAATCAAACACCAGAAATTCACCACCAAAAATTCCTCACAAATGTACCTCAGACAGTAGTATCACAAAATGGCTGTGGTTTCCTCTCATTTGACATATATACATAACCAATTAACTTTCATCACACACAAATACAAAACCAAAGTAACATTTTAATTGGTTCTAAATTTCAACACTTTCAAATGTGTTTTCCCCATGCAATTTTCCATAGGACATTTACATACGTCTACAGCCTGAATGGCTGAACGGAATTACACCAAACTTGGCAAAATGGTACATCAAACCTAAGAGGTCAGGAAGGATCTACTATGCCCCCTTATGGTAATTTCCCCCTTCGCTTTGGCCTCCTCTTGTCTCTCAATCCTACCGAGAGACAAGATGGCGGCCGCTACGGACTGTTTGGAATGTTGACAGACGCCGGAGAACCAATCAGCTTCGCAAAGCTCCGTAACGCGAAAAGTACGCGAAGCGGAGCGCTGTTACAGATATATATCTTTTTTTGAACGTTAATTTCTCAAAATCCACTGGAGCACATATATTGAGACCTAGCAAAGGCACATCGGGCTACCAGTCCCTAATATTTTGCCAAGTTTCGTGCAAATCCATTCAGCCGTTCGATTATTATTATTATTTTTTTTTTTTGCCCCGCGGGGCCCTTTTAAAACCTCCACATCAAACCTAGGGGGTCAGCGAGGATCTACTATGCCCCCTTATGGTCATTTGCCCCTTCCCTTTGGCCTCCTCTTGTCTCTCGATCCTACTGAGAGACAAGATGGCGGCCGCTACGGACTGTTTGGAATGTTTACAGACGCCGGAGAACCAATCAGCTTCGCTACACAAAGTTCCGTTGCGCGAAAAGTACGCGAACTGGAGCGCTGCCCGGTCCGCTGTTACAGATATATATCTTTTTTTGAACGTTAATTTCTCAAAATCCACTGAAGCACATATATTGAGACCTACAAAAGGCACATCGGGCTACCAGTCCCTACAATTTTGCCAAGTTTCGTGCAAATCCATTCAGCCGTTCGGGCTAAAAGTGAGGCCAACCGCCCTATGGAAAACTCAATGTTAGAAACACGTTTTGGGACCCCCCTTTTTTCTCGGCCCCCCCTTGACGAACCCCCCCCAAATTTTCAAGGGCTGCTCAGAAACAAAATGTGCCATTTTCCTGAAAATTTCAGCCAATTCCGTCCACAAACGCCAAAGTTATTAGACATAGAATTTTCAAAAATCCCATAGGGAAAAAATCCTAACTATATATACCTACTGGCGACCGCCAGTAGGTAATATATATATATATATATCTATATATATATAAATAATTTAACACAATTATTAAAAATATATACTTGACATTAAAAAAGTCTTTAAATCTTTAAACTTACTACTATAAAAAGCACATTATATATATAAAAGTTTTTTCTTTACATGAAAGAGAAAAAATATTTACTATTCAAAAATTACAGAAAAATTTGTTATAAACAAAAAGACATTTACAAACAAGTTATGAAATGTTGATGAACAAATAAAAATATGAAAAAATGCTATTAAATTATAAACAAATATTAATAACAAAAATGTGTGACCAATATTAGGAATTGTATTGGAGACTGGGTATAATATATACACTATTCCCACTCCAGGATATACAACAGTAAAGAAAGTTTAGGACTTCTGAAGGGTTAAATATATTTTTCCCTCTCCAAACCGTGCAACAGTTTGGAAAGCGTTGTACTTTGGAGGGATCAAATGTACTATTCCCGGTCCATTCTCTGCAACAGTAGAGGAAAATGTCGGACTTCAGAGGAGTTGTACCCACTCCAATTTGTGCAACAGTAGGGAAAGCGATGGACTTTGGAGGGGTTAAATTTACTATTCCCACTCCAGTCTAAGCAACAGTAGATAAAGTACTTCAATTCAAACACATTAGGTGCCCTATTTATGAAGCCAGTTGTGTCGCACTTGTGATGCAAGCGCGATGCAACTCAAAAATGATATCTATGAAGCCACGCAAGGCCACTTTGCATGACCCTGAGTGGATTCATAAATGTGGAGCACTGCAACGCAGCACAAACCACTGCGTTGTGTTACTCTGCCCAGGGAAGACGTTCAATGGGCATTGTATGGGTGTTCCCACGCAACTCCCGTGGTTTTTGACACATTCCCAGATTTACCAAAGGTGGTAGACCTGGGAATGCTCCAAAATGTGCACTCTCTCAGGGGAGGCATAACGAGGAGAAATATCTTTATTTCTCTGTCATGCAGCGCAGCAAGGTGACTTGCTACGCTGCTTGACATTATCATAAATAAGCCCCTACATATTTAAATAACCACATTCATTTAGAAATATAAAACTCTCAATTTAAACCTTTTTATTTAACAACAAATATCTATGAAATAAAATAGGCAACAATTAATCAATTTGCACATTTTTTCAACAATTTCTTAATTCTTTTTAATTGAAAAATAATGGGTATTTAATTATTACTTAATTAACTTGCCCGTTGTACCTCTATAAAGCTAGCATCACTCACATACTCTATAACTAAAATAAATAAGTATTACATAATTGATCATTCATTACATAATTAATTAATAATTAATTGGTAATTCATTATTACTTAAGTAACTTCCCACCCTACAACCTTACAATCCCACACCTAAAATATAACTAAAATATATAATTATTACACAATTTACATAATAATTAATTAACTAAATATTCAAGTATACATTAATAATTATTTTTTAATTATTACTCATTTAACTTCTCACCATATACCCCTACAAATCTAGCAACTCACAACTAAAATATAACTACAATAATCAGTATTACATAATGTACATAATTAATAATCAACTCAATAATTATTAACACATTAATAATTATTTGACAATTAATTATCACTTAATTAACTTCCCACCCCCTATTCCTACAAACCCCGCATCCGCACATAAAATATGACTAAAATATGTGATTATTGCACAATTTGAAAAATTATATAAATTATTAATAATATTAATTAATTATCAATTAATAATTACCAAATGAACTACTCACCCTGTACCCCTACAAATGTAGCAACTAGTACCTAAAATATAAGTAAAGTAAATCAGTATTACATAATACACATAACTTGTATCAATCACATACTTGCTTAAAATTATTAATTAATTAATAAGTATTACTTAAATAACGTTCCTCCATATTCCTCTACAAACCCACCAATTTGCTACAACACTATAAATTACTACATTAAATTATTAATTACAAATAACGTAAAAGTGCAAACTATATTTAAATTAATAACAATTATACAAACAATAGTAAAACATACAATTTATATATGAACCAAAACACATTTAAATGATAAAAAAATGTTTCCTTACAACTATAGTATTGAAAATTATATTAACAATATCGATATCCCCCTCTTGTTTCCGCTGAGATCAGATCACCTCTTGCCCTTGAATAACATGGTTAGGCGGTGTAAGGTCCATTGCATGAGGGGACGATAGAGGTAGCAAGCCTACTGCCTGTGGGGGCGCTACCGGTACATGTCCCCGGATGACATTGGTGGATCCTTGTTTGGAAATTGACAAACGATTGCCATTGCTCACTCTCAAGATACCTAGTTTAGGGGGTGCAGCATATATATTCTACTGTTTTCATACTAGCACCCATCTGCCTGGTTTGCGTGATGTGTGGTTTTGTTTCTGTATGTGTTATTGCTTTTTCTGCTGGAATCCATTGATATTGATTTTTGTATTTAAAATGCAATAAACACATTTTTAAAAACACAACAACAATATTCTTAACAACGATTTTATTGACCTGAAAAAACAATATTATTGACAACAATATTTCTGCATTACAATATTTTTGTATCTCTATATTTGCTTTACAATATTTCTGTCTCCTAATATTTACAACTCAATATTTTGTCCAAATTTCCTCTGTACTATAGCCAGTTTATCTCAATGGTTGTAAACCATAGATCACATTATCGAAAACCAAAAGCGATCATCTTTACAATTTATGTTCAGGAAATAGAAACTCAGTCATGTCATATACTTTTCATCTGAACACTATTATCAACTCTTATATGCACAATTGTAACTCCTCATCTGCATTCAGACCCATTTAGACTGTTTTCAGTTTATTTATACATAGGGCCTGATATCCCGTCCACTGAAATGTAAATCCTGTAGAATATAATGGGATTCATATGTCGGTGGGCGGGATATCCGTCATCTTTGTGACAGAGTAACCCATCCGCCGAGATCTAAATCAGGCCCATAGTGCTTTCATCTTTCTTGGATTCAATTCTTTGTTTTGCTCTCTGTGATGTCAACAGGTGATCACTACTCCTACAACTCAAATGTTGGAGTGATCTTGTTCTCTGTATGTGTAATCAAAATGAACTTACATCAGATATCTGGAATTCAAATTGGTCTGTGCCATCATATCTTTAATTTTCTATCTGTCAATCCAGCATACATTTTATTGTATGTGCATGTGGTGACATGCCTTCACAATGGACTAACCCATGGACAATGAGAAGACCACAATGATAGCACAATGATTTCATATGGACAAAGTTTTCATCTATTCTCAGCCACACAAGTAGAGTACCATTTTTTTCAGTGTGAGCAGACTGGATGGATGGAATTTTGTGGATCCCGGAGATTCTGGAACTTTTCCTCACAGAAATGTGAGAAAAATACATGACTTTATCCAAAGATTGAGACTTGCGGGGTATTCTCATTAGGAAAACATAGAGGAATCCAGGTCGTACTACTCTGGACTCACCTGGGTACCTATTTTGAAAACAATTTTGGATTTAGTAAGTTTAGCCAGGTGGCTACCAAGCCCAGACCCTGTACCATAACTGCCCACATTGCCAAAATTTATAAAGTTTCAAGGGAAAAATGTGATGTCTCCATATTACCTTTTGAGGACTTCTGCTGCGAGCTCATGTCCCAGCGATGTAAGTGTGGTACTGTTAGAACTGGCTATTTCTGGTAGGCTAAGGCTGACGCCAAAGCCAGGCAGAAACCACCATTCTAGTCAGGGCAAGGGAGTCACATGCCAAGATAACCCCTGCTTACCCCCGTAGTAGCTTGGCACGAGCAGACAGGCTTATCCCGGAGGCAATGTGTAAAGCATTTGCGCAAGCACACAACAGCCACACCATCCTAGGCACACCACAAAAGGAACTCCACACAAGGTTATATAAAAATAACTTCTGTATTGTCAAAACACATCAGATAGAAATCACACATGTACATTGTCCCAACTGGCACGGGCAATATTCACATGGGATTATTTACAAGACAGGGCACCCTGGACCACTGTCATGAATCAGCACTTAGCAGAAATTAGAATACTGTAAATAATAGCAAGTTGTAGATCATAGAATAATAATCACTTTAGCACACAACCAGTAACTACTGGTACCAGGTAAGTACCACCTACGCAACCCTAACCACCTTAGGAGAATATTACGCAGGGAACCAGGACCTTACTAGGACCACCTGTACTAGAAAGAACAACCACCTAAGTATCACAATACCTGTAGGGGTATAAGCATGAACAAAACACATGATGTATAAACAACACCATCAGAGGTGTAAGGAAAGAAAACACATGATGCATAAAAATACATTCAGCGATGTAAGAACAAGGAAAAACACATGATGCATAAAACATTCAGAGGTGTAAGGACAAGGAAGACACATGATGCATAAAAACATTCAGAGGTGCCAGAACACAACTCAATAGTGCAAAAACACATGATGCCTAAAAACATTCAGAGGTGCAATAAAACCACACAATTGCGCAAAAACTTACATAAGCCACCACCCGTGGCAGTCCCTAGGCCAACTGGCCTTGCAAGGGCTCAAATGCCCGTAGTCCAAATGTCAGGGGCCTAAACGTGGCAGCTGCCCACTAATTGCTGGGCAGCTGGGAATCAAAACTGCGACAGGGTCCTCACTGACCCCAGAACAGAACTGCGCCCAATCGTTGGAGCCACACAGGCTCTGACACAACACTGCGCAGAACGTTGGAGCCACACAGGCTCTGACACTACACATGGCCAAACGTGGGAGCCACTCAGGCTCTAAAATAAATATGCCCCATGGAGCCCTCGAGGCTCTGAATGTACCTCTGGAGCCCTTCGTGGGCTAAACATGGCCAAATGCCCACACGAGCCTCAGAGACTCTTAAAACAATATAGGACGGATGGAGCCTCTCGAGCTCTGTAAACGCGGTGGGGCGGCCCACTGCCATCCGGGGCCGCCCTGACTCAGTGCCTCAAACCGGCACCAACAGCAGTCGCACGGAGCCCCCCCTCGTTGAGACTTCACCGTCAAGGCTTCTCTGATGCCCGGACTCACCTGGATTCGGGCCGGGCGCAGTATCTCCTTGCAGACAGAAGGTCACTTGGCACTTCGGGGACCCAGGGGACAGCTTCTCCGATGCAGGGTCTCCTCGAGCAGGTCACGAGCGATGGGCCAATCCCAGCACGGCCCTTGCGGCGAGCCCCGTGACGTTGGAGCTTCTGCGGGCGCATCGACCAACCAGAGCGCGACTCTCCGGGACAGGCCCCCAGCAGCGGCCAATCGGAACACGACTCTTACGGGCAAACCCTCTGTGGCAGCCTATCAATGTGCGGCCCCTCTGGTGCTTTCTCCGCGACTCGGGGACTGCGAACGGCAGCTTCTGATCAGTTTCAGGCCCCCGGGCCGCGGCGGTGAGATGCGGGCAGATTATTAAAACACGCCCAGAGTTAACAGGCCGATCTTGAAGCCGCAAATCCTTGCATGGGAGAAATGAAGCGCTACCAAGCGCTTAGGGGCCGAATCCAGCACTCCCCAGCGCTATAAGTACAATATAGCGCTTCCAGCTACAACAGGTCCTGGGGGGCTGCAAAGAAAGGCAAAAGGGTCCCAGGACTAAGGCAGAGTCCTCCAGCAATCCATCAGGTATCCAGGGGATGAGCAGGGCCCAGGGAGGCAAGCCTTCCCCTGGGCCCAAGCAGCAGCACGCCCTGGCAGGATTCAAGTCAGAAACAAGAACATTTTGTAAGGGGACACAGCCCCTTTTTATACCATAAAATCCTTTGTCTAGCAGGGTGCAAGCAGTGTGAGAACCAGCTACAACTGGTTATAGGGAACTCCTTTCAGTGTGAGGGGCAGAGGCTACAGCCGCCCAGCAGGAGGTGGAGCCAGCATTGTGGCAGGCAGGCACAGCCCTATTCACCCCCAGGTTCTATCTCCTCCCACCACTCTAGTTGCAGATGCAGTCATTCAACCAAGGGCTGACTCAGACAACCTCCTGGGGGCTCCCCAGCCCCTGTCACCCTCAAACCAGACAGTCAATCCACAAGCAGGCCCAGGCACTCCCGGAGCCAGGCTCCAGCCAATCATGTGCCAGCAGACTCACTACACATGTACACCCATGTCTAGAAGTGGCATTTCCACACTAGACACATTCATGCCGCATACATCATTATGCAGCATTCAATCTCACGAGTTCGCACATACTAAACTCGACCCTGCACTCCCCACACATCAGGAACTACCATGGTCACACATATTCCCCATACATTCCTATGGGAGGGCAGGTCACTCACCACACATACACAGAGAGCTCACGCATTTTACACTGTACCACAGTGAAAAAGTGCGCAAAGACCTAAAATCACCAACACCAGGTCACAGAAACAGGCTAGGCAAAAGCAAAAAGTTTCGGGGTGAACCTGCCAAAAAGGGCCAGTTCCAACACAACCCCCTTCCAGCCAAAACGCAGGGTAGACCAATCACTCCACTGATGGGCTTCCCTGCTTTGGACGACAAAACACGGACACGGGCCTGCGCGGCAGGGACACCCTCCGGTTTTGCGCCACTCTGAACCCACATGGATTTCTCTCAACAAGAGCTCTCTGGCACAACTAGGATACCCCACTGGTAGTCTCTAGTCATCCACGGCAATGACCAGGCCCTAGGCCATCCAAATGTCACAGGTCCTGACCAATCCACAGAGTGGGGGGCAGTAACCCCTGGCACACAATAGCCATTCTCCACTCTCCCTCTCAGTGTAGCTACAACTACCACTGATCCTTCAACCTAGGGACCATACTCTCAGGCTGACCAGAGGTCACGGGCAAGAATGCCCCACCCTACCTCTACTTCTGGGGTTCCGCACCCTCCCAGGGAAGCACCCACCAGAACACAACTCTCCTACCAGTTCAGGACCTCACTCCATCATTGGTCTACCACCTGGGATCTGGAAACTATTTCACTTCAGAGGTACAAAGCACACAGCACAGTCCCTCTTCAAGCAGGTGGGGAGACACAGCACACAGCAAAGTCCCCTTTCCTCTACCTTAGTGGAAACAACAAACTGCAGGCGAGCCCCAGATCACACAGCAAGGGCAGCCCCCTCAGTCTCTTCAGCTGATCTACTTTGGCAGAGATTCCTTCTTGACCTGAAAGTTTCCTAATCTCCCAACCTAGGGTCTAAACCCTCAGGTTGCACCAGGGTCAGAGACAAGGACACCGTCCCTCTGCACCCCCTTCAAGAGTTCTGCACCCTCCCACCTTAGAGCGGTACCCCTGGAAGCCAAAACCGGTCAGGACACTGATTACAGATGCCCTTCCCTCCAGGTCAGGCTGAACCTGAACCTGGCCTCCCCCCTCCTCGGGGAACGACCTCCAGAAGCCTCACAAATGGTCAAGCACTCTGGACGGTCAAATGCCCAGCGAACCAGGACTTCCGCACCCTCCACTTAGGAGCGGTACTGCCCAACACCAGGACCGCCGGAGTTCTGGTTACAGACACTCCCCGTCCTCTAGACACAGGAAGATCCTCCTCAAATGACCTGTAATTACAGCCTAGGCCCCTGACCTGGCGCTCCCTTAGGGAACCCTCCAGGCCCTGAGACAGGGTTTCGGGCCAATGTGGGACACACCGTCCCACACTCACTCCGCCTCCACTGAGACAGGACGTGAGCCCCTATACCCCTACCATCCTACTGGGACCTAGCTGGGCTACACATGAACCTCTTCCCCTACACAGAATCATCAGATACACAAGCCACTACTTTTAGAATCACTCCCTAATGCCTCTGCAAGACATCTAGCACACCGCCAGACGTCCACATTCTTGTCCAGTGCCTCTGCAGGACCTCCTGCACACCACCAGAGGTACACCTCCTGTGCAAGATCCTTTTAAAAAAAACTCACACCAACTCCTCCAGTCCAACACACCACTCATCCACACACTCCCCCTCCAAACTGGTGAGACAGTTCCTCACTGCCCCTGACTCTCAACCTGTACCCCTCTTACTGAGCACCAGGCACCATACTCTGGGACCTGGGAATGGGACTTTACGCACTGGACACATTTTAGCTGCCACCACTGGATCCTACCATACTGGGGAATCCAGACACACACTACACTCAGGGGATAACCACCCCCCGTGCAAGCCATTTCTCCTCCACATTCCCTCTCTTCCATTTACCCACACAGGGACAGGAACAGAGATTGGGCACTGGACCTAGCAAGGGATTCCTTATCTATGGAAACCTCCCCCTCTACTGGCGTCCCGCCCCATTCATTTTCTCTCATTTGCCACTAAACATAAAAGCGCAGGAACACCATTTGAAAATGACACTCTTGAGGAAAAACAAAATCACAAACAATAATCCCAAACATGTGACTATCTAAAAAATGCAGAGTTTTGTAATGTAGCCAGTTGTCGGTGTTGCACTGCGCAAACACAAGTCCTAATCCGCACTGCTGACCAACAATGTTAGAACTGGCTATTTCTGGTAGGCTAAGGCTGATGCCAAAGCCAGGCAGAAACCACCGTTCTAGTCAGGGCAAGGGAGTCACACGCCAAGATAACCCCTGCTCACCCCCTTGGTAGCTTGGCACGAGCAGACAGGCTTATCCCGGAGGCAATGTGTAAAGCATTTGCGCAAGCATACAACAGCAACAACATCCTAGGCACACCACAAAAGGAACTCCACACAAGGTTATATAAAAATAACTTCTGTATTGTCAAAACACATCAGATAGAAATCACACATGTACATTGTGCCAACTGGCACGGGCAATATTCACAAGGGATTATTTACAAGACAGGGCACCCTGGACCACTGTCAGGAATCAGCACTTAGCAGAAATTAGAATACTGTTAGAAATAGCAAGTTGTAGATCATAGAATAATAACCACTTTAACACACAACCAGTAACTACTGGTACCAGGTAAGTACCACCTACGCAACCCTAACCACCTTAGGAGAATATTACGCAGGGAACCAGGACCTTACTAGGACCACCTGTACTAGAAAGAACAACCACCTAAGTATCACAATACCTGTAGGGGTATAAGCATGAACAAAACACATGATGTATAAACAACACATTCAGAGGTGTAAGGAAAGAAAACACATGATGCATAAAAATACATTCAGCGATGTAAGAACAAGGAAAAACACATGATGCATAAAACATTCAGAGGTGTAAAGACAAGGAAGACACATGATGCATAAAATCATTCAGAGGTGCCAGAACACAACTCAATAGTGCAAAAACACATGATGCCTAAAAACATTCAGAGGTGAAATAAAACCACACAATTGCGCAAAAACTTACATAAGCCACCACCTGTGGCAGTCCCTAGGTCAACTGGCCTTGCAAGGGCTCAAATGCCCGTAGTCCAAATGTCAGGGGCCTAAACGTGGCAGCTGCCCACAAATTGCTGGGCAGCTGAGGACAATTCCAAGCGCCTAAACGGTGCAGCTGCCCACTAATTGCTGGGCAGCTGGGAATCAAAACTGCGACAGGGTCCTCACTGACCCTGGAACAGCACTGCGGCCAATCGTTGGAGCCACACAGGCTCTGACACAACACTGCGCAGAACGTTGGAGCCACACAGGCTCTGACACTACACATGGCCAAACGTTGGAGCCATTCAGGCTCTAAAACAAATATGCCCCATGGAGCCCTCAAGGCTCTGAATGTACCTCTGGAGCCCTTCGTGGGCTAAACATGGCCAAATGCCCACACGAGCCTCAGAGACTCTTAAAACAATATAGGACGTATGGAGCCTCTCGAGCTCTGTAAACGCTGTGGGGCGGCCCACTGCCATCCGGGGCCGCCCTGACTCAGTGCCTCAAACCGGCACCAACAGCAGTCGCACGGAGCCCAACCAGAGCGCGACTCTCCGGGGCAGGCCCCCAGCAGCGGCCAATCGGAACGCGACTCTTACCGGCAAACCCTCTGTCGCAGCCAATCAATGCGCGGCCCCTCTGGTGCTTTCTCCGCGGCTCGGGGACTGCGAACGGCAGCTTTTGATCAGTTTCAGGCCCCCGGGCTGCGGCGGTGAGATGCGGGCAGATTAATAAAACGCGCCCAGACTTAACAGGCCGATCTTGTAGCCGCAAATCCTCGCATGGGAGAAATGAAGCGCTACCAAGCGCTTAGGGGCCGAATCCAGCACTCCCCAGCGCTATAAGTACAATAAAGCGCTTCCAGCTACAACAGGTACTGGGGGTTGAAAAGAAAAGCAAAAGGGTCCCAGGACTAAGGCAGAGTCCTCCAGCAATCCATCAGGTTCCCAGGGGCTGGGCAGGGCCCAGGGAGGCAAGCCTTCCCCTGGGCCCAAGCAGCAGCACGCCCCTGGCAGGATTCAAGTCAGAAACAAGAACATTTTGTAAGGGAACACAGCCCCTTTTTATACCATAAAATCCTTTATCTAGCAGGGTGCAGGCAGTGTGAGAACCAGCTACAACTGGCTATAGGGAACTCCTTTCAGTGTGAGGGGCAGAGGCTACAGCCGCACAGCAGGAGGTGGAGCCAGCATTGTGGCAGGCAGGCACAGCCCTATTCACCCCCAGGTGCTATCTCCTCCCACCACTCTAGTTGCAGATGCAGTCATTCAACCAAGGGCTGACTCAGACAACCTCCTGGGGGCTCCCCAGCCCCTGTCACTCTCAAACCAGACAGTCAATCCACAAGCAGGCCCAGGCACTCCTGGAGCCAGGCTCCAGCCAATCATGTGCCAGCAGACTCTCTACACATGCACACCCATGTCTACAAGTGGCATTTCCACACTAGACACATTCATGCCGCATACATCATTACGCAGCATTCAATCTCACGAGTTCGCACATACCAAACTCAACCCTGCACTCCCCACACATCAGGAACTACCATGGTCACGCATATTCCCCATGCATTCCTATGAGAGGGCAGGTCACTCACCACACATACACAGAGAGCTCACGCACTTTACACTGTACCACAGTGAAAAAGTGTGCAAAGGCCTAAAATCATCAACACCAGGTCACAGAAACAGGCTAGGCAAAAGCAAAAAGTTTCGGGGTGTACCTGCCAAAAAGGGCCAGTTCCAACAGGTACCATTTAAGGAAAGATGAGTGGGAATGCTGAGAGGTATGAATTTTGTGGATCCTCTTACATTCCTGATATTTCCCTCACGGAAATGTGAAGAAAATGCATGCCTTTAGCTAATGTTTGGGATTTGAAGGGCATTCTGGGCAAGAAAACATAGTAGGATCCATACAAGTCACAAAGTCCTGGACTCAACTCATTTGGGTATCTAATTTACAGAAATATCTGGGTTTGGTAGGTTTCCCTGGGTGGTGGCGAGCATAGGCTCAAATACTGCAACCACCCACATTTCCAAAATAGGTCAATTTCCACAGTGAAAAATTGATGTCTCCACGTTGCATTTTTAGGGACCTTCCTGCTGCAGGTGATAGGTCTAGCCACAAAGGCTGGGTACCACTTTCCCTCACAGAACTTTGACACAAATGTGTAATTTTAACCAAAGCTTGCGGTTTACTGAATATTCTGGGTAAGAAAACGTAGTGGATCCATGCAAGTCACATCACTCTGAGCTGCCTTGTGTTTTGTTTTTAAAAATGCCTGGGTTTGGTTGGGTTCCCTGGGTAGCTGTCAAGCCAGGACCAAAGTACACAAATTGCTAAAATCGGTCAATTTTTAAGGCTAAAATGTGATGCCTCCAAGTTGCCTTTGGGGACTTTCCTATTGCGGCGATAGGCCTACTTACACAAATGCTGCCGCGTTTTTATTGGGAGAAGTTGTGTTATTATCAACTGAATACTTGCCAGTGTGCATATAAAAATAAATTTTGCAAAATACCTCTGAATCATATGACAGTATGGGTAACCCCAAAGTCAGAGTTGTACAAATAACAACTATTCTAAGCTCCATATTTAGAGCACAATTTAAAAATGCATATGTTTCATTCACATCAATGTTGAATTCTTTAGGTTTTACCACTTAAATGGATGAATGCCCTGTACACAGTGAAAAATCATTATAAGCTACAGCTCAGTGGTTGGCTATTGTTGTAGTGTGTGTTTGAACAACACACTCTTGATATAATCAGGCTAGACAGAGCTCTGAAGTTGGGTGGGGGCCTAGCCTGCATTCTCAGGAACACACTATTGATTTCTCATTTGGAGTCCTCTTCCCTTTCCTCCTGTGAATACCTTTGCCTCAGCTTCTCAAGTAGGAACCTACCGATTTACACACCTTTTACTCTCCCCTTCATTAAGCAACTAATGGAAATCATCTCTAGCAATGTCGACTCAGCCGTGTCCCAAATCTACCTTGGTGATTTGAACCTGCATTGGTCTAACCCCAACGACCCCGCTGTATCTTGCCTTAAATCATTTCTAAATGATCTAGAGTTGACTCAGCATTGTGACCAACCAACTCATATTAAAGGAGAAACTTGAGACCTCATCATCCCAAAAGGGCAGACTATCAGCTTAGATTCCATAACCTTGGGTGACTGGTCCAACCACCACAACATCCTCTTTTATATTAACAGGGAGGTAGTGATGAGGAAGGCTCAACCATTGAAATCAAAGAAATGGAAAAGGGACCTCAGATTAATAAACCCTGACAACCTCTCTGCCCACTGTAAATCTGCCCCTCTCCTCCCACGCTGGCGTGATTGAGGTGCAATCACTCACTGACACCTTCAATTTGACCATCGCCAACATCATGGATGACATTGCTCCACTCCAACTTTAAAATGCCTCAACAAAAATATCCAAACCTTGGTATAATGGCAACCTAAACATGGAACGCTGCAACCTTAGGGCAGTTGAACGCTCCTGGTGATCCATTCCCTCCTCGGACCTACTAAAGCCCTTTAGAGCTGTCAGGAGCCTCTGCAACAAACAGATCAAGAGCACTAAGGCTGACTATTTCAGACTCCAACTAGACCAAGCAGCAAAGTGCCCCAAGAAGCTTTTCGAATTGGTCAAACAGCAATCAGTTATAGGTACAAACCTCCCTGACCCGGGTGGCAACTCACCCTCCTGCGAAGAATTTGATGCTTTCTTCACTGAGAAATCAAGACTCATCTCCACTGCCCTTCCCTCTAAGAAGGCAGCATTGCCCTCCTCTAGTGCCACCTCACCCCTTGCCATCCTTGAAAATCGCAACTCGGCCATCACAAACACCAAGAACAATGCGTCATGGGGCATCATTACCCCATTTCGTGAAAAAGACGTCCACAAGATTCTTCAGAATATCAACCCCTCTAACAACTTTGGTGACCCGTTGACTCCGGCCATCTTCAAAGAAATCAAGAACGCACTCATCCCCACCTGGACAAGGATTGTAAACACTTCCCTAACTCAAGGCATGATCCCCAACTGCCTGAAAGCAGCTCAGGTATCACCGATACAACAAAAAAAACATAATTGACAAATCTGATCTCAATAACTTTCGCCTCATCTCCAACATCCCCACACTAGTGAAACTCCTAGAAAAATGTGTTAAATCCCAGCTTTGTGCTCACGTAGAGAATTACCAACTCCTAGACCAGCATCGGAAGGGGCACGGCACCGAATCAACCATCACTCACGTTATGTATGACATTTTAAAAATGCTTGACCAAAACAAATCCTGCCTCCTGATCCTCCTTGACCTTTTCTCAGCATTCAACATGGTTAATCATGACAACCTCCTATCCATCTCTCAAAACAGAATGGGGTTTTCGGATCTGGTGCTGCAATGGTTCTCATCCTTCCTTCATCACCGATCACAAACAGTCAAGGCAAACCAGTCTCTCTCCCAGCCCTCTCCAGTACTCATGGGGGTTCTCCAATCCTCTTCAACCTCTTCTCGGTACCTCTTGCTAACTCACTAAACTCCACAAACATTCTCTTCCACATGTATGCTGATGAAACAAAACTCTATTTGAAAATCTCATCCGCGGAAATATCATCTCACTCAACACCATCCTAACGTCTACTCAAAATTGGTTAACAGAGACCAATCTCCTGCTCAACACCTTCAAAATGGAATTCCTGCTCATCTCCCCTCCGAACCACATCCCCAAGTTCGACCTCTGACTGGCTCACCTCACTTCTTTCAACTGCAATCCGATCATCATAGACTCAGCCAAATCTCTCTGAGTCACCATGGACAAGCACCAGAATATGAAAAAGTATATCAGCAGGGTATGTAAGGGAGCAAACCACTTGATGAGGACTCTCAGAAATATCAAACCTTACCTGCCACAAAGTGATTTCAAGCAAGTGGTCCAAGCACTTGTCTTGCCGAGGCTAGACTATGGCAGTGCTACTCTCTGTGGCCTTTACAAATATGCCCTGGCTCCACTAAGGCCTCATTGAACACTGCGGCTAGACTGGTTACAAGCACCAATGAAATGAGCACATACCCCCAGTCCTAAAATCTCTCAAATGGCTACCCTGCGAAGCATGAATTCAGTTTAAGATTGCTGTTCTGGTGCACAAAGCCCTTCAATTCAATACAAAAACTTGAACTATCTTGTGGAGAGAGAGCATCAAGTAGCACCAGTACTTTCCTCTTGAAACCACCTATCCTTAACAAAAAGAGAACTTGTCACCGAGACTTCTCCGTTGCTGCCTTAAAGATATGGAAATCTCTTCCGCCGGAAGTATCCAGACTCTTCTCGACAACGGCGTTCAAATGGGAAGCTAGAAGATTTCTAATGAGCAAATTCTTACCTTAGGAGAGCTAGGCTCAGTGTCATTGTTCCTCCTACCATGGGAACTCCATATGATATGGCTCCTCTTTACTGCTTATTATTTCCCCCTTCGTTGCCCGCTTACACCTGTTTATTGTATTACTTTCCTTTTCCCACTCGATGTTCGATATTGCATTTATGTACTCCCTTCCATCCTATTGTAAAGCGCTCTGATATCCTTCGGGATCATGTTTGTGCTATATAAAACCGTATAAATAAAAATAAAATTAAAATAAATAAAATATCCCCGCAACTAGAAAGCTCTTTAACAGTGTAATACTTTTTTTAAATGAACCAATTGGGCAACAAAATTAGAAAACCGTAGCTAGTTACACAAGTGACCCATTGCTGAACTTAGAATGTTGTCTAATTTTCAGAAATGTATAGTGTTCCATGTTCTCCAAAGGGTTGCATACCTATTTCTGTCACAAACTGCAAGTAGGTAAAAACCCAAAAATATAAAACAAGACAACAGACTATTAGCAAAAAGGCGAAAAATGTGGTACAAAAAGGATTATTTTACAACTCAGCATGTTTCTAAAACCTGGGAAAATGGTGATCTTAGCACAGCAAACTATTTGTTGATGCCATTAAAAACAAAATGTATGTTTTTTTGCACAGTATTCCTTAACCATGTTTGCAAGAAAAAGCAAAGGTTTGCTATAACACCCTTTACCTATATAATTTCACAAATGTGGGGGAATAGGGATGCAGATTGGCCCGGATACCTTTTTGTGGAAGACACTTTAAAAGGCTTTAAATGCCCCAAACATAAAAAAAGGCTCAGTACTCAGGGTGGAAAATCCTCACCAGCTAATGAGGTAGAGGTATACTAATGGCTTAGCCAATGCCGGATGTTATTGTTCTCCTATTTATATTTTATGATTGTGTTTGACAGTTCACAGATATCACAAAAATGAGGACTTTAGCTGCATTGGTGAAATGCAGCTATACAATCTGACTCCATGTTTGCATTCCATTTCACAATTTATTTTGAACAGCTGGCCATTAGCAATGTTAAGAGAATGAGAATGAAGTAAATGAAAAGCCTGTCACCGTCTGCAACACCAAAGAATTGTGGTTCTGGGTTCACTGTTAAGCTACTTATTAGAGGTATTGCATTCTGTTGGGCAGTGTTGAATAGCTGTAAAGAATACTCTTTGGATTTCACTATTGTTGTCCTTCCTGTTTTTTCAGAAATGCTGTGACTTTCAGCATAAAAGATGTGTGAAGGGAAATGATGAATATCTGTACTTGCACAGAATGCCTGCAGTAGCACTCTCGTGAATGATGGACTCTTGTAGACTGTCTCACATAGTGTAATGCCAATTTAAGTGAGGGGGGCATGTGCATAAAATATTAATTGGAAAGTGGTTTATAAGTAGTGGTAAACATGCGTGATTGATCTACCACTGGCAATAAGGTCACTAACACAGTCTAGCGCTCAGAATAGGTCTCAGAAAATTATTCCCATGCTCAACTCTTGGTAGCTTACCTGCAAGCAGGCAGGCTAAACTTCAGAGACAGGTATGCAAAGCATTTAAAAACACCAATTCAGTAAATAATTTAGATACAATCACACAATAAATATCTAACACCAATTTGTAAAAATAGGGAATATGCTTATCTTTACAATGACACCAAAGTGAACACAATCCAATGTAGGGAACCGGAGATATGTATTTTTAAAGATTTAGCACTAAATAGCAGATCAAAACCTTTAGCGCCTATTGAGACATCTGGTTGCTCTAGTCTGGGAAAAAGTGAACGTTTCTGGCCGATCGTGATGCAGCCCTGCGCGGCTCCCCTTGCGGTAGGCCTCGGTCAAAGCTTCAGACTTAGAAACCTTTCTGAAGCTTTTTCTGCTGGGGTCCCTCGATGCTCTTCACCAGTCCAGGTTCGGTGTGGGTTCGTCAGCTTGACTTTTGACAAGGTTCCGGTCAAACTCTGACTGTCGGTCCTCCGGAGCTTTTCAGTGGGATGAACCAGGGATCCAGGACACCTTGCTGTTGAAGGTGGGTGGCCTGACTCTTGCGGTGAAGCCAGTCAAGACTTTACCTTTGGACTTGGAAAGTTTTCTGGAGCTTTTTAGGCTGGGTCCCTCTATGCTCTTCACCAGACCGGGTTTGGTCAAGGTTTGCTGACTTCTTTCCAGGGAGCACCGGGTCAAACTCTGGAAGTCGGACCTCTGGAGCTTTTCAGCGGATTGAACAGGCCGGCTCCCGATTGAGGGTCACCGGCTTGGCTTGACAGGTCGGGTAGGTCCACTTATGGAGCTTTTTCCTAAAATTGCTCGAAACTTCTGAAACTTCTTCCGGAAGTTCCTCTGGGGAATCCAAAGTGTCCAAAACACAATCCAAGGGTCTGGAGTCTCCAAGATGGTCTTGGAAATTTTGGGACTTCAGGTCCCAAAATCCACATAGACAAAACACTTACGCAAATCCACTGCTCACACTCCAGGCTGGGGCTTCTTTATGGTGATGATCCAGATGAGCTCTGTTGACCTGTAGCTTGCAGGGAGTGTATGCTTTATTCCTCTTGAAGCAAGGTAGGTCCACAGGGCTGTAGTTCCAGATTGTGCAGCAGGTGCAGTCTGTCAGAGTGCAGGGCCTGGTTGCTGCAAATAAAACTGATACCAAAGGGGATGATAGACGGAACATTTGAGCAAATCAAACACTCACCCCCAGTCAACTGATCTGGGTTTGATCCATCATCATTTTTTAGCTCACTCCACCACCCCAGTTCAGACATGGCCATATGCAAATCAGTCTGACCCTGTCCCTCATGGGAACAGTCCAGCCCGAACTGCCAAGCCATGTCTTCCCTGGACCAGAAACAAGCATCCTGGACTGGTTTCGGGTTCATTACCCTCATCAGCCAGGCTATCTTAAATCCAGTGGCAAAGTGAGCCTGCGCATACCCTGCCAACTTAGGGCGAACAAAGCAATACCGAAGGGGATGATGGACGGACCGTTTGAGCAAATCAAACACTCAACCCCAGTCAACTCATCTGGGTTTAATGGATCATCATTCTTTAGCTCACTCTGATAAAGATTGGACGGATTTGTTAGCATGAGCTGAAATCCATTTTGTATGCAAAAAAATGTTTTGCGGGAAATGTCGTTTTATAGATAAGAAACTCCTGTTAAATTAGCCGTTTTAGATTTTTCTTGCTGCTCCTATAACATGATAGCATGGGCCTAAGCGTACAATGTAGGTGCTTTTATTAAGGAGAATCATTTTAGAAGTGTCTGCAGTCCTGTACAAGTAATGTAAAGTTCATGAGCAAAAGTGTAGAACATTTCCTTTTTTTAGGGTTTTCAGATTAGTACACAGGAATACACCAATGTAAGGATTTAGGGTATGTCTGTCTTGTTTTTCTCTTTTCCTCACAATTTAGTAAATGAATACAGACTTCCTTGGCTGCTTGGGACTGGGTGATGTATTACTCTTGCCAAAGAGTTCCTTTTATACTTGCCAATAGGTCCAGGCTGTTGTTTTGTTTTTACTCTCACAGATAGATGAAAGTGGTTCTTGGGTGCCTTGCTAATATATGGGGTGTCCCAAGACTAGGAAGTATTTTGAGACTATCCTCTCTGTTGATAGACTGTTTCTGTGCCTTGTCTAAAGACTTCTGTCCACCAATAGATATTTACTGCCTTACAACCATTGCCAGCGGGCCTGGACATCAGATTCAGCCTGGGGAGTCAGCGTCAGCACCAGTCCAGCTTGAAGGCAAAGTGAAGGTAACCAGCACAGGCATTGCTGGCAACTAGGACCTCAATGAAGGCGGAAGCCCTGAAATGAATTGTGTACCCCTGCCACTTTCTTGGGCGAAAGAAGGGGTCACAAATCAGAAAGGAGAAATCGTGGATCATGCCCAGCTGAGAGTCACAGACCGACCAGAATGGCGAGGAGGCTTTGCTTGAGGCGACCCCTTTTGAAACAAGGGTTGCTTCAGAGATCCTAGCATCAGGCCTCTGAATCCTGGTCCTAAAGTGAATGCAAGTTTGCTTCTTTGTTTGTTGGTCAAGAGATACCTGGGTACACTGGATGCAATGTGTGGCCCCAACAAATGAGCAGTGCGCCAACAGAGCAATACAGGAGTTAGGGAAGGACTTGAGTTTAGGGTACAGGTGCTGTGTCTCTGGTGGCTGTTAGATTGAAGTGAAGAAAACTGGTGCACTGCCTGAGACACTGGACAGGTTCGCTAAGAGCATTTGCCTGGTGGGTGACTGCCCTATCCTGAAAGAAGAGACCTTTTCCTTGAAACTGGGCTGTGATTCTTGAGTTGCGAGTTGTGCAGCTCCACCGTGGAAACAACAAGAGCCTGCCTGTGAGGCTCAAAAGGACACAGGAAGAATACTCCTCTCTGGCTTGGTTATACAGCAGCTTCAATTTCCTCAAGGACTTCTTCCTTTTTTGTCAATAATGTACCCCTTTAGTCGTCCCATTTTTAAGGAGGAGCAGTCCTTTGCAGCTCTTCGTCCTAATTCTTATGGCCCTGTGTGGTCCTCCTGGTCCCAGATATGATTGATGTTCTAGCCCTCATAAAAGGAAAGCGGACAAGTAGCCCTGAAAATGTTTTTACTAGATGATTTTAGGATTTGCTTTTGTTTAGGACTAGGAAAATGATAATTCTGTTTGTAATAGTGGTCATTACTTTCTCCTGCTATCTGTATGTTAATTATGACCTAATGCTTTGTCCCCATTGTATTCCTGCTTATACCTTATATGTACCCGCTTAATGAAATGTTTAGAATGGAAAATACCCACCTAGCAATGAATTAGGATATTGATAAATTTATGATAAATAATGTGCAAATATTTTCTATGTTCCTACTGGATCATAGGAATGTCTTTAGCTCATGCTAAAAGGACTATCTGTTAAAGATTGGACGGATTTGTTAGCATGAGCTGAAAGCCATTTTGTATTTCTGGCAGCCATCTTGTTTGCCATGTGCTGCCACGTGCTCGCCATGTGCTCTGTCCTACCTCAGTGTTGACTGCTCTTGTAATCTGCCTAGAAACAAATGATATTTAGCATCTTCCACCTTCGCACATGCTCTGAAGGGCCTAGCTAGTAGAATACACCAGCTTCTCTAGTATAACTGTCAGGCTATTTTTGCTGCTGTATGGAGAAGTAACTCTCCTCCCACTTTGTTGAGCAAGCAGATCTTGCATGCCCATCTTAGGCATTTTGCATGCTTACATGAGCCAGGACTGCCCCTTGGTCGTATGCTGACTATGTAACCCTAAGCATATATAAGGCCCCTGTTTTATGTACTCCTTAGACTGACTCATTCAGTTGCTAAGGCTTCTGTGTGACGTAGTATCCCTCATCTGAGGTGAATACATGTATTCTTTTAATATTTCAGCTTCTGTGCCAATGTTGGTTTGAAAGGACCAAGTATCATCAGTGAGACCCCTGAGAGAGTTTCTATTTTCTACAACTCCACCACCCCAGTTCAGACATGGCCATATGCAAATCAGTCTGACCCTGTGCCTCATGGAAACAGTCCAGCCTGAATTGCCAAGCCATATCTCCCCTGGACCGGAACCAAGCATCCTGGACTGGTTTCGGGATCATAACCCTCATCAGCCAGGCTATCTTAAAACCAGTGGCAAAGTGAGCAAGGGACCCACGTCTATGCATACCCTGCCAACTTAAGGCAAACAAAGCGATACCAAAGGGGATGATGGACGGAACGTTTGAGCAAATCAAACACTCACCCCCAGTCAACTGATCTGGGTTTAATCCATCATCCTTCTTTAGCTCACTCCACCACCCCAGTTCAGACATGGCCATTTGCAAATCAGCCTGACTCTGTGCCTCATGGGAACAGTGCAGCCCGAACTGCCAAGCCATGTCTTCCCTTGACCATAAACAAGCATCCTGCGTCCGGTTTCGGGTTCATAACCCTCATCAGCCAGGATATCTTGAATCCAGTGGCAAAGTGAGCAAGGGACCCATGTCTGGGCATTCCCTGCCAACTTAGGGCGAACAAAGCGAAACCAAAGGGGATGATGGACAGAACGTTTGAGCAAATCAAACACTCACCCCCAGTCAACTGATCTGGGTTTAATCCATCCCCGTTCTTTAGCTCACTTCACCACCCCAGTTCAGACATGGCCATATGCAAATCAGTCTGAACCTGTGCCTCATGGGAACAGTCCAGCCCGAACTGCCAAGCCATGACTTCCCTGGACCGGAAACAAGCATCCTGGGACTGGTTTCTGGTTCATAACCCTCATCAGCCAGGCTATCTTGAATCCAGTGGCAAAGTGAGCAAGGGACCCAAATCAAACACTCACCCCCAGTCAAACTTCCAGCATGGACCCTTCTGTTAGTTTCAAGCAGCAGATCTGAAAGGCTCTGCCCCTCTCAGATACTTTTTCAGTGTTCTCTGCAGTCAAACAGTAGGGCATTCTTGTCCAATGAGGTGCAGGGCAACATCCCAGAGCATGGCCAGTTCCTCCAAAGTGTGACATAATGGTCTCCCAGAAAGCACTATTCTTCTAAAACTCAATATGGAGGAAATCTCAGAAGAGGAGCAAGAACGGGTAAAGCCAACCTCCAGTATGTCTCATTTTCATAGCTCTCCTCCACCTGACAACTGCAAATGCCTTCCTTAAGCCTGCCCTCTGGCTTGGTTCATAGGGGATGGTTGTGGAAGGGCCTGGCCTTTTCTGCCTGTCCCCTTCTTCCTGAGCCGCTCATGGTTGATGACCCCTCCCCCTGCTCTGGCATTCCTGTGTGGCAGAACCCTATCCTCCCAGATAGCCCCTCACCCCAGTTGCCACGTATGACTTCACCAAAGCATCCTGGCAAATCCTCTTAACTCTTACCAATCAGGGGAGGCCACACGAAGGCTGAATTTTGGCTTCCAGACAAAAAGTCTTATAACTTCTTTTCTGTATATTTCAGGATGAATTCAACAATAACATATTGTTGGATTTATCAATATCATTCTCCTTGTCCTTGAATGATATTTTTGGGTAATACTTAGTGATAGTTACGAGTTTATAAACTATTGCAATGTTAAGCTAAGTGATGACCGCTGCCCCCACCCCTGGGACACCTAGGGGAGACTTTAGGGGTCCTGAATATGCACAAATAATGTAGATTCTCACTTCACAGTGTTCCTAGCACAAAAGTTGATTTTCAGAAGCATTTTGCTACAATCAGGAAAGGGAAATCTGCAATTTCTCTATCCCCCAATGGATATAAAACATATTTTATAAGGGTCCTCTTTAAAAGTAACTTGCCCCCACCACTGGGACACCTAGGGAGACCCTGGGGGTACCAAATGTGCCAAAACATTGTAGTTTACCAATAAGTGCCCCTACCCCCAAAGTCTAGTTTCGGCATAATTTACATTTAAAAACTGTCCTGCAACACAGGGCTGCTTTTAAAATGACCCCTGGCTCTCAGCAATGCACACATGCAAATGCAGAAGGTCTGCTGGCCTCTAAACTGCTATGCCCTATTATATATTAGGGACGTAAAGATAGTTTTAATCCCCCTGCCCTATTATGTCCTAGGGACCTATAGGGTATATCATGCCAATCACAGGGGTACCCTAAACCATGATGTGCCCTAATATGTGTGTGTGCTTCACTATAGCACTGGCCCTGGGCCTGGTTAGGCAGGACCCAGGGGCAGTCAGAGACAGTTTCTATCAGTACCAGTCAGCACAATTTGGGGGTGCGCAGGGCACAGGATGACTTTGCAACATGGCTCCCCCCCAAACGATAGGTGATGGTTTACTAACCTGTACCATGGTGGTCATCAGCTAAGTGGAAAACCTGGAAAGTCCAACCGCAATGGCATGAGCAACACCAGGTCTGTGTTCCACTGTAAAGTCCATTCCCTGTAGTGAAATGGACCCCTTTTCATCTGCATGAGCCATCTAAGAGGCCTGTGGTCAGTTTGAATGTGAAAATGAGTCCCAAACAAATATGGTCTCAGCTTTTTCAGGGACCAAACAACAGCAAAAGACTCCAAACAGCCCAGCCAGTTACCACCAGTCCCAGTCAGCAAAAAAATGGGGGTGCCCAGGGTGGAGGATGACTTTGCAACAATATTGCATTTGACCTTGATTTTTCATTGGGAGAGAGGAAAATGAAGGGCCCACTATCAGTCAAGCCAACATCTTAACTTGCAATCAAGGCCCATTATTATTTTTACTTCTATCTTCATAGTTTTCTCTTCTTCATTTGCTTTCTTCACTCTACTTTTTTGTTTACTATTGAGTCCTTCTTCCTCACTCCTTCCCTGTCATCCTCTTTCCTCACTTTTTCATCATATCCATCCAATACGTTATTCTTCATTTTGATTGATTCTTGTTTATATCTATTCTCTTTACCCTGTAGTCTAGTCCCAGAACCATCTTTGTTCCCACGTTACCCCTTCCCCCTTGCCTGCTTATTTTTTATTTTTTTCTTAATTAATTTTGTAAAATGCAAAGTAGGTCCCGTGGGTGTGAGAGCACTATACAGAAATGGTATAAAACAAGAACAGAGTTTAAATATCTAGACTTTCAAACACAAGACACTGTAGGGAGCAATTTCTGAGGAAAATCCAGTCAATAATTGGGAGTACAAAAACAGCCATATTTGTAAAAATGTACTTAAGATATATTATTTTCATGGATAGCATAGGGATCCAGTTTATATTGAAAATACCTTAAGGTATATCGCAAAAATATCCTTTATTATCTGTACCTCAGACAGTTTTTAAATGTAAATAAACAAATGACTGAATGTTTAAGGGTACCATGGTCCATATGACCGACAATAACCAATCATACTGTGGCAGGGCATCAGCAAATGTGGGTACTACATATCGGTAACCATGTGCCTGAAGGAGCCCTACCTAAATATGGTGCCCACCAGCATAAAATTGCCTATTGTAGACATTATGGCATTTTTATTATCAACTGAATACTTGTACTAACCAGGAAATAACTATATCTTTAGAACTCTTCTATTAATTGGGGTTGAGTCTGTCCTTGCAGTACCATCTTGCGTGGAAGCATGCCAAATTATGTGTGTGAGACCATCTCATTCAAAATCTTTTTTGACCCAAAAGGGGTCCAATAAACTGTGGATAAGTACTTGTGCTATCAATAGATTCATCACCCTTGTTTTGATTTATGATGTGTCTACACAGGAAGTGCAGTGTCTAAATCCTCCCTTTCTCTCAATGTGATATGAAGGACCCTATGAGCATGCCTATGCTGCATGAAGCAACATCTTTAAAGTTATCAATGGCATCGAGGGACATCTCTGGACTTTTTTCTCACTCAGATATTATAGGTGGGATTTAGTGTAGCATTCAGGAGAAAGCTGGGTGACAGTATGACAAAAGTCTGCCCATTCTTATATGACGCTCTATTTGCCTTTTACATTATTCCCAATAATGAAGTGCCAGGGCCCTCTCTACAAGTTCCTAATCTGGGCTTCTAATTTTCCTAAAAATCCTGATATGGCCTCCCAGAGGTTCTGAGAGTAATATAGCAAATGGTTTTCATTTAGGGTCAGAGGAACTCTGCTGTGTAATTAGAGTGTGTTAATGACTGGTGAGAAGTTCAGACTTCATTGGCTGGATCGAGAAGGGTGGACAAAGAATACCTCTTGAGCTGGATCCTTTTCATCTCTGAGGGCTTCATGTAGTTCCTCCACACCAAGAAGGACAAGCAGTTGCAACATGAGTGTATTGGTCATAGGGATGAGTTCTTTCAAATCTTGAGGAGTAAAACAGATGCATTTCCGCAGGTTGTAGTTGGAGCTCGCCCACATACCCAAGCCTTGTTTGGCTCTACAGCGAAACAAGGAGATCCATACCCCTCCATGATGCTCTCAAATAAGTGCCACAAGTGGACACTATTCCCAACACAATTGCCTGGAACCAAACACAAAATTCAGTATCTGCCAAATAATGCAGAAGCCATTATCAACAAAACAATAGAAGAATTACTTCAATTGACATACACTTAGTAATTGGCGATACAGCAAAGCTATCCTCATCAAACACAATCAGCATTAATGAAATAATGCAATGATGCTGTAGTTATGAGCAATGAATGCGTGTTTTAAAGGATATTTATGGAATGAGATAATAAAATATGAGCATAGATAAATTAAACATCAACTGATATAGCTAGATGTGTCAAGGGACATATGTGCCCTGTATTAGAAGCACACGATGTCAAATATATGAAATAGCACTAGAAAAAAATTAATTGGGAGCAATTGGCAACTACTGTTCACTGAAAAGATGGTGTTTGGTGTTGGTCATTTCAGGCACACATCTAAAAGCACTTGAGAATGTAATTCTTCCTTAGGTGTGGGAGAATTATGTGCAGAGTCTTATGCTTCTAACCTGTTTAATGGGTTCATGCAGGAGACTACTTGCAATCTCTTTTGTCTTGTAATGGTAAAACCATTACTATAGCTCAATCTACCACTACAATAGGTCTCTATCAGCTTGATATGATTCCAGCTCTGACAGATTAGGTGACAAGAATGTTCAACTGGCCCAGTCTCCAATGGGATGGCAATGCAATGTGGATGATGTTGATGTGTGTTCTATGAAGAATTATCCAGAAATTAATCTGTGCAAAATGAAAGAGGTACAGCTCTATATAGAAGATCTGATTCACAGAGGTTTTGCTATGAAAAGATATGTATTTTGTAATAAATGGTGGCTTAGGGCCTGATTTAGATCTCAGTGGATGGGTTACTCTATGACAACCGTGACGGATATCCCATCCGCCAAAATATAAATCCCCCACTATAGAATGGGATTTATATTTCAGCGAACAGGATATCCGTCATTTTGTGATGGAGTAACCTTTCAGTTAGAATATGCAAAATGCCTTCCTACATATGGCCCTATATGTGTCAGCGGTCCATAGGATAACATGGGTTGCCAAACGGGCACCCTCGACATTGGCAGTTTCTTTATGGTACCACTAAAATAAGTCATGTTTGATATGAAAAAACATGCCTTCTCACCCCACACAATTAACGTGCCCTGGGTGACATAGCATGCACCCAGAGGTCACTTTAGAGGTGGCCTCCTGGTTACCCCCAGCTTTAAGGTGCTCTAGCTGACCAGACTGCGCTTTCCTACACCTGCTCCCTGCTGATTCTGAGGTCCTGCCAGGCAGTGTAATTGCTCCCAGGAGTCAGAAACAAAGGCTGGGCAGGAAGGAGGTCATACCTCCCTCCTCGGCAGCTGGCTAGTTAATTGTTACAGTATGCAGCAACAGTTGGGTGGTTATTTTCCTTTAACATGATCATTATTTAATCACAAGCATTGGAATGGACAAAATGCTATAGGACACCAACGAGATTGAGTTTGTGATAGCGATATGTTGTCAATCATATATCCTAAGATGATATAAAAAATAATAGATCACAGAATCACACAGGATTGTTGAGAGACAAGAACAATAGTGGAAAAGAAAAAACACAGGAAAAAACAGGGGTACAACAAATTGTAGACTTAAACACAGTTGACATATACAATGATACACAGAACCAACTGTTGCGGCATACTACTAGATTTACCAGGTTCTGAGGGATACTGGGTCATCCAATTACTCTTAATGATCTATTGAATTGTTATATCAGAGCAATGAGCTTCAAGGGCTGCACCACCTCTGATATGCATCTGGGCTGCCCCCCTAAGAAGGAAAAAGCCCTCTTCTTGCCCCAGGCGTACTTTCACTTGGGCATGGTGGGAAATTAGCCTGGGCTGTACACCTACAATTGAATTCTGCCATCTTTAGGAGGGCAGAAATATTGAGTCCAGGGTAGAAAAATGTGACCTACACCACTGGATGTGGTCACCTCGGGAATGGACTAGATGCAGGGACTAGCTGCCCATTAGCCACTAGCTCTCACACCCTTAACTCCCCTAAGTTAGGATTTAAGGGACATCCCCTGACACAAGAACCTCAGATCTGAACAACTTACTTCAAAGAAGGACGAAGAGGAGACCTGTGTCGTCGACAACAGGACTTTGCCAACTACCACAAAGCAAAAGTGGGATACTTTTTCCCTGAGGCAGCAGACTTGGAACTGAGTGAACAACCCTCATCCTTTGCTAAGAATTTGATACTCCCATTGAGAGGGAACCTTTTGGAAGCCAGAATCACCCTCAGTCTCCCTTGAACTAGTGGCACTAGTCACCTGCAAACTGCAGGTAAAAACACTAACCAGATCCAAAGAATCACTGCCCAACAGGCCCAATAAAAAGGATCGCCCAAATCCAAGTGGTCCATTGTGGGAGTTGTAGTCTCACCTGTCCCAAAGTTTCAAGCCACTACATTACTCCCCAAGACCAGTGAGGTTCCAGAAGCTTTTCGTTTTGCTTATCGCTGCAAGGGCTTGCTGGCCATCAATCTGGTATCCGATTCCTACACTTGACACTGGCTCTCCAGAGAACACAGTGCAACCATCATCTGATGTCAGAAGCTGTGTACCTGTTGTGTTTTTGCAACTTGTTTCTTGCAATGCCGTGTAAGCAGTAAAATCAGCACCACCCGTGGTTCCCGTGGTGCACCAAAGTGCACCAAGGACAGCTTGAAAAACGCTTCACCCAAACTTCACAGGTTAGGTAAAATTGATCTGACTGTTGTGGCCTAGTCCTGGTGCCTGCTTGACCTTAACTCTATAAGGCTCACCAGTAACTCGACTTGCAAATGACTAATTGCCATTAGTGGATTTTGCCATTGACCACATTATTTTGTCTTACTGCACTGATTTAATATTGCTTCAAAAAGCCATAACTCTAGTTATATGTATGCTATTCCATTTGTCTTGGTGTCTAAATTAAGATAAAAATATACTCTATTTTCATAAATTGGTGTCAGATTTCTCTTGTGTTGTGTCAATTAGTTATTGTCAATGTTGGTGCTCTGAAATGCTTAACACATGCTCCTCTAGTAAAGCCTGATTGCTCTTTGTCACTATACAACGACTGAGCTAGGGATTTATTAGTGTGAATACCAGGACCATCTTTGGGGTATCGTTATACAATATTACAAGGCAGGCTCCCCAGCCATACCACATAATATTCCACTTTCCCACAGCCAGTAATCAGTTCCCATTAGATCAGCGAATGTTTTGTTGGCTCATAGGGTACTACTGTAAATATCCCTTTAAATACATTTTTAAAGTGATCTATTTTCACCTGTTTCAAATTAATATTTTGGGACTGTGAGCTTCATAAAATTTGATTTCCTACGCATCTTTCAATATATTTTTGTAGGACTTCATAATGTTCCGGTTTTAATTATTTTTGCTGTACAGACAATACAGATATATTTTTTATCTGAATGAGTATTTAATATTGCATGTTTCTGTGATACGATTTGACGAACTCTGTTTTTACTGTTTTATGCAAACTGTGGGTTGTAACTAGTTTTCTAGGTTTTGTTAAATAACATAATTCAAAATCAATATAGTGTAAAGTACAGAAGGAAAGTCACCATGAAAGGCCTCACTGCTACAGGGTAGGTGCTAAGCAGTCTGCCACAAATGCATGCTTGTTTGTGTGACAGATAGATCCATGTTTCTTCTTTTTTAATTTTTTGGTCTGTTTCGACTAATAATTTTCAAGAGTTATATAAGTGAAATGTTCCAGATTGGGTATCGCCTCGCCTGCCTTTAGTTTAGACAAGCTGATTTTACTTTGCAGCTCACAACTCCATGAACGTGGGAAATAGTTGCCTTTGCCCATGCTAGAAACAGAGACCTTTGACTGTAAATACACTGTAAAAAAGAGCAGTCTAATGAGAAGGTTTTGATTTTTTGGGTGGACATTTACCAATACTCCATTACTGTCTGTTGCTATAAATGTCTGATGTATCTAGTTAAAAGCACAAAAGATTAGCAAATAGCACGGTTGCATGATAAATACACGCGAGATTATGAAAGCAAAACTTCACAACCAATAACATTTAAATACAACACTTAGGAAACTGAGTAAGGTAATTAACACTAGGTAGCCCGCAGAAAAGGCCACCCCCAAGTCCATTTTATTTTGCTGTTTTAAAAAAGTGAAGCAGCTCGAAAGCATAAAAGGAGAATTTAAAGAAAACATAAAGTAAGCGTTCGTTCTTCAACTCTCCCCTCTTCTTGTAAGTACACACCTTAGAGCCTTTTCACGTTTCTTTATCAAGGCTAATTAAAAACCAATACAGATCTCGGTAAAATCTGTTCAAAATCTTGAAGCACCTGTTATGACAGAATGCCCAGAGACATGGTAGTTGGGAGCCAAGGCACCTGCTACCTTATGTCTCACACAGTATGTTCGGTTTTGTGCAGAGCTAACAGAAAAAAGCAAATGTCGCTTTTTTAATTTAACAGGTTTTAGCATCATGCATAATCTGAAGTGGACTGGTTTATTGAACACTACTAACATTTCTCAAATTTGAATAGTTATGTATATTAACGACTAATACCAACATTTTTGATCTGTAATCAGTTGATAATGCAAATTTACCAGAGCCTAATAAGTATCAATAGCAAGCATGTCTTAACAAATTAATAACTTTTAACAACTTTATTGTAAAAGTTGTGTTTGGCTCAATACTTTAATTCCATTGTGCGAGAATTAGACTGCAAAGGCCACAAAAAACTTGTTACTTTAGATTACGGTTCTAGTCAGGATATCTCATTCAGTCAAACACAAATTCCTTGAATTTTCTTGTCATTTTTGGGGGTCGGCAGCTCATAGAATGAGGCCGAGTTCATCAAGTATTTTAAAAATAAATAGATTATTTTAAAAATGCACTAATCCTCCCCCTACCTCATTTATTGCACTGTTCGCTCCCCTGTACACCTCCTGCCACCAACCCTAATTCATTCGCCTGCACAGTGCTCACAATAACAAAAGCTCTATTTCAGTAATCGCCGAATATAGTTCTTCTGTGACGTCTGCAGTGTGACAGACATAGCACAGGGATCATCCTCTATAAATATGGAAGCAGAGCATCTGTGTTAAATGAGTCCCATGAGGTGAGGTGGTCGAGTGTACAGTGACAGCTGCGATGAAACTGGAGGAACTGAAAAGTTTAGGTTTTGCTTAGCTGTGTATGGGCCATTCGAAAATATTAATGTATGGAAGAGACAAATAGAGGAGGCAATGTATGATCCCAAATCGGATGCACAAATATTCAAATATAGCCTCCTAAAACAGTTTCCCCTGTTTACTCACTAGTATTTCCAAATATAACTATATGTAGTAACAAACAGCCAACAATCCAGTACTGTGAATGACAAATAGAAAATGTATTGTTTCTTCTCCCACAATGTTGATGATAAAGTGTCTGCACTACACATATATTCAATTCAATGCAATGTATTTATTATGATTTGGAGCTCCATAGAGATCCACATAAAAACATATATCCAATTTATCAAATCAACCAACACTTAAAGAGCAAGCTATTAACGTTAGAAAGCATCAAAAATTCAGTTTTCATAAAATGAGACAAAATTGAGTGTTAATTGCAGAGAGGAGCAAAACAAACACAAAATCAAGTTCAGAGTCCTTTCAAATACAAAGCTAGCATAGGCTGGACAAGGCAAGTTACACCGAAAGATCCTTAGACGACTTAAACCGGGTGTTTGCGAGGATGCTAAAAATATATTTGTAATAATAAAATTGATTCAACAAGCATTAGCGATTAAAATACAAAAGGATTAAAAGATTCTAAGATTCAAAGTACAATACGCAGTAACTAGCAGCATAAAGGATACCAAAAAAGTGCAAGTGCTGGAACATAGTAACAGTTTACAAAATCTTGGCTGATAAAAATTATGTTATACATGATAGTATTCGTTATGGCATACAAGGAGATAAAAGTGCAAATGTGCAACTATTGCACCAATTTCCAAAAACCCTTTAAAATGCGACCATAATGTAATAAATAAAAAACACATCATACCAATGATTCTTTAACCCTTTCCATGCTCATGACGAGCTCAGCTCGTCATCAGCTTTACCTGCCCTGTGCGGATGACAAGGTGAACTCGTCATGGAACAAAGAGATTTGAGAAATCTCAGCACAGGACGGGAAAAGCCATAGCATTGAAGGTGTTAACAGTTACAACCTCTAATAAAAACAACCCAAAAATACTGCTTATAAAAATTCATTACATTTTGCTCATAGGAGAACATATGCAGCCTACTACAACTAACAGGGCAACCTGTTCCTTCTCTGAAATATATTTAAAAATTGTTTAAAAAAACATTTTTTTGTTAAACAGACTGGTTCAGAGGAAGGGGCCAGAAGACAATGTTGGGCCTTCTCAGCTGTGGCTATATTATACTTTAATACTTTAGGAAAACAGATCTTAAATATTGACGCTGTGAAAGTTGTAGTAGGGGACAGACAAATAGGACATGACACACAAGTCCTGCACACAAGTATCACAAAGATGACAGACTCTTTCCTTTCTAGGAAGACCCTCCCAAGCTCCTGTTAAAGTTCTTAAGGGAAGTAAAGTCAGCCGAAGCAACAAGATTGTTCTGTGCACTCCGTGAGGGAGATTCCATATAACATAGGATTGTGGCTTTTTATAAATACTGTTCTCCACTATAAGTCATTATTGGGATGCGAAGCACACAGTGCAGTGTCTCGTTTACGAGATACAACGTAAATTGTTTTTTTAATTTTAGTTTTCAAAACATGTTTAGGAAGATCGCCCATACAGCTATTCTCAGAATCAAACAAATTTACGTCTGTCTGGTAATTCCTTAAGAGAACACTTTTCACCTTCAGGATATAAAAGAATTCCTCACACATTGTTACCCATTAAAGGGTTCTCAACACTGTTCAATGGTGCATTACTTCATCTTAAGCATGCAGCCATTGAGAACACGTAAGTGGAAAGTAGCCCGAATTCGAGCCGAATCGCGCTATGGGTGCTCACGACTCAGATTACACATTTGGCTCCAAATACACCCCTCTACTTTTTCAAAGTTATCCCACTGATGTTCATCTACTGTTTCACAGGCATAGCTCAACCCTGGGGAAATCTTAACATGTTGTGGAAATAAAATTGACAATTGTGCCCCATCATTTCCCTGTTTCTGCCTGGTAGCCATTTTTCTCAGACAAACACCCATTTTGTGTGTGACATGCTCTCAGCAACTTGTCTGAAAACTGTCCTTCACATCCCCATTGAATCTTGCACAACCCCCTGCTCCTTGTGGTTGAGCCAATTCCAAGAAGCCTGCCTGTGTGCCTTCCCCCAGTTGTGCCAGAGACTCAGCCACATCCTGTCCATTGTTGGTAACTCAGCCTGTCACACCAACTGCCCTGTGACCACCCCCAACTGAAAGAGAAAGCACAAGGTTGTACACTGTGAACACACACATTTCTGTGGTTCTGCCAATTCTGGGAACCAGCAGCAGATAGTTCCTGTTCTTAACTGTAAGACACCCTGCACCTGGCATCTTAGTTCATTGACCACCCTTTCCTGTGTTTCAGCCAATTCCCAGAACCAGCAGATAGTTCCTGTTTTAAGAATTAGTTACTGCAAGCCAGAGAGCAGATGGTCTCTGTTTTACACAAGATAGTTCCTCTTTTTGACTCTTGTGGTTCAGCCAATTCCCAGAACCAGCAAGATAGCTCTCTGTTTTACACAAGATTGTTCCTCTTTTTGACATGAAGCACGAGCACAAACCCCAAATGAAGAAGCCTCCCCCTTCCAACTGTCAGACTATTTCACATCGCAAGTCCCCTCACGAAGCCTAAGACACGCCCCCATTTCTTCACAATCTGCTCCTCTTGCTGATCTTTGTTCCTCTATCTGCCATGACCTGTTTGTTCCTCTATTTTGCCTCGTGACCAAGACTGTATAAATGTCCTGCTGTTGAAAATAAAGACACCCCACTTCAAGAGAGGGACTTGAGAGATTGCTCCTGTGCCCGCTTGGTGCTGGAAGCGCTCCCCTTAACTCGAGTTATTGGTCTCCTCCTCCTTCATTTGAGCACCACGGACTTCTCGCTTTGCATTGACAAGAAATTATGATTTATTAAGCATAGAAATTCAGAAATGAGGTCATAAGTAAATTTAATTTACCACAATGTGCAAAGTGTCTTTTCCCGCAATGCTTATAAAATCTACTAATTGCAGAAGCCTAAGAGATTGCCTTACCTCTGCATTGGCCAATGTGATCACTACTGGAGCACTTACTTGTGAACATTCTCCCATGGTGGGGGTATAACTTCACCACTGCAAGTTTTTCATTCCCCAAGAACCAGTGCATATTTTCCTAACTCGACATCCCCGATATCTAAAGACCATAATTTCACTTTTTGTAATATTTATTTTAAAGAAGCAATCGTCAGATTAGCTTGCTACACATATAAAAAAGACAGAAGCTGACAGTGGCATGGTTTGTGCATAATTTATAGGCAAACAATGACATATGCAATGGCCGCAGGGTGCAAAGAAACACGTATATCCCGTGGTAAAGAAAAGGGGCAAGAGTGAAAGAACTTAAATTGCAGGTGTATGCAGAAGGATGGACTAACAGTCAAGACCTGTGACAAACAGTCAATGAAGTGTGCCACGCTCAGGATTTTGTAGACAAAGTAAAAATACATACAGAAACTCGGGGGATTGTTCAATATGAGCAAGTTAATAACAAAACTGTGCTTTGGCGCAAGAATACTAGAGTGTGAAAAATGAAGAATTGGGATGCTAGCTAGAATAAATGCCTGTGGTTTAGTCTGTTTGCAAGCATGCCTCCCGTCAGCTTTTGTGTATTTGATGTAAATTCCTAAGTGGCCACGGTTATGCCCATATGTGGGTCCCTTGCTCACTGTGTCTTAGGATCCAAGCAGTTCCTCTGTGACAAGCCATAACCAGGCTCAAACCAGTCTGGGGTTGCTTGCTTTCCCTTTTGGAGGTGGCCTACTCTAGAGGTCTGGTATGCACTGTTACAATGGGGAGCAGGATCAGTACTGAATTGATACGGTGGGCCTCTGTCTAGATTGGCGGAGTAAATGACACATAATAACTTGGAATGCTTCCCAGAGCGAGTGCCAGTGGCTCTGACTATTGGCAAGCATTGCTCCCATGCCTTTTGTGTGTTAGCACATGAAGAAGCTTAAAATGAGCACAGTTACACCCACCTAGATGCTGTTATCGTCATAACTACTAGCTTCAAATATAACAGTGAATCACAGTGAAAAGATGTTAGTAATATATGTTGGAGTCAATAACTAAGATGAATCGAGGGTGCAAACAGGATTGTGATCTTAAAAAACTAAAACAGCTACCATCGTCAGTCTGGACCTGAATAAAAAACTGCACTTTTGAGTAACTTTACACTTTTGAGCAAGTTTACTACTTTTCGGTATTCCCAAATTGCACTTTTGTAGTAACATACTTTTGCAGTAACTTACACTTTTATAGTAGGGCCAGCACTATTCATGGCCAACAACTGGTACTGCAGCCTCCATTATTTTCTATGGGAGGGTGTTGCAGTGCCAGTGGTTGGCCATGTGTAGTGCTGGACTTATTCTTTTTTTTAAGTAGTAACTTACACTCAGAGTTTGTGAATTCCGAAAAGGAGCAAACTTACTCAAAAACTTACACTTATTCCAAAGAGTAAGTTACCTTTGTAAATCAGGCTCTATAATCTTGAGAGGAAAAGATAGGGAAATACATCAAAACAGCCTATATTATATCCACACTTTCTCCCAAAACCAGAAGACCTCACCTGATATTTTGCATATCAGTACCATTTCCTAAAAAGGTGCACACTAGCGCTCTGTGAAGTGAAAAATCCAATTATGCAACATTTAGATCATTTTATGATGTATAGTTTAAAGTATCTCCTGGATAAATTAAAACACATGTCATCTTGAAACAGTAAAAACCCATTTTACAGTGAAACACAAGCCACACAGTTATAAGAGTAAATCAAACAATAAAGCTTACATCTAACAGGGGAAGTCAAAATAGGCAGTACGGCAAGGAACCAGACAATTAAGCAGCACTGCAGTATTCCTCTCCCTAGATGAATGAAGATGTTAATAAACATAGTTTGGCTATCACTTATACACAACAACTATACCCTTAGTAACCAATATTGACAGTGATAGTTTCTTTAAGATATGCCTACTGTACAAAAAATGGGATGTGGTTAAATTGTAATATTACTGTGAAAATCCCCACTTGGCTGTGTGTTACATTATATCTTGTGCTCCAATGTCTTGTAAATTATGTGCAATGCCTTTTCTTTTTCTACAATTTAGATCTAATGCACAGAAGGTAGCCTACAGAATTAGGCTGATGATATTACTAATGAGTTATAATATTTTAATTACTCAATGGGAAACATAAAATGCGATCAAAGCAATTTACTGGTGATACTTATTCGTCAAAACAATTCAAGGTGACATTAATAGTATTAATCAGTATGCATTCAAGAATTTGTGAAATTTCACATCCATCAAATTTTTAAACTTTTTGTTACAAAAATGTAAATATTTCTGTGATTATGAATTTGCTTTCATTCTTTTGTTACAAAGCATTTTAGGGACTTTGCAAGAATCTGGAAGGCATTGTAACAGTTATACAGTGTAATACAATTTCCCCAAAAGTTTCTCACCATTGCACCTTCTTGTGTATATGCGCATTACTGAGCAGTTACTTGCCCTTAGACTTAAAACTGTATCACCTTTTCATAAATGTGTAGTTTGTCCTAACACAACGGGTGTATTTGTACGGCACCTGTTCATCCCCGAGGACGTCTCCAAGGTGCTATTGATAACAGATGTTTCAGCTCAATGGTACTCATTTTATTACGTTTGGAAGGACAATAGTCTAAGGGCCTGATTACGATTTTGGCGGTCTGACCGCCAAACCACCGCAACGGCGGCCCCTAAAATACCGCTGTGCTGGCAGACTTCCGCCTGACATATTAGAGGCATGTATCCTGAAACATCGACTGTATCAACAGCGTAGTACTGCCTGGGCCGTGGCCGTCTGCAATGTTGGCGATGCGTACAATCGGCATCAGGCTTGCGGCTTTCTGCCAAGCCTATTACGACAAAACAGTTGTACTGGCAGTCCCCTTGCGGTGGTTCCCTAAGGGAAGTAGACCGCCGTGGTATGCTCACAGCAAAGCACCACAGCAGTGCCCATTGGATGTATTAAAAAAGTACACAGCTGATGTCCATTGGCCAAGTGGATATGCCTGCAAATCACACTATAATACACACTCCATCCTTGATTATGATCCTCTGCTTCTCAACTGCAGCACTGCAAGACAGACACCACCATTTTGTGTTTTTGAGATAAGGCAGCCTTTTTTTCCATCGTCGCATTAAACACTTTCCACACCCTTTTTTGCTCTTTCCTATTATCTCTAATATCCCTTGCTTTTTTTGTCACTTACTTTAATTTGTAGTTATGCCTTGCCCCAAAAATCCACATTTTACAGAGTCTGAGTTGTCAGTCATTGTGGATGAAAGTAGAACCGCAATTGTTGAGAGCCAAAGTCCAACATACTCCTCTCAGTAGGAAATGAAAATGTGGGACAGGATAGTCAGAAAAGTGAAAGCTGTAGGTACCACCCTCCGCACACAGCTGGAAATTAGGAAGAGGTAGAATGATCTGAGGACAAAGGTGTGTTCCCTGGCCTCCAAGTACCATCTGGAGGCCCAGAGGACTGGTGGTGGTCCTCCTGGCGCCCCATTATAATTCTTTCCCTTGGGAGGAGAAGGTCTTGGCCATCATGTATTCTGAGGGCTTGACAGGAATAGCTGAGGGAGCGAAGCCTGGTAAGTGACACTTCACTAACTGTCACAATACTTCAATGTCCTGTTTGCGCTCAACTCTGCTTTTACTATTATGTTGTCTTCCTACTTTCCTAACATGCAATCCTCAAAGTATCTGAGAATGTGGTTTGTTAGTGTAAATGCGTATTGTTGCTTATAGGATCACATGATTCAAACTGCATACATGCCACATGTTGGAATGCTGTCTGTAAGTGCATTACTATAAAAATATCATCACAGGACCCATGATTTGTGTTCATATGTAAATGTATGGTCCATCTCAAATGCATTTTGCCAACAGGTATGTTACACTAATCATTTGTCAAGTGTTGGAAAGTCCAGTTTGAAATTACTACAACTACCATGAGGCCCTGTTTCTGTAACAGACAACAAGATGCAGTAGTGATCCTGCCCTTTTTCATTAGTTTCACATGTTACAAATGATTTTTATTTATCATGCAGGTTACCATTTGTCAAGTTTGGGGAGTCGAGATTGAAAAGACTACAACTACCATGAGGCCCTGTTTCTGTAACAGAAAACAAGATGCAATTGTGGTCTTGCCCATTCTCACTTGTCTGACATATCACAACTGTTGTCCACATATCATGCAAGTTACCATTTTTCAAGTTTTGGGGAGTCGAGAGTGAAATGACTACAACTATAATTAGGCCCTGTTTTTGTAACAGAACACAAGATGCAATAGAAATCTTGCACATTCTGACTTGTCTGACATGTCACAACTGATGTTCAGCTCTCATGGACTGTGCAATGTACATACAATGCTCTACTCAGAGACATATTTGACTACTTTGCTTGATGTTGTTCTGGTCTCTACAACTGAAACAATTGATGACATGAGTGACGCTATACCAAGTCTGTACCTCAAGTATATGTAAGGCATGAAGGTAACTCAGCTGATTAGAAGTGACAGGTGACCCATTGACTCTGCACTGCTCCTGTGATAACTAATGCTAAACATACAACCAAGTTGTGTGTTTGCCTGTATTTTACACAACTAGGCCTTGGAATGGTCAAATACATGTTAATTCTACACTGTGTTGGCTTACAATGTTTGGGAGATGTTATGTTCATTGCTTATTCCAAAATGCATCATATTAGCACATCGAATGAGCTGCTTAATTCTACTACATGTATTGAATGTCTCCAAATGCCTTGTAAACAAGTTCAGTACCATGAAAATAGATTACAATAGTATTCTCTACCTATTTTGTTTATTAATAGGTCTCTACTTACTGTGACACAAACGATGTGGATGTAGATACCACACTACAGCCAATAACATTGTTCTCTATTTCTCAACAGGTCAACCTAGCAAAACATTTGGCCAGAGCTTGGCCACCGAACAGACTCCCACTGCACCCAGGATCAAGCCCTCAGTGATGACAACACACCTGAAGACCTGAACGTGGATGGCCTTCCTGGCCCATCTGGTCATCCTGGGCAGACGGCAACAGTGGATCTTACTGTGCCCACAACAACACCTCCCACCCCAGCTGCAACACCATAGCCAAGCCCTGCCCCCCGAACCTCTGTGCCTAGCACAGTCAGTAACATCTTGTGCCCTTCAGTCCGAGAGTCTGAGGTGGCAATCACCAACCCAGTCACCGAAGAGCCAGGAACCTGTGGGTGGGTGGAGCCTGGCCAAAGGGCACAGGTTCATGAGGGTAGGGTTCATGGGAGGGTAATTATGGGCCCACAGGTTGAGCTCAATGGGGCCTCTCACACCCAGGCCACCATCAACCAAGTCTTGGGAGCCTATCAGGACTCCCAAGGTATGATAGGCCAGGTACTAATGGAAATCCGGGAAATTAAGCAACTGCAGAGGGACATACACCAGGAGCATGCCACCCACAACACCAAAATGGGCCAGCTCATTGAGGAGCAGCAGGACATCAACATAACCCTCTGCAGGACTTTTCCACCATCATCTACCCTTTCCTGTGTTCCAACTGCATCCAGGCCATCGACAACTGCGGCAGCCACAGGAAGGGAGGCTCTGTCAGAAGAAAACACGTCTGCAGACACCCCTGTCTCAGCAGCAGTGTAACCCCCCATTCTGCAGGAGGGAACATCCACCATAAATTCCAGGAGGTTCAGATGGCAAGACAACCCCCACTGCCAGTTAGAAACCTTGCATCTATTTTCATCCTGTGTGTGCAACACATTCACTTTGTGGACTATTTCTGGACACTTTTTCATTTCTGATGGAAGTGGTAGTTTGGACTTTGGACTTCAGACAATTGGGCATCTACAACTATGGTTTCATTCACCATGACTTACTTCTTCACTTTTGGTTTTCTCTGTTTGGTTTTGCACATTGTTACAGTTCATCTTGTTCACTGCAATAAATACACTAATCACAAACTCATTGCCTCCTGTAGTATCTCTCACATCTAGCAATGTGTGTACATATACTCCCGGGTGAGCTTTACAATATCAAAACAAGCTGCTTGTGTAAGCATGGATATGCTAAATGTAAACAATGTTTAACTCAGGATCACAACCATGTCACACCAACATATACATACAAGTGTCTGGTCTCATAGCACCTTTATTACATTGTTCCAACCATAGGATGACATGATGTCAGAAACATTGCAAATCAGACATGGCTCAAATATTTTGTGTCCGTGATCACATTTCCAAGTGCAGACCTTAACAACATGGAAGGAAGGGACACATCAGACAATTTTCTATAGAATAAGCAACATAACAATAGGTGTACATCATCAGCTGGTATCGCCTACCTCACAAACGGTATCTCACATCATTTAAACCAATATACAGCCATGTGGCAGTACAACAGTTTCTGATCATGTGACCATTCCAATCCAGTGTTGCTGCATCTGTCACAAATAAATGTCAGTCATGTGCCACAAGAAATTTGGCCTACAATGAGGAGACACATCAACAGCTACATATAGTTCCTAACAATGAGGATTTAGCCAGTGTAAAGGCAGAATAGCATGAGGTGGGCCTAACACCATTGTTTTAGAGCACATGATGGCACACATTATGCATTAGAACACCACAGCACAAGGAGCAAGTCCAATGGAACCCTCTTAACTTCCATCCTATCGCTCTGCAAGCTGTCTTGGTACAGGATTTGTACACCCAAAGTCTGTGACAGACATTCCCAGGAACAATCCATGTCCACTTTGTACATCCAAACATCATCATATACCTGCTAATGTCACAACTCTGAAATGTCCAAATGAAGATGCCATGGTTAAGGTATCTAAAACAGACCAAAACAAATAGATTAGTAATGACACCATACATATGACACAATTCACATAGTCAACTTCTAGCCAAAATTCTAAGCTGAACAGAGATACACTAACGAAACCAACACCTTTCACCAGATTTTGCCAGTGATTTATCTTTCTTTTATTTTCCATAAATGTACTCCTCACATCATCATAACAAGAGTTCCTTTAAAGTCATGACATCTCACAACATACTCATATTCATGAGAGGAAGTTGTCAATAGGACCTTGCTCTTCACCACTATCATAATCATTTGGCATTTCAGGATCCTCACCTGGTGACTCATCATGGTTTTCATCCTCTGCAATATAAGGGATGTTTCATCGCAGGGCAATGTTGTGGAGTGTGCAGCAGGCCACGGTGATATGACACACCTTCCTGGGTGAGTAGAGGATGGCTCCCCCAGTCTTGTCCAGACATCTGAGTCTGTCCTTCAGGAGTCCAAAAGCCCGCTCCACTGGCCATTGTGTTCCTCTCTGGGCCTCATTGAAGCATACATCCCGTGACGTAGTTGGATTCCTCAGCGGTGCCAGAAACCATTGACAGTTGGGATATGCTGAGTCTCCTAGATGGAAGACAGACAGAAGTGCAACAATACGTTACACATTTTCTGATTATACTACCGGACATTACCCAAACAAAGTTAGGACAGATCAAACTTACTAACAAGCCGGGCCCTCTTCGGTAGCAGTTGTGACATCAGCAGGGCTATGGTACTGCTCCGGATGAAGGAATCGTGTGCAGATTCTGGGAACCTGGCACAGATGTTTGAGATGTACAAATCCAGTAAGCAGACAACTTGCACATTGATAGAATGAAAGTGCTTCCTTTTATGGTAAACTTGCTCCCTGGCTTGCAGTGACACTAAGACAATATGGGTGCCATCAATGGGTCTAACCACATGTGGGGTGCGACCAAATCTATAGAAATCATCCTTCACGGTGGCTAAATGATCACGTCTGGGGAACTGGATGTAGATGTCCATGTGTCTCCTCATTGCTGAAAGGACGTTTTGTAGTACACAACTAAACATTGGTTGTAACATACCACCAGATATAGCCACAGTGCATTGAAAGCAACCGGTGGCCAGGAAATGCAATACTGACATAACTTTCATAATTGGTGGGATTCCTGTAGGATATGTGATTTGAGGAAGGAGGTCAGGCACCAACTGATGGCATACATCCTGTAGTGTTTGCCTATTAAAATGAAACTTCTTGAAAACATCTCTTTCTTCCATGGTCTGAAGGTCTGGAAATGGACGGTACACTGGAGGCTGTCATCTCTTCACTCTCCCAGGGTCCCTATGTGAGGAGTGAAAAAAATTTGAGCATTGGTCAGTGTCCAGAGTACCATATATGAAGAGTAAGCCAAAAGTCAGTTGACAAAACATATAGGCTTTATGAAGCATTCCACATAATTTGCATAATCATTGTGTATTGTTCAACATCCACCAATAATTCCCATTGTGACCTTCACATGTGTATGTAACTGAAATGTGCACATCTTCCATTCAGAAATGTAAAAATGTGCACAATAATGACGATTTCATTATATTTTAGGTCAAAATACCATCAACTGCGCATTTAGCCTTCTTGCACAGAAGTGCACTAAACAGATGATTTTTGTACTGGAAATCACACGGAAATTGAGTATTTTAAATGTAAACCCGTTAGCCCTTATTTGTGTGGTGGTGACACACTTAACAGTCACCAATACTGTAGTTCCAACTGCTAAAATGGAGGGTGCCTGACCTCGCATATAGGACATTTGGAACTTCCCGTCCAGCGGAAGTCAACCGCGCGATGGGCCGGCGGACCCATTGGTGATTGTGACAGTCACGGTCCAATGGCTGTGTGCGTCCGCACTGATGTCCGCATACATGGTGTGCATGTATGCTAGTTTAACAAATAACTCACTTACCTCCGGGCTCTGCTGCTTTCAACACCTCCTTCATTGTAGCTGCTGTTTGCCACCTTTCGGAGCAATCATGCCAGGCCAAGCAGGTGAGAGGGCCCCTGCCTCCTTTCGGAGCAATCATGCCAAGCCAAGCAGGTGAGAGGGTCCCTGCCTTCTATCCAGAAGGGCTGCTTAAACCTTTAGAAGAGGTCATTCCCCGGTATAGACAGCTCTGTGGCTCACAAGATGAGCAGGTAACTAACTCACATACATATTTTACTCTGTTCAACTCACCTTTTCAATTCCCACAGGCTACAATGTGCTCTGAGTCCCAGAGTGAATCCTGATTACTATTGTAAATATTTATGATGCCTACATAGGGCAACCACTGTCATGAATTATGTATCTACTTACTTTGTGTACTGAACATCACCATTGTGATGTCTGTTGTTTGGTAAACCCTAGATTCTACTTGTGGTGCATTCACATATCTATGCATGTACACTTTTCATGGCACCTATGATTGATTAGCTAATCAGATCAGAGTAAATTTGCATCGAAATGTATAGAATTAACTGCATGAGCTATGTATGTACACTAGAACAAGTAAATGAGGATGATGTTAGCTATGTGTATAGTCCCACAATTCACTCAGCCTAGATCATGGCTTGCCAGACTGTTGTCTGGGAGCTAACTATACCTCACAGTCCCCTTCAGAGTGCTGCACTACCTTGAGGTCACTTATTGGGTGGCCCCAAGATGTACATTTATGTTTTGAAGTGTTTGAAATGTGAGATTCATGTGGGATCAGTATGCACAACCTACAGAGAGCAAAGCCTGACAATGAGTTGTGCCCAGTCTTGGCCAGAGTTACTCTGGTAATACAAATGATGCACAGAGTAATCTCCCTGTAGACCTGTAGCTCATTGGATGTTTCCAATATACGTTTTCTGAAACACTACTAGTCCTGATTCGTTTTACATGGACTATTTTTGGAATGTTGGCTGAGGTAACCCCCTGACTTGATACTTCTTTCCATTCAATCAATCAATCAATCAATCAATCAATCAATCAATCAATCAATCAGGGGTTTGTTAAGCGCAGGTACTACCCAGAACGGCTGAAGGTGCTTTGGGGAGAAGGGTGGCATGCAGCTCCTAGGCACTCACGGAGTGACGTCACAGGTGAGTTCAATGGTCTTCCATGGCCCACCATGGTACGAGCAGTGCCAGACGCTCATGGTAATTCGTCGAAGAGTCAGGTCTTGAGGTCCTTCAGGAACTTGGAGAGAGCTGGTGTCTGGCGGAGGTGGAGAGGGAGGGTGCTCCATGCCTTGGCCATGAGGAAAGAGAGGGAACAACCTCCTGTTCTAGTCTTCTTGATGTGCTGTACTGTGGCGAGGGAAAGCTGGGCTGAGCAGAGAGATATTTGGGGTGCGTGGGATGATAGGCGGTGGTACATGTAGGTGGGGCCGGTGTTATGGAGGGCTTTGTGGGAGCAAGTGAGAAGCTTGAAAGTGATTCTCTTCTTGACGGGGAGCCAGTGTAGTTCCCGCAGGTGTTGGGTGATGTGGCAGTGGTGAGGTAGATTGAGGACTTGTCTGGTGGTGGCGTTCCAGATGTTCTGGAGTTTGCGGGTGAGGTTCTTGTTGATCCCATTGTAAAGTGCATTGCCATAGTCCAGTCTGCTGCTGATGAGGGCGTGGGTGACAGTTTTCCTGTGTTCGAGGCGGTTCCAGTTGAAAGGTTTACGTAAGAGAGGGAGGGTGTGAAAGCAGGAAGAGGTGACGGCATTAATCTGGCAGTCCATTTTGAGTTCAGAGTCCATGATGATTCTGAGGTAGCATGCCTGGTTTGGGGGTGGGTTCGCGAGGGTGGAGGGCCACCAAGTGTCGTTCCAGGCATTGAGATGTGGGCCTATGATGAGTACTTCACTTTTGTCTATGTTCAGTTGTAGGCAGCTGTTGGTCATCAACCTGGCGACTGCTTCCATTCCTTCTTGACAATTGTGTTTCGAGATGCTAGGTTCATTGAGTAGTGAGAGGATGAGTTGTGTGTCATCTGCATACAATAAGATGTTGAGTCTGTGTGATCTAACGATGGAAGCAAGAGGGGCCATGTAGACATTGACCCACATTGTCCATGTGTACCATTTACTTCTGACAGGCCACTTACCTCCACACGTCTGGTGTCACTTTTCCATAAGTGATACTTGTATGTGCTGGTGCTACATACCACATAAACCCAATCAGATGTGGTATGATATTTGATTAAGAGATCCACATGTCCTCACATCCCCAGAGAGGTGCTCTCGATGACACACATGCCGGCCCTTTCTTTGTGTCCTAAGACTTAGGATGCAGTTTATACTATGGTTCTAGATTGTAGGGTTCTTATGCATCAAGTCAATGGGCCTGGCTGCAAAGGTGTCTATACAATCATGCAAAATTGGTTTGCCCTTCAAAATCTCACAATGGTGTGTTGTGTTACATAGTATTTCACATCACAGTATATGTAGGATGGCCCTGGGCTACATGATGTTAGTGTAGGTCATGACTAAGATTGATTATAGTCATCAGATAACTACAAAAGTGTGTATTCATTTGTTTATAGTGCTTAGCATTTGAAACTGACACATGTAGTGTGCTAACTATTGTTTAATGCTTGTGCTAGGTATATAAAAAATTGGCCTAATTGACAAACAGCCAACGCAGACAGCCGAAGGCCTCGCAGTCACAGCGGGGGTCCTGCAATCGTGGCGGGACCTCAGTACAGCCGTTTTCCATTTGTGGAGGTCCCACCACAAGTGAGGGACCGTTGACGTGACTGCAAATTACCCAATGTGTGTCAACCTAACAGATACCCTAAGACTTGCAGTTTTAATCTGTATATTCATCTATTCTATCCATACAGGTCAACACCCATCCAAAGCAGTCCATTTGGAAAGCCATTGCCTGGAAGGTGCAGACCTTTGGTGTTGGTGCAGCACCCATTGTCGTAATAGGTGGGAGGACCTGAGGTGCTGGACCTGGAAGATCGTAGCTCCTTAATGGCCCGCACACTGGTGATGGCCTACCCGAAGCTTGATGGGCAGCTGAGGGCCAAACAGCAATGGCAAGGGTGTGACCTGGCCAGTCATACATGTTACATTGTCAACTTTGTGTGTTGCAGGCAGGCATTTCTCCTTCATTATTGGGGGTTTCCCATGTGCGTCACACAAGAAGAGTTACTGTTTGTGTAGGTTTGGTAGTAGGAACATGCTGACGTGCTGTGCCACTGTCCTTATGACCAGAAACACAGTTGAGTCTAGTCCACTACCAATTTACTGTCTTGAGCAGGCACATGGCTGAGTGAAGTAAACAATCTGCTTATGTTGTTTGATGTTGTGGGTGGCAATTGTACCAAACAGGCCACTTGTCTTCCTTATGTAAGGAGGGATGTTCCCTGACTACTGTCTCTCATGTGATGGCGACCCTATTACGTGTGACATGGCTTAGAGTGCCCGCTTTATGCAGTGACTGGACAACACTTCCCATCGGTAAGTTGGGATTTAACAGTTGCATGAGTGTGCAAACATCACTGGTGCCCTCAGCATTAGTGGCTGCATGTTTCCCAGTGTACATTTCCCTGTTGTTATATTATCTGCAATGTGGTTTGAAGATTCATTCACTGACCGATGATATGCATCATGGAGTGAGATGTAGAAATGTAGAGATTTTGGGCGTGGCTTCAGTGCCACCTAAGATGGCCACCTGGGGGTGAGGCTCCGCCATGCTAGAGATCGGTTGCGGATATTTTGCCATTTTTAATGCCACCTTGACAGACATTCTTTACTTGCAGAGGAAGAGGCAAGTAATGAGATGCTGCAGTGCCGTCTTGTTTGAAGTGCGGCACCTGTTTCTTTTCTTTTTCGACACTGGGTTTGCATCCACAGAACCAGCCGCCATTTGACGCGCTGTTATCACCAACGAGGTGGAAAGGATCACTGAGCTTTGCATTTGGCATGATGAGCGCTTCCTGACGTGGTGGATAGACTGTGTTTGATGCAGCTTTTATGCTGTTCTTGCCATTTTTGTTTTCTGGTGCTCATGAAGAATTGATGCTCTGTCTTCTGGTGGCTCTATGGTGTTGCTCTATATTTAATTTTTCCAGATATGGTCGGTGAAGCATTGGTGACAATATAGGCTTTCCATTTGCTACATCTGACAAGCTGTACTGTTATATTTTTTATGGGAAAACTACGAAAACCGCAGTTTGTAATTACTCCTAAAGGGTAACCTTCTTCTGGGCTGTGTGTATTTTGAGTGGCAACTGCAACCAAATTATGGATTCTTTTTTGGATAGATGTTTCTCGACCAAATATTTGTCCCAAAGAAAGCATTACAAATGTAATTCGGCCATTGCTAAAGACGCTTTTGTAGATTCTTGGAGGTTCTTTATTCCTATTGTATGAGATTACACCTATTACTCATCCTCTTATGGTACACTTTCACATTTAGACCATATTTTTCTTTTTAAATCTCTGTCGCAGCAGATCACTTAATCCTATAGTTCTCCAATTATACTTTCTGATCATGCTATGGTAATTACTGACTTGGATTTGGTTCATCCTTGTCCCTCTTCACATAGATGGAGGTTCAATAACCCTCTTTTGCGGGATGCTCAGTTTTCTAGTTCTTTTGTCTCCTTTACTTCTGAATTCTTTTCATTTAATGATAACACTTCTGTTACTCCTTCCTTGTTATGGGATACATTTAAAGCGTCTGGACGTGATTTTGTTTTAAGCTATGTTTCTAGGACTAAAAGAAGTTTTGCTAAAGAACATACTACCCTACTTTCTTCAATAAAATCTTTGGAACAGAAGTATTTCTCTTCTAAGTTGCCATCAGATCTTCTTAATTTATTTCAAGCAAAACTAAAGTTTGATTCCATCTCTACTAATGAGGCAAACTATATTCTTCTTCGGAAAAATGCACGTTATTATGGTGGGAAGAATGACACAGGTAAATTGTTAGCAAGCTATTTAATGGTTAGAAAAGAGAGGTAAGTTACTGATTCTGTAATTCAGGTTAATAATATACCTATTTTTTGGTGTACTTTGAAGGATAAGGGTCTTATGTGGGTTTATCGACTCTTTTCAATGAATGCTCCTAATCCTTTGCCCAGATGTGTGATACATTTAACTGTCCCAGGTCCTTTTATTTTCGGTTTTTATCCTTGATGAATGTGGTGCTTGATATATACTTTTCCCTCCAGAATTATTCTTCTAGTTTTGTTCCTCTTTCTTCTGGATTTCTGGAGTTTCGCCAAACAGGTCCTAAACCATCAGCAATCTACAAGTGTTTCTTGTTACTGGACCCTACTCGGATCAAATCCAAGGTGAAACTTTTATGGTAAGAGGACTTGGGGTAAATTGGTATGTTACGTTTTGGAACAAAACATGGGACCGTATCTATAAAATCTCTTGATCAGCGAGTTTAACTCAATCCCTATTTTTCATTTCCACAGACTTTACTATACTCCTACACAATGTTCTAGGTTTTACAAGGTATTTCTGAAAATGTTGGTCATGTGGTTTTCCTCAAGCAGTCCATATACATACATTATTTAGGTGTCCTGATACTCTTTTCTTTTGGCATAGAGTCTGGTCACAGGTTAAAAGGATTTTTCACATACACGACTCTTTTAATACTCTTTATTTACTTTTGGGTATATTAACTGAGGGGCATATTATCAAGGGGGTTTATCTCCGCTTTTTGGCTTTAAAAGCCAAGAAAGCGGAGATAAAATGATCTCCCTATTACCTAGCTGTTGCTAACACCAGTTAGCGACAGCTAGTAGGAGATAGCGACCATCTTGGGCCCCACTTTGCATGTCAGTGATATTTATCACTAATGACATGCAAAGTGGGCGTGCCAAGATGTTAGCGACTGGAAACAGTCGCTAACATCGCTATCTCCTATTACCAACTTTTGGAGATATTCGCGCTAAGCGCGAATATCTCCAAAAACTAACACCTGCCCTGAGCAGTTCTTAGCCATGTTATCCAATGGGAGGTGGATAACATGGCTAAGAGCATTAGCTCGGTAATGCATGAATATCGCTGACTTTTCAGCGATATTCATGCATTGCGGCCGTTTTTTATCGCATTTGCGATAAACCTTGATAATAGCAAGGTTTATCTGCGATAATTTCTGACGATGCTTAGCGTTAAAAAATTCGTTGCTAGCATCGTTAGCGATAAATATCGCTTAACGTTGGTAATATGCCCCTGAGTCCCTTCATCCCTCATTTCCTAATGATAAATATTGAATATTTTATTGCCAATTGCATTTCAGCACACTATCTTTAACTGGAAATCCTCAGCTAAATTATCATATAAGGTGTGGTGGGATGCTGTATGTTCACATCATAAATTGAATGCTATGTATATAATGCAATGTTCATACTCTCATAATGAGAGGAGTTGACCTAACGGATAGGGCGGTCGACCTCAAAACTACAGAACTGGGTTCGAGTCTCGGCAAGGACGTGCACATCCGTGATTCTGGGCAAATCACGTAATCTCCCTGTGCCTAATCAAAAAAAAATAATGTTTCCTCATGTAACGCAACTGGTGCTTGTGTAAAGCGCTCTGATATCTAATCCTTCAGGTCAAGTTTGCACTATATAAAACTCCATCTTACTATGTTTCTTAATCAGGTGGGTGCTAATGCATCACATACTGTTCCTACATTGTCTGAAAAATGTCAGCCTCCTTTATTATTGTATTCTCTGTCTTTCTTTTGCATTTGAAAGGAATGTTATAGCTATTAAGTATATATTGCAGTTATGCTTACTTATATTAGACATAGTCGAGCACGTGAATTTTTCTTGTTGTTATATTTATATCTAGGAACTCCCCTTATCTCTTCCCTCCCTTTCCCCTTCTTTCTCTCCCTCCCCTCTTCTTTCCCTTCCCAAAAATCTATAAAGACTTCAGTATTTTAAATAAGGTATGGTCTTGATATCTGCTTGCTAGTTTATAATTCATATTTATGTAATACTGTATATTATTATATTATATAAAGTATTTTGAACACATAGTAACATAGAGCTCTTTTGGCAACGTCTACACTCACAAGGCAATCGTTGTTTGCTATACCAAATTGTGCTGTGATGTGCTATCCCATGTGGACTATAGAGTTCCTACCTCTTCATGTCAGTGCTATTCCAACAAGCTTCAAAGATGTATTGGCATGTACGATTGCAATCTATGATTGGTGTTATCAACTGTACCAAGCAGGATTGGTGATGTTCATATGGCTATATGAAGTGTTGTGCTTTGTGATTTTGGAGTATCTATCTGCCAAAACTTTGGCCCTCAATATTTCAAGGCAAGGTTTATATGCTACAGGTGATACATAGCTAAACGACTTCAGTACAGCTTTCATTTGACTTTTCAGGTAGTGGACATACGATGAAGGTTGACTTCAAAAGAGTCACCAGTGTGCAATGAACTTTTGCATGTGACATGATTCTGCCACAGCACATGTTGATGGTACATTGGTCTTTATCTTGATCTTCATGACATTATGGTATGTTATGAGGGAAATTATAATTTGTTGTAATCTGGGTCTTGTGTGAACATTGTGTAAATCTAAAAACGTGTATCCATCCTATTTGACAACATCATTTTACTATGTTATACTAAAAGTGCCAGCATGGAGTGTAGACAAGTCCAACAATGCATTTGGAGCTGTCTGGGGTTATAACATAAGTAGAGTCACCTCTTTGCAGGTTATGCAGCATGCATACATGTGCTCATGCAAATTTTGAAGTCTATGTAGTGAAACATAAAGCTGATGTAATATATGCACTAAATTATTTTTTTTCTGTTGATATGTGATGGTCATGTGTGGAAACATAGTTGCACTAAACCTATTTTACAAGCCATTTCAGATGCATCCAGGGCAAGTGAAGGAGAAGGGGCTAACGTCATTGGGGATACAGCTGGTCACAGTGGTTCTGAATGTGACAGCAGAGACGCAGAGAGACCCAGTGATCAAGGGTGTGTGGGGAGTGCCACAGAGGACACAATCTCAAGTTTATCATCGTCCGAGTCATCTTCCGGTGGACACTCCCAAGTGGTGGCTGACCCCCCCAGGATTAGTTCCACCGTCATCCTTGTCTGCCACACCCTGTTCCATCGCCACCCTCCTTGTCCCCAAACTAGTTGGCCTGGCCTGCTCCCCTAAGAGGAGAGTCATCTTCTTTGCTGCAGGCACCTCAGCCCCTGCCCCTGTTACCCCCAATACCCTGAGTGAGGAGGCTATGGACTTTCATCTCTGTGGGTTAGACTGCACTCCTGAATGCCATCCAGGTGCAAGGCAGCCACCCAGGTCTACCTGGAAGGCCTCCACAGTGCACCATCTAGCCTACAGAGGTCTTTTCAGGCTCTGGCCTCCTCCCTCACAGCAACCGTTCACCCATCTAAACCTTCCACCCCCACCTCCTACCCCTACCACTTCCCCATCCAAATCCCCTATTCCTATACCTGTCCCAAGCACCAGGACCGGACTGAGAACCAAAACCGGCCCTGGCAAAGTGCTCCGTCGGCCTCCTGGAGGTGCGACCGAGCTCTTTGGCGGGGCCGGTTTTCGGCCGATTTTGTTACAGGGCCGATTTTGCAGCTATGCTGCAAAAACGGCCCTGTAACAAAAACGGCCCCCAGGGCCCAAAACCGGCCCCCACTCTTGCGGCGCACCGGGGAATTGCCCGGTGCCTCCAACGGCCAGTCCGGGCCTGCCAAGCACATGCACAATCACACACTTCTTGACACCCCAGCACGTCCACATTCACACACCAAAAAAACACAAATGCTGACAGTCACCCACACAACAGACAGCTACAGAACACACAGTAGTTACAGTGCACAGACCTCTCACTTCCACTACCTCTACCTCCCAAACCCAACTCCCTCTTGAACATCGTTTCCATTTTCCCTGTGAAAGTGTCTTGTTTGCCCTTGGGGAAGGGGATGTAACCTTACGGCTAGAGTGGTCAACCTCGAAGCTGGGGAACCAGGTTCGAGTCTCGGCAGCGACGCTCAACATCTTGTGATTCTGGGCAAATCACTTAATCTCTCCGTGCCTAACAAAAATGAATGTAATCTTCTGTAACAAAACTGGTGCTCATGTAAAGCGCTCAGATACCCGATGTCTCGGGTCTAGTATGCGCTATATAAAACTCCCTGTGAAATCCGCCCCCCCCCAAGTCCAAAAAACCTCCCCCAAAGTCCAACCCATTCCTTCCACATCCAAATGATCCCCTGAAAAGCCAGTTCCCCACTCCACTAAACCCAGCCATACCCCTAAAAAAGTCAAGAAAACCCCTCACAAAGGCCAACTCATCTCTTCCAGCTCCCAATCCACCCCTGAAAAACCTAATCCGCGCCCCACTAAACCCAGCCATACCCCTAAGAAGTCAAAGAAAATATCTACCAAAACCAAACCCACCCCTCTCTAAACTGACCCCTTCCACCCCTAAGTAACATCTTCGAGGTGCCTGCTATGCCCAATGGATGCCCCTTTGTGACAAGGTTCCCTGTCAGTGTCAGTAAGTGTAGTGTAGTTCCTATATTCCCAATAGGCTCTGCGCATTGGAATAATATATTCAGCAGTGTAGTCGTAGGACTGAGGTCGACTAGGTCTCTACTGACTATATTAGACTTAAGGTTTGCCAGCTAGCTCAGAGGTCACTAGAAACTTTCTCGAATAAATGAGGAGGAGTTTAACCTCCCTGGATAGACAAGAAGGGATTAGCTTCTGACAACCATATAACATGACAACTTTGCTCCCACAGAATAAAAGTGTATCTCTAGAGTCGTGTGAAAACAATAGACAGCTATTTCACTCAGTCAAGTGTGCATACTTAGTTTCACCAGAGTGCAGAGAAAAGAGAGACGGGCGTTTTCAATAAAAAGTTGTTATTTATTGAGCCGTCTTCTTTCTCATACAAGAGAAATGAATTGCCACAATTGCAATACTCATAGTAAAGTAAAGTGCGTACAGTAAAAGGAGTATTATGAAATAATACTGTAAAAGCATTGATATGGTTTCTTAGCCATATGTTTCTTCAAAATAGATAAAATATATACATACTTATATACATTGACTAACGTACTCAACTGGTGCTTCTAAATACGCCTACCCCGGTGTACCTGACCTAAGCCTAATACGTGGGAAGGAATAAGTAAATAGCAGTTTAAGTTAAGTTGGTTTTGCCAAGAAATTTGAATCAAGAATTCTCTTAAGGGTTTAGTCAGCTCCGTACCTTGGTTCTTAGAATGAAGGAGGTCTTGTATCTCTCTCTCAGGACTCGATATCGCAGTAACCCGCGAGGGTATCTGGAAACACCGGAGCTGGATTTCTCGGCAGGAGAAAAGACAGCGTCTCTCTCAGTGCGTCAAAGAGGAGGGGCGGCGTCCGTGAGCTCTCGCATCAGCTGGGCTCTCGGGCAAGTAGATAGCCGCTCTGCTCCAAAACCACCACTGTGTGTTTGCTTAAGGCAACGTTGGTATATTTATACCTAAAAGGTGCCGGGTTTTGACGTAAGGTTGGACATAAGACGTCAATGAAGATGTCACTAAGAACTGGCCATTCTTAGAGTGCTCACAGGAGTTCTAGGACGAAATCAAAACAAAAGCAATGAGGATTTCCAAGGTTGCTGGAGGTTTGGTTTGTTTACAGAACTCGCTGTACTTTCTAGGAGCCTGGGGAAGTAGTCTTGCTTAATTTGGACAGCATGGGCTATGACTAAATTTGGATATGATTCTTATGCCTTTATAAGGATATTATTTATTATAACCACATAAGGGCATAAATCAGGACTATCGAATTTAGGGTCCTAGATAGAACTACAACACCCACTCCACGATCTAATGTCCCTCATTACTTAAAACTAAGCAATAGTAAACATATAAACATATAATGATGCATGTGTTTTCCAACCCACCCCAAAATACATAATTTTGCAAATTGAAATGGTATATGGTAAATACACGAAAATGAGTATTGGTACTGTACGCTCATCAAGCAGTGGTATCATTCAGTTAAAAAATGCATATATATATCAGCTGAATGAATTGCGAAAATTTACACATGAAATGGCTCCTAATACAGAAGAGAAGGTCGAGACCATTCCATCACATAATAATACAAATGCTTGTACTTGTGCTAGAGGCTGAGGTAATATATTGTCTCTAGAGTTCCTAAAATAGAAGCTCTGTTCTCTAAGAATAGTTCTACTTTAAGCAGAGTACATGTGCCAGAAAAAGGTAAATATTTTGGAAGTGTAAAAAAAATAATTTCGCTTTCAGGGGAAAAAAAATTAGTTCCAAATGTTTTCAGTAGCTTTTGTTTATCAAAGCTGAAGGCCGAATTCAGAGTTCAGGGAATGCTGTGTGCTCATTGCTTAAAAATGTTATTCTTTCTGTTCAGGGGAGAACATAATTTCAGACAGACTCACAAAAAATTGGTCTACGGCTTCAGGTGAAAGTTCGACCAAGTTTGAAAATGCAGTACAGTACAGTGCGAAATGCACGGGGCAATTTGTTGATAAAAGGCTATGTATCTCTGCCATTGTCCTTGCAACTTGCAGATCATACGTTTCTTTTGATGACGTTAAGGGCACAGTTGTCTGTAAAAGAACAGACTTTATTCTGCTTAAAGTATCAATCAAAGAAGGCCAAATTGTTGCCTCCGTATCTGGAGTGCTGTTTGGATACAATACTTGCATACAGCAAGTGACCATGGAACTCACGCTGACGAGATATGCTTTCCCTGGCACCATGCCACAACAGCTGTGGTCCACTATTAGAATATAGCTCCCGTTAGAAAGCCGTCTAAAGAATGGCTCTATTCGTGTTGCAGGTGTGCCGTGCTGGTGACATGAAAGGTTATTTGAAGTCCCCTCACAGGCCCCATGCAGGTTAATACCTTGACACAGAAGTATACCGCTTAGTGATCGTTTACAATTGTTACCACTAAGAAATACATTCTGTTTCTTTTCACTGTAACATGTGTGTATGTAAGGCAATTTCCATGATGACTTGATGTACCCTTTACCCAACCTTTCATACTGGCCCGCTGGTATATACTCTTGGCAGTATTTAAATTGGAAAGTTGTTATCGGAATTGTGATTTTTCCGTGTATTATCCATTCAATGACAGGTCTTTCTGACATTGTCAATGGTAATCTCTCAAGTTTTTCAATGCTCAGAATCGTATAGTCTGCTCCTTTTTGTGCCAAACTGATTTGTGTATCAGTAAGGTTAAAGATGGAGAATAATGACGTTGTGTTGATTAAACGCCAGGGCACGTAGCCTGAACGCAGATTTTGCAACGTCCAGCCAAGCTGTACAATAGAACGTAATTGGGACTGACCGTGTGTAACATTAGTAAGTCCTGCTCTATTATATCAATAGCAGAGGATATAATACTGTCCAGTGAATATATTCTGGAGGACAGAGTCATTAACCCATTGTCCACAACAGAAATTGATTTTTCCAAATTAATACGATCAATTTCTCGTATTTTTTCTGCTGTATCAATTTGCATTACTTTCCAAGCTTCGTTGTACGCAGCGTATATACCCGCCGCTATGAAACGTTTTTGACGCTGTTTGCGTGGTCCCATTATGAAATCACGCAAGTCAGCACTGTCTTTAAGTAAAGTCAAGTGTTGCTTAATTTCAGCCAGTGTGGATTTCTGTAGCCATTCGAGGCAGAGTTTCCCTACACTGTATGTTGTGACTTTCCCTGGATGTTGTCTCTGGGAGTATCTTGGGTCTGGCCTGGTCATTTTTAACCCCTGTAATTTGTTCAGGAATCTATCTTGACAGTTATTTGTGTCTGTGGGCCAGATCAACCATTTTTTCCAATCAGGATATGTTCTGTTTTGGTTAAAAATCTGGGATACGTCTATCTCAACATCTGTAGTGCTATCACTGTCAGGTGTTGGCTTTGGAATAGACGGTTTGTTTAATTCTTTTATCTTGGCTAGGCCAAGACAAGTAGTCTGTTGAATGGTATCATTCAAGAACATTATTTGTTCTGGGATCATGCAGGCTCTAAATAATGCTTCTAAACCTTGGACCTGCCAATCTTTGGTACCCCAGATGGTTTTGGTTTCAATGTTGTTTTTCCAGAAATCAAAACCAAATGTAATCATTTTTTCATAACATTTTTCCGAATAGATCAATTTAGTATTTGTTAGCATTGTTTTTACCCCTGTCTTATTTAACAGTTTGAAATAAAAACGTTTCTGCATCACTTGTGTTAAACCCCGAGAAATATGGGAATTTCTCATAAAATGTTTTCGAGCTGCTTTTAGGTGGAGTTGCTGGTGTGAGAAAAAATCCCAGGACGTCTAAATATATAGTGTGAACAATCGGGATGGATCAGTGGTCAAGAAGGAATAATCGAACAGTTAACAATGTTTATATAAAATAAATATTTTTAATGATTATTTGTTTAAAAACCATACAGTGTATGACCAAAAGGTCAAACCATATGATAAAGATAAAAGATGCTTCAATTACATACAGTTCTAATAATCATATAACATAAAATTCATAATCAATACAGTGAAATTTATGCACAAAAATACACATAATGAATCAAATAAAGAAAGGAAACATAAAAACTCGACGCGCGTTTCGGCAGTGAACCGCCTTCTTCAGGAGACATAGAATAATTCCTGAAAAAACATATATGAAAGAGAAATGTATATTAAAATATCATCCATATATATATATGATCATTCATTCAGATGTCAGCTAATAAATAATAATTACAAATGGCTAAAAAAACATGTTAAACAATATCACCACATCAAATACGACATTCCTTCCTATCTAACTTAGGTGGAGTTGCACAATGTTCCCATTGATTATAATTAATAACATTTCTAGGTTGAGCAGATTTATGCAAATAGCGATGTGCAAAGTGATTATAACAATACATTTCTTCATAATTTGATGAACCCTGTAAGTAATCATGTTCTGTAAATTTTGCTGACATTACTAAATCTGACATCATATCATTAATACTTTCAAAGTCCCAATCATCAGAGAATGTACTCGGTTTTACAAAGTCACTTAATGAAACCTTGAACTGATGTGGATATTTCAAGAGCTCAACTGGGCCATAGATTTCATAATCCGTTTTGTCCCATGCTACCCCACCGGGTATTGGATTGGCTGTGACATTCACTGATGATAGTTCTCTTTTCTCGATGTGAGATGACTTGTGAGGCTTTAGGACCAAGTTGATGTTCTGACTTGCTGTGTCCATTGTACTGTATTTTCCTTCAATGAATTTTTCCAAACAAAGAACCATGATGAGCCAAAGCAGGAGGAAAATTACACCTAACACAATCCAAAATTCAATCCATGGAGAAATCAGATAGGTTTCTTTGAGTTGATGAAAGAGTTCAGTTACTCTGTCTTTAAAAGTTTTTGTTGCTGGCGTTTCTTCAGGCTCGCTTGGATCTTCAGAAAAGTTATCGAAATTGATGAAGTAGCCAGATACAGTTCTGTCAATTGTTGGAATCGCTTCCGGATTTTTAGTTGCTTTTTCATTTTTTGTTTCATTAGCATAGTCTGAGGCTACATCATTGTAGACTGGTATTTCTTGACGAACTGTTGCAATTTGGGTTTCAAGAGGCACAAGTTCCATGGTATTGTTGCATAGTCCTTTTTTATTCACTGCAGGTTTATCAAATGTGATTAGTCTCTCAGTTTGAACCTCTTGTATTGTAGCAAGTTTTGGTACTCTGCTATTTCTTGGGAGTCCACTGGGCCTACTACTTAATATTGGTCACATGATTGTGGTTTTACCAGGTCGATGGATACAACTCGGTTCTCCTTTTTACCAGCAAGGGGCGGTAGTACAACTGATATCGTTCCGTTGATAGCTAAGACAGGTACTGCTTTTCTGTAAGAAGGCCCAAATTCCTTCTTCACTGCGATCTTCTCTCTGACCAGATCCCCAATCTTTGGAATCCAGGCAGGCCTTGCTGGGACAGGTGGTTTATCTTCAGTGGCTGGTGGCTGCTGTTTTAACTTTATGTTGCTCAGGCCTTTTCTTGTTTCATTTAAGTCCTGTAAAATAGCCAAACGATCTTTGATATCAAAGCATTTTTCTTCTACCACTGAAGTCTGACTTTCGAGGTCCTGAATATGCATTCTAGTCCCGAACAATAGTTCGTACGGACTGAAACCTTTCTGAGAATTTCTTGGCAGATTATTAAGACTACGTTGGACACTTGTTAAATGTTGGACCCACCCATCACCCGAACCTAATACCCTCGCCGTTATAGATTGCTTTATGTCCCGGTTTTTTCTTTCCACTATCCCATTTTCCTCAGGATGGAAGGGACAAGAGTACCGCAATGCAATGCCCATGCTGGTCATGGCCTCCTTATAAGCTCGAGAACTAAAAGCAGGACCCTGGTCAGAATGTAGCATGCCAATTGCGTATGTGCCGATATGGACTCGCAAATCTTTTATAACAGTTCTGGCGTCAGCCGAGCGCTGGTGTCTACATTTTTAGTGAATCTAGTCTTAAACATAAATGGGACGCATTTCTCCTATTGGATTTTTGCGTATAGATAGCCTTATGCTTTCTAAAAGAAGGTTCCTGGCATTACTCCGGCTGGTTCGCCACTGCGATCTCTGTTGCAGTTTTGACAGCCCATTGCAAATTTGGAGTTATGCAGGCTCATCCCCGGCCACCAGTATTCTGATTGTAATTCTTTCAGAGATTTCATGATCTCCTGGTGCCTTAGACCTAATCCCATATGTGCTTCTTGAATCAAGAAGATTTTCCTGTTCGTGTTTGGAATCACTCTATCCCCCACTCCAGGGATTCGAGCAAAAGGAACGGAGTTTGCATCAATTATGTATGTATAAGTGAGTGGACAGTTCAGAGGCAGTGCTGCACAGTTGCCTTTAGAAGACGTTTTTTACCGCCAGCATGGTTTCCCCGTCTATGTATTTTTCTGAACGCTTTTTTGTGGCTACGGAAGCCGGTTGCTTTGCTTCCGCTTTGGCTCTGTGAGCCAATGAATTCCCTGCAACGTGAACGCCATCACGTTGATGACTCAGTGTATGTATCACGTGAGTCTTTTTTGTAGTTCTTTCTGCAAAAGAACTACCTGTTCCCAAAGTTTTTTATGCTTTATTGTGGCACCTGTGTCATCTTTGTAATCATTTTGAACCCAGTTCTGCAAGTCATTATTATAAGATTTGACGCAGTAATGCGAATCGCACACTATTAGTGTGGGGAATTCGCGATCAGCATTTTCAAGCGCCATCTTTAAAGATCTTATTTCAGCTCACTGAGTTGAACAGTTTCTGAGTGATTCAGTTTTGGTAATTTACGGTCTGAATTTACCCAAGCGCCAGCGACCTTTAACAATCGCGCACGCTGCGTTGTAGGATTTTTTCTCTACATCGTAATGTTGTGCAAATCTGTCCATGTAGATTACACATTTATATTGTTCGAGAGGCAGAATGTCGATTGGCAGAGGATATTCTTTTTCATATCTTAGATCTTTTAATTTTTCCATTTCCGGGTCAAAATAGTATTTCACATCTGTTGCAGCATAAGAATTTTCCCATTGTATCCATTTTGGATCTAATGCGACATTAGTCAAATTGCGTGGGCTTGTTAATGCCTCAAAGGCTGATTCTGCTGTTAAAACAGTTATCCTTTTGCCTTGTGCTTGGGCTCTTTCTTTTGCTACAGCAGTTTGAACCGCATTTACAATATTTTCCGTAAGACTGAATGTTTTTTCAGCTTGTGTGTACAAGTGTGATTTGTAAGCTATTGGTACCGTTTCTCCCTCATTAGAGGTCAGGTACGTGAATCTGTATCTTCCTGGGATGACTCGGATTACAAGGTTGCGTATGTTTTCGCGTGTTTGCAATTTTGTTTTAGCTAACATGTCTGTTTGCAATGATCTTAAAATTTCTGTGTGTTTCTGAGTCCAATTGATTGGTTTGAAATCAGGTTTTATTAATTCATAGAGAGGTTTAACCCTCTGTGCATAATTTAGAATGTATGTTCTTCCGAAATTCAGGAAACCTAGTATTGACTGTAAGTTCTAGGTGCTTGGAGTACAGCGCACTTCTCTAAGAAGTTGTCTGCTAGGCTTTTGCCTTCACTTGATAATTCATATCCTAAAAACAGGACAGTTAGATGGGCAATTCGTGATTTTTTAAAGTTGAATTTGTAACCATCAGCTGCGAACCCAAGTATTATGGTATTCACTCTTTTCAAGTGAGTATCCAGGTCATCATCTGTGAGACAGATGTCATCGACATAAGATAATGCCTCATCATCATATATTTGTAGTAACTCTGTTACCCTTGCTGAGAATAATCCTGGGCTATTCTTGAATCCCTGTGGGAGTCGACAGAAATTTTCTATGACCCCATTATTGAGAAAGCGGTCAAATACCTGCTTTCAGGTGCTATGTTTTGACAAAAGAGTCCATTAGAGATATCTAATGTCGTCTTGTATTTTTTACGCACAATGTTATTCATTAGTGCTGCACTGTGTGAGTTTTGTACTGCAAATGTTTTGCAACATGAGTTAAGGTGTCTGTAGTCCAAAACTAGACGATATGAATCGTCTGGCTTGGAGACAGGAAACAAAGGATTGTTCATTTGAGAGGTGCATGTTTCAATCACCCCTTGGTATTCTAGTTGATCTAAGATCTCCCTGACTTGCTATTTAGCTTCTTGTCTAATTGGGTACTGCCTTTGTGCAGTTGGTTGACATTTTAACTGGATTTTGTGAGAAGGAGAGTCCTCATTCCATCCTACATGATTTTTTTTTGTTACAAGTCTGTTTTATTTTGAAACACCACCCCTAGGAGGGGCACAAAAACACAGCGTTAAGCCTACAACCTCTATCCGAGACCGGCCGCGAGGAATGCGCAACAGATGTTGCTCAATGGAGGTAGTTAACACAGCGCCTTGCCAACAACCCCAAAGGGCCGGCCGCGTGGCTTAGGAGAAGCTGTTGAAGTTGCTCAGCGTTGAAAGAACCCCAATGGCGAATCAAGGGAGGGAAAATGAGGGAGCACCAAGACCATTACGTACTAACGACCCAACAGGGGTTCTTGAAAATAGAAAGGAGCTACAGAGGAAAGAGAAAGAGGGAAGGTGAAAAGGAGGCAAGCCAGAAACAGAAGATAGAGAAGGAATCATACGAGCAGGTGTGGTGGGTAGTTCCGCGGATGGAAAGTAGCACTAGGCAGTGAGGGCCAGCCTCCGGGGCTCCGGTGTTACAGGCGTCGCCTATGGAAGCAACCTAGTAGGATCTGTAGGGACAATGGCATCCTCAAAGAGATGTAGGGTCCTAAGTCTAGTGGGCATGTGTCGTGCATGCTCCATAGAGCACAAGTAGCGCACCAGGGGCTTCCAAACTGCCTCAAAGCGGGTGTGGCGCATCTGGAGTCGTGCCGTAAGGAGCTCCATTGCCAAGACGTGCCACAGCCGCACAAACCAGGATGTTATGGGAGGTGTTTCAGTCTTCTTCCAATACAAGGCTATGAGTTGCTTGGCCGCACCTAGCATCTGTAACATTACAATCCAGTCATTACAGGTGAGGGCCTTAAGGTTAGATGGTCTGACACCCAGCAGGATCGTACCTATGGCTTCAGGCAAAGGGAACCCCAGTACCCCCCTGATGTGGCTAAGGACCTCCTTCCAGAAGACTGTGAGGAGCGGACACGCCCACCATATGTGCACAAAGTCCCCCGTCGCAGCCCGACATCTCCAGCACAAAGGCGAGACATTGGGGAACATCTTGTGAAGGTGCAGGGGAGTGTAATACCATTGGGTCAAAAGCTTATACGCGTTCTCTCTCTGTGGGATGCTCCGATACACCTTGGGGATATCTCTCCACACCGCTTCCCATTGTGAAGGTGTGATATCCGTATCGACCGCCATCTGCCAGCGATGCTGATACGGGTGAGTGGGTGTGAGTGGCGGGTGCTGTAGGATGTGATAGATCTGGGAGATCAATCGCTTCAAACCCCCAAGGGTGCGGGCCAGACGTTCGAAGGGAGTGAAGGCCCGTGTAGCCGCCCGATATACACTATCTTCAGAGGCCCAGTGTCGTAGTTGGGCGTAATGCAACCGCGCAACGAGCTGCAAGCGAAACTCCTCACAGCATTGACTGAACGATTTAAAAGAGCCCCCGTCGAACAGGTCACAAAGCACCCGACAGTCCCCCTGTACCCAGTTCTCAAATGCCTGGGTTTGATGGGCCGGCGGGAAGTGAGGGTTTGCTGCTATGGGAGTATGCGGGGATGGGAACGTAGTGAGGCCCCTGGAGACAGCAGTGGCGTCCCAGATGTCCAGTACCGTTTTTGTGGGCACTGCCAGGTACGCACTTCTAGAGCGGGCCGCTCGGTGGAGCCAAGGCAGGTCCCAAACAGTGCGTCCCGTCACCGCCCTGTCCATGTGTAGCCACCCTTTTTCACTTTCCCTGACCCCCCATTCTATCACAAATCGGAGGTGCGCGGCCCAATAGTAATGTACCAAGTTGGGACAGGCTAGTCCCCCTCTGTCGCGCGGAGCCATAAGCATTTTCTGGGAGGAACGGGGCGCTTGCCACCCCAGATGAAGGATATGAGCTCACGCTGCAAACTTCGTATGCAGTGCAACGGTATTGGAGTGGGGAGGCATTGAAACACGTACAGGATTTTGGGAAGGATCGACATTTTGACTGCATGGAGGCGGCCCAACCAGGACAGCATCAGGGGTTTCCACCGCCGCAGATCATCTAAGACCTCCTTTCGGCAGGTCCGCCAATTAACAGAACTCCAGTCATCAAGGGAGGGGGTCAGGATGAGGCCCAAGTATTTGATATGGTGCTCGGCCCACTGGTAGGGCACAATCTCTCTCAGGGTGGGAAGGTCCTCCGCCGGCATGGTAAGGTTCAGGGCCCAGGACTTGTCGTGGTTGATCTTTAGGCAGGAGGCACATTCGAAGAGACAAAGCGCCCTATGAAGAGTAAGGATCAGATCGTCCGCAAACTTCGCCACCTTGTTATCCCGAACCCCGTGTGCTATCCCATAAATGTTCGAGTCGCGCCGTATAAGCTCCGCACGGGGTTCCACTGCTAGAGCGAATAGGAGGGGTGAGAGGGGACACCCCTGTCTAGTGCCCCTATGAATCGCTAAGGGCTGCGTTAAGGCACCATTGACTCGAATGCGAGCTTGGGACCCTATGTATGGAGCCATAATCCTAGCAATCATCATTGGACCCAGCCCGAGCTTACAAAGTACTGCCCTGAGGAAGGCCCAGTCCACCCGATCAAACGCCTTCTCCGCGTCCAGCGAGAGAAGGCAGGCCGGGATTTTCCAATGCCGCGCTTTCCCTACAAGGTGCGCAAGTTTGCGCACGTTGTCTGCCCCCTGACGATCACGGATAAAGCCAACCTGGTCGGGGTCCAGAAGCCACTGCATATACGGATCTAAGCGTTGGGCGAGGATCTTAGTGTATATTTTGAGATCCGTAGTAAGCAAGGCAATAGGGCGGTAGGACGCGCACAGTGCGGGGTCTTTCCCGGGTTTCGGGATTAACGCTATCTCCGCCATGCCCATGTCAGGGGATGGTCCCACCTCATCTGAGAAAGAGTTGAACAACCTGAGGAGGAGAGGCCGTAACTGGGCCTGAAATGTGCGATAGAAAGATAGCGGCAGGCCATCCGGGCCCGGCGTTTTCCCCAGGGATAAGTTCTTAATTGCCGTCGTGACCTCGTCCTCCGTAATGAGGTGTTCCAGCGCAGTCGCGTCCCCAGGCGGCATCCGCGGTCCCTCATAATCGTCGAGAACGGCTGCTATCGCGTCTGCCGATACAGGCTCACTCCTATACAGGGATGTATAGTAGTCCACAAACGCGGCCTGTTTGGATGTCTCCGTAATCACTTTCGATCCGTCCTGCAGTTGGATACTAGTTATGTGGGCCTTGGCAGCACGTGCTCTCAGCCTTCCCGCCAGTAATCGGCCTACCTTATCGCCACCTTCAAAGTACCTTTGCTTCAAGGCCAACAAGGCACCTTCCGCCTTGTTTGTGCGCAGCAGTCTGAGTTGCCCCCGAAGAGTGGCCAAGCTCCTCCTAGTGCGCCGAGACAACCGTTCCCGATCCTGTATCTCGGCTTTCTTAATATCCGCTGCCAACTCAGCCTCCAGCTTGCTGGCAGCACGCCTGCGTGCAATCGCCAGTGAGGTGATGTGGCCCCGAATCGTGGCCTTGAAGGCATCCCAAACCACCGGGAAAGGCATGTCCGGGGTGTCGTTGGAAGCAAAGTAGACGTCTATGGCCTCCTGGATGCTATCGACATCATCAGCATCCCGGAGAACACCCGGCGGGAAAGACCAACGGGCGACACGCAGGGGATGCACCGCCGGGTCCTGAAGACGCATTTCAACATGAGCGTGATCCGACAGTGAAATGTCCGAGATGGAAACACCCAGCGTGTCTCGGAGCAGCTCCAGCGACGCAGAGATCATCGATACGGGAGTAAGACCTATGGGAATGTGAGTAGAAGGAGTAAACGCTAAGGTCCGGGTTGTGATAGCGCCACACGTCAAGCAGTCCTAAGTCTGCAATCTGCTTGCGCAGGGCAGCGGACATCACCCCTGAAGCGTTGGCGGTAGTACCACAACGATCCAAGTCCGAGTCCCACACTAGGTTGAAGTCTCCACCCAGTATCAAGTGCGGGTCGCCACAGGGTATCTGCTCCCTCAGTAATGCCTGGAGATAGCGGTCTTGTAACTTGTTATGAGCATACACATTGCATAAGGTGAGTCTGCGCCGTCCCACACATACTGTAACCTTGAGGAAGCCCCCATCCCCACTCTTATAGGGCCGGGAGTCCCCCCGCCTGAAGCCAGTTCTGCACAATATGGCCACCCCTGCAGTTTTAGTGTCCGCTACCGCCCAGAACTGAAGAGGGTACTTGGGGTGGGCCATGCGGTGTGTGTCCCCCTGTAGTAAATGAGTTTCCTGGGGATAAATAATGTCAGGTTGCTGTTGGAGGAGGTAGCGCCAAACCTGTTTGCGTTTATTAGGGGAGTTCAGGCCCTTAACGTTAAGTGATAAGACCTTCAAGGTATTAGGGACAGTCGCAGCCATAGTAAACTTCGAGCAAGATCCGCCCACGTGCCCCGCTCCCACCAATGCAAGAGAAGGAGACCATAGGAAGTCGCCAAAGGGTCCACTCTCCCCACCCAGACAGCAGTCACCACCCCGTCCCCATCCCACCACCCGCCAGTCCAGAGGAAAGGAAAGAAGAGAAAGACCGAGGAAGGGAAAGCAAAGAAAAGAAGAGAAAGAGGAAGAGAAAGAGAGAGGAAACAGCAGGAGGCCAAGCACGCCTCAAATATATCAAGAACAACAAAGGCCAACAGGGCCACAGTGTACTACCCCAGTCACCGGGCATCCTCTACCCAAGGGTTTGGACGCACTCAGGAATGTCACACCCTATGGGGCAGTAGGGGGGCACTCACAGGCAGGGGAGGAGATCTCAGCCCTGGCAACCCCGCTGTTCGAACCAGGACCAGGGGCATCTCGTGACTAAGTGGAGCAGATGGGCACATGAATGGTCACCGCCTAGCCCCTGATGATGAACCAAGCGTTGCAATGCGAGTAGGGCCCCATCGTGGCCACGCCCATCCCGCAAGTAGCTCCGGGGGAATCCGCCTGGCGAGGCCAGGGGCAGCGGTATTACCAGGAAAGAGACGCCCCCCAACGTCAGGAGGAGCCCCGGAAGGGGACGTCCCAACAAGTTGCAGATCATGGAGTGGGTGGCTGGGAGGACCGGCCATCTCGATCACCCTCCAAAGAGCGGATGTGTGCTATGATGTCTTGCTTAGCCTGTGATGCGGATTTCTCTTCCACCGGGGGAGATCGACGATATCTCCGAACCTTGGTCCAATCCGGACGGGCAGGTATCCTCTCCCGTTGACGCGATCGTGACGGGCTGTGGGTCGACAAATCGGGTAGCTTGAGAAGTTGCGCTGCTTCATGGTATGACCGAAGGACCCTGCGCTTGTCCTCCCAGCAAAAGATGAGGGCGAAGGGGTGCCCCCACTGGTAGGCAATATTAAGAGCTCTCAGCTTCTCCGTGACTGGTCGAAAAGCTCGTCTCCGACACAGGGTGTTAGGAGCCAGATCCTGAAAAATCTGTATTTTGTGGCATCCGTAGGTGAGGTTGGGTTTGTCCCGGGCCGCTTTCAGGACAGCTTCCTTTTACATGAAGTAGTGCACCCGCGTCAGGATGTCTGGGAGGGGTCCCGCTCTACCTGCCGGGCCGTATACTCGATGAGCGCGATCCAGAGTGGGGGGGATGCATCGTCGTCCCCCCAAACCTCATGCAAGAGCTGCGCCACGTAGGTCAAGATATCCGTCCCTTCTTCATCCAATGGAACGCCGCGGATGCGGAGGTTGTTCCTACGGCTCCTGTTCTCAAGATCCTCCTGTTTAACCTGCAGTTCAATATTCTGCTCTTCCAGGGCCACTACTCTCTGCCACAGCTGTTCCTGGTCCTCCGTGCGCGCATCAACTATCTTCTCCAGGCCATCCACTCTGTCTCCCAGCTCCGTGACCTTCTTGCGCATCTCCTTGACACATGTTTGCACCTCCGTGCGTAGGGAGCCTATTTCCGTCTTGAGATCAGACATAAAGGAGGCTATGAAGGCCTGGGTCACTGGCAGCGAGTCCGCAGCCGCCTCCGCAGGCCCGTCGGTCGCCACCGCCGCTCCAGCCTTGCCCCACATAGCCATCACCGACGTGTCTTTAGCCGCTGCCGCCGGGTCCTTGTTACCTCCTTTGGACCGTGTCATGGTCAGGCCCGCAGGGGAGGGCCACGTGCCCAATCCACTGCAAGCAAGCTGCTAGTCCGTAGCCGCAAGGGGTAGTCAACAGGGGAATCCTCGTCCCCACAAGTCCTCCCACCTCACTCCCAGCGTGTCAGATAGCAGCAGTCTAGGGACTAGTGGTCGGGGCCCCCCGTCCACCACAGATCCTGGTTGGTGGAGTGCACATCTAGGATCCAAAGCTATTCAGGTAGAGAACGGAAGCCAGCAGTGCAGAGCATTGTACAGAGTACCTCTTTCAGAGCGGGGATGCTGCAAGTCGGGAGGCAAGATATGGGATTGCCCACAGCATGAGGGACAGCAGAAGGAGGTGAAGCCCCAGGTGATGCAGTCCCCTCAGTTCCGCTCAAATGCGTCGAAACCCACACACCTCTACTGCTGAGAGTCCGGGTCCAGTAGCACCATCAGTCCCCTTGACCAATACACCTTGACACCTTGACCCTATACACAATTTCCTTTCCTTGTCTAACAAAACTATCCATCATGTTAGTTCCTCTATTCCCCTTTTCTCCCTATTCATCAATTAAGTGCAAACATGTAATAAAAATGATGAAATAGCCACTTGATTACTGATTTTCATATAAATTAGATTACAGAATGGTGAGAAAAAAACGTGCCCTTACTTGAGATGACCAGAAAAAAAGTGACGAAATTGTAAAATTAATTTTGCCACTCCTAGTTTTGAAGAAACACGTGAGTCCTGTGTCTTAAAATATAGCAATCTTATTCAACACCTATTTGCGCAACTGTCTTTCCAAATTTCAACATGCATTATTACAAAGAGACAAAATCAATAATGTATATCAAAGTTTATAAATGTATTTTTTCATATTGGGCATAATATCTAAAGCCAGAAAGTGAGAGTGAGTGCTTGCTGGAAACTGAACACGGTTCCAGATAGACTATGGCTGCACTAGCAGAAGATAGTCTTTTGGAAAATTAGTTGGAGCAATAATAGACGTTTGTTTACTTTCCATTTACATTTTCGAGTTATTCAAAAATAGCTTAACGGAAAATCACAAATCATAGTTACAATTCAACACACCTTTTGAGCCCGAATGGAAGCACATATAGCCGGGTATATTTCTGGAATTAAAGTTATGAAGTTTTGTGTCCGAACCAGGAAAATCCTAAATAGAGCTTACACAGGCCCCTACTCCAAGTCACGGGGAGTGGTATTTCCGTAAGGTTTTTTGCAGAATTGTCACCATATAAGATTAGGAGGTCTTCTCTTTTTATGTACGCTTTCCTCCTGCATAGTGGTGACAGTGCATATGCATGACAAGGGCCCAGAAACAGTGAACATATGGGGAAATGGACCAAGTAATTCTGGAACACAGATGTTAATCCCACTTGTGATGGTTGATAACTGGGCTGGATATGCAAATAGGTTTGGTATTTCTGGGCTTGGTATCACCACACCTAAATAGCGGCCATCTTGGACTGCAGCAATGTTTGGGAAAGCGCTTGTACTTTAGGAGTTAGGATGTGCTTTAAGAAAACTCAGTTGTCTCTGACAATTGGTTAGACAGGTATAATTATCAAGACACAGCTCTGATTAAGATACTGTGCAAGTACTGCCTTTCTCACAAAAAAGAACTGTTGGTCGGAGGCTTTCCAACCGACATCTTAACGAGGGCCCACGTTAGCAATGTTTCTTCTATATATGTATATACATTTATTGAACACATTTGATGCACTGTTGAAGCATAGTTCTTTGTGAAATTTGTGGAAATTAAGGGGCAGATTTACTAAAATCTCAAGCAATGCAGAACAGCAGGCAAAAAAGCTGTGCTTCGTTGCGCTAGAAGAAGACAGCAGGAGAGTGCTATATTTACAGAAATAAGGCACTAACCTCCCCTCTCCCTAGTGCTGTGCTGAAATTAGCTGGCGTGCGCCTTGCACATACCTTTGCACCATAGTATACGTGTGTCTTCGTGAGTCTAGCGTAGGTTTGGTACTAGAAGGATAGTCTTCCAGTACAAAATAATATGCTCAGACTAACCTCAAACCTTTTCCCTCTTTGTATGTGTTATGTACAGTGCAGCCCACATACAAAGTTGGAAAAGAAACAAAAAATGAAAGCATTTCTCCTTCGTAGTGCCTATTTGAAATGGATGTTATTTTCTCACGTTTAAACCTGTCTACCTTTTTAAGTAAATAGGGTTTAGTGTCATAAACCTTGGGTAGTTGCATGGGAACTCCCATGCACCACCCATTGTATGTCTCCTTGGCACTAAGTAATGCAAAGCAACACATAGCTCTGGAAAGTAAATATGTAAAAAAAAATGCGTAATTTTGCAGCACTTTTGTGAGGCAAACATGGAGTTAAATCTTAATATAGGTGAGTTATTGCTTTGAAAAAGTACAATGGTTAAAGATTCACATGGCACTGATGTAGCTGCAATTTAGAGAAATACTCAAATCCCATTAAAGTAATATTTAATTCTCAAACATTTCGTAGAAAAAGACGATTTATTTTTGGCATTGTTGCAAACTTATGAATCAACTTTTCTAAATATTGTTAAGCATTCCTGTTCATCTTTCTCTAAAATGTAATATTTTGACACATCTTACTTGCTCAAAAGTATTGAAATGTAATACAGGATTGCTAATTGGTACCACATACTAAAAGTTATTCTAAATTGTGGAAATCGTTAGTCCAGGGAATAATTTGGTTTAATATGGAAGATATGGATTTTCCTCCGAGAAAAAGTTGTAACACTAAAGCAGGTGAAAAGCCTTTGTTAATGCCTGGGGGAGAAAATACTTCAGTTATAGACTCCTGTTAATAAACAGACTGAATTAATTAGTTTCCATAATTATCTGTGCTGTCCAAACTGAATGCTAGCCGACCGTTCTTACAGTTGCTTCAGGGAAACTCGCTATTTTTCATTTTAAAGAAATACATCTTAAATGCTATTCAATAATAGTGAAATTATATTTTAAAGTATTTTTACATGTATACATTTAATTTGTTTTCTAAAGCACTTTCTACTCTCTTCTGCATACCACCCTGCTTTCCCTATAAACACACTTAGGGCCAGATTTATATATTGACGGGCGGCCATGGTCGACCATGTGAGGAGAATTCATGCTTTTAGCCACAGTTTGATGTTTGGAGTGCATTCTTGATAGAAAAAACTAGAGGGAGTCATGGAAGTCATGCCACACTGGAATTCTCTGGGGTGTCCAGTTTTCTGAAATATCTGTGTTTAGAAGGTTTCTCTTGGTAGCAGCTCAGTTTAAGCACAAGTAACTCTCCCACCCACATCTCAAAAATGGGTCTATTTGGTGAAAACAATTTGATGTCTCCATCTTGTGTTTATTGGGCATTTCCAGTTGCGGGTGATAGCCCAGTCTCACAAGTGGGGTAACGTTTTTATTGGGAGAAGTGTAAGAATGCTGGGTGATAGTAATATTATGGAGCCACACATAATTTTGATCTTTCCATCACAGAAATGTTAGGAAAATTCATTAAGAAACCCTACTGGTAGCTACACAAATCACATCACCCTAGACTCCTGGAGTGTCTATCTTTTGGAAATTGCTGGGGTTAGTAGGTTTCCCTGGGAGGCAGTTAAGCTTGGGCCCAAGTACTGCTAATATCCACCTTACCAAAATGAGTCTGTTTTGATGGTGAAAATTTAATTTTACTGCAGACTCGCGGGTGGAATCGCGAATCTAAAGCAAAATAAAAATAAAAAAAGATGTGCAGGTGTCTGTGCATCTTTAAAAAAAAGCCCCCGGGTGGGCCAGATCCTGGGGGCATGTTAAAAATAAAGGAGGGGGCGCATGGGGCCCCCCTTCTATGGTTCAATCAAACCCCTGTGACCGCCATTTTCCTGGGATTTTCCTATTGTATTATGTGGGGGTCCCGGCCCCGTGGCAGCCCCAGGCCCTACCGCCTCCCTGGGCCTTAATTACCAAAGGAAGGGAGTCATGCGCCCCCACCTCATGGATCCCTACATGGCCTGAGGGGCCACCACCCCTCAGTCCCAGCTCCAGCAATATCCAGGGGTGCCATCCTCGGGGATATTGCAGTTTGCTATGGCTTGGCGCGGAGAAAATGCTCTTGCTTGCTGAATGTGGAGCATACCTGTTTTCCTGCACGCTGTCAAGCGAGCAGGGAAACAGACATATTGGTTTGAGATCCAGGGACCTGTATGTTAGCAGCTCCCTGGGTCTCAAAGGAATGCCAGCTCCCGTAGGCGGCAGGGAGCTGGCTAGGACAGCAGGGGCCTTCAGGCTCCTCCTGAGATCCCATTGGTGAGTGGGTGCCCACTTTAAAAGGGATAAGGGCCCTAAGGCCGTATTTGGCCTGGGAAGGGGGCCGGGCAGCCCACCTCCCCATCTGTTATAAAGGACGGGCCCCAGGGGATGAGGTCCCCAGAGCCAAAATCAACATTGGAGGGCCTCCTCGATTTATTCAAACAATTATTATTTAGAAAAAGAAAGACTGGATCCCGGAGAATGGCTTCCCTGGGGCTGAAATCATACCAGTAGGAAGGGGAAGGCCCGGGGGGATGGGGAGCCCTCTTTTTAAATAAAAAAATTATAAATATGAATAAGCAGGGCTCCGTGGCAAGGGGTCCCATAGGCCGAAATCACCCCCCCCTCACCCTTTGAAAAAAGGCCTAGCCCCAGGGAATGGAATCCCCAGAGCTGAAAATGGCCCAGGGAGCCATGCAGCCCCCCTCACTTAAATTTAAAAAACAAAAATTGAAAAAACCTCCGGAAAGTCGCTGGAGGCCACACTTCCTTCACCAACACTCTGCAAACACGCCTCTTGGCACTGTGGTGTTTAGGGGACGAAGTCCCCTTAGATGAAGATCGTCCTTGGGGTCCAGGAACCTCTTTTGTTACCTCCAGTAAGTACCACACAGCGGGATTGCTGAGAGGACTTGGAGGCCACATCCCCTTTCCTTACCACTCTGGACATGAGCCTCATGTCACTGACCATGTGATGAGTGATGTAATATGTAAGATCATAAGCAGCGCATTGCATGGGTGCGAGTTAAAGTTAGCTCAGCTCAGGATGGACAGTTTCATGTGGATTGCAGTTGGAAAAGGTGCATGACCCGCTTGCCCCTCGATGGGTCGAAGGATCTTCCTAACACTTTCCTTTTGTGAGGAGAGAAAGGGAAACGAGCCAGGTATTTTCCTTGCCTGTTAAGCTCTGGACTTCACACATTTCAATTTAATATTTACAGCTACAGCAGCACCAGTATTTGGTTTTACAAGACATTTTAACTGAAATGTACAGATTCACTTTATTTACGCTGCATGCCTGAATATGGAACATTTCTGACTATTTGCGGAAGTGCAACAACTATTGATTATATTTTTGTTTCACTCTCCCTTGCCGACGTTTTACTAAAAGTAGAGGTAGTGTGTAATGTATATAGCGATCACTACCCAATTGTGATTTATTTTAAATTGTTAGGGGGGAAAAATTCACATAGGGAAATTGGGGCAGCAAATTTGGATGCCTCGACGGATGGATTAAGGGTTGTTTGGAGGGGGGTGGATAATAGGGGTGTTCTGGCTACTGTGATCAATAAACATCCTGTATTGATCTCAAATTGTCTTTCCACTGATTGCTGTGGGGGCAACTTGATTAAATCATTTAGCGAACTTTGCTTCGCAATAAAAAGCGAGATCTCCAAGCCAACATCCAGGAAAATTGAGGATGCCCCAAAATGGTTTGATGCCTCTTGCTCGAAGGCTAACCGGGATCTAAGGGCTGCTCTCACGGCCAAACCACGGGATATTTCCCGGGTAAGGCTCCTGAGAGCAAGGTATAAATCCACCTTACGTATTAGATCCAATGAATTAGTCAAAGATCATTGGGAATCCCTTGTACGTACAGCCGCCCTAAAAGACACACCAGGGTTTTGGAGGGAGGTAAAGAACCTAAGATCCCTTGGTTCAAATATAACATCATTCAATTGTAATATCTTGGGACCTGTGTGGGTGGACCACTTCTCAAAGATCTACGCTGTATCTGGCCACCCTGCAGTAACCCTCCCTCCTCCAACTCCTCTGAACATCACATTGCTTGAGGTAGAGGATGCTATTGCAGAATCTGCCAGTAATAAAGCACCTGGCCCAGATGGTCTTTCCATCGACCAACTAAAATGTGAAATTAATTTTTGGGCACCGCTTCTATGCAATGTATTTAATAACCTAACATACGATTCCATCCCTGAGACATGGTCTAACAGTACTATCGTCCCCATTTTTAAAAAAGACGAAAGGCTGGATCCCGGGTGTTACCGCCCAATATCACTAATCGATAACACCCTGAAAGTCCTGGGTAGGGTAATCTTTAAAAGAATTAGAACCTGGGCGGAGGAAAGTTCTATTTTACACCCGAGTCAGTTAGGTTTCCGTAGTAAAGTGGGAACGGTAGAACAATGTTTAAACCTAAATTTGATAATGGCCAAATATACAATCGCCAAAAAATCCCCCTTATATTTTGGTTTTATGGATTTGAGTTCTGCTTTTGATTTTGTAAACCGCTCCCGTTTATGGTCCGTCCTTCTTAATTATGGTTTAGATGATAATTTGGTTAATTTTTTATCTTATCTTCACAGCGACTTAAGAGCTTGTGTGCGTATTAACTCCACTGGTGAAGTCTCCAGTGATATTTTAATTGGGAGGGGGGTCAGACAGGGTTGTGTTCTGGCCCCTCTGCTTTTTATTTTATACATTAATGAATTGAGTAGCTCATTAAGTACCCTAACAAAAGACGTACCGTATATAAATGGCATCCCCATACCCACCCTGCTTTACGCTGATGATGCGGTCCTAATGGGCCGCACTCCAAAGGCACTGCGTATTTTAATTTCAGGCTTCGTTAGTTTTATGGCCGACTTAGGCTTAAGTACAAATTTAAAAAAATCCCTCATCATGACCTGTGGCCCAAAAAGGTATAAAATTATCGAGATTAATTCAGGGGAGAATGTTCTAAAAAGCACATGCACTTTCCCATATCTGGGGCTGTTGTTCTCAAACAACGGTTCTTGGCAACCGCATGTTTCCTACGCGAGGAACAAATTGGGTAAAGCTATTAACTCAATAATTTCTCTACGCCAACCTAACCATGCGGATGTGATTGCGCCATTAATAAAGATTTATCAAACACAATGCATCCCTACTGGTACTTATGATGCAGAGGTTTGGGGATATACAAACTGCCTCCATATCCAGACGGAAGAAAACAGATTTTGCCGGAAGGTGTTGGGTGGAGTTATCTGTGCTTCAAATTATACATGTCACAGTGAACTAAATATTCCCTATATTGAGGATTTTAATAGATCAAGGCCTTCCCTTTTTTGGCTAAAGATATGGACGAACCCGGCAGTCATGTTGACTCGTGATATAATCACAGACTGTTTAAAATGTGATAGGGCACATCACATACCATGGCTGAAAGCAGTAAATGAATGTCTAATAAGTATAGGGGATGGTCACCTGTTTACATCTCCGAATCTTATAGATCATTCACATAAGAAGTGTATTCAAAGGGCTTTGTACAAACTCTATAGAGAAAAACGGGAAAGGATAAAGCATACAGTCGCAAGGTACATGGGCCATTTAGAGCCCGCCTCTAGTTACTCTGCCCCGTCCCAGAAATATTTACATTTAAATCTCGGTAGATGGAATAGAAGTTTACTGTTCCGTTTCCGGGACGGGAGCATAGTAAATTTGTTAAATTTCCCTTTGGGTTACAATAAACATTTGGAAACCGTAGGTTGTCCATGTAACCCGACCATGAAACAAAGCCTTATGCATTTTATGTTCTTTTGTGATTTTTATAAATTGTTTACTGTGCACTTTCTAATGCCATATTGTCGGAAACACGATCTCTTAGATTTCAAGACTGCAATGAGGAATTTACTAATGTTAGGTACAGATGAAATAATATTTAGAGTGAGCTGTTTTCTTAAAGCTGCTGTCCGCTCACGAGCCACTTTGCACATTGATTGATAAGAATCTGCATATTGCACATTGCACTTTATATTCATCATGATCTTGCACATTGTAATTTGCACATATATCTGCTCGGATTTCTTTTCTTCATTGTCTTACACTATAGTTGTCGCTGTTTTTTAAGAGTTTTTAAGGATTTAAAAAAAATATTGTATATATTGTCTTTTTAACATGTTTTTGCATTTTATTGGATCAGACAGATTATATTTTTGGCTGTTTATTCTTGTATTGTACTGTTTGCCATTGCACTTGTGTACTTTTATGGATGTATTTTATTCCGAATAAAGATCTTTGACTGACTGACTGACTATTTGCGATATGTAAATGGCATTTATCCTGGACTTAAATTTAACCCAAATATGCTCATGAACTGAGTATTTCACTCTAGATGCATGCTGGGGATTGTATTTTTCTACTCCAGCGAAACATTGGCCTACATTTAAAATCACATGGTTGTTTGACTTTACAACTCACCTCACCTGTGAACAAGGCTCAGCATAGAGCTAAAACGCGTCAGGGTTGGGCATTGCTGTGAGCAGCCTTCATTATGTATGAATAAATTGTGTGTTCCAGAGCTGGGCTATGGCGCTTTTTCTTAGTTGGATTTACATATATATATATAAATCACAAAATATTTTGTTTTCCCACCATGAGTTATGATCAATATTGTATAAGACGTCCCCCATGTGATTGAGTTTTGATTTTTTGAATACCATAACGAATTGTGCTGTTTCACCTCATTATTGAACATGTTCCAAAATGTCCACCATGGTAACATAGGATTAACCAAATTCCACAGAACGTCATTGATTTTGATGAATTAGTGAACTTTCTTCACATAACATAATCTGTTTAGTTTTAAATTGTTAATGAATTTTTGAATTCACTGACATCGTGTGTCGAAATGCGTCTGTCACTGCTTTGTGACTTTATGATTAAATCACCTTGCTAAAAACCTACCCGCGAGTGCACCCTTTACTGACTGTGTTATTTTTTTGTCAGAATTGAACACACATATATAGCTGTATATCTATATATCTGTCTATATAAATATACAGAGATATAGATACATATAAATATATGCTATATATGTATAATGTGTATATATGTGTCTCACTATGTCTATGCATATACACACACACACACACACACACACATATATATATATATATATATATATATATATTCACTGAAAAAACCATAGGTTTCACACCTGTTATAGTTAGCTGGAAGTTTTACTCGCATAAAACCATTGAAATTCCTACGTTATAGTTAGTTGGACTCACTATAACTTGCGCGTGCAATGCACTGCTGATGACATCACATATTACATCACTCATGACATTGTCAGTGACATCACTCATGACATCACTGATGACACCATCCAGTGAATGTGTGTCTTTTTAAAAAATAAATATGTGTTATATATGTATATGTAAAAGTTGATGGAAGAATACATGTTTAAATAAGTGTTTACATGGATGTTTTAAAAAAAAAAATTGATTGGTTAACTGGTTTATTAAGTGTATCTTAGTGAATACATATATTAGAGAGTAATGTTTAAATATTTAAATATGTGTATTAGTGTTTCACTTTGTGTATAAGTGGCTGCATGGGTTGGTGAGTAGCTACATGTGTATGTATATGGGTTATTAGATGTTTTTCTTAGTATCAGTATGAGTGTTTGTATGGTTTGGTGGGGTTATTACTTAGCACATAGATGCATGAATGACTGACTCTCTCTTTGTATGTGTTTTGAAGACAGCATATGTGCAGGACTGTATGGGTGGATGAGTGTATATATGTGTGTGTTAGTGACTGAATGACTGTCTCAATAGTATCTTTATCAGTAACTACATATGTTTTAATCTAATATATGTGAATATTGATGTATATAAGTGAGTATATGTGAGAGTAAGAGATTGTAAGAGTTCCTGTTTAAATAAGTATGTGTTTCTAAAAGTGATTGTTTAAGAGAGTAAGTATGTGTAAGGTTCATTAGAAGTAAGGTGGTAGTGGAGAAGTGTGGCTCACTGGTTAGAGCAGGCAGACCCTGAAGCAGAGGTCAGACCCGGGACCAGGGTTCAATTCCTGACGCGGCAGGGTCTTGAGCTCAAATGTCCATGGACTCGATAATTCTCGCTTCGGTGCCTGACCTAATCATGGGTTCACACTCTGCAACTCTGGGCATTAAGCTTGCTTAATCTCCACAATGGCCCCCCTGCGGCGGGATGCCTGGCTTTCACCTTGGGGATGCCCTGTAGGGGCTATCTCACAGGGAAAAGCCAGGACGGGTTCCCAAGGCAAGCGCGGAGATAACCCTTCGGGGGTCGATTCAGGCGCTATATAAGAAACATAATAATAATAATAATAGTGTGTGTATAGCTGTATATGCAAATAAATGGATGTTCAATAGTTTATTTGCATGTGTGAGTATGTGTGAGAGTATCTTTTGGATGACTTTCGGTGTGTAACAGGATGTATAGGTGTATCACTACATATGATGAGTGAGTATACGTATTAGTGATTATATAGAACTCTTGGTGAATGAGTGGATGTGTATATAGATGGTGGAATTATTGAATTGGTTGTTGTAACTGGTATGGGTATCTCAATTTTTTTGAACATTTTAGTTTCTATTTTTGAATATGTGTTTCAAGGGTTACATTACAGTGAAAGGAGGTCTGTCACTCTGTCACAAGGATGGTGTCATCAGTGATGTCATGAGTGATGTCACTGACCATGTCATGAGTGATGTAATATGTGATGTCATCAGCAGTGCATTGCACGCGCAAGTTATAGTGAGTCCAACTAACTATAACGTGGGAATTTCAATGGTTTTATGCGAGTAAAACTTCCAGCTAACTATAACAGGTGTGAAACCTATGGTTTTTTCAGTGAATTTAATAGGTTTTTTAAATGCTAATTCCTAACTATAACTGGTGTGAAACCTATGGTTTTTTCAGTGAATTTCAATGGTTTTTTATTAGCAAATCTCTATAGGTATAAAAAGTAAAACATTTTTTTATAACGAATTTTATATTGTATAATTATGTAATAGTTTGTAAAAAATTTTTTTGCCCTGGAGCGCTCCCGGGGCGCGTACCGATGCGTTCACGGGTAAGCGCAGTGCTATGGCGCGCCCTGGGGCGCGTACCGGTGAGCGTCCCGTTAGCGCTATTCCCATGAACGAAAACAATGTTGTGACGTATCGCGTAGCCGCGTGATGCGTCATATGACGCACTGCGTAAGCGCACCCGGAAACACGTGAGCGCATACGATCGCGCAACGTCCTGACGTGCTTACGCTACGCGCCCCCGGGCGCGGCCCGGGGTGCGACTACGGGCGCGCCCCGGGGCGTGTAGCGTAAGCGCGTCGGGTCATGTGATCTGAAAATAACACTTTTCATTGGTGCAGATCAGTTTTGGTTTCCAAATAATGAAAACTCGGATCATGTGACTTGAAAATAACACTTTTCATTGGTCCAGAACAGTTTTGTTTTCCAAATGATGAAAGCCCCCACCTTAAAGAGAATGAGTGAGGGAGCAAAGGAAGGGAACAGAGGGTAAGGGAAGTAAAGAATGGGGACTGAAAGAAGTTGAATGTGGAAGGGAAATAGGGAAAGGGTATTAAACATGGAGAATATGAATAAGTGAGAGAAGCATAGTAAAGAAACAGGAGTGAGGTAGGTTGAGAAAATAGTAGTGAGGTTAGAGCAAAGGGTCATGACAAACTACATTTTTTTAGTCACACTTACCATATAATAAATGTAACTTTAATTACATTTTTTTACTACATTTTGTATCTGTAAAGAGAGAAGAAAAAATAAGTTATAATTAGTAAAATATGTATTTAAAATTAAAGATACAAATGAAGAGGTTAAAAATCATAACAGTGTATTTAGAAATAAAGTAAGGTAGAAGGACAAAAAGAGGGAAAAAGAAATAGAAGGAGAGCAAATTACTAAGAGTAAGGCATATAGATTCACTGCCAGAAAGGAAGAGAAGAAGAGAAAAATGAACTGAAGGTAAGAAAGATACTAAAAGAATATGAGTTAGCAAAACTAAATCAGGAAACAGGAGTAAGTAAAAAGATAATGACTGAGAGGGAAAGGAGTCTAATAAAGGATGCATTTAGAAGAATGAGGAATGGAAGATAACTGAGAGTAAGTGAAGGAGAGTCATAGAGTGAAGGGATGAAGGGAGAGAGGATAATATAGAAGGATTGAGGGAAAAGGAGTGAGGAAGTTAGTAGACAGAGAGACTTAGGGAAGGACTGAGTGAAGTGGAGTACAATGAGTGATGAAAGAAAAATGAGTAAGGGAGCAAAAGAAGGAAAGAGAGGAGAAGAGGACTAAAGCAGTGGTACTGAGAGAAAGTGATTCGGCGATGAAAGTAAAGAGAAGGACACTGAAAGATAGGAAATGAGGGGTAGTAATGGAACCGGACTAAAAGAAATAGGTTGAAGTACGATGAGAGAGGAGCAGTGAAGTTGTTGTAAGAGAAATGATAGAAGGTAGATAAACACAAGTGAACATAACACAAGGAGAGTGAGGGACTGAGGACATAGTGGTACTGAACGGAAAATAGAGAGAATAGGTCAAAAGAAAGGAGGAAACAAAGATAAGCGAGGGAGAGTGGGTGATTTATAGTGATAGAGTGCGACAATATTGGTGAGTGAGTAAAGAGGAATTACTAAAAGAGCAAAGGAGGAAAACAAGGAAAAGGAAAGTAAAGCAGACAGACTGAAAGCTGAATAGTTATGCAAGGGAGAGAGGGGATGCAGACAGTTGAAATGAGAATGAGGGGTTGTGAAAGAAGTGGAGTAAAAGAACGGGGTTGAAAGAGAGTGAAAGAAAGACATTATAAGTGAGTAAAAAGAGCTGAAAGAGGGTGGAAAAGGAAAGTGAGTGTGAGACAATGGGAATATAATTTAAATCACAGAATACAAACTATAGATTAACTTGTACAACATGTTACATAGTTTATTTTTGCTGTTCTCAGAATATATTGAATTTTACTTAAAAAAGTGAGTTCAAACTACTCATCATATGACAGCGGGGAAAAAAAACACAATCAAAAAGATTGTGTTTTAAAAAAACCATCTAAACTTAAAAATAACAAATGTACACTAATCTTTGATTCACTTACTTTTCCTTTAGGCCATATAGTATATCATGAAGGTCCTTTTCGTTGGAAAGTACTCTGCTGTTCTCTAAAAATTCCATTTCATCGACTTTCTAGAAGAAAACCTCGAAGAACATCTGAAATATTTTCATTATTTTCATATACTCCTTCTGTTCAGTCATAACTCTTTGCTCATTCCTTCACCATTCCTTAAGGCCAAATAGTGTCAGATGTATCAGTATATTTTCAAATTAATTAAAACAAACTCTAAAATTACCGTTTTTCCAACGTTCTGAAAGAAAGGCTCAAACAACATTTTCACAATATTTAAATTTTCGTAATTCCATCTCTGACTCACTCATGTTCATCATTTCCTATAATACTGATATCACTTACTATGAGATCCACTTACAGTACCTATATGACAACTCAATTTTTTATATTATCTTGATCACTTTTACTCAGAATATAATTTTAAACAGCAAACTAACCTATATTAACTGCTCCCGTCTTCATAGGCCAATTACCTTTACTTAAATTTTGGTTCTAAAAATACTAGGTATGAATTTTTTAAGTCAAAAGGCAAACGTTGTTTGAAAGTCAAATGAGTGTCATTACAGTGGGTCCAAAGTTTATGACTTTTTAAATAGCATTTGTAATGCCCTGATGTTGTTGAAGGACCGTCATGATAAATAATAGCTACAGTTGCAAAGGTTCTTCCTGAAATTGATAACTGAGAAGCCACAACATTTTTAATAGAAGTTGACAATTTACTTCCATCAGGTCTACATCGTTGGAACATTAAAATCACATATTTACCATAAGTTTGTAAAAATAATGTAGACAGCATTGCAGACTTACATTGGGTATACACCATATTGCGATCAGCTGCTTTAACTAGATTATTAAAAGACACTGATTTGCAGTCTGGTAAAGTCAAATATATAAATCTTTCAGTGTCTATTGTAGTACTACTTGATAAACTACAGTTGTCGCAGTCATGCTGCCATTGATAAGAAAGGCTAAAAAGATTTTTTATATCTACACCTTCATCTTCCAAAACATATACATTAAACATTCCTGACAATCCTGCTGAATATTCTGTGAAAATTGATTTTGACCAGAACATATGTCTAGAAGATTTTGAATTTCTGAAACACTTTCTATTTTTGCTCTATCACTGCTACATTTCTCAAACACAGAATTCAATAAACAGCAGAATGTTTGATCCCGATTTTCAACAATCTGTTCTTGTAAATTTTGAAGAAAAAAACCAACATTAACCACTACATTAGCATAGCAGTTGACACCAGAACCCTTTTTCTTTCTACAATTACAGTTCATCTACTTTTTGTCTTTTTGCTACTACGTCACTGCAATTATTCTCATTTCTTCTTTTTCGGCCTACCACACGTTTTTCAAACAGAGGATATTGAGGCACATGTGGAGCATACTCTCTTCTTAACCTATTGTATTCTTTAACTCAATCTAGATCAGCACAAATCTTTGTTTCATCACACTCAATCAAGTACAATCCTGATAAAATTCTGACTCGTGATAATGCCACATATGCCATACTCTCTTTAAACACAGAACTTCCAATGTTCACCAAAGCACAACTACACTTAAACCTTGAGATTTATGAATTGTCACCGCATATGCTAAACAAACAGGAAACTGTTTTCGGCGAACATATAAGTCTTTCACATGCAAAAATCTAGCTGAACAACGACAAATTTGTTCTATTTCGTCAATGCCATCAAATTTAATTTTTAAAATTTCAATTCCATCTCTATTTTTGTAATTCACAAAACCAACAACATGACCCATTGCTCCATTTACCAGACCTCTTTCAACATTTAAATTCCTTCTCAAAATGATACAACAATTTAAACACACATTCAGAGTCTTTTCAAAACCAGCAGTTTTAGATATAGTCTTCTCAAATGAATCCAATTTTGATTTCAAATTTTCTGACAAAATAATTGTTGCTCCCATATGCTCTATTTTATCTATAGCTTCCAGTTTCACTATCTCTTCATTTTCTAACTTTAACATTTTGTTGTTGAACATGAACATTCTTTCAGAGTTGGCATCAAACATATGCCAGATTTCTTCTCGTTAATTTTCTTAAAAATATTCTCTGGAAGAATGTTTTCATTTGGGTACAAATTTGAAATTAATCGTCCATGTAAAGCTTCTTTCCTATGTTGACTTACTTTTCCGATTCTTACATCTTGTAGAATATTTTTATAATCTTCATCCTTTGCCTGCCGCATATTTTGGAGTAGTTCTGCATATTTGAAATGTAACCATATATTAACGTTTCCAATGCTTCCTAGGCACTTCCTGGTATCTTCATGCGTGACCATTTTAAACACTGGTTGTCCTTTCACTGGAGTCAACTGCAGTAGATCTCCAAAAACAATAATGTGTTTTCCTCCGAATAACACATCATACTCTGTTCTAAGAATTTCTTACATTCTCAAATGCACAAAAGCAAACATTAGATTTGAGACCATGCTTACTTCATCAATGATAAGAAGTTTCATTTTCTTCAGGACTCTGGAAACTTCGGAACACGCATCTCCAGATAGCTTGTGGTATTGCAATTTGTTATCATGCTCCACTGGCAGCATCAGTAAACGATGTAAAGTAATCCCTTTAATATTATGTGCTGCCAGCCCAGTTGGAGCGGTAACAACACAAGACAGCGGTGATTCAGTCCTTTTCTGCAGATAAGTTGCAATTGCTTTAATCAGAAAACTTTTTCCAGTTCCCGCTTCTAAGCTCACGTACAGTTGGACAGGCTTAAATGATGTACATGAGCACTCTTTTTTCTCATGACTGAATCCATGTTCAGTCATGAGAAAAATATCTGTTTCTGCTCAAGGTTTAGTTGTTTCACCAAATCTTCTAAGTTAACTACATCATCTTGAGCTTGTTCCATAGCTCTTTCCACCTCATCCATGGCAGTGGCAGCTTCATTTTGGATAATTGGTCCTCCTAGTGGATCCTGACTCAATGAAGCAGAACTCTGACTGTCTTGAGAACTGTCTCTAGCAATCTCTACAGCAATTGCGGCTTCTTGCTCTATTTCTTCGTTCAACATTTGCAGATAATTTGGAAAACAGGACATTCTATGGTATCCTTGGTTGCATTAAAAGAATCTTCGTAACAGAGAAAATCTCCAAGTAGTTCCTCTTCTGTACGCCATGGCTTAAAGAGTTGCAAAAGAGCTAAATAGTAAAATTCCCTTTTCTCTGGATTTTCGCAACTCAATTTTCGATGATTAATCAAATGGCCTTTTCTCTGCTTCACAAGACATCCTTCACACCCAATGACAGCATATATTCCATTATTGATATCTTCTCTGATGTTCCTCTTATAAATATATCTTTGCAGAACTTCATAGAGACAAGCGTTCTCAAGGTAAGGACTTCTATTTGGATAGTATGTATCCAACATGTTTGTCTTCAAAATATCTGTACTTTCTGGTTCTTTCTCCACCAAATACTCAATTTCTTGTACAGATTTCAAAACTCGGTTTCGTGTTGCAGCAAGACCTAGACTCACCCAAATGATGGTTCTAGATTTGGCATATAGACTTGCTGATGACAATCGATCAGAACATACATATGCTCCAATTTCTCGATGTGACAACATCTTCAGACTGTAACTGTATAATTTCTTGCTTAGACTCTTTTCATGTGAAATGTCCTCCAACATTTCCTTCAGTTCTGTCTTTTCTTTTTTTGTGATGTAAGACGTCACATATCGAGCCACAGCAATAGAGTTGTCAGCAACGAACTGAATATCCATGTTAGCATTCCACATGGACAAAATCACTGGGTTGTAGTTGTTGATGTACCTGGACTCTTCATTTCTTTTTAAATTGTATGTATTTTTTCGTGATTTCCTCGTCACAGTATGTCGCAGAGAAGACATCAAATTATTTACTCTTCCTTTAGAAATCACTGGTCGTATAAACGCGAAACGACGTTTTGTATAGAACTTGTCTTTGTTTCTGAATTTTCGACGACAGTACTTTCCACAACGATGGGATTGAAAGCGTAAAACATGTTGCCTTAAACTGTTTTCTTCGGTACTTTTCGGAACAGCACATGTTGAATACTCTTCAATGAACCTCATCACTGTCTCATCCGAATCTGTTCCAAATTTGGGTGCATCTTTAATCCACAACAACATATGTATGTGAGGAGCACCTCTCGCTTGATACTCCTTTCTCCAAAAGAAATCCAAAACCTCTCCAAGGGGAGGATTTTGTTAGTTGGTAATTAAAGACATCATAGCTTCAAATCTATGATTGAAATATCTGCATACATTCACTGGATCCAAAGAGCACAGTTCTAAAGCACTTTTGAATTCTATATTTTGTATATTTGCATTTGCCTCTCGTAGAAATTGAAGTAAGTCGTCCCATGCATACTCGGCACAGCTAAGAGTGAGGAACCATGTAGGAGTTCCTAAGTTTCTTAGCATACATTTCAATTCCCCATGACGACGGTACCAATACTCATTTGTACCACACTGACATGCCATGAGATTGATTAGATGAGATTCCAAAATATTGTCTTGCAGATTGACTTTCTCCATAAAGTCCCTCGCTGAAACATTTTGCAGCTGTGCTCCACTTTTCAGTATATGGTTCACTGCATAAGAAAGCCCAGACAAGTCACTTTCATACAGTAGATGAAACAAATAAGGAATGCATTGACGAAACCTTGGATCTTCAGCATATAATCTTACAGTTCGATATTCAGATGCAGGAATTTGAAGTGGTCGATCGTCATATCGTCCACCTCGACCTGTTGGAAATAAATGTGGAAAACAACAAGCTTCCAAAATTTCTTCCCAAACACTAATGGGACTTCCTTTTGCTGCTTTCATTTGAAACAAGTCAATTGCATTCCCCATCACTTCTTTGGAATGCAAAGGATGAACAGTATAATGTTCATATATTTCTTCACTTCTTTACACATCAACTTTTTCGATTTGGCCAGCTGAACAATCACTGTCTTCATCTGCAGCTGTTTCCTCTGCTTCAACACATACATGTTTGTAGTACTCATTGTTTTTGACCAAATACAACGTTGCCTTTTTGACTTTCCTAACATCCACTAAATCTTGCCAGATGTTCTTACTCTTTGTCGGAACCCCATTAACTAGAATAACCAGAGGTTCCTCTTCCACTTTCTCTACACCAATGGTATCAATATTTTTCTTGAAATCTAGAGGCAAATAAACAACTCTTCCCTTTAATCCTCTCTGTAAATCTGAAGGAGGCAATTTCCCTATCTTAGGCTCCATGCGAACAATAGCCTGAAAAGGATGGACACATTGAATCAAAATAGACTCATATGTATTTAAATCCATCAATTCAGGAGGAATGTCTACCAACTCCAGATTATTATGAACAGCTCTAGCAGGCATTCTGTTTTGATTTAATTTCTCATAACAATATGTACATATACGCTGATCAGAACTCAAATCAAAACAATTCTCCACCCACAAATAAGTTGCAAAATCCTTCCACTCATAATTATTTATCTTTTCACTTTTTACGTATAAATCAACTAATCTAGTTTGATGCTTATAATGAGTTCGTCGACAACACACACAAATAAAATTCGGCCTTTCACTTGATTTCACCGTAAACCCTTTTCTGTACTTAAAATCTGTACATTGTCTTCCACATTACCTTGAATTTCTGTGTCAATTTCTACACTGTCCTCTTTTTCACCAAAATAACAAATCTCAATTTCTTCACAAATCTTCTTCACATCTAAATCAGTTCCATGCAAAAGAGCACTGTTTAATTGTTTAAGCTTAAGTGCTGGACGTTTTGCATAATACAACCTTCTCACTAATTTCCTCATTTTGTTATGATGCACTGCTAACATCCTAAAATGATGAAAAACACTCTGACAGACTTTTCTAGAAAGACAAGCCAGTGAATGCCCTTGCAAACCTGTGTTTTCTCTCACTCTGCAAGGATCTAAGTCTTGCAACATCTTCATTTTCTGTTTTAGACTTTTCTTGCTATATGTACGTGAGAAATTACAAAACAAATCAATTGATTCCTGTCGCACACTACAAATACTACTACACTTCCAAGTGTACACTGGACCCTTAGTACGTCTCCCTAAAACTTCATCAGTTAACACCTCTTCTGGTTCTCTAGGCACAAGTTTCTCTTTTTCAATCGGACAACCGTCTTTCACCTTATATGCTCGACCACTGGTGTCAACTGCATGCACTAAATCATTCTCCTGAAACTAACTCTCCTCATTAAAAATGGTTCACAACTTGAACTGTGCATCCATTCTCCTGAAAAAACTTTACAAAAATTAGTCCGATTAATTACTCTTTTCCATCTACTGTTTGATTTGAAAACATCAATTGTCTTGTTAAGTGTCCTAATTCTATTGATTATTAAAATAAATAATTTTTTCTTAACTTCAAAAGCCTGATCAACAATCTTCTCTACATTTTTCTTTTTCTTATAAAAAGCAGCTCTCTGTTTACCTTTCCTAATGTTTTCTAACAAATTTAAAACCACCCTATTGCGAAACATTCGTTTACGAATGTCTCTAAACTGATTCTGCCTTCTATTCCTATACATATTATTCTCTCCTGCTCCAGTAATAACATTTTTTGAGGGCCTCTCCTTCCTTTTCAAATTTGCTCTCTCCTTCTCTTTTTCTACATTCTGTCCAACATTTTTTTTTGATCTACATATGTTCCGTAAGAAAGACTTAGTTGTCTTACCAGGAGCTTTTTTCCTGTTTTTTGAAGTATTTGTTGTAGAGGAGTGCAGTAATTCCGTTGCTGTTTTTGATTTTTTCCGCTTATCATCTTTCCTTCTCCTCTGCCTTGAGGGCATATTATCTTACTCTTGAAATCTTGATTTCAATCTTTGGTAAAGAAAAAAATAGCACATTATAGACCACTATTACCAAACAACAAAGCAATGACAAAAAGCAAACGGTCTATTCAGGGTTGCAGATGAGGTGACGATTGTCCAGGAGTGCAGAGGAGGTGAAGCCTGTATTGAAGAGTGTAGTGGAAGAGAGGACTGTCCACAAGTACAAAGAAGGTGAGACCTGTGTCTAAGAGTGCAGTGGGGGATAGCCTTCATGAAGTCTAGTCCACTGCACTCTTACACACTAACTTCAAAACCGATGCTTCCCAGGAAAGGCCTCTCTCCCACTACAGTCTTGAACACAGGCCTCACCTCCTCTGTACCTCTGGACATGCTTCACCTCATCTGCACAATCTACTTCCTAATCTGACATAACACAGGTGACATTATTGTGAAAAGTTGAAATATATTTATTTAATCATACAGACACTATTTATTCCTTCTCAAAAATCTAAAAGTCATTGATTTTCCCCAAAATCGTTTTTTAAATAACATTTTAGACACACAGTGCAGGTCCTATGTACAAGCATTCAGTGTCCATGAGTACAGTGGAGAGGACTGACCTCCTCTGACCCTTGGACAAGCCTTACCTCATCTGTGTCCTCTGGACAGGCCTCAATGTATTGAGTATAATTGATGGTAACTGGGTGCAGATGAGGTGGCGCATGTCCAAGGGTGTAAATAAGCTGAGGCCTGTCTAAGGATGCAGATTAGTTGAAGTCTATTCAGTGTTGCAGATGAGGTGAGGAGTGTCCAGGGGTGCAGAGGAGGTGAGGCCTGTATTGAAGAGTGTATTGGAAGAGAGGTCTGTCCAGGGGTACAAAGAAGGTGAGGCCTGTGTCTAAGACTGCAGTGGGGGATAGGCTTCATGAAGTCTAGTCCACTCCGCTCTTAGACACAGGTCTCACCACCTATGCTCCCCAGGAAAGGCCTCTCTCCCACTACCGTCTTGAACACAGACCTCACCTCCTCTGTCCCTCTGGACATGCCTCACCCCTTCTGCACAATCTACTTCCTAATCTGAGGTAACACAAGTGACATCATTGTGAAAAGTTGAAATATATTTATTTAATCATGCAGACACTATGTATTCCTTCTCAAAAATCTAAAAGTCATAGATTTGCCCCAAAATCGTTTTTCAAATAACATTATAGACACACAGTGCAGGTCCTATGTACAAGCATTCAGTGTCCATGAGTACAGTGGAGAGGACTGACCTCCTCTGACCCTTGGACAAGCCTTACCTCATCTGTGTCCTCTGGACAGGCCTCAATGTATTGAGTATAATTGATGGTAACTGGGTGCAGATGAGGTGACGCATGTCCAAGGGTGTAAATAAGCTGAGACCTGTCTAAGGATGCAGATTAGTTGAAGTCTATTCAGGGTTGCAGATGAGGTGAGGATTGTCCACGGGTGCAGAGGAGATGAGGCCTGTATTGAAGAGTGTAGTGGAAGAGAGGTCTGTCCAGGGGTACAAAGAAGGTGAGGCCTGTGTTTAAGACTGCAGTGGGGGATAGGCTTCATGAAGTCTAGTCCACTGCACTCTTAGACACAGGTCTCACCACCTATGCTCCCCAGGAAAGGCCTCTCTCCCACTACAGTCTTGAACACAGGCCTCACCTCCTCTGTCCCTCTGGACATGCCTCACCTCATCTGCACAATCTACTTCCTAATCTGAGGTAACAAAGGTGACATTATTGTGAAAGGTTCAAATATATTTATGTAATCATACAGACACTATTTATTCCTTCTCAAAAATGTAAAACCCATTCATTTTCCCCAAAATCTTTTTTCACATTACATTTAAGAAACACAGCACAGGTCCTATGTACAAGCATTCAATTCAACTACTGAAACCTCACTATTTCACAAAATACAAATCCTCTTTCTTGCAAATGTTGATACCAAGCATTATCAAAAAACATCACACGAACTAATTGCAAAGAAGCTCAATGTGCTTCCTAGTATGAGGTAACACAGGTGACATCATTGTAAAAGGTTCAAATGTATTTCTTTAATCATGCAGACACTATTTATTCCTTCTCAAAAATGTAAAAGCCATTCATTTTCCCCAAAATCGTTTTTCACATCACATGTAAGAAACACAGCACAGGTCCTATGTACAAGCATTCAATTTCACTACTGAAATTCAACCATTCTCAAAAAACATGACACAAACCAACAGCAAAGAAACTCAATGTGCTTCCTACTCTGAGTTAACACAAGTAACATCATTGTGAAAGGGTCAAATGTATTTCTTTAAGCATGCAGACACTATTTATTTCTTCTCAAAAATGTAAAAGCCATTCATTTTCCCCAAAATCGTTTTTGACATCACATTTAAGAAACACAGCACATGTCCTATGTACAAGCATTCCATGTCACTACTAAAACTTCACAATTTTACAAAATACAATTCCTCTATGCAAAGAAACTCAATGTGCTTCCTACACTGAGTTAACACAGGTAACATCATTGTGAAAGGGTCAAATTTCTTTCTTTCAGCATGCAGACACTATTTATTCCTTCTCAAAAATGTAAAAGCCATTCATTTTCCCCAAAATCGTTTTTGACATCACATTTAAGAAACACAGCACAGGTCCTATGTACAAGCATTCCATGTCACTACTGAAACTTCACAATTTTACAAAATACAATTCCTCTATGCAAATAAACTCAATGTGCTTCCTAATCTGAGGTAACACAGGTGACATGATTGTGAAAGGTTCAAATATATTTATTTAATCATGCAGACACTATTTATTCCTTCTCAAAAATGTAAAAGCCATTCATTTGCCTCAAAATCGTTTTTTAAATAACATTTAACAAACACAGCACAGGTCCTATGTACAAGCATTCCATGTCACTACTGAAACTTCACAATTTTACAAAATACAATTCCTATATGCAGCAAAAACGTTTTACCAAGCATTATCAAAAACATGACACAAAGCAACATTAAAAAAAACACATTTTGCTTCCAAATATTCTCCATAGAGTATACAACTCTCTATCTATATGAAATGAATCATTACTCACCTTTACAAATGCTTTGGGAGATTGAGAACAGCGTCAGACACACACGCCAATATTTCTTTAGCAGAGCAAAAGGTATGTACTCCAGCCACTGCAACCATGAATGGCACAGAGAACCTCTAATTCTACACACATATTCCTCATGGTAACCAATCAAAACTCTTCCCTCTCTATTTTCAAATCAACACCTTTCCCCCCCTCAGCCCTTTCTACCTGTTACCATAGCAACTCCCTCCTCACTGAGCTCTCAGGTTTAAAAGTTTATCCTACAATGTTGCAATTCAACTTAGCAAGGATGTTTGACCTCTTAATACCCCAGCTTATCAGTGCAATGTTTCTTTAAATGACTTTTTCTTAACCATTCAAATTGCTTCTTTCACAAAACAGAACCATGCACCCTAACTTTCATTTTTCAACTATCTGAATCCACCAATCATTGCTTGTGGTTCAAGAGCACTGAAACTCCACAGTTTTTTTGTTTACAAACTCCTACTGTTCAAACTGCCATTTCATTCCCACACTTCATCTGACTGCACCAGAACCTCCGCTTACCATGTATTCTGTCTGGATTATTGGACATAGCTACATCCACTGGGCTCAAAGGTATGCAGCTACCAGAAATTTTCACAACCTTGATTTACCAAATGTGAACATTAAATGGATTGGCCAGAGAGGATTGAGATGTCATCAATTGATACCATTGGTGAAAAACCTTTTGCATCTGCCACACCCTAACCTCATAATTCTGCACTGTGGTGGAAATGACTTAGGCACTTTGACTGGGGTAGGTCTGGAAATGCTTTTAAAGGACACCTTTGAACAATTGATGGCACTTTTTCCTCAAACTGCCTTGGTATTTTATAATATATGCCAAAGACAGAAATGGAAGTGGTCTAACCAATTTTGTCCACAATTTGAGAAAGCACGGAAACATGTGAATAAATCTGTTTCTGCTTACATGAGAGACTATGGAAAGGGTTCAATATACAACAACAACTTGCGTTACAACATGCAAGATATCTACAGAGGAGATGGTGTGCACTTCTCAGATGAGGGGAATAGAATATTCCTCCTGAATTTAAGATTGTGCATTGGAACCTACTTGTAGGTACCTAAATCAGCCCCAGAACCCAAAAGCTCTTTTCAGGGCTCCCCTACATCTGATCACTCAAAATGATTATTTTACTCTAACTTTTTTCACTATTTTTCACCAAAGTACGCTCCCCGGTACGCTCCCCGGTGCGCGTACCGGGCGCTCACCCCGCGAAAATGTAAAAGATTTTTTTGGGGGGCCTATATGGGCCTCCTAAGCCCCCCTCAAAAAACCTAGGGGGTCAGTAAGTGTCTACCGTGCCCCCTTTTACCCATTCCCAATGTTGTTTGTCCTCCATCTTGTGTCTCAAATCTACCGAAACACAAGATGAAGGACTCCCGTTGCGCTGCCGGTACGCGTACCGGGGCGCGCACCGGTGAGCGCTCCCAAATTTTTTAAAAATTAATTTACATAAAAACCTCTGTAGAGATGTTCACCAAATATAGAATAGGCCATACTACATACCAGTCCCTACCATTTTCCCAAATTTGGTGGAATTCCATTGAGCCATTTGCCCTGTAGCCCTGTCTAAATATCCTGAGGTAAATTACATGACAAAAACACATATGAACAGTTAGGATTTACAACCAATTAAAATGTTACTTTCATTTTCTACTATTTTTTCCTGACATTTGATTGGTTATGTACATGAATATAAATGTAAAATGAGAGGGAAATACGGCCATTTTGACTACACCTACCTGAGGTACATCTTGAAACAATTTTCTCCATTTATCTTCATCACCTTTCAATAAGTTGTTAATTTGTAAGGGGCACTTTAAGGTAATTTGTAAAAACGTTTTCTGATAGTTATTTACTGTCCCTCTGTTATAGTTATAGATTGAGATAGGCTTCTCTGTTATAGTTATAGATTGAGTTAGGCTTCTCTGGTATAATAATGAAATTACTTAGGCTTCTTCACATACACTTTTTTATATTTCTACTTCCTGCTTGATACCATACACTGCCCAAAGATAACTTCACTGTTAAAAACTCAGAAGTACCTGTCTCAACTTAAACCCAACACTGCCCTAACTCTACTGATATATTTATTTTTAATGCAATTTACAGCAAGAAAATGGAAGGAGAAGCAAATATTTCTTTCGAAATAGTTCTTCAAAACAATCCTGAGGAAGACTTGGACTTTATGGATCAGTCTCTAGACGAAGAATTAGTTAATTGTGTGGAAGAAATCGAATCAAGGACTGAAAATGAGGACATTCCTGACGATATAATGTTGGAAGTGTTATTAACCGCATGCGCGCTAGCGAAATTCCGCTCCTGTGCTGAGATTTTTAAAACCGCATGTTTCATGACGAGCTGGGCTCGTCATGAGCGTGCGAGGAGGCTACCTCATGACGAGCCCAGCTCGTCATGAGCGTCGAAGGGGTTAAATTTTGAAAAATCAGAGCAATACATTTTTATTTATTAATTAAAAATTGCTCTAGACATTATTCTTTTTTATATGTAATTCAAGAAATAGTACCAACATGAATATAACATAAAGTGAGACTTATAGTATACTGTGCAACTTTTTTGTCCTACATAGTAATTTTGCTCATAGTTACTTCCTTTCTCCCACTATATTATCTCCAATGTGTATTTGACATCTCTTTTTCATCTCCTGCCTCCATGTTGTTTCTGCTTTCCTGAGAGACTATGGTATAGATTCCATATACCACAATAACTTCTGTAACAACATGCAAGATATCTACAGAGGAGACGGTGTACATTGAATTTAAGACTCTGTATTGGTACCTACATGCTGGTACTTAAATCACCCACACAACACAACAACTCTATTCAGAGCTACCCTACCTCTAAGCACTTTAAATTAATATTTTACTGTTTCACTGGGTTTTCCCCATGTGTGAGGGGGGAGGTGTGTGTGGGGGATGTGTGGGGTGTGTCTGTGAGGTGTGTGTGTATGGGGGGAGGTGTGTGTGTGGGTATAGGTGTGTGGGGTGTGTGAGTGTGGGTGGGGGTGTGGGTGTGTAAGGTGTGTGTATTCAGAGCTACCCTACCTCTAAGCACTTTACATTATTATTTTACTGTTTCACTGGGTTTTCCCCATGTGTGGGGGGAGGAGGTGTGTGTGGGGGATGTGTGGGGTGTGTCTGTGAGGTGTGTGTGTGTGGGGGGGAGGTGTGGGTGTGGGGGGAGTGTGTGGGGTGTGTGAGTGTGGGTGGGGGTGTGGGTGTGTAAGGTGTGTGTGTGGGTGTGGGCGTGTGGGGTGTTTGGGCGTGGGTGGAGGTGTGGGTGTGTGAGGTGTGTGTAGGAGTGTGTGTGGAGTGTGTGCATGTGGATGTGTGTGGGATGTACTTATAGGTACCTAAATCAGCCACAGAACCCAAAAGCTCTTTTCTCAGCTACCCTACCCCTGAACACTCAAAATAATTATTTTACATTAACTTTTTTCACTATTTTTCACCAAAGTACGCTCCCCGGTACGCTCTCCGGTGCGCGTACCGGGCGCTCCCCCCGCGGGGCCCTTTTATGGCCCCCACATCAAACCTAGGGGGTCAGGAGGGGTGTACCCTGCCCCCTTATAGTCATTTCCCCCTTTGTTTTTGCCACCTCTTGTGTCTCGATCCTACCGAGACACAAGATGGCGGCCGCTCCGGACTGTTTCGAATGTTGACAGACACCCGAGAGCCAATCAGCTTTCAGCGCGGTGCGCGCCGGGAGCGCTCCCCGGTGCGCGTACCGGGGCGCGCTTATAGATATATATATTTTTTTTAACCTAAATTACTCAAAATCCACTGGATCACATATCTTGAGACATAGCAAAGGCACATCGGGCTACCAGTCCCTACAATTTTGCCAAGTTTCGTGGGAATCCATACAGCCGTTCGGGCTAAAAGTGAGTCCAACCTCCCTATGGAAATTAACATGGGAAAAACACGTTTTGGGACCCCCCTTTTATCTCGGCCCCCGCTTGACGAATCCCCCCCGCACTTTCAGGGAAGGAGCGGACCACCGCGAGGCAAATTTGAGGAAAATTACAGGCAGATCCCTCAATCTGCACCAAAGTTATTCCCAATAGAATGTTGCGGATTCCCCATGGAAAACAATCCTAACTATAACTACCTACTGGCAACCGCCAGTAGGTAATATATATATATATATATCCAACACCATCCTTCCGAAAAAAGATCAGAGGCCACCAAGGGATTTCAGTGCAGGTAACCATTTATTCCAAACATCCCAGCAGCGGCAGATGCATTTCGGCACACTCGCCTTCTTCAGTGCCCAGCTACGTCCCCTCCCCCTAATGATGTCGTCATACCGTAGGAGTCCATAATCTGTCCCATGAACTCCATTACCCAGCAGGCACTGTCCCGGCGCTGCAGGGCTGGTAGCGTGGGGGAGTTGGAAAACTGTAAGTTGATACCAGCTTCAGGTGAGTCGGGTCGGTCCTAGATCCCTGGAAAGGTCGGAACCTCCCTGAATTCCCTATAATCGCAGCAGCCAGTCCCTTCAGGCAAGTTCATGCATAGGGGCAGTCAAATGCGAGACTGCACGCCCCCTCGAGGTAAAATACCTCAGTCCACACATGACGTCCTGTTGTTCCTGGCGGACGACGGAATTACTGATCCCTCAGTCAAAGAAATGCTGCAAGCAGCATATCGCCAGTGTTTATTCCGTGTCACTTTACGCTGCGAGGCCATCCGTATTGCGCATCTGGCAAGCGCAATGAAATATCCAACACCATCCTTCAGAAAAAAGATCAGAGGCCACCAAGGGATTTCAGTGCAGGTAACCATTTATTCCAAACATCCCAGCAGCGGCAGATGCATTTCGGCACACTCGCCTTCTTCAGTGCCCTGTGCTGTGAAGATCTCAGCCCAAATGTGCTCCTCCTGCGTGAAATACTTGCTGGCAGCTACGTCCCCTCCCCCTAATGATGTCGTCATACCGTAGGAGTCCATATTCTGTCCCAATATATATATATATATACATATATATTACCTACTGGCGGTCGCCAGTAGGTATATATAGTTAGGATTTTTTCTCTACGGGATTTTTGAAAATTCTATGTCTAATAACTTTGGCGTTTGTGGACGGAATTGGCTGAAATTTTCAGGAAAATGGAACATTTTGTTTCTGAGCAGCCCTTGAAAATGTGGGGGGTGTTCGTCAAGGGGGGGCTGAGAAAAAAGGGGGGTCCCAAAACGTGTTTTTAACATTGAGTTTTCCATAGGGCGGTTGGCCTCACTTTTAGCCCGAACGGCTGAATGGATTTGCATGAAACTTGGCAAAATTGTAGGGACTGGTAGCCCGATGTGCCTTTTGTAGGTCTCAATATATGTGCTACAGTGGATTTTGAGAAATTAACGTTTAAAAAAAGATATATATCTGTAACAGCGGACCGGGCAGCGCTCCAGGACGCGTACTTTTCGCGCAACGGAGCTTTGTGAAGCGAAGCTGATTGGTTCTCCGGCGTCTGTCAACATTCCAAACAGTCCGTAGCGGCCGCCATCTTGACTCTCGGTAGGATCGAGAGACAAGAGGAGGCCAAAGCGAAGGGGCAAATGACCATAAGGGGGAATAGTAGATCCTCGCTGACCCCGTAGGTTTGATGTGGAGGTTTTAAAAGTGCCCCGTGGGGCAAAAAAAAATTATAATAATAATAATCGAACGGCTGAATGGATTTGCACGAAACTTGGCAAAATTGTAGGGACTGGTAGCCCGATGTGCCTTTGCTAGGTCTCAATATATGTGCTTCAGTGGATTTTGAGAAATTAACGTTCAAAAAAAGATATATATCTGTAACAGCGCACCGCTTCGCGTACTTTTCGCGTTACGGAGCTTTGCGAAGCGAAGCTGATTGGCTCTCCGGTGTCTGTAAACATTCCAAACAGTACGTAGCGGCCGCCATCTTGTCTCTCGGTAGGATCGAGAGACAAGAGGAGGCCAAAGCGAAGGGGCAAATGACCATAAGGGGGCATAGTAGATCCTCGCTGACCTCCTAAGTTTGATGTGGAGGTTTTAAAAGGGCCCCGCGGGGCAAAAAAAAATAATAATAATAATAATCGAACGGCTGAATGGATTTGCACGAAACTTGGTAAAATATTAGGGACTGGTAGCCCGATGTGCCTTTGCTAGGTCTCAATATATGTGCTTCAGTGCATTTTGAGAAATTAACGTTCAAAAACAAGATATATATCTGTAACAGCGCTCCGCTTCGCGGAGATAAAATTATATCTGTATTACCTAGCTGTTGCTAACACCAGTTAGCGACGGCTAGTAGGAGATAGCGACCATCTTGGGCCCCACTTTGCATGTGAGTGATGTTTATCACTAATGACATGCAAAGTGGGCATGCCAAGATGTTAGCGACTGGAAACAGTCGCTAACATCGCTATCTCCTATTATCAACTTTTGGAAATATTCGAGATAAGCGCGAATATCTCCAAAAAGTAACAGCTGCCCTGAGCAGTTCTCCAATGGGAGGTGGATAACATGGCTAAGAGCATTAGCTCGGTAATGCATGAATATCGCGGAGTTTTCAGCGATATTAATGCATTGCGGTCGTTTTTTATCGTATTTGCGATAAACCTTGATAATAGCAAGGTTTATCTGCGATAATTTCTGACGGTAAAAAAATCTTTGCAATGCATCGTTAGGGATAAATATCGTTTAACTTTGGTAATATGCCCCAACGTCTGTTAACGTTCGATTCGAAGGAAATCAGGAAGTGTTGAAAAACATTGTCTGCGCCATCTTGTCTTTTTTCAAATGCCACACTTTTGTCGTGCACGGCAGCCATTTTAGATGCCTTGACCAGACCCACTCTGTGCACGCTGTCGATCCTTAGCATGGCTCCCCACCCTCGCAAGCATCTCACCCAGGCAGTGGTCACCCCCGCTGTCTGTGTTATGCATGGGTAATAAACCTCCCCCCATCTGCGCTGCTCTTCCCTGAGAATCACACCCTGTGCCCGCCCGACACCTCCCTTTCGCCCTATTCACTACCGCACCCTCTGACACTCCTTTTCCTCTGTGTCCGATTGTCCAGGCCGGTCCTAGGCTATCAGCTAGCCCTGCAGATGTAGTTTATGGCCACAGCTGTAAAGAATCACCCCTCTTCAAAGGAGTTATAGTAGATCAAGGTCCACACTCGATGAGATCCGTCACAGCAGAAGCGTTGCTATTATCTGAAAACCATCCTGTATTGTGATTGGGGAGGGGACCGAGCGTGAAGCGGAAGATTCCAGGGATGACTCTTTGTACATCAAAGTTTTTACAATTATGTGTCACATTAAAAATATATAGCACTCCGACAAAGTAGTAAGATTATAAAACTTTAATAATTTATAAATATATACAAGAAAACAAAAATAGTAATAACATATAAACATTTTTAGGGAAAAACAACGAAGTAGCGGTCGGCTGTGCGAATAGTCCCAACGCAGCACAACGTCCAGATTTCCGGCGTGGGGCGTCGCGGGGGGTGGGTCATCAGTAGCAAACTGTTGTGCGAATAGTTCCAAGGCAGCAGAACGCGCCGAAATCTAGATGACACGAAAGTGATGTCTAGTAAGTTGCCACCCAGCAAATAACGGCGTGGGGCGTCGCGGGGGGTGGGTCATCAGTAGCAAACTGTTGTGCGAATAGTTCCAAGGCAGCAGAACGATGGCACCAAGGTGATGTCCAGTAAGTTGCCGCACTGGTTTTGGTATCCTACAATGCTGCTCCGAATAACGGCGTGGGGCGCCCCGGGGGAGGCGGCGTGAACGGGCCTCTCCAGGTGGAGTCTCATCTGTTGTAGTGGGGCGCCCCTTTACCGTTTCAGTTGCCATTCCGTCCGTTTTTGGTCCACTGTGTCAAAAGCCGCAATTCAGCTGAGTTGCGCCCACTCTTGCGGTGCAGCGATAGGCGGCTGTCACAGGACTCTCAAAATGGCGGCAGGCTCTTTCCTTTTTGGGCCTGGTGCACTGAAATGGCCCTGGGACACCTTGGAAATCGGACGCTTGTCTGCTAGGTCTTGGACCCCATTCTCGAAAGCGTCCCCTCCGCCTTGAGAATTCATCAAAAGTTTTGGGGGCCCCGACTCCTGCAGGCTTCTGGTGGGGAGCGGCTGCCATGATTGCTCGCGGAATGACCACGACGGAGCTACGAGATGGTGGTGCTCTCATGCTGACGCCAGTTTAGTCTGAAACATCCAGAAACAAGGTGGGGCTTTCATCGTTTGGGGGAAAAAAAAAGTTTTCATCCAATGAAAAGTGTTGTTTTTAGGTCATATGATCAAGCCTTCCATCATTAGGAAACCAAAAGTAAAATGAACCAATGAAAAGTTTTATAAACAAGTCACATGACCTGTTATGCGGCATAGGGTATAAAATGCGGAGAAAATACGTTGGCACGTCAGGCGGCGTCAGTAGCGGACCGATGTGCGAATAGGCCGAAGGCAATACAACGCGTCAAGATCCGGATGGCACCGAGGTGGTGTCCAGCAAGTTGCAGCACTGGTGTGGCCATCCTACAATGCTGAAAGTCGGCGTGGGGCGCCCCGTTGGCCTGTGAGTTTGCGTCAGTAGCGGACCGATGTGCGAATAGGCCGAAGGCAGCACAACGCGCCAAGATCCGGATGGCACCGAGGTGGTGTCTAGTAAGTTGCCGCACTGGTGTGGCCATCCTACAATGTTGAAAGTCGGCGTGGGGCGCCCCGTTGGCCTGTGAGATGGCGTCAGTAGCGGACCGATGTGCGAATGGGGCCAAAGGCAGCGCAACAATATTTTCTGACTGACACCACAAGGCGCTGAGATGCCAAGATCCGGATGGCACCGAGGTGGTGTCTAGCAAGTTGTGGCACTGGTGTGGCCATCCTACAATGGTAAAAGTCGGCGTGGGGCGCCCTGTTGGCCTGTGAGATGGTGTCAGTAGCGGACTGATGTGCGAATGGGGCCAAAGGCAGCGCAACAATATTTTCTACAATATTTTCGGAGTAGAAGACACCACAAGGCGCTGAGATGCCAAGATCCGGATGGCACCGAGGTGATGTCTAAGTTGCGGACTGATGTGCGAATGGGGCCAAAGGCAGCGTAACAATATTTTTTGTATGGAAGATACCACTAGGCGTTGAGATGCCAAGATTCGGATGGCACCGAGGTGATGTCTAGCAAGTTGCTGTACTGGTGTGGTCATCCTACAATGCTGAAACTCGGCGTGGGTCGCCCCATTAGCCTGTGAGATGGCGTCAGTAGCGGACCGATGTGCGAATAGGCCGAAGGCAGCACAACGCGCCAAGATCCGGATGTCACCGTGGTGGTTTCATAGTTGAGAGGCACTTCATCTGCAGTGGGGTGCCGAGATCCGGATGGCACCGAGGTGATGTCTAGCAAGTTGCTGTACTGGTGTGGTCATTCTACAATGCTGAAAGTCGGCGTGGGGCGCCCCATTAGCCTGTGAGATGGCGTCAGTAGCGGACTGATGTGCGAATGGGGCCAAAGGCAGCGCAACAATATTTTCTGAAGAGAAGACACCAAAAGGTGCTGACATTCCAAGATCCGGATGGCACCGAGGTGGTGTCTAGCAAGCTATGCAGTTGAGTTGTGTGCGCACTTGCGGAGAATAGGTCGAAGGCAGCATAACAATGTTTTCTGAATAGAAGACACCACAAGGCGTTGAGATTCGGTTACCACCGAGGTGATGTCTAGCAAGTTGCCGCACTGGTGTGGCCATCCTACAATACTGCTCCGAATAACGGCGTGGGGTGCCCGAAGGGGGGGGGAGCCGGCGTGAATGGGCCTTCCTAGGTGGAGGCTCGTCTGCTGTAGTGGGGCGCCCCTTTACCGTTTCAGTTGCCATTCAGCTGAGTTTTGGCTGCTCTTGATGCTACAGCGACAGGCGGCTGCAAGAGGACTCTCAAAATGGCGGCCTGTTCTTTGGATTTGGGCCTGGTCCACTAAAATGGCCCTGGGACACCTTAGAACTCGGACGCTCGATTTTTTTTTCCTTTCCTGTACATGCAAAAAAAGGTAAATGCCCGGTACGTTACACGCTTCATCTGCCACGATGAACTCTCCAGAGGAACCGAAAAAAAATATAGTTGTGGTAACTATAACATGCATCGTCATATGGAGAGGTGGCACCAATTAATTATAGTGCTGCATAAAAGAGAGATTTGGAGGAGAACCCCTGACCTGCTAGTACATTCATCAAAGAAGTGGCACTGAGAGCTTCAGAGGCAAGGGAAACGGTCCCAAATATTTAGAAGAACTTTGGAAAGATTAAAATGACATGTTTAGATGTGGCAAATTAATTTCATGTGGACAGATGAGTGTTACTCTAATAAATACAGCATATGAACATCATCATAGTCGATGGTTGGTAGAGACATTTTGACTATATCCTGGACCTGCCCGTCCTCGCCCAAAATGGCGCCGGAATAAATGGGACTCGTAACTCCTTGTTGTGTACTGGTTGCAGAACCTTGAAATCACGAGATACGTATGCAGTTTTGAAGCACATGGCGGGCGGGGACGAGAATTGATTGAATATTTCGACATCCCTATTGATATTAAGTTCTGATGTGTTATTGATTACTGTACTGTTGAAAGTTCGAATTAACGTCACCCATGGTACTTGCCCGCAAATGTATATCTAGATAATTTTATTGTAACTGGCCCTGTCGTATTTTAATTATAAAATGTACGTCCACCGATTCCGTAACTGTTAGACACCTTAGTTCTTGCAACCTAATGGCCCGCCCGTTACGTTCCTCTACAGTGTAAATGTCTATTCATCATATACGATTACAGTTTGCTCTGTGGCAGGCCCACGTGGTTATAGGCAAGTATTTGTATAATGAAATTTTCACAATAAAGGTTTTTAAAAGAAAACATGGTAGTAGTATATACATTGGTAAAGTTTTTAATAATAGTGACTGTTTTAGAATCATTAAAAGGCAAGTGAAATAAAGCAGACCAATTACATGAAGGGTAAAAGGTATAATACGAAGGAACGCAGTAAAGATAAATGGTCAAGGGCTGTTGTGTTTTCTATTCCTGCAACATAAAGTGATCGATAAGAATCTCATATTCAGGCGTATCGGCGACTAAGACAGCAGGTCGACCCTCTTTTGCTCAACGGCTCCGTCATGGGACGAAGAAACGCTCTTTTTCTCGAAAAAAGAATATATTTTACTTGCAGGACAGTTGTAAAATTTCCGGGAAAGTACATTAGCCTGGAACATTATAACATATATTTAAGAAAAAATAATGTTCGGAAGTAATGAAAAGCGTAATTTTTAGGTCATATGACCAAGCCTTTCATCATTACAATAAGAAAAGTAAAATGAACCAATGAAAAGTTTTATTAACAAGGCACATGACTTGTTATGCTTACGTTAGGCGCTGCGCGCCCCGGATGACTTCCGGATGCGCTAACGCGGCGCGTCATATGACGCATTACGCGACAACGCAGGTACAGAATATAGTCAAAATGTCTCCACCAACCAGCGGTCGGAACACAACCCCTTTCAGCAGGCTAAATAGTTCTGTTAAATGACAACAGAAGGGACAGGCAACAAGAACCATCAGTCAAAGAGGGGAGGGCTAGTTCTTCTCTACCGGGTTACATTGGGGCGCTACCGGAACTGATCGAATTGGTAGTCTACAGTGTTTCTGGATGTTTCAGACTGAAGCTGGGGTTAGCATGAGAGCAGCACCATTTTGTAGCTCCGTCGTGGTCATTCCGCAACCAATCATGGCAGCCGTTCTTTATCGTTATTTTGGGCGGGGTGGGTGGCGGAGCCGAGCTGTTTTGCAGCCATCATTGTGTGGAGTTCAGTTCATCTCACTAGTTTTGTATTTGTCATGAGGGGTTGTTCCTAATGTTTCTATTTTAGCGAGGTCAAAAAGAGATCCCATTAGTGGCCTACTGATTTTGCTCGATTCCTTTTCTTTTTTTTTACACGATTTTTCGTTATCTGCAAAGACTAAACAGAGTATTGCGACTCTGTGTTTGTTTGTAAATAGAGAATGAACCAAAGAGAACTAATTCTAAAACAGTAAATACTTGGATAACAATCAATCAAATGGAGAGAGAAGCAGGCACGACGGATTACAACGGGGGCAAAGGCCTGCGTTAACTACCTTTCACTATCTGCAAAGAGAGAGTACTCCTAATAGAAATGAGGGGGGGGGCACCATTCAAAGCAGATCAGTGTGCATAAACGCGAAAATGTTTTCACTTACCACGTACTTGACATTCAACAGCTTATGATATTTGCTATTAAAAAAACATTGAAATTCACAGAAAAAACCATAGGTTATAGACCATATATAGTTAGGAATTAGCATTTACAAAACCTTGAAAATTCACTGAAAAAACCATAGGTTATAGACCATATATAGTTAGGAATTAGCATTTAAAAAACCTTATTTTACTCACACAAAACCATTGAAATTCCATATATAGTTAGTTGCACTAACTATATATCGCGCACCCGCAATCCACTGCTGATCATGTCACATATTACATCATTCATGACATGGTCAGTGACATCACTGATGACATCTCAAATGACATCATTCTTGTGCTAATACGATAAACCTCTTCAGACTCTAATATAACCTTAGATACACTCAGTGTATACAGACACTCACACACTGCCACTCATCCATGGAGTTACTCACACACCCAGTCAGTCATGCAAAGAAACAATCTCACCTCCATTTCTTCAACTATACAGTTAAACACACCTTACTTATTGAAACATATACTAACACATATTTACTCTCTTATACAATCCCTGATACAAGTTCACAATGATCGATACAACCACTCACTCATTCAGTGGCTCTCATGCACAGTTATTTATATATGCCAACTCTCACATGTACTGTGTTTTACATATGTACTTACTATGACATGTAGCATTGAGATATCCATTCACTCATGCACACAGTCAACTGCCTATGTAGCTGTTTCCACATGCACTCTTGAACTCATACACCTAGTGAATAAACTGCTCACACATCTATGCATAGAGTCACACACCTTCCAGCCACCCCCACACAAACTCAATCTCCCATATAAATACTTGGGCAACCAATTAATAACACATATAGCCTCTCGTATAGCTAATGATCAACACATGCAGCAGTTTACAGAACAACAGACATAATGATGCACAAATTAAGACAGTTTAGTCACTAACCCATGCATTCAGTGAGACACATTTAATCACTCACTCATACAGTCAGTCACGCACCTACTAAATCCTTCATCCAGACACTTATACATCCACTCATTCTTCAATATGTAAGACATATTTTAACTTTACAGAAACATACAGTCACTGGATGTTGTCATCAGTGATGTCATCAGTGATGTCATTTGAGATGTCATCAGTGATGTCATCAGTGATGTCACTGACCATGTCATGAATGATGTAATATGTGACATGATCAGCAGTGGAATGCGGGTGCGCGATATATAGTTAGTGCAACTAACTATATATGGAATTTCAATGGTTTTGTGTGAGTAAAATAAGGTTTTTTAAATGCTAATTCCTAACTATATATGGTCTATAACCTATGGTTTTTTCAGTGAATATATATATATATATATATATATATATATATATATATATATATATATATATATATATATATATCTACACAGAGAACAGAAAGGTTATAAAGTTTTCAAAGGTTCAAAGGTGCTTTAAACATTTGTGAAAAGTTTCTGATAATGTGTATACTTTTATCAAAACAGGCATTTGCAATGGAATAGGTCTCACATTCATGCAAATTTGAGCTATTGGCATTGTAAATGACAATGCCTTTTATTTATGTTTTGGGTTTTAAAAGGTAAATAAAAGACATTGTCATTTACAATACTAATAACTTAAACTCTCGCAAATGCAAGACCTATTGCATTGCCATAAAGGGCCTTCTCGACCTCTTGGTAGATTGCTCTCAGTCAGTGAAAATAGTGTGAAAATGCAGTGGGCTCAACATGTTTCGCGCATACAGCGACTCCCTAATGGATCCTCAGTGCACTTTGTCAGGACCGTGAAAAGTAATATAAAGCTGTGGGAGTCAGAGAAAGACGCCCTGTACTTTCCCCATACCTATAATGAGGTCAAGTGCGTGTTAGCGCTAGGAGACATGTATTATCCGTATTCTCGTTATCCCAACCTGGTGGAGACACAGAAAAGAGCTAGACAAAGTACACAACATACAGAAACATTCAGTTTGATCATACATATAGGAATTCAAATGCCGTAGTAGTGGATCAAAGCCACATGGAACTCCAAAGCATGCTCAATGTAATATGCCTTAGTGTTTGTGATCAAGCACTAACGTGCATAGCAGTAGTCTGCACGCTATTGCAGCCGGTGAGTAAGCAAATTCTCACTGGCAGTGTTGTCATCATGTAACAGTGATATAATGGTGACATATGTTAACATGCATGAATCATGAGTGGACATGCAGGCAGTATGCAGAGTATGAAAGACAATTATCAGCAATGTTGATGCTGTGGTAGTTGACCTTTACCATGTGCTGAGTATGGTGTGATCTAAATAATCCCCCAGTAAATAAATATAAGCTCCAAACAGTGTGTGGGCTAATGGCAGAGAGATCATGAGGACTGAGGTCTCTGTTAAAATGCCACCATAACATGCAAAGGTGGTGTTGGCTGTGCAGAGCATGTAATGCGGGACACAGTGAAATAACTTGGCAGATGAAATAATGCCTACCCCTCTGTAAGTGAGGATGGGCCTCGCCAGCGAGTGCTTCAGGTGGAGAAAAGACAAAAGCTAAACAATGCCAGAAAGGGAATGTGACTCTGTTAGACCGTAAGTACATAACCAAAAACGTAGTGAATAATACCTGTGTTCGTAGACAGGAGCAGCTGGAGCATACTTACTGTGTTCCCCTCTCTTGACAGCCTGTTTACCTGCCCTGCCGATCAGGATCACCGGTAGCGAGTGGAAGGAGCCGCTGTCTAGGTATAGCCGGGCAACTTCCTGACACCGGCAGTGATGGTGTGGGCGTGTCCTATTATGTAAGTTGCATCAGGAGTGATTGCGGGTAGCTGTGGCTACCATGATGGAGGAGTATAAATAGAACTGAGACGAACAGTATATATTTGGGGGCTATAAAGTTACACCACGTACAAGTGGTAAATATGTCTGCATTCCCAGAATTGGTGAGTAGACACTGTATCGCCGGACTGACTGAGGGAAATAATTGGACAATGTAATTTATATGCACTAAATCAGCGTATTCCTGTGTGTCATGGGTGGGAATAATAGACAAGTCTTAATAATAGCCCATGTTGGTAGCGGTGCTTGCATTAGCTGGAATTCATAATAATATTAAGGCCCTCTGTATCGTGAATCAAAAATTTGCTAGCATTCGCACCAAGAATTTTCAATTCTATTAAGGACACGGAGGCGAGGATTATGCTTCTCAATCTTTACTGCAATAAACACAGCAGCCAATGAAAATGTATATTTTCATAAATAACAGTAAAACAAACTACATTTCCCATGAGTACACATGAGCATAGGCACGCCCCCATAGTCCATAAGAACCCCTTGAAAATTCTTGGCGCGAATGCTAGCAAATTTTTGATTCTATAACAGGACCGGAGGCTTCAGATTATGCTAGTTTAACGCTCTTTAAAAACCACAGAAGTAATATCTCCCACCGGCTTGTAATAAAACGTCTTAAATGTTGATTCGGAAGACCAATCCGCACATCTCATGATGTCTTGAAGACTAGATCCTAAGCCATAGGACTTAGACGCCATAGCGCCTCTCACTGAATAAGCACCAAAGATCTGAGTATCAATACCCGCTTCCTTCATTATGAAGCGAAGCCATCTAGCAATAGTGGCCGCCGCCACAGGTTTAAATGGCTTTTGTAAAGCAATCAATAATTGCGAACAACCTTGAGGCCTCAAGGCCTTTGTACATTCTTCATAAGCTTTTAAACATTTGACAACACATACTTTATCATTATCAGGGAATGCATTATACTCAATATGTCTTGACATAGTTTTGGTACGACCTGTAATAGTAAAGAAACCCCTTCCGGGGTAAACACTCTACCTGTAACGTTGAGTGCTCTCACGTCCGAGGATCTTCTGCACGCTGACAAGCAAAGTAACATGGCTAACTTCGCTGATAACTGTTTTCTGGACAAGAGTGAATTATCAGGCCAACTGTTGAACAAAGTGAGAACTAACAAAACGTCCCACAAACCTGTATATTTGGGTTTAGGCGGATTAGCTACTCTAATCCCCTTCAGTAGTTTACAAACCATCGGATACATGCCTACCGGTTTCCCGTCTACCTGGGCATGCCCCGCAGAAACAGCCGAGCGGAAATTGTTCACCGAGCGATAGGCCAGGCCGCCAGCTGCCTTACTCGCCAAGAAATTTAACACGTGGGATAACTCTGCCCCCACGGGATCCACCTGTCTTCCCATGCACCAATCCACCCAGTTTTTCCAGGCCGAGGAGTAACGCTTCCTGGTAGAAGGTGCCCATGCTTGCTTGATGAACTCTGAAGTTTCATTTGAAACTCCTGGCAGGTGCCACTGTTCCCTGAAAGCCGCCTTGCCATCAAGGTTAGTCTGCCCTCCACTAGTAGAGGGTGTTGTTCCTGATGAGGGCCCTGCAATAGCCACTCCGAGTTCGGTAGTAACCGTGGACGATCGCAGCTCCACTGTAACAACTTGGGAAACCAAGACTGCGATGTCCACCACGGTATCACCATGACTATTTCCGTCCATTGCCTGATCACCTGTGTCATTACCCTGGGGATCAACAAGAACGGGGGAAATGCATATTGAATCCACTGCGACCAATCCTGGAGAAAGGCATCGGTTGCAGACGCTATCGGGTCCGGCCTCCAGCTGAAGAACCTGGGAATCTGATAGGTCAGCCTGGAGGCGAATAGGTCCGTCTGAAAAGGACCCCAAATTGCCTCTAACCATTGAAACACCTGGGGAAGCAGCTTCCAATCGCTGTAATCCCGAAGGTACCTGGAATTCCAGTCCGCCACCTGGTTGGATTGCCCCGGAATGTATTCCGCTATCACCGAGATCTGATTCTCGAGGCAATAATGCCAAAAGTCCTTGGCCATTTGAACAAGAAGTGACGACCTCGTGCCGCCCAACTTCTTGATGTATCTCACTGCGGACACATTGTCCAAACGCAGTAGGATACAGCAAGATGTCTGCCTCGGGGATAACGTGCGGATTGCAAACGATTCCGCGAGCTGCTCCAAGCAGTTTATGTGTAGATCTAGCTCTTGCGATGACCATCTGCCGCCTGTGGAAAGATCTCCGCAGCGCGCGCCCCAGCCCCATCTGCTGGCGTCTGATTCTATTACCACCTCTGGTTGGGATCCGAAGATTGCCCTGCCGTTTCAGGCTTCTACGTGCCCGAGTCACCACTGTAACTCGGTCCGGACCTCCTCCGACAATGGAACCGAGTCCGTGTACGACAGACCTCTCTGAAGATGTTTGATCTTCAGGCGTTGGAGTGTCCTGTAGTGAAGAGGGCCCGGGAATATCACCTGAATGGACGAGGCCAATATCCCTACCACTCTGGCAATCGCCCTGAGTGTAACCGTCTGTCTGTCCAGCATTTTCAGAATCTCTTTCTTCAAATCCCTCAACTTCGCTTGCGGAAGGCACAACTGGGCCGCTTGAGAGTCTATGGTGAACCCCAGAAAGTCTATCACCTGTGTCAGAACCATCACCGACTTCTTCTGATTGATAACAAAACCTAAGCTCTGCAGCAGCGACATCGTCCTGTCTAAGTGTTGTCGAAGCGTGGACTGGCTCTGCGCCATGATCAGTATGTCGTCTAGGTAAATTATAAGTCTGATTCCTCTCTCTCTGAGGTGAGCCACCACTGGTTTCATCACTTTGGTGAAGCACCAGGGAGCCGAGGAGAGCCCGAAAGGAAGAGCCAAATATTCGTAACACTGGCCGTTCCAAAGGAACTGCAGGAACCTGCGGTGTGGAGGAAAAATTGGTATGGACAGATAGGCGTCTTTGAGGTCTAGACAGACTAATCAGTCTCCGTTCTGTAGTAAGTCCGCCAACAGGTGAATACCTTCCATTTTGAAATGGTTGTACGTAAGATACTGGTTGAAATCCTTCAGGTTGAGCACTAGCCTGTTGCCACCTCCCTTCTTCTGAACAATAAAGACGTTGCTGCAGAAACCGAGAGTTACGTTGTGGCATTGCACAATAGCGTGCTTCTGCAGCAAGTCTGCAATTTCTTTGTCTATGAAACTGCGATTTTGTTGGGAAAAATGGAGAGGACGGGGAAAGGACACCTGTGTCAGATGGGAATAAAAATCCAGCTGAAACCTCTGTACAGTCTGCAGAACCCAGGCATCCTGGGTCAAGGCTTGCCATTGTGAAAGACAATGCTGTGTGCGACCCCCCAGTGGAAGCAGAGAGAGATCTGTTACACTCACCTGTCTTTTGTTGGGATTTGAAATTTGCCCTGTTGTTTCCCAACTGGAAACGGCCTCTGTTGAATCCTCTGCGAGACGGGTAAAAGTTACCACCACGGGTGGAATCCCACTCTCCTCTTCCTCGGCCATAATCACCTCTCTGGGAGCCTTGTTGGTAGCCTCGGCCCGACGAGCGGCCCCCGCCTCGTCCAGCCCTGTTGAAAACACCCAGGGTGAGAGCTCGCTTAATACCGCTCTGAGCTTTGTCCAAAGCAGGGAATGTTCCAACGTATTTGGACACATCCTTTACGAATCGATCTCCGAACAAATGGCTATCGGCCAGGGGGCCTGGTTCTGCTTCTGCTAGTTCCGCCAAGTTACTGTCCATCCTGAGTAGTAAGGACTTGCGTCTTTCTGTGGATATCGCACAGTTTGCATTGCCGATGAGGCAGACAGCGCGCTGAGTCCAGCCCGCCAATATGTCCGGGTCAACCGGTGTAGCGCCTTCTTTGGCCGCCAGAGCCATCTCTAGTATCTTTGCCAATGGACCCACCACGTCGAGCATTTTGTCTTGGCAACCCCGCCAAGCACGATCAAGTCCACGTTTGGGGTCTTTTGAGAATTTTTTCAAGAAGGTCAACATACTGACATCAATTTCCGGAGTTTCCGCCACACTGTCTGGCAGGTCTGGGCGGGGACACTCGGACTTTAAACGACTACGGACTTCTCTGGAGAAACTCTTTCTTAGGTTGTCGTGAAGATAAAAAGACACCGCAGGGGGTGGAACCCAGTCTGAAGACCGGGGGTGCACAATGTCTGAAGGATCAAAATTAAAGGTGTGCTAGCCTTGTCCGCCGCCGCCTTAGGGGCCACCTTGGCTTTCTTCGGAGGAGGGGGCTCCTCTGAGGTATCAGTGTCTGTATCTGTATTGGTAGTAGTGGTATCTGTATCCACTTGAACTGGGCGCGTAGCCTTTGCTTTCCCACCTGAATAAGGGTGGTCCCCCGTACTTGACGCTGGTAAAGAACGCTAGTGTCTGAGAGTGTAGCCATTGCTCTTGAGTTTGAACCTGGGACTGCGAGGTAGTGGCGGAGGAAGGGGCCTGTTCCTTCTTCTGTTTTTTTGGTTTGTCATATCCATGACGCTTGGCAAACCCTTCCAGTTGCTTCCTGATCGGACGAAGTGCCACAGCTAGTGCTTGCTGCACCGTTTGAGGAACTTTAGTTTCCATGGCTTTATTTACTGAAGCCTGGACTGAGGCATCCAAGGCCTCAACAATATTGTCCTCTAGAACAGCCTCCTGCTGTCGGTCTCCAACTTCTTCCTCTCCTCCATAATACTCCTCAGGGTCTTGTGCCCACTCTTCCATCTTGTCTGGAGTAAATAATAATACACAGGGACAGATCCCTATTGTCCACACACAGGAGGGGTAATGGGGGGGGTCAACCCACAGCACACTGACAATTTGGAACTATTCCCAAACCCCCTCAGCAAAGCTGTACTCGTTAAGGTCAAAGACCTGGCCAAATATTCATAGGAGCGTGTGCTCACTCCAAAGGCCCTGTATTTTACAACCTTTTAGCAATATTCTCAAAAGGCGATCACCCAGGGAGCCTGCCGGTGTGAGGGACGCACTGTAAATGCGTCCCATGTAAGATCGGGGATCGCGCCGAGGCGCGCCGCCCAAACGCGACCAAATCCTACTAGAAACAAGCCCAAATTGGTCAGCGTTTGGGCGCGCGCGTCGGCCGTGAGCCACCCGGCCTAAACGTGGAGGGCGTACCAGGGGAGCCCAACGCGCGCCACAGCGCTACCAGGAAACGGCTCTTCTGAGCGATGCGACCGGCTCCCTGCCGGTCAGAGACCGAGCAACAGGAGCGCTCGAAGCGCGTGAAAGAAAGTGAGCGACGAGAGCTGGTAAGACCCAGCGGCGCGGACTACAAAGTCCTCAAAGCGCGACCAGCTCAATAAAGGCAACAAATCCAATAACTGACATACAAGGTATTAAATTGTAACGCTAGCTATAAGCGGAATAAAGCACATCAATAATCGCATACATATCATATACATTCAATATAACTAGGATATCCCCATGCTACAGCAGATTGAGGGGACCAGTAAATAGGTGCACTTAACTCTTGCTGTGAGCAGCAAAGAAAGAGGATGATGGGAGCACGCAAGGGGTTCTTATGGACTATGGGGGCGTGCCTATGCTCATGTGTACTCATGGGAAATGTAGTTTGTTTTACTGTTATTTATGAAAATATACATTTTCATTGGCTGCTGTGTTTATTGCAGTAAAGATTGAGAATCATAATCTGAAGCCTCCGGTCCTGTAACAGAATTGGTCATGGAGGACGTGCCGTGTTATGTCAGTGGCAGGAACAAGTGCTCTCCCTGTAGTCAGCAGAAGGGAGATTAATGTGGGTTCTGATCAGATGGTAGTTGCTGGTTGACAAATACACCAAGTGTGACCATTGCTATCCTAAGCATAATAACTGTTACAGAAAATGGTGTAGGTTTCTCTGATGACAGGGAACAGTTTTGGGAGGGAGTAACATATATCCTAAAAAATCCCACAGTCTCAGCCAAGGATCAGATCTCAGGTGATCGCATTAATTCTAATTAGATCTGAAGTTAAGACATCAGTTCCACCCATGGTATGTTGTCATTCAAACACCCACCGTTGTTCTTGTCTAAATAATGTATGTGTAGACCAGTTAGAATTTGATTCAATTATTGTCCAACAAAGACTGTCTGGGGGATGAATTTTCTCTAGGCAGTGGTTCTGTAGCCTTGTGTTGGTTTTCCTACAGCAAATGGTACTTTTGTGTTCCCAATGCGGTCTGAACAGGACGGATAGTCATACCCACATACCTCATAGCACAAGGGCAGGTGATGAGGTATATACATTGTTTTGTATTGCAGTTAGTATGGCGGTTTTGAGGCCAAGGTTTAGTCAGTCCAAGGTCAATCTGTTTGGATGCTGAAGTCTGGGGGCACACTGCGCAGGTCCCGCACAGATAGTATCCCTCTACTGGAGGTAAAGACCACAGAGTGGGTTGTCTCTGGGTTGTGGGTTTTGGTCGAGTATGGACCAAGGTGTCTCTCATATTTTGTGTGCATTTGAATGCAAACAACAGGGGTGGGCCTGGGCTGAAGCTACCTGTTTCAAGGATCTTCCAGTGTCTTTTGATGATTTTTTGAATCTTATTAGAGTTAGGTGTGAATGTAGTAACACAGGTTAAGGTTTCTAACTCTGATTTTGCTCTAACCTCTAGGAGGGCCTCCCTGGGGTTGTTCCTTGCTCACTTGTGGGCCTCTCGTATGATCTTCTTTGGGTAGTGTTGTACAGATAGGTTGTCAGATAGCATCTTGGACTGGGACTCAAACTCGTTGAGTGTGTTGCAGTTCCTGCAGAGCCGCAGAAACGAACTGACTGGTAGATTGTTTTCTAATGCTTTAGGGTGGTGGCTCTCATACAGAAGCAAACTGTTTCTATCTGTGGGTTTCCTGTAATTAGTGGTTTTCAGCGCGCCATTCTGTAGAGAGATCAGGAGGGCTAGAAATGGGATACTTTCCTGTGAACTAGTGCCAGTGAATTTCAAAAGGGATCAAGAGTATCGATCCATTCAAAAAAGGTACCACACTGTTCCTCATTCAGTGCCCCTGCTATTACTAGTGAGCGAGAGGCTCTTAGGTGGTTGTATTGGTGGTTTTAGTATTGGTATTGGTGGTTGTGGTATTGGTGGTGGTGCTATTTGTGGTGTTGGTTTTGGTGCTGGAATTGGTGGTATTGGTGGTAGTGTTATTAGTATTGGTGGTGGTCGTATTGGTATTGTTAGTGGTGGTATTCTATTGGTTTTGGTATTGGTGGTGGTGGTACTGGTATTGGTGGTGATGGTATTGGTGGTGGCGGTACTGGAGTGGGTGGTGGTGCTATTGGTGGTGTTATTGGCACTGGTGGTGGTGGTGGTACTGGTATTGGTGGTGGTGGTAGTGGTATTGGTGGTGATATTGGTATTGGTGGTGGTATGGGGTATTGGTGGTGGAGTATTGGTGGTGGTGGTGGTAGTATTGGTGGTGGTGGTATAGGTGGTGGTAGTGGTATTGGTGGTGGTTGTTTTGGTGGTGGTGGTAGTGGTATCGGTGGTGGTGGTATTGGTGGTGGTGGTACTGGTGGTGGTATTGGTGGTGGTGGTATTGGTGGTAATGCTATTGGTGTTGGTATTTCATGGTGGTGGTATTGGTGACAGAATTATTGATGGTGGTGGTATTGGTGGTAGTGATGGTGGTGGTATTGGTGGTGGTGCTATTGGTGGTAGTGCTATCGTTGGCAGGTGTACAGTTGGTGGTGGTATTGGTCGTGGTAGTATTGGTGGTATCGGTAATGGTATTGGTGTGGTATTGGTGGTGGTGGTATTGGATTGGTAATGGTGGTATTGGTGGTAGTGGTAATGGTGGACGTGGTGGTATTGGTGGTAGTATTGGTGGTGGTGGTATTGGTATCGGTGGTGGTGGTATTGGTTAAATTAGAGGTATTGGTGGTGGTAATTGTATTGGCGGTGGTATTGGTAGTGGTGGTATTGATGGTGGTGCTGTCAGTAGTGGTATTGGTGGAGGTGGTATTGGTGGTGGTATTGATATTGGTGGTGGTGGTATTAGTGGTGTTGGTGGTGGTATTTGTATTGGCAGTGGTATTGGTGGTATTGGTATTGGATTGTTAGTGTTGGTATTGGTGGTGGTGGTATTGGTGGTATTGGTGGTGCTGGTGGTATTGGTGGTATTGGTGGTGGAATTATTGGTGGTGGTATTGGTGGTGGTGGTATTGATGGTGGTGGTATTGGTGGTGCTGGTGGTATTGTTGGTATTGGTGGTGGAATTATTGGTGGTGGTATTGGTGGTATTGATGGTGATAATATTGGTATTGGTGGTGGTGGTATTGGTGGTGGTATTGGTGGTGGTGGTATTGGTGGTAATGCTATTGGTGTTGGTATTTCATGGTGGTGGTATTGGTGACAGAATTATTGATGGTGGTGGTATTGGTGGTAGTGATGGTGGTGGTATTGGTGGTGGTGCTATTGGTGGTAGTGCTATCGTTGGCAGGTGTACAGTTGGTGGTGGTATTGGTCGTGGTAGTATTGGTGGTATCGGTAATGGTATTGGTGTGGTATTGGTGGTGGTGGTATTGGATTGGTAATGGTGGTATTGGTGGTAGTGGTAATGGTGGACGTGGTGGTATTGGTGGTAGTATTGGTGGTGGTGGTATTGGTATCGGTGGTGGTGGTATTGGTTAAATTAGAGGTATTGGTGGTGGTAATTGTATTGGCGGTGGTATTGGTAGTGGTGGTATTGATGGTGGTGCTGTCAGTAGTGGTATTGGTGGAGGTGGTATTGGTGGTGGTATTGATATTGGTGGTGGTGGTATTAGTGGTGTTGGTGGTGGTATTTGTATTGGCAGTGGTATTGGTGGTATTGGTATTGGATTGTTAGTGTTGGTATTGGTGGTGGTGGTATTGGTGGTATTGGTGGTGCTGGTGGTATTGGTGGTATTGGTGGTGGAATTATTGGTGGTGGTATTGGTGGTGGTGGTATTGATGGTGGTGGTATTGGTGGTGCTGGTGGTATTGTTGGTATTGGTGGTGGAATTATTGGTGGTGGTATTGGTGGTATTGATGGTGATAATATTGGTATTGGTGGTGGTGGTATTGGTATTGGTGGTGGTATTGGTAGTTGTTGTATCAGTGGTATTGGTGATGGTATTTGTATTGGCGGTGGTATTGGTAGTGGTGGTGGTATTGGTGGTGATATTGGTGGTGGTAAAGGTGGTGGTATTGATGATAGTAGTGGTATTGGTGGTGGTGGTATTGTTGGTAGTGACAGAATTATTGGTGGTGGTATTGGTGGTGGTATTGGTGGTGGTGGTATTGGGATTGGCGGTATTGATGGTGGTGGTATCGGTGGTGGTGTTTCTGATGGTGGTGTTGATATTGGTGGTGGTGCTATTGGTGGTGGTGGTGGTATTGGTCGTGATGGTATTGGTGATGGTGGTATTGGTGGTTTTGTTGGTATTGGTGGTGGCATTGGTGGTGGTGGTATTGGTGGTGGTATTGGTGGTTCTGGTGGTATTGGTGGTATTGGTGGTGGAATTATTGGTGGTGGTAATGGTGGTGGTGGTGGTGATTTTGGTGGTGGTGGTGGTGGTATTGGTGGTATTATTGGTGGTGGTGGAAGTGGTGGTGGAAGATAATTGAAATAGAAATTTAAAAGCAGGCCTGCATTGTTTAATATTCAACAATACTTTTTTTAAATGGGAATAAAAAAGAGTGTTGTATACCTTGCATTAAATTTACAGAACACAAAGTGACTTGTAACATCAATTGGCCTGATAAGTCATTGTTAGGGCATGGCCTTTCATCAAGATTTAGCAAAAAACCTAGGGGGAAGCATAACAGATATTTTACTGTGTCTGAACTGAATCGACAAACGAAGAAACCATTCCTATCGACCCTGTGCCTACCAATGTAGTCAGCAGGACTATCAAATTCAGACAGGAGAGAGTGTAATAGGAAGTGACATTTGTTTTTCCTTCCACTTCCCTTAAGATCAGGGATTCTTCATAGTTGAAAAGTGCTTGTGCATTAGTCTTTTTACTCAAGGAGGTATAAGTTAAAGGATCAGTAACATCAGACTCCATATCAATCTTGCAGTATTCATCCTTAACACAGGCCAACCAAGGAATGAAAAGACCTCTGTCAAGAGACAAACAGTCCATTATAAGACCTTTCTATAACGCGGCCTCCATATCCCTCCAAATTTAAAGCCACAATAGAGCAGGCCAGGCCCTATTTGGTCTGCTAAATAAGGAAGTCCAAGTTCTTTATGACTAATAAAATGCAAAGATGATATGGGGGCAGACAGGATTTTCCTTCAAAATCTATTCTCTTCAAGCTGTATGGCCTTCCAGTGCAAAATACTCCAAACCTCTGCCCCATACATAGCAATAGGTATACATTGTGACTTGTATATTTCTAGCAACTGTATAAGGGAACCTCCCCCCACCGGCTTTGGGAGACCATGGACAATCGGGATGCACAATGTTGGGAGTCCTGACCCTTGGGCTAAAAAGATAAAGCCAAGGTACAGAAAGGTACTAGTACTACTCAGACGGTTAGACCAATTGAGAGTTGCTCGCACCTTGGTCCACAAGACATAACATTGAATTTGTGAAATTGGTTTGCAGATCCAGTGAGGCATAAAATCAACAAAGACAAGCACCAGCTCACACAGGGCCCTATGGGTTCATGTCTTGAGCACTGAGTCATCCGCATAAAGAAGAGTAGGTAACCTCTTGCATCTAATTTTTGGTACGACAGGGGTGATGTGTAATAAAACGGGACACACTCAATCTGCTTTGTCTGCTGGCTCACCGTCGCAATTTCTCGGATCTCTGACCAGTGCTGGTGTTCCGCTCTCCCTTCGCCGCTGCAGTCTAACAGCAGCCGCTGAGTAGGGGAGAGGAGAGGGCGCAGGAACAAACTAGCCTTCCCAGCAGCCCCTGCCCCTGGACCGGAAGCGAGATCACGAAGTAGGGCGCCAGGCAGCGCATAAAATACAGGCTCCACATCGGTGGAGCAGGGGACACACTCAATCTGCTTTGTCTGCTGGCTCACCGTCGCAATTTCCCCGATCTCTGACCAGTGCTGGTGTTCCGCTCTCCCTTTGCCGCTGCAGTCTAACAGCAGCCGCTGAGTAGGGGAGAGTGAGAGGGCGCAGGAACAAACTACCCTTCCCAGCAGCCCTTGCCCCTGGACCGGAAGCGAGATCACGTAGTAGCGCGCCAGGCGGCGCATAAAATACAGGCTCCACATCCGCGTCGCGGGAGCGCCGGTCGAAGCACGGGCAAAGGGCAAAGGCCGGAGGAGGCTGGGCTGGGCCTCCCCCCTAACTTCTCGCCAATGGACCGCTGCGAGGACAACATACTTATTTTAAGGTACTGTTAATAATGTTACAAAGCCCTGCTCCCCTAAAAGCCTTTGGTGATATCGTTTGGTTCACTAAGTCAGAAAGAAACTATTTTCAGCTGGTGAGGATACCCCTTAAAACCGACAAGTATTGATTATAAAATAATGAGGAGGGTGACCAAAATTGCTAAGATGCCTATGCTACGTTCAAACACCAGACAGAAGTCTGCCACAGCACAGCCCCTACCTACACTAACAGCAATAGATAAGATGTTGCAACAAACTATAGGGGCGGTAGCTACGGCAGTTGTTAACACTGAAAGAAGGCTTTCACTTCCACCGACTGTATCTATTCAAGATCTAGGAGGGGACTTTTCAGTGGCTGTAACAGATTTCCCGGACACAAGTTTTTGCTTAACATCCTCTTACGTGGAGCTCCCCTGTGCACAGGCACCCACAGGGACCCCCACAGTGGCTGAGTACATCACTATAGACCTACATCCCCCCCTCGCTCCAGAAAAGGCGTAATTAAGTAATACAGGTCCGAGAAGGAATAAAGAAACCTCAGTAAACAAAAAAAGGGGCGCAATTTAAAAACCCATTTCTGTTCTTTTTGAAACGGGAATTTTGATGTATCACTTATGTGTGAGGGAATGAAAGGTTTCTCAAGGACGGTCCACGTGAAATATGTTTCGCTATGGTTGTGTTGTATGAAATGTTTTGTCAATTTTGACACATCTATTTTGCACCGAAACGTGCTCTTGTGTTCTTGCATCCTCACTCGCACCTTCCTGGTGGTCATGCCTATGTAACGTGCATTGCATGGGCATGTTAGTTGGTATATCAAATTGGTGCTGTTACAGTTGGTGAAGTGCCTCAGCTGCCACGGGCGATTAGTGCCTATGTCTATGCTCGTTGCCTTAGAAGTTTGAGGACAAACAGAGCATACACCACATGGGTAATGGCCCGTCACGGGGGGGTAAGTCCCACAGGGTCCCCACCTCTCTTTTAGGTGTCTCTTTCGGGCGGGTATGTATTGGACGATCCCTTAGATTGCTAGACCTCTTAAAGGCAAATAAAGGAAACTCTATCCTGTCATTGCTGCTATTTAGTATGCGCCAGTGTCGCCTGATAATTTTCTGGATACAATTGGATTTTGTATTGTAAGTACTAACCAGTGTAAGGCGATCCAATGGGGCCTTCTCAACTCTTGGCTCAAGAAGTGCCTCCCGATGGTTGTTGGCAGCACGTTTCCAGGACCGCTTAATAAGTCTCCTAGGTTAATGTCTGGTGGCTAACTGTTTGGACAACTCCTCTGCGTGATACGCAAAAGTTTCTGGAGTGGAGCAATTCCGCCGAACTCGGAGGAATTGCCCAAAGGGCAGATTGTCACGCAGGGATTTAGGATGCTGACTCTCATATAGGAGTAGCGAGTTCCTTGCCATCGGCTTTCTCTATAGTTCGCTTTCAAGACCTGTCTCCGTGGTGTAAATGGAGAGGTCCAGAAAGGAAACCTTTTCTTTGCTGGTTTCTATGGTGAAACGCAAGAAGCTATTTTGATTGTTTAACCATTGGTGGAAGAGGAGAATAGAGTCATTGTCGCCTCTCCACACCAATAGAACATCATCTATATAGCGTTTCCACCAGAGTATAGATGAAAAGAACGGGTTAGTTGGATTCAACACTGTTGTCTGTTCGAACATATGGACATACAGGTTAGCTAGGGAAGGGGCAAAAATACTGCCCATACTGGTCCCAGAGACTTGATGGTATACCGTATCTTCATACATAAAAAAGTTTTCTTTCATGGCTATAGTAGCTAAAGCCATAATAAAGGGTACTGGAGTGATGGAATCAAGTTCTGTATCACCCAGGATGGATCTGATGGTCTCTAAAGTCTCATCCTGGGGAATGGAAGTGTACAGTGACTCTACATCTAGGGAGACTAGATAGTCTGTCTCCCGATTGAAAGGAATATCCGGAATCACCCTCAGGACATCAGTGGTGTCCTTCAGGTAAGTAGGCATGGTGTGCACTAAGGGTCTAAGAAAGTGGTCTACAAAAGCCGAAAGGGGCTCTAGAACTGAGCCCTGGCCAGATATAATTGGCCTCCCCGGTGGTGGTCTCTGGGGCTTGTGCACCTTGGGTAGGGTGTAGAAATAGGGCATGATGGGATGCTGTGCCTGCAGGAATTGTGACTCCAAAGGAGTTATCCAACCCTCTGTTAGGGCCTCTTCAACTAAGGCCTTGATCTAGTTCATCAGTCTCGGGGTGGGATCTGTAGTAAGTGGCCGATATGCATTAGTGTTGTTCAACTGTCGGAGGCATTCAGTCCTGTAAGTCTCCACATCTTGCATTACAATAGAACCTCCTTTATCAGCAGGCTTGATGACTACTGAAGCGTCTTGAGTTAGTATTTTCAATGCTTGTCTCTCCACTCCTGACAAGTTATTATAGCCAGTTTTGGGAGAGGTCCAGATTTTGTCAATGTCATCTTTGACCGCCTGCTCAAAAGCGGGTACTTGAGGTGGTATAGCATGTGTGGGAGGTAGAAAAGAAGATTTTGTCCTTAGACCAGTGTTAACTTCTTTCTCTATGTCAAACTCCTCGTTGCTTCTATTCTTGAAGAAGTAATGTAACCTCAGTTTACGAAAGAACTGGGCTAATTCTATTTGGAGTAGAAATGGATCACCATCATCTGTCGTCACAAAACCTAAACCCTTGTTAAGAACCACTTCTTCAATGGTGGACAAAGTTCTTTTACTCAGATTGACCACCAAACTCGTCTCAGGTCTTAAGCTTACTCTTGAGCACTCCGTCTCGTGTGGCTCCGGGTTCCGGCATGAGGGCCTGCCGTGTCTTCCATCTGGACCTGTGGCTGTCCTTGCGTTTGTCTTTTTTTGCCCCGAGATCGTCGGGGGCCAAACGGTTAAAAAGGCTGGTTATCATATTGTGGATAACCAGGAAACGGACCCATAGGTGGCTGAAACGGGTGCTGAAAATTACCTGGATGTCCCCAGGGTACTGGAGGCCACCATGGTTGCCCTGACATATTGTATTGTCCTCTGTAATTCTGGTATCTGCCGGCTCTACCTCGGCTTCCTCCTGCATTTGGAGGTGGATTAGTAGCTTCTGGATCACTGCCTGAATCAGAGCTGGATCCCGAATAGTTGGATCCATACATCCTCCCACTTCTACTGAAGTCGGGAGCTTTGTAGGTGTCTCTTGTATACGGATATACACGGTCTAATTTAAACTTGGCCAGGTCTTTTTTGAATTTTTCTACCTTGGTCTGAAGTATAGAGTCAAGAAAGTCCTTATTGGTTTTATCCGACTCATCTTTCTGTTTTTTAAAGGCAGCAGGGGTAACCGTCGCCCTGATCTGTCCTTCAAGGACTTGTATCTCCACCAGAATACCGTCTGCCACCCGCTTGGCTGTGCTGATGATTAGTATCAGCCAATCGCGGGTGCAGCGCCACGCAATCATTGACCAGTCTTTAAGAAAAGATTTGTCATTAAGAAAAAGTCGAGGAGCATTAGTCACTATAAGCCCGGGAGGGGCACAGCTTGCCCTCATATACTCCGCCATGGTGATCCCATGTGTCTGTGTGCGAGAGTGAGCTTTTTTAAGTGTCAGGACTTTAGTCCAATCATCAATCGCATTTATTGTAGGTGCTGGAAGTATTTCAAGAATACTAGGCATATTATCTAAAATGGATTGATAAACTGAGTTGTCGTAGGCTAGGCCACTGCGTTCGGCCATGTTTGCAAGCTAATAGGGAGTGTGAAAGGTGTAGAGACAAACCAGGGACCAGTGTGATACACGTAAGTCTAAAAACCAATTCCAAACAGTAAATGGTGAAAGACCACTTATTCAAATGTGGTCGCAAGATGAAGCCCGCAGCTGGAGGCTGCTCAAATACGCAAATAACAAAACGATGATGGAGGGCTAAAGGGATATTTAGAGACCAGCCTAAGTTATATTCCCTGAAAGAACAGCATTTACAACAAACAAACTTAGGGGTCTTAGCTAGAAACCCTGTTGGGATCTCTTTCAAGCTACCTTAACGTCTAATTAAGTCCATTAAGATAAGGAAGTGACTGCCATATTTGACTAACAGAACAGATCACCAAAAAATGGGCCACCTGTGATTGTCGATCAACCTCATTGAGGATTCCCATCAATGACTTGTATAGATCAGTATTCTCATCTGGTAATCCTGCCAGGGTATTGTGTCTCTTGATCATTGAGACATCCGGCATACCCGTATGGTTGGCTTGGGGTAATGACCCACAATCACTTTACTGAACCATATGATGTTGATCTGATAGGAAAGTGCAGTGCAAAAGAATATAATAAGTGTGGTGATTAAAATAGGATAGGGAACTTATCAAAAGACTATTTATTAAACATAAACCCCTTCCAATTTAAAAGCAAGAACAGTGCAAAAAAGTTATTGCAGTTTAAACAAATAGCTGCGAGAGGGCCAACATGTTTCAGCCTATCATGGAAAAGGACCATAGGCTTTCATCAGGGCCTCTGTTCTATATAGATGCTACTGCCTAATTGTGGTTAAATGTGTGAAAAAATAAAAGGAATTATAAAAAACACACAAGTGAATTAACAACAGTAAAGGATATAATTCTCCTTCATCTGTATGAATTCCTCCTTGGCACCTGGTGTATTGTCAAAATCTGTGAAGAACAAACACAAACGTGGACCCAATTGAGCTAACGTGGTCTGTTAGATACTGAAGTCTATTCAAAATTTGAAGATATTTAAGTACTCACCCAGTGTGCCCGGGGAAAGAACCTCACCTCTTCCTGGACCTGGCTCAGGAACTGTGAGACCCCGCTCTGCAAGGACAAAACATCCCCGCACTTATCAAGGGCAGAGAGAGCTTACTATAACCTGCTCTGTCCTATAGTTGTGCCTAGGGTTCAAAGATGTCTTGCACGCAGAGCCAAACCTACTAGTATTAACCTCTCCCAAAGTGAGGACTCTCCCTCGCATCCACACCCAAAACTACTGCTTGCAACAATAGGTTTCATTCAATCCATTGAATCTTATGTTGGACAGCAAGAATTTATCCCACCATTATATCTGAACGAATTAGATCAACCAGTGTTCAGTGAGATTATAAACCAATTATCTTTCCCTCCTCCAAAATCGTAGACAGGGCGGGACCAGAGAAGGAAAGTAAAGTATAGTTAAGTATAGCCCAACTGAACTTTGTGCCTACCTGTCCGTCGTTGTCTCGGTCTGTGACTGAGTCAGGGGGAGGCACTGGGCTGTTGTAAAGAGCTTCAATTTCACTGGTTGTGGCGACCTAGCATCAGCCAATTGGCGTTCATTGCCACCAACACAGCAGCCTCCCGATGGACAATCGAGGCATGCTTCTGTTCCACAACTTTGTTGTTATATCCTTGTATTTACGCCCAGACAAACAGAAACCTCAATCTTTAGCTAAAGTGCAGTCAGCCGGGGTTAACTTCACCACACCGCCGCTTGACTCGCGTGGTCTCGCGAGAGGGGGAAGTTGAACTACAGAGTGATGTCACTCACCCGACGTGTGTAGTTTGGTGAGCATTACAAGCACGAGGTGTACTTCCGTTGTAAACATTGCCACATTAGATTGTTAAGTTATAGTATTTAAGCTCAAACAGACACCACATAATCTATTACTAGGGTGCAGCCAGCCGGGGTGAGATTATCGAAGCATGGCTTGACTTGCGTAGTCTCGCGAGGAGGGGAAGGTGAACTACAATATGACGTCCCTCGCCTGGCGGGTGTAGTTTGATAAACATATAGGGCATGCTGGACGGAGAAAAGCCTTATTCTTCTGTTATATCAGCAAACTTACAAGGGTACTTTGCAAAATCCGAGGAATATAAATATTCCACAAGTGGTGTATTCATTGTAAATTGAACCAAGGGATGTCATCATTAAGCCCATGCCTGTCTGTGCGCAATTTAAAAACCCATTTCTGTTCTTTTTGAAACAGGAATTTTGATGTATCACTTATGTGTGAGGGAATGAAAGGTTTCTCAAGGACGGTCCACATGAAATCTGTTTCGCTATGGTTGTGTTGTATGAAATGTTTTGTCAATTTTGACACATCTTTTTTGCACCGAAACGTGCTCTTGTGTTCTTGCATCCTCACTCGCACCTTCCTGGTGGTCATGCCTATGTAACGTGCATTGCATGGGCATGTTAGTTGGTATATCAAATTGGTGCTGTTACAGTTGGTGTAGTGCCTCAGCTGCCACGGGCGATTAGTGCCTATGTCTATGCTCGTTGCCTTAGAAGTTTGAGGACAAACAGAGCATACACCACTTGGGTAATGGCCCGTCACGGGGGGTAAGTCCCACAGGGTACCCACCTCTCTTTTAGGTGTCTCTTTTGGGCGGGTATGTATTAGACGATCCCTTAGATTGCTAGACCTCTTAAAGGCAAATAATGGAAACTCTATCCTGTCATTGCTGCTATTTAGTATGCGCCAGTGTCGCCTGATAATTTTCTTAATACAGTTGGATTTTTTATTGTAAGTACTAACCAGTGTAAGGCGATCCAATGGGGCCTTCTCAACTCTTGGCTCAAGAAGTGCCTCCCGATGGTTGTTGGCAGCACGTTTCAAGGACCGCTTAATAAGTCTCCTAGGGTAATTGTCTGGTGGCTAACTGTTTGGACAACTCCTCTGCGTGATACGCAAAGGTTTCTGGAGTGGAGCAATTCCGCCGAACTCGGAGGAATTGCCCAAAGGGCAGATTGTCACGCAGGGATTTAGGGTGCTGACTCTCATATAGGAGTAGCGAGTTCCTTGCCATCGGCTTTCTGTATAGTTCGCTTTCAAGACCTGTCTCCGTGGTGTAAATGGAGAGGTCCAGAAAGGAGACCTTTTATTTGCTGGTTTCTATGGTGAAACGCAAGAAGCTATTTTGATTGTTTAACCATTGGTGGAAGAGGAGAATAGAGTCATTGTCGCCTCTCCACACCAATAGAACATCATCTATATAGCGTTTCCACCAGAGTATAGATGAAAAGAACGGGTTAGTTGGATTCATCACTGTTGTCTGTTCGAACATATGGACATACAGGTTAGCTAGGGAAGGGGCAAAAATACTGCCCATACTGGTCCCAGAGACTTGATGGTATACCGTATCTTCATACATAAAAAAGTTTTCTTTCATGGCTATAGTAGCTAAAGCCATAATAAAGGGTACTGGAGCCTGCTGATAAAGGGGGCGAGGGACGTCATATTGTAGTTCACCTTCCCCTCCTCGCGACACTACGCGTGTCAAGCCGTGCTTCGGTAATATCACCCCGGCTGGCTGCTTCCTAGTAATAGATTATGTGGTGTCTGTTTGAGCTTAAATACTATAACTTAATAATCTAATGTGGCAATGTTTACAACGGAAGTATACCTCGTGCGTGTAATGCTCACCAAACTACACAGGTCGGGTGAGTGACATCACTCTGTAGTTCAACTTCCCCCTCTCGCGAGACCAAGCGAGTCAAGCGGCGGTGTGGTGTAGTTAACCCCGGCTGACTGCACTTTAGCTAAAGATTGAGGTTTCTGTTTGTCTGGGCGTAAATACAAGGATATAACAACAAAGTTGTGGAACAGAAGCATGCCTCGATTGTCCATCGGGAGGCTGCTGTGTTGGTGGCATTGAACGCCGATTGGCTGATGCTAGGTCACCACAACCAGTGAAATTGAAGCTCTTTACAACAGCCCAGTGCCTCCCCCTGACTCAGTCACAGACCGAGACAACGACGGACAGGTAGGCACAAAGTTCAGTTGGGCTATACTTTACTATACTTTACTTTCCTTTTCTGGTCCCGCTCTGTCTACGATTTTGGAGGAGGGAAAGATAATTGGTTTATAATCTCACTCAACACTGGTTGATCTAATTCGTTCAGATATAATGGTGGGATAAGTTCTTGCTGTCCAACATATGATTCAATGGATTGAATGAAACCTATTGTTGCAAGCAGTAGTTTTGGGTGTGGATGCGAGGGAGAGTCCTCACTTTGGGATAGGTTAATTCTAGTAGGTTTGGCTCTGCGTGCAAGACATCTTTGAACCCTAGGCACAACTATAGGACAGAGCAGGATATAGTAAGCTCTCTCTGCCCTTGATAAGTGCGGGGTTGTTTTGTCCTTGCAAAGCGGGGTCTCACAGTTCCTGAGCCAGGTCCAGGAAGAGGTGAGGTCCTTTCCCCGGGCACATTGGGTGAGTACTTAAATATCTTCAAATTTTGAATAGACTTCAGTATCTAACAGACCACGTTAGCTCAATTGGGTCCACGTTTGTGTTTGTTCTTCACAGATTTTGACAATACACCAGGTGCCAATGAGGAATTCATACAGATGAAGGAGAATTATATCCTTTACTGTTGTTAATTCACTTGTGTGTTTTTTATAATTCCTTTTATTTTTTCACACATTTAACCACAATTAGGCAGTTGCATCTATATAGAACAGAGGCCCTGATGAAAGCCTATGGTCCTTTTCCATGATAGGCTGAAACATGTTGGCCCTCTCGCAGCTATTTGTTTAAACTGCGATAACTTTTTTGCACTGTTCTTGCTTTTAAATTGGAAGGGGCTTATGTTTAATAAATAGTCTTTTGATAAGTTCCCTATCCTATTTTAATCACCACACTTATTATATTCTTTTGCACTGCACTTTCCCATCAGATCAACATCATATGGTTCAGTAAAGTGATTGTGGGTCATTACCCCAAGCCAACCATGGGGGTATGCCGGATGTCTCAATGATCAAGAGACACAATACCCTGGCAGGATTACCAGATGAGAATATTGATCTATACAAGTCATTGATGGGAATCCTCAATGAGGGTTGATCGACAATCACAGGTGGCCCATTTTTTGGTGATCTGTTCTGTTAGTCAAATATGGCAGTCACGTGGTTTCTAGCTTAGACCCCTAAGTTTGTTTGCTGTAAATAAAGATTGGTTAAGGACAGCGATTCATTAAGCTTCAAATAAATCCTGCCTCTGCTTCAAATTTGATTTAATCAGCAAAGTTCCACTACTTTACAGACTCCAAAATGTAGTTCACAAACCTCCAGCTGGAGATCACTGCATCCACTGCTCCTTTCTTTTTCGGGTGGTATCTCAGCTGTGGAAACTTAGATCTCTGCACATACATATAGAGGTATAGATCTTAGTAGTAAACATGGAAGGGACAAGAGTGAATTTTAGGAAAATCGGGTATATTTACTAAACAATGGGTGGGATTTAGGGAAATTAGAAAAAATGTTTAGAGAGGCACATGCCATACAAAAACACACCCACATATCATACAATACACACCTATATCTAATGTAGTATTGCTACTATCCAAATAATCTTAACTGTACACTAGTCAAGCCTTGGAGGAAGTCAAGTATTACACCTGGCCAACCCATGTTTAACAGCACACTGCCATAGAAATCAGTGGGATCAGAGAATAGCATTAACAACATAGAGGATCAAATGTAAACTGCATTAAGAAATATATTTGTATTGACCATTTTAAACATTTTTTGTATTACAATATTTTCTAAAATAGAATCACTGTGAATTATAATTTGAAATATTTATTTTGTTAAATATTAAATTACATTTTGATTTAATTTAATTTATAATGTAACACAAATAAAAATTAATTAAAAATAATATTAACAAAAAATCACAATTTGCAGCCAAGCTTTTAATACATTCAAAACACTTGATATGATAAGGGGGTGAAGGTAACAAAATAATTTTAAAATAAATAAATATATTTAAGAATAACTTAAAAGAGTGTTTTGTGTCCTGCTAGTCTGACAGTCCAAATTGCAGAGGAGTTAGGGAAAGGTGTTTCATATTTTTTTATTTCAACTATTTCATTTTGTTTCCTTATATGTATTTTTCCCTAGTCACTTCTAAACAGAGATATCCTTTCTGGTGGCAGAGATTTCCACGAAAAGTTAGACAGTTGACAGATGGAGACTTGTTAAGTTTAAATCTAGGTGAAGATCCCACATGTAAAATTATTGTAAACAAGGCACACTTTAAAAAAAAGACTTACCAAGATCATGCTAGTGTCTGCATTACAAGAAGGGTGGACACCATTGTGCCATAAGTGTCTACATGCTCTATATTTAGATTTGCCCTATCATTCAGTAATCATTAGTACATGTTTGACTGTACCACCATTTTGCAGTAATCCGTAGTACATGTTTAGATTGCCCCCATCCCCAGTTCATCTTGAACGATTTTCGAGATCTACACTCAGAAATTGTGAGTGTCAGGCCAGATTTACAATAATATGTAGAAGGTTGAGCTGCATGGGCACATTTTACATGCCTCATGAATCTTAGGGCATGATCATATTTTCACCAACACTCATTAATCATGTGTGCAGGTTAAGATTCTCACCATCACTCACTAATCTTCACTACATACCCATACTCGCATCACCCCTCAGTTATACTGACAGATTCTATTTACAAATATATCAACAAATGTCACATTTGTTAATATTACACACAGCCATTTTCATACATAAATAAGATAGTGTTAGTGTTAATGCCAATACACTCTTTACAATCTTTCAGCAATAGTGATGTCATCATCTCCTTACATGAGGTCACTCTGAAGTAAGGAGAAAGATCTGTACCATAACAACTGAAGAAGTGATTTGCAATACCCTCGGCCCTGAGAGGCTGAAATTGAACTGCCTTGTGCCACATGACTTTTTTATCCCTTCTCTTCTGTCTCAATTTTCGTTGACCGGTAGCCTCCTCTTTTGTTGTTTCAGTATCAGTTGGGGATCGGAGACTATGGGGTCGTTACATAAGTTTTCCCTGGGACCCTCTTTAGTAAATATGTATTTTGGTGATTTGCAATACTTCACACTTGTTTATGTTATTTATTTGTGGTTTTCTATAGTGCACGTCATATCATGTCTGTGTCCGAGAGCTTTACATTGGAGCAGAGGATGAGTCTATGGATAAAAATAAACATTAGACTATACATAAGTGGAAACAGTGACAACACGTGCTGTAATTATGAAAAATAATTATATAGATAGTACATTTCCCAGAAAATAGTGCAGCAAAAATAATAGATACACGTCTATAGGGCCATATGTAGGTAAATGGAGAATACCGAATCCTTAATACCGAATTTTACCGAATCGGTATTAAGGAATCGGTAAACGCGATGTACATAAAATTTCGTTAAAGTTTACCGATTCGTTAAAATTTGGTATTAAATACCGAATCAGAACGAATCGGTAAAACATTTTTTTTTAAATAAAGGCAAATACCGAATCGGTGTTACAGAATCCATTATCGAATCGGTAAATACCAATTCGGTAATTCAAAAAATCGTAATTTGTTGAATCAGCCAATCCTGAATCATCCAATTACCTCCCAAACAGGAAGTGGCCACACCTAGCCAGGTGCACAGGACCTGGAGCTCACAGTGAGGCAGGCAGGCAGGCAGGTGAGCGGAGGAGCCAGCAGCAACACAGCCACACAGCCACAAGCAGGACTGAAAAACTATAACAAGCATTGAAATGGCAAGCCAGGACAGGAAGAAGGAGGGAGGCGACAGAAAAAGAAAACTCAAGTTCAGTGACAAGGAGCTGGAGGTCCTGATCCAGGATGTCAGCCAAGAGCACCACAAGCTATTTGGAGCCCAGTCCCACCAAGTGCCAGAGTCACAGAAGAGGCAAATCTGGAGTGGCATTCGGGACAAAATCAATGCCATAGGTGAGACCCAGCACACCATAGAGGACATCAGGAAGAGGTGGTACGACCTCAGGAAGACTGCAAAACTGAGAATGGCAGAGAGACAGAGGCAGGCTGGCAAAACTGGTGGAGGGAAAAACCGAGCCCCAGCACCAACACCACTGGAACTCTGGTGGAGTCCACCATCCAGCCGGAGAGTGTGAGTGGCGTGGGAGACGCAGACAGCTCCGCCAGAGCAGCTAGAAAACAAGGTAAGAAGCATGCCCAGCATGCTGTGCTACCCCCTCCCCAACCCCGATCCCCATAGTGGCAAAGGGGCTCCCACTCCACCCCATGTCTTACTGGTTACCTGCAATGCATTATGGGTGATGTAGTCAGAGGGAACTCATGAATAGGACAGTCAGGCGAGCAAACACAATAGCATGGTAAAGTAATTGGCTACATCAGGACAACCACTGTGCTCTGTAGGCATGTTGTTTAATGTAATTCCATTCCAGACAGAGCATTGAGTATATCTACATTTGTGTCATTACAGGCGAGTCATCTCGCAGTGCAGCAGAGAGCAGCCGAGCTAAGTCAGCAAAATGAAGATGTCAGCATGCCTGCAGGGACCACAAGCTCTGCGACATCACAGCCATCTATTCCTCCACCACAGCCATCACCACTGTGCCAGGGAAGTCCGCAATCCCCTCTCACACAGTCCCCACTGCGAAGATCACCAACACCCCCACCACCACAGTCAGGCAGGAGGCATGCCGTGGCCACCCTCCAGCAGATGGAGGAGTCTGAGGAGGAGGGCAGAGGGGGCAAACAAAGTCCCATAGGAGATAGATCCAACAGGGAGAGGGCTGGTTCTGCATCCGAGGGCGCCCACATCTCATCAAGACGCCGCAGGGCAAGGCCGGACAGTCCAGAAGCAGCCGAGCAGGGTGACAGTGTGTTTGCTGAACTGGAAGGCAACATGCTGAAGGTCCAGTGCCTGCAATGGAGAGAGATGAAGTCAATGCACAGGGAGGTGGCACACATAAACAAGCATATGCACAGGATGGAGAAGGGCATCAGTGCTATGGGGGAGAACTTGTGTGCAGGCATGGAGAGAGTAGTTACTTCGGTGAACAACCTCTGCAGCCAGCTTGAGCAGGACCGTCTTGGCAGGCGCAGGGAGAGACAGAGGCTCCAGGCCTATACCAAGTCGGTGAACGGGCTGGCCACTGCAACATCACTGATGTGTCGCAGGTCCATCGCCATGCAGGAGGAGATGGCGCATTGCAGCAGGGATGTGGCCAGGGGGATGGTGTCCATGACCTCAGTGCTAGAGCTCATGAAGAATGGAGAAGTGTGGCTCACCGGTTAGAAGCGGCAGACCCTGAAGCAGAGGTCGGCCCGGGACCAGGGTTCAATTCCCGACGCGGCAGGGTCTTGGGTCAATGTCCGCGGACTCGATAATTCTCGCTTAGGTGCCTACGCTAACCCTGGGTCCCACTCTGCAACTCTGGGCAATAGCTTGCTTAATCTCCACAACGGCCCCAGCAACGCCGGGGATGCCTGGCTTCACCTCGGGGTGCCCTCTCACAGGGAAAGCCAGGACGGGTTCCCCAGCGGTATACAGCGCCAGGACGCCACATAACGAGGGAACAGTGCGCTTTACAAATATACATTACATTACATTACAATGCTAAGGCGGCCACAATGGAGGGGGGGGGGCCAGTGAGGAGGCCACCAGCTGTGGTAGCATTACGCCCTCACCCACCGAGTGCAGAAGGCGTAGTGAACGCAACATGCCTTCACAGGAACAGTCCAACACACCAGGCAGTGTCGATAGGGAACGTGCACGTGCAGCACGTGGACGCAGGAAGTAAAGACCTATTACTGTTTCCATGCATGAGTTGGGTGACGTAACCCATGTCCAATTGGACATTGCTCACAATACTGGAGGTGTGCCTAATAAACACCTTAACATGTAACTGTAACTGGCTCTGTGTAGTTACTCACTCAGAAATAGTTTGACGTAATCTCTGCCCGTCTCTGTCTCCCATCATGTTCAATAGCAACACCTGCTGCGCAGGGCTCTGGCTGAGGGTTGTCCTCGTCCTCGTCCTCTGAATCAGTTAGTTCCACTGCTGTTCCTTTTTTTGTGGCCAGATTGTGTAGCATTGCAACATTTGATGGGGCTGTACAAACGTGCACCTCCAGTTTTGTGGAGGCAACGGAATCTGCTTTTGAGCAATCCAAATGTGCGCTCCACCATGTTGCGTGTGCTCCTATGTGCCACATTGTATCTCCTCTCCCTTGGGGTTGCTGGGTTGAGATATGGTGTGAGTAGATAAGGCCGGAGGGCATATGCGCTGTCACCTATGAACAGATGTAAGTGGCATTAATTTGTGTGACCAACAGCTTTAGCCAGGGTGTACATCAGGGTGTGTCACATTGACTTACCTAGTATGTATCCGTCTCCAAATTCACCAGCAAGCAGACGTGTATGGATGCCACTGTTCCAGAAGATGTACGCGTCGTGGCTACTCCCGGGGAATTTGGCCACGATGTCAGTTATTATGTACTTGGCATTACATATCACCTGTACATTGATGGAGTGGGTGGATTTGCGGTTTCTGTATATGTATTCACTTGCTGCAGGTGGGCAGATGGGTATATGGGTCCCATCGATGCAGCCGATTACGCGCGGGAAGTGTGCAAGTTGGTAAAACTCCAGCTTGGTCCGCTGCAGCTCCGCCTGTGTACTGGGGAAGGAAATGTAATGTTCCATTCTGTCCATCATGGCATCTAGGAAGGTGTTGAAGGAACAGCTCTGTGACACTCCACCCACTGCAGCTATCACACCCTGGAAACTTCCTGATGTAAGGAGGTGCAGGCAGCAGAGTACCTGGACATGGGTGGGGATAGCGTGGGCCCTTGGTGTCTGATGCTCCAGATAGGGTTTTAGGTCCCGTATTAGGTCCAAGATGGTATCAGGGTGTGTGATGTATTCTTATAGGTTCTGTATCGATCCCCCTATTCCTGACCCTGTTCTGGTTAACAAGTTAACTAGCAGCCATCCCATGATGCAGAAACCGTTATCTGATTAAGCCACACTACGGCACAGGAACGTGTTATCTGATTAGGTCATAACGCTTGCCATCTAATTAGACAAGCGATATTCCTCCAGCCCCCGATAAGGCATACGGAGTTCTCAAAACAAATCAAACCTATGACAACCTGGGAAAAACCCTGCGGCCATTGTTTTGATTTCATCGAGAACTTCAGCAAAAGAATGTGCTAACGACCAAGTCGTATGACATCCTTATTGACGTATCTATGTCCATCCTTACGTCAATCTCGACACCTTACAGGTATAAATATTACCGGTATTGCCTTAAGCAAACACACGCGGTGGTGACGAGATCGGAGCAGCCAGACTTGCCGAAGCCCAGAGCAGAGCAGACCCCGCTGGCGCAGCCCCGCCTTCCTGACGCGCTGAGAACGAGACGCTGCTTTCTCCTGCCGAGAAATCCAGCTCCGGCGCTTCCGGGTAGCCCTCGCAGGCAGCCTGGAATATCGAGACCAGAGACGAGAGATACCATCCCTCATTCATCCTAAATTCCAGGTACAGAACTGAATAACCCCTTGCAGAGAATTCTTGAGTCAGACACTTGGCAAAACCAACTTAACTTAAACTGCTACTTTCTATTCCCGCCCACGTATTAGGCTTAGGTCAGGTACACCGGGGTAGGCGTAGTTAGAAACACCAGTTGAGTACGATTAGTCAAATGTATATGTGTATGTAGCTATTTTATCCATTTTAAACCACCTTATGGCTTAGAAACCATATAAATGTTTTTACAGTATTATTTTATACTTCTGCTTTTATTGTATGCACTTTACTTAACCATAAGTATTGCGATAATATCGATCCATTTCTCTTGTATGAGAAAAGAGACTGATCAATAAATAACATCTTTTACTGAATACGCCCGTCTCTTCCTTTTCTCTACAATCTGGTGAGACTAAGAATGCACGTACTGACTGAGTAAAATAAGTTGTCTTTTGTTTTCACACGACTCTAGAGATACACTCTTGATTAGGGGAGAGCAAAGTTGTCATGTTCTATGGTTGTCAGAAACTAAATCCCTTCTTGTCTATCCAGGGAGGTTCAACTCCTCCTTGCCTATTCGAGAAAGTTTCTAGTGAACTCTGAGCTAGCTGGCAAACCCAAAACTTTAAGTCTAATATCGACAATAGAAGACCTAGTTAACGTCTGGTCTAGGCCTATACTATTGAAGGTATTATTCCAATGCGCAGAGCCTATTGGGATAATAGGAACTACACTACAGGTGCAGTCTGTATCTTTCATGGATTTCTGGTTCTGTCAATTGGAACAATGTGATGCGTAGTCTGTACACCCGCTCTTCACGTCTCCAAATCTTCACTCCTGCTGCTCTCAAGCATAGCCTCCTTGCAATGAGGTACAGGGCCGCCATTGTGTTCACACAGATGCATTTTGGGCCTGTTTTTATACACTGCACCTGATTACCACATGCTCTTGAAAAGTGGTAAATACCGAATCGTTATTACCGAATCTGGTCATATTCGGTATTAACGAGGTTTGCTACATCGCATTTTTGGGGATTATACCGATTCGTTTTTTCCGATTCTGTATTCTTTGTTTCGGTATTTTTGAATCGGTAAATAAGGAATCGGTAATTTTTTAACGATTCGTTATTATCGATTCAATTCGGTACTACGTACATCTCACATGGCTAAATACCGGTCGGTAATGCCGAAAACTGGCCTTTTTCGGTGTTACCGACCGGTATTTGGCCACCTACATATGGCCCTATATGTTTAAAACTCCTAACTAGATTCTTATATAGCTAAAAATGTTAGTATGAATTAATTTAAAAATAAAGCTATATGAACTTCATAGGCAGTATTACAGCTAAGGCTTACTGCCCCTGTTTGTGCTACACATTCATTAATGTTAATGTGCTACCCCAGGGCAGTCATAAACTCCCAGCGGCCTTCGTGTCTGCCCTTGGGGTATCACATTAATGGAAGGCTGAGAGTAGCCCCTCCATCTTTCAATGTTCAAGTGCCCCCGCACTTCAAAGAGTAGACAGAACTTCCACCACAGTATGGGACTGCACCCACGTACAGAGGGATGTCTGGCAATCCAAGGGAGGCATTTTCTTCCCTCCAGGGGTACAATGATTGTGTGCCACCTTCTTGAAGCGCACAGTTAGTGTGCCTCCTGATGGTCTCTCTGCTTTCGCACCAACATCCATAATCCAGTACTCTATCGAGGCAAAGTGCTTCTCTCATGTTCAGGGGGCATGTTTTCAAAGTGGGGCCAAGTCAAATGTGGTGGCAGTCCAACCCCAGTGAGCTTGGTGGTCCAACCGCTGTATTACGAGTTGGGCTGATCGTCTTTGCGAAGACCGCCACTGGACTGCCGAGACCACCAGAAAACTGTGGGTTCACGGTCGCAGAAAGGCAACCACGATATGGCGGTGCTGGGGAGCTGCACCGCTGCCCATTTTATGAGTTGCCTACTCCATGAGCGGGCCGTGATGGACCAACAGCCCATTTCAAGGTGGCAGTGACTTAATGTTTTGGGGTTTGTACTCACCAAGGGGCACATTATCAACACAGCGATAAAATTATCGCCGCTTTACCGGCAGAAAACTGCTGCTAAAGCGGCGATAACAGGCTTGATAATATGCTCTGTGGAATTCCAATTGAAGCCCATGTTAGATGTGAAGGACAAATTACGCTTTACCAACCAAAAACAAATGGTGTCGTTGAGCGATTTAACAAGCGAGAAAGAATTCAGACTGCACATATGAATAACATGCTGTGTAAACATGAAATTAAAAAAATACTCTTTGCAAGTTGCTTGTGTCTGCATGTTCTAATAGGGAGTCCTTTTGAACTATTTAGGGGAAGGTAACCACGCACATATGTTTCTTTCACCTGAGTGGACGATGGGGTGTAAAGAGTATATGGATAATTTAATAGAAGCAAAAGGTGTATAGAAATAAGAGAAAAAAAGACATGTCAAAGATTTTGCTACTGGTGGAGATAGGGGACAGGGGGCCTGGACCAATCTCAATCTGGGTTCAGGCCCAACTACAGCACCGAATCAGCTCTCCTCTCCGTGACTGATAACATCAAAATGTCACAGGATAGAGGAGACTCAATGATTCTGGTGCTGTTAGACCTGTCAGCCGCTTTTGATACTGTTTCTCATAAAATCTTGTTGAGCCGACTGCAAGGAGTGGGCATTGGAGGTCTGGCCCTGGCATTGTTGGAGAGTTTCCTCTCCGGACGCTCACAATCTGTCAGCCTGGGCCCCTACCATTCCATCTCTAGGGCGCTCACGAAGGGGGTGCCACAGGGCTCATGTCTAAGCCCCACATTATTTAATGTGTATGTGGCCCCCCTTGCTGAGATTGTGAGGAAGTATGGATTCACACCAGTGTCTTACGCCGACGACACTCAACTCCTCTACCCTTTCCATGCCCTTAATTCTAATGTTAGGGAAAATTTTGCGGAAGGTATGAGGGCTGTTTCAAATTGGATGGCCTCCAACTACCTCCAATGCAATGTCGGGAAGACAGAGGTGATGCTCTTTGGGAAAGCTAACATACTCTGGTCTCCCGACTGGTGGCCTATGGACTTAGGACCTGTACCCTCTCCAAAACCTACAGTCAAAAATCTGGGTGTGAAATTGGATCAAAACCTAACCCTAAAAGAACACGTAAACGTGATCGCTGGAGCCTGTTTCCGCACTATTGGCCTGCTTAGACGAGTTTTCCCTCTCTTACCAGACACCTACAGAAAGACCCTTGTGCAGACCCTGGTCATAAGTCGATTAGACTATTGTAACGGGCTCCTGATACAAGCCAATGAGGATGCCATCAATCGATTACAGGTGGTCCAGAACACGGCGGCCAGATTGATCCTGAATGCTCCCTCAAGAACATCTTCCAGACCCCTGTTGAGAGAACTACACTGGCTCCCTATACGCCAACGTGTTAAATTTAAGATCTGCTGCACTGTCCATAAGTGCCTGTTTGGAAACGGTCCCAATTACTTAACTCAAAAACTACAGCTTTATAAACCGGACCGAGATCTGCGGTCAAGCAATCAACTTCTGCTAAAACCCCCTTTTGTCAAAAAGACCAGACAAGGTGGCCGAGCTTTCTCCTTAATGGGACCGACCTTATGGAACAACTTGCCCCTTAGTCTCAGACAGACCACCAATCATCTATCATTTAGAAAAAGGCTAAAAACCAACTTGTTTGCAGAAGATTAATCTACTGTAATGCCATCACTGTAACCTCTAGCTCTTCTGCAATGCCCCTGTTTTTGTACCAACTTAGTGAGCAAAGCGCGGAGATACCCCGTACGGGGTCGATTCTTGCGCTATACAAGAAATCAAATAAATAAATAAAGCTAAAACACTGGTAGGTCATGCATCATGGTCTAACTTTTCTAAGATGATGCAAGCTGTAAAGTTATTTAAGAGTGTTATAAAGACAAATAATACAGAACTTAGAATTTGAATAAGATATCCAAGTGTCAAGAACAATGTGTGAGTCAGTAGAAGGGTGGAACGGATGTTACATCTTTGTTGGGTGCGACTAGATCAATTCATGGGTCCCATCTGGAGGATTTGGGGAATAGAAGAAGTCCTAGGAAGATCTGAAGTCCTGCTTATTTGCAAGATTTTAAACAAAGTTGACTTCATCTCATAATAAAAAAATGTATACACATAATGTTGTTTTCTGTTGGGTTGATTAAGGAACATGTATATTCAAGGATTTCAGTATGAGAAATAGTCCTGCTGTGAAGATTTCTTTGTGTATATTCTTATTGTCTTATTGCATTTTTATTTATAGTTGTTATTATTAAAAAAGAGAGAAGCGTGATATCCTTTAATGTTAATGGAAGGTTGGAACCCTGGATTTAGAGATTCCATGATCTGGAATTTGTTGTGTGGAGCAGGTGGATGGGGTCTGTATTCATTAAAGATCCTACCTTCCTAGATGAAGCTTTGGGTATTTATGCCAATCTTCATACTTGGGTGACCTGTATCTATAAATGGCTAGGGAGAGTGGTCAAGATGGATTGTACTAAGGTGTCATCATAGCTTAGGCCTGTCATTTTGGTAATTTTGTCTGTTGGGAAAGCCATGTTGTGGAGGGGAACTGAGTGAGGAATCTGGAAAAGGCAAATGAATGACCCGCAGCAAAGTGTTATTCAAGTAATATAAACATCATCATCGGGGACCCATATCAAAACGCCATTCTATAACTTTTTTACTTCAGGCATGGACCATTAAGCCTTGCTGCCACCTTTTACTTTCCTGTAATAATATACTAGATAAGCTTTTTCTATCAGCAAACTACTATTCCCAGAACACACTATGATCCCACCACCAATAATGCATTCAATATATTTTTCCAGACTGGGCACATTCATAATGTTAGACCTCTCAGCTTTAGGGTGGTCAACTCCGAAACATTTTGCCTTCACCCCTCATATTTTTGCTCATCTCTTTTTTATTGGCCATAGACCCCTGTGCACTTTACCACTGCTAACTGGTGCTAAAGAGCTTGTTCTCTCTCCCCTAAACATGTTACAATTCGCGTTGTACCCATTTGACACATTTAATTTACCTGCAAATACCAAGTAAAATGATACCCTATGTACCCAGAACCTGTGAATTAAATGCTACTAGTGAGCCTGAATCACTGATTGTGCCACATACTTAAGTGACCCTGTAAAACATGTCCCAGTCTTGCCATTGCAGCCTGTGTTCAGTTTTAAACTGCTATTTTGACAGGTCAAAGTAAATCTTTTGCCAGTCCCAAACCTTCTTTTTTAATAAATGTAAGTCACCCCTGGGGTAGGCCTTTAACAGCCCAGAGGACAGAGTGTGTATTTAAAAAGTTGGACATGTACTTTTAAGTTTTACATGTCCTGCTAGTGAAAAACTCCTAACCTCATTTTCCACTACTGAAATGCCTACCTCTCACAGAGGATAATATAGGGTATCCTCATTACATTTAATAAATTATAACTTTCAATAAGGAGCAGGTAGATAGCTCAAGTTTGTTATCAAAATAATTGTAGTTAAAAGCCTTCTTTAATGGTGAAGTCAGAGTTTAGGTTACAATTCTGAAAATGCCACTCTTAGAAAGTTGGAACTTTTTGTAGAGAGGTATCTGAGAGGTGTGGTTCCAGTAGGTATTTCTCCAGAAAGCAAGGAGGAGTTAGAGGAGCCGTTTAAGAAAGAGGAGTTCATAGAGGCACTAAATCTCCTCCCTTCTGGTAAAGCTGCAGGCCCTGACCAGATACCTGTGGAATTTTATAAAGTTTTTCTCGGTGTGCTAGGTATGGACATGTTTGACATTATGAGTAAGGCACAAATGGGGGAAGCAATCCCTAATTCCTGGGGGGGGGGGGGTGGATGTAGTGGTGATCCTCAAAAAAGGGAAACCCGCAAACCAACCAGGATCATGTAGACCAATCACGTTAATGAACGCGGACGTGAAAACGTACTCTCAAATCCTGGCTAGAAGGTTGGCAGGAGTTATTGAAAAATTAGTTGTCAACTCCCAACACGGGTTTATACCAGGCAAGGGGACCACACAACATACGAGGCAGGTATTAACATTCTTTGATGCAGCTAGTATCCCAGGAGACTCTATGGCAGCAATTTTTTTAGATGCTGAAAAAGCATTTGATAGAGTCTTCTGGGAGTATCTGTGGGGGGTAGTGAGGTGGAATGGCATTGGCAAGAAATACATCAAAGCAATGCAGACACTGTATAAAAATCCAACAGCTAGAATTAGGGTGTGTAGGGGCACTCAGAAGGAATCAGTATTGAAAGAGGAACAAGGCAGGGCTGTCCGTCGTCACCTCTTCTATTTGCACTATATTTGGATCCCTTTCTGCGGCGGCTTGAATTGAATGATGGGATTCCTAGGATGAGCCTGAATGGGTGTGAAGCTAAAACACTGGCATACGCGGATGACGTGGCTATTTTAACCCCATATCCAGAGGAGGCGATGGTGGAAGTAGAGAGGGAGGCCGAATTTTTTGGACAAGTCTCCGGGTATAGCTTAAACAAAACTAAGACTCAAATAGTGTGCAACAGATATGCACAAAATGGACAATACGGAGTAGATCCAAGAGTGGTAAAATCTGCAGTTTATTTGGGGGTGGAGATATCTGCGGATTTGGAAGTAGTAGTGCATAATAACGTGGCTCCCCTACTTGTGAAGGTAAAATCGGATTTAGAACGGCTTAATAATCTACACTTGTCCTTGGTGGGATGTACAAATGTGATAAAAATGCTTATACTCCCAAGATTTTTGTACTTTTTTAGGGCAATTCCGCTATTCTTTGAAGCAAAATGGTTCTCAGCACTGGAAAGAATCCTCAATAAATTTATTTGGGCCCATGGCAAAACGCGCAGAGCTTATCGGTACATGACACTTCCCAGAGAAAGAGGTGGTTGGGGCGCACCCGATTTTAAATTGTATTATTGGGCTGCGGCTATTCAATATATGCAAGGCTTAATAGGGGGGGGAGAAGATCCAAGGGTATGGGATTGCTCTTCTAGAATTTATAAGGCCGTACTTGGTGAAGAGGTGGAAAACTGCTTCATAGCTTGTGTGGAATATGGGCGTCTTAAAAGGACTAGATATAAGACGGTGGAGGCAGGAGTTAAGATATGGACGGCATATATGAAAAAGGTGGGACTAGGAAGGTTCAATCGATATACGAGGTTGTTTAAAAACAGGTCATTTTCAGACGAGGTGTTTGGAGACATAACAATAGAGAGGTGGATGCAAAAGGGGGTAGTAAGCATTGGAGATCTTTGGGGGTTGCAGGGCTTAGTCACTTTTTTGGAATTGAGCACTAAGTTTGGATTGAATAATAAAGATTTTTTTAAGTATTTACAAATTAGGAGTTTTTTGGGAAATAAGCAAGGTGGGTTGGTTGGGTACAATAAAGTAGAGATAATGGAAAAAATAAGAGTAGGGGGGATTGCTCAATAAGAAGCCTATACGCCAGCTTTGTGTGTGGTATGCAGGATGACTTGGATAAATATAGTGAGAAGTGGGCAGAAAAGTTAGAAGGGGAACCAGGGTGGTTCCAGGACTCTCTGGACTTAGGGCGCACAGCTCTTTGCTCGGCGTCTCTACAGTCGCAGCATTATAAAACTATATATTCCCTCTACTACACACCAGCAAGGATAGCGAAATGGGGAGGGACGGAGGGTATAACCTGTCCGCGATGCAATTCAGGAGATGCGGACATAATACACATGTTCGCGCTATGTCCACAGTTACACACATTGTTACGAAACTTGGAACACTTCCTAGAGACTTCATTGAAGATTAAGCTGAAACTTAAGCCAGTGCATATACTCTTAGGAATAATACCAGAAGAAGGGGAAGGGTACCAAGAGTTTGTTTTTTTGGCTATGGCAGTATATAGATTGTGTATTGCTAGGTCCTGGCTAGACCCTAACCCCCCTTCACTACAAGTATGGCTGGCTAATTTTTTGTCCTCATATAATATGGAAAAGCCAATTTATGCAAGGAAGGGCAGGAGGGGAAGGGAAAGAGGGTTGCGTATTTGGAAGCCAATAGCAGATTGGCGTAGTGGGATAGGATAGGATACAGTTGGAGAACAAAAAAAAAAAATTGGACGGGAATCTGAGGAACCCCTTTATGTTCTTTGTTATCTTTTGTTAACTGCCTTTAACTGTGAATTACATAGGCTGTGTATGTACTAGTTTCTTTATTCCCTTTTCCCCTTTGTAAATGAATAGTTTGTATATTATTGTGTACTATGTTCTACCAGAATAATGTGCTGGATTGTTTAAAAAAAATAAAAATAATAAAAAAAAAGAAACAGTAAAAAAAAAAAAAAGAAAGTTGGAACTTTTTGTCCTAACCATTTGGCGCCTGCAGCCTATCCCTGGGTCACATGACTAAAGGTAGCGGGCAGTTGGTCCCTGTGTATTGCTCTCAGACAGTGAGAAAAGGAGAAGATAGGTATTGGCTGTCACAATGTCACTAACCAGGACCTGTAAGAAACACAAAGGGGTGCTATCGGTCTATAGTGGCTAGAAAGTGTCTGTTTTCTATTGGAAGAGTGTATGTATGAACTATAAGTGTGGAAAAGGGGGAAGAACAAGAAATAGGAAAAGTAAACCCATCACCCCACCCATTGGCGGAGCATCATCATCTGGGATTTTAGAATACAAACTGGTATCCACTAGGTACCTCACCGTGGGAGAGTGTGAGGGAACTCTAGTATTGGATCCACCAGTGATGGAAAGCCAGACAGCAGTGTATCATGAGCTGTGGGAGATGAAAAAGTTGCAGTGCTCAAAGAAAGTGTGTGCTAAATAGAAAGTGGTGATTTAAAATTGACTAGCATGGTGCCTAATGACTCATTTTATTCTGGCGGTCACCATATTGACAAGGTTAGAAGCAGAGTGTGGATGGATGAAACCAAATATTACCATAGATCCATAGATGAGTTAGTTGACCGACATGTTTCAGCCTAAAAGGCTTTCTTCAGGACCTATTGTAACCCTACTGCAACTGTGAAAAATAATAAAAAGTACCAAGTACATACCGTGCAAAAGCAATAAACCTACCATACGTGTGTATACTTTGTGGTAGGAAATGAAGTCATGGTGTGTAAAAAACTTAATCCGCTCCTAAAACACAAAATATAGTAAAGACAGACACATATATCAATTGTATAAATATGAAAACAACATATATGTAATAAGACATATAGCAGCCACAGAGTCATTGCTCAGTTAATGTTCATTATGTAATCACTCACCCAAAATTTACTTGGGGGTGGCCTCACCTCGCCTGGCGCTCGCTCAGGTAATGAGGCCCAGCTCTAAAGAAATTGGAAAGAAGGAGAAGAATATCATAACATCAGCTTATGTATGATATGGATCCATTTCATAGATCTCCTGGTGTTCCAGAAAGGCAGAAATGCAGAACAGCAGTCCTCGCTGGCCTAGCCAGCCGATGATCAGAAAGGTGTTAAGACATTCATCAGTTCAATTTGTGAAAAGAAAAAGACGGCTTGCGTCTGCAGTTGTTTAACACACATGGCTAGACAATAGGCTCAATAACCTGAATGGCACCTATTGGGTTAAGCAAATAGGAGATCTGCAAAAACAAGGTAACAGATCTATGAAAAGAGAACTGCAAGTCAAGATAACTAGTTTTTAGTCACTTAGCTTATTAAAATGAAGTTCTCAAGATAAAAATGTGGCCATCAAGACTTAAATTGTAAACCACCTAGCTGTTACAGTATGGGGTTAAGAGTATAAGCCTCCCATATTTGTAGCCTCTAGCACACTCACCTGTCCGTCGGTCCTCAAGCCCCTACTGAGTCGAGGGGAAGGTAACTAGACTGACAGGGAGATCCGTGTAAATACAGGTTAGGCGGACCTGAGAGGGAACTTCAATTAAGCACAGACCGCCAGTAGGGGTAGGGTGCATATAGGTCTTTAATCTCTTTTTCCCCTCAGACCCTCTATTCACTTTTGTTTTTTGTAACTAACCAGGACCTCCCAAGTCTCTGATTGTTTCCTTCTTGGTGCTGCGTGTTCCAAAATCCTCCCTGATCCAATCAAACCGACAAAATTGTAATAATTCCTGTCAGTCTGAATGATCCCTGGGGGAAAGGGGAAGTGGAATGAGAAAACAAGACAAAACACTGGACTGCGTCTTTTTGAGGTAGCCGTGTAGTTGTTTCTCAACTGGAAGTAACTCAGAGCTCTCTCTTTTCTTATGATCTATAAATGGGAGGACAACAATATAGATATATTGAATAATGCAAATAACTTGGTACAATATCAAATGATTCTGGTGTTTGCCTACCTAATTTGAAAGAGCCCATGCGCACACTTCAATGGATAATAACATTTACATCCTTGAGAGCTCTAAATACGTTAAGAGAATAATTGGCAACCGCATTAATCAATATATATATTACTGCATTCGTGAAGTTAGAAGATTATTCGTGTTAATAAAAGGTTGCTTAAATATTAAGTCATACCTTTGCTTCTCAGGGACGACTTATCCTGAAGGGGTTCTGAAATTATGAGTAAGAAAACAACATAGAACAATATATGCACTTTTCATGCACCATAAGACTCCCTTAAAGTCAGGAAATACTTTCACTACTACAAGTGTTAAGTAGGAATAATTGCTTAATTGGTAATTATTCATTAATCAGAGCGCAAGAACATGTTCTTTTTATAGTCTCAAAAATGTCTTAAATAGCTCTAGTAATTGTTTCTCACGCCGCAGGACTTTTAAAAATTTCTCTTGGTCTTTTCCTTTCAGGCGCGATGTAATCCCAAATGTCAATCATCAAAAATATGCAAGATGTGCAACAATGTTCAAATAAGCCAAAAAACACTTACCGGTGCTTTTCTAGTTTTGCTTCAGCACTAGAATGAATTACCGATTGCAGCCTTTGAAGTAATCTTGTGTTGTTTTCTTTTTCTTTCTGCAGGTTAAAGGAATGCTCTCGGCAGGGGCGCCGATCCAGGAAGGTTTCAGGAGAGTCTCAGGAAGGACTGGGGAATCGAGGAAATCGGACGATGCAGCAGGGAAACAGAAGAAAAGGAGCGGACTCAAAGACGGCTACTCTATCTGAAAACAGGTCCGAGGATCCCAGCGGAGACGCGACGAAGCGAAGCACCGTTTGGCAGCGAGGTGGGTTTTTTATAGTTGACAGCGTGTGAGCGTCTTCACGAGTCTAACGTGTTCTGATTCTACAGTTTAAACACCTGGCCCACGTGTAAGAATGCAAAGTTTATAGCAGCAGTCAAAACACTGGGCTGTCAATATGAGCAAACAAACATTGCTACCTACAAGGAACCGTGGAATACTCTAATACGTATCACGAGGTTTGCAAAGACATCATGAAAGGCAACACCACCTAGTTGAGAACAACAAATATTAGATGTCTATGAATACTTCACTAGGGCATTATACTCACAAGGGCATAACAAGAAAACGCAATACCTATGGTATCAATAGTTATTCAGACCATCAGGATGAACCCTTAACATTGGCAGCATGGACCACTCTGACTTAAAGAGGGGGAGAATCTGCCCCCTACCACACTGGCACATCACAAAGGTCTTGCCTGAACACCCACCAAAGGTTTGTCACTAGTCCTTTGTATCCCTATACAAGCAGGGGAATGGAAACCTCCAGAACCTTCTCCTACTTTAAAATGGGCAACAGGTATAAATAATGGACACTCATACTCAACTTTACAGTACAGATCTGGACCTGTGGAAGACTCAGAAGAAGGACTGCTGTTCTGAAGTCTTGCAAGAAGGACTGCCACTCTGTTGCCCTGTTGCCCTGCTGCCCCCCTGCCTGAATGAGAAGAACTGAACCTGCAATTTGAACCCAGGCCCACAAGAGTGGCTCCAAGAGCTGATCCACAGGACTCCTAATCAGAGCCTAGAGCATCCTTGTACCCACCACCAGGACTCTACCAGCTGTGGGTCCTGCCCTCCCAAGTGATGCCATCCCAGTGCTTAACCCTTGGCAGTGGGCCTGAATGTGCACTGCCAGCTGAATTGTGGTCCCAGCAGAACCACAGGCAAGACATCGCCTTGCAAAACTCTGCATTGGAACTGCTGCATGATGCATCCCGATTCAGGACTGTTCAATGCAGCCCGCAACACATCAGAAATGCTGCTGCATGGTGAATCCTCAATGTAGTAATTTTTTGGCTCTATTTTCACTCAAATCTTTATAATTGCATATCTCTAGTCCCACTGATTAGATTCTGTCATTTTGATCTTAAATTATTTATTAAACGTTCCTCTATTTTTCTAAATTAGTGCTGGAATTTTCTTGTGAAGTTTTTCACTTTATTACTGTTTTAATTGCTACATGAATATTTTACACCTTACCTCTAAGTTAACCCTGGATGTTCTATGCCAAGCTACCAAAGGGTTGACCACAGGTTAATTTAAGGTTGACTTGTGACTTCACACTGACAAGGATTAAGGTTGCTATTAGAATAGGGTTTCACCCCTCTTAACCAGTAACCCAATTTATTACACAGGACTACAGCTCCCACCAATCTTAGTGTGAGGTGCACATTAAGCGGAATAGACCAGTGCCTCTGCCTCCCTTTTTTAGAGGCCACTTGATTGAATTCTGCTGTCTCCTCAACCAGTCATGACAGACCAACATGCTGGGCCTACCCACCTTGGAGAACTACAGATGCTGGAAAAAAGGGGCCATTTTTAGGGTTACTAAACTTTATGCCACAAATGTTTTATTACAAAATATAATCATAGAGATTGGTCTAAGCGCTGTGGTTCATCGCTCAGGCAGGGAGTGTGAGCCTGCGCATGTTATCCACCCAGGATGTGCAATACGGTCCGGTGGAGAAGTGTGCATTTCAGCTTGGCCGGCCCAAGATGGCCGGCCAAGCTGTCATGCGTACTTATGGTGCTCTAACCACTCCTCAACCCTTATGTCACGCGAGCCCATCCCCACCCACCCGAACGTGGTTATGCGCTCTGTGGTAAAATACAATGATAATAACATTCTGTTATTAGCATTTTATTGTACCTTTGCAGTGCTCGGAGAGCAGTGGGGCGACACTCCTTAGTGGAGGAGTAGCCGCTGCTTGATTGTATATTGTACATTACAGATGAAGACAATAGTTGATATCCCCACCATCTTTGTAGAACACTGGTTGTTTTTTTGTTGACAATTTACATGTTTTCTCATTCAGTGGCAGAGTAACTTCAGACAAGGTCCTGAAGAATACCTCGCACCTCATTTTAGAGTTTTGGAAAGAGGTAGAAACACGTTGACCCTGACACCATGAATTGGGTTGATATTTCCTCTACCGTCGAGTTGTGGAGACAAATAATAAATAGACCTGTAATACCACCGAAAGGTAGGTTCTTTTTCAAATTGTTGTCACATTTCCACTCTGTACCATCTTGGCCTCTGCCCCCTTCCTCTTGCACTGCTTGACAATGGGGCTGCCAAAAACGGCCTTTAGCCTCGAGGATGCAAACCATCACGCTTGTTGCAGCCGGATTCTTATCTAGATTTTCTTTACCTTACCAATCTATAGAATCCTTGGTCAACTGGTCCGTTTTTAGTCTGCTAAGAAGTGTAAAGGGAAGAACATCAAATATATAATATTTTTTCAGAAGCTCAAATCAGTTCAATTCAAAGGACCACTGACTACAGAATCAGTTTAAAGATTTATTACAAAGCCAAAATTAGCTGGACATACATACACCTCAGCAAGAGGTTAAGAAAATAAACAGGCACTAATATAAACCTAATCCTACGCAGAAGTCTCATACGACTCAGGATTATTTTTAATGTTATCTCTAAAAAAAATCAGGCAAATTATGATAATTCCTGCTTGAAGTCTCGGCTGCATTCGCTTACAGAAGGAATGGACTATTAGTCTGTCCCTACACTAACTCTAAGGTGACATCCCTACTTAGCATTCCCACCCAGGCAAGAGAAAAAGGTGTCACAGTGAAGACTTCCTAAGAAGTACACCCACTTTCCATGGGTAAGTAGCCTAAGCTACAGAGCTCATTCGAGGATGCTTCTTTTTTTTTTTTTGCAGAGTTTTATATAGCGCGAACTAGAACCAAACCGAATCAGTTATCAGAGCGCTTTACATAGCACCAGTTACGTTACATGAGGACACACTTTCATTTTAGGCACGGGGAGATTAAGTGATTTGCCCAGAATCACAGGGTTTTTTTGCTTCCCCTCACACAGGGCTCCTTCTTGCTTCCCCTCTGACCTTCTCCTCTAGCCTTCTCTACTCCTTCTGCTCTCCTACTCCTCCCCACCCTCGGGGTACTGTCCCTAATACAAAATCCTAAAAACATTGAATACACCCTAAACACACCCCTTCGGCAGGTTTTCTCTTCTGTGTTTTTCCAACGAAACTTCAACTTTGTCCAATACCGTTGGTGTGTCCTTGGGTCCCAGGCACCTTCTCCACCAAAAGTTTCATCTTGACATTCCGATTAACTCCCACAGTACTCGCTTTTACCATCCTAACTCCTAAAACAAAAGGTTAATCTGCCTAACGAAACATGTGTCCTTGCACCTTCTACAGAAAGCCTGTGAGCAGATCGACCTTGCACGTACACAAATCTACAATCCAAATTCAACTAAGAAAAGGAGCCTTCCCAAGGAAAATACATTTCGGCCTACAACATTAGCCAACCTACGAAAATACAATTAGGCCTCAGGTGGTGCTTTCATACAATCAGGCCTCTACATTTAAACACATTTCTAAGCTACATTATAAGCATTACATTCAAATTCATTTTAAAAGCATTATCTTTCACTTGTGAATAAGTAAACCTACATGTGCAACTTTAACATGGTGCACTTTTAATCCTAATGCAACATTTTATATGTGAAGCAATAATTTCCACATTACTTAATGCATATTCTCGGTTAAACACTACATTAATCTACAAACGATATGAATAGTCCTAAACATTCTAATATAATTTGATTAATTACTACATTTCTAATGATCACACATTAATGCAGTCCTCTAAATATGCGGGTGCTAACTACCCATGATTATGATGCACCCCTACAATTTTCAGAATAGCATGGCGCTCTATCACGCTAACAGAGAAGAGGAATTTTCTGTGAAAGCAACCAGATGTATAACATTTGCTTTGTAATTTGTTTATTTTACAACATATAAAATTTTATCCAGCAGGATCCAAATTTCACAACAAACCAGCTTCAGAAGCAGCCCGAGAGCACGTTCTCTAACAATTTAGAAACTGAGAAATAAAGAATAAATAAAATGTCTCCTAGGAAAAAATATCAAGGAGCGAAATAACTAAAGCTGCACAACACTGTAATCTACATTGCGACTGCTAGTCATCGGCCATTATTTTCCCTTAGAAAACTTTGTAACCCAACCAATATTGATTGCATATTGATGCCAATTCTTAAATGCTATACAATCTGTGGTCATGTAAATTCGATAATTAGGACGTGAATTTCTCCCTAAGTAGTGAAAGGTCATTTGTGTAGAAGGCTTAGCTTCTAAATACCTTATCAATTTAGAGGTGCTAAGGGCATGTTAATTTCCGTTTGGAGGTATGCAATCAGCCCCTCATCCAGAATGCTTTTTTTTCCACGACTACAGCAAAAGCGTCCATCTGCGATCTGTAACCTTTGAATTTTTGCTTTATATTCAACCCATATTAAACAAATAGATTAAAGCATGTTTATCCATTCAAGGAACTATTTTCTTGTTACTTCATTTTTGGCTTTCCTAGTTTTGCCTCCTTTTATAAATTATTTCTGTCATAACATTTCAAAACCTTATCTGTTGCTTCTTTCGTTTTGCTTCATTTTTCTTATTAGTTTGGCAATTATCTACTTAAACTTGAAATGGGCATTGGACTTGTTTTTCTTTTCTTACAGTGCTTTTATCTTAATTGTAATAAATGCATGGCTTGCGGGCAATATTTATAACTGAATGGTTGCTTGCTAGGTTTCGATGACATGCACACTTTTATTAGAGTGTTCAGTGTTCTCATATTACATGGTCAATGTAAAACATATTTCTAGTTTGTCTGGCCTTTACCTCTGTTTGATTGCTCCAAAATGTCCATTGAGCAGCTGCTTGATACTGTCAACCTGAGCTTTTTATATATTACTGCCGATTGTTGCAGAGTAGAAAATCTTGTACTATTGTTAAAAAATTCGAGTATTTTAAGCTGTGTTGTCTCTCAACAGCCATTCTTGTTCTTCATAGCAAATTATTTTGAACAATATTTATGCATAACTATTTTACATCGGCAACTTATACCGTGATATTGTCCACTGAATTAAAGTGCATATATCCTATGGAATTTGGAAATATAAATCTGAAAGACACAATTAGTTATGGGTTCCTTACCTTAGAATTAACCCCAGGCATCAGATTGGATCTGGAGAATTTTTCTTCAGCAGTAACCCTTTGCATCGGCAGGTGGCATCGGACGACTCCACGTTTGTCGTTGGCGTTGTGATCACTGGAATGGCATTGCGATATCTACTTAGATGCCACCCTCACGGGCTGACATGAGTTCTTTCTCTTTCCGCGCCAGCCAGCGCAGATCCAGAGCAAGCGGTACCTCAAGTCTCTTTTTGCGACTTTTTGTCGACATCTCTTTTGAGTCGTTCGACTCCTGGTGCATGTCCCGTCCTCGAACCGGCTTCAAGGCTTACGACTCCTGTCGCAAATTGGTGTTGGTTACGGACCCCCATCTCGTGTGCCATTGGTGTTTGAAGTCGTGCTCCGACTGCAGGACATGAACCCGTAGTCTTTGGGAGTGCAGTCACAACAGCTTCTTGAGGCCCGGCAGTCCACTCCACGCCGCTCGAGGTCCCAGTTGAGAGGTAGGTCGCCGGACCGGTCGCGGGGCCATCTCCACTACCACCACTCATCGTCAAAGTCGTTGTCTTTGGGTAAGTTGCAGTGCAAAAAGAAGGCGAAGAAGCATCGTCGCTCTTTGCGTTCTCCCCATCCACCGGTGACGCAAAGCGGGTTGCAGAGAATTGTCAGCCGGCTCTGCCCGCGAAGCCTGCTGGGCTGACTCTAAGCTTCCCTCCTTTTACGGGAGCCGGGGTGACCCCTGCTCAACTTTGTAGCTTTTACGAAGCCCTCCACTCGATCTTTGAGCAGCCTGACTCCGCTGACGCGCCTTCGGGCCCCGCGGACTTGGCTGGGGGCTCTAGGCCTTTGATGCAGGTGGCTACAGCTCCGGCACCACAGGGCCCCCAGGGTTCCAGGCCTGGATCCGGATTGTTTGTTTCCCCAGCCTCCCCCTCCATGTGGACATGGAGCCGGTCCGGCATTGACCGATGTCGGGACCAGCGCTGACCGGTACTTTTGTACCACTGTTCTCCCCTGGTGTTTCCTATCGCCCTAAGTGACTACCAGAGGAGGGTGAGGAGGACTTTACAGGGGTCTGTGGACCCTCTAGCAGACCAGTTAGAAGAGCTATACTGGAGAGAGGAATTGGGTGAGGCCAGTGGTCTGGACACCTCCCCAGACCTTGGCATGCTATCTCCCCCTACCTTGGCAACAGAGTAGGGTGCATCATAAACAGTGGTGTTGCTTAGGGCGGCTGAGTCCTTAATCCATGAGCTTCCTACGGTGGTGGTTAGGACTAACCTCCTTACCAAGGTGCTTCAGCCGGAAGCGGCCTCTTCGGAGCTCTGCTGCCGTTCAGTGAGGCCCTCACGACATCCTTTTGGGCTCCTGTGCCAAGTCCTACACATTGGCTCCTGTGGATAGAATGATTCCCCTAAGACACTGCCTGTCCCCAGGTGACCCCATTTCCCTCTCCCAACACCCTACCCCTGAAAGATTGGTGGTCAAAAGCCATGACTTCCAAGGATGCATTCCCCTATGGTATTCAGACATAATATCGAAATTTTAATATCGATATGAAAAAATATCGAAGATTTAATATCGAAGGTAAAATATATCGAAAATTTAAATATCGTATACAAAAATATTGTTTTTAGTATGTGTATTATAATATCGTAAGTAAATATATCGGAAGACAAAATATCGACATTAAAAAATATCGTATAATTGTAAATAATAGTTAAAAATATATAATGTATTGTAGTGTGTTTATCTAGGTACCTATATTGATACTCCTATTTCTGACCCTTGTCCGGTTATTAATTCACTAATGTCCATACACCGGCACAGAAACCCGTCTTCAAATTAGGTCATAGCGCATGCTGTCACATTAAGCAAGCACTATCCCTTCAGCCCCCTAGAGAAGCACACCGAGTTCTCAAAACAAATCAAACCTCCATGAGCCTGGGAAATCCCCTGCAGCTATTGTTTTGATTTCGCTCGAGAACTCCTGCAAAGAATGTAAGAACGACCAGTCCTTATGACATTCTTGCTGACGTCTTATGTCCATCCTTACGTCAAACACGGCACCTTTCAGGTATAAATATACTGACGCTGCCCTAAGCTACGACACGGTGGTGACGAGCTTGGAGCAGCGCTACTTGCCAGAGAGCCCAGCTGATGCAGAAAAGCCCACGGACGCTGCCCCTCCCTTTTGACGCGCTGAGAGAGACGCTGCCTTTTCTCCTGCCGAGAAATCCAGCCTCCGGCGTTTCCAGCCGCCCTCGCGGGTAACTGGGATATCGAGTCCTGTGACAGAGATACCAACCCTCCAGCCTTCTAAATCCCAGGTACTGAACTGACTAACCCCTTACAGAGAATTCTTGAGTCAGATTCTTGGCAAAACAAACTTAACTTAAACTGCTACTTACTTACTCCCTCCCAAGTATTAGGCTTAGGTCAGGTACACCGGGGTAGGCGTAGTTAGAAGCACCAGTTGAGTACGATTAGTCAATGTATATATGTATGTATATCTTTTATCCATTTTAAGTATCATATGGCTAAGAAACCATATAAATGCTTTTACAGTGTTATTTTATAATTCTGTTTTTACTGTATGCACTTTACTTAACTATAAGTATTGCAATAATAGCGATTCATTTCTCTTGTATGAGAAAAGAGACTGATCAATAAATAACATCTTTTTATTGAAGCACGCCCATCTCTTGGTGGTGCTTCACTTAGTGGTGCTTCTTAGTGGTGAAACTAAGAATGCACGTACTGACTGAGTAAAATAGTTGTCTTTTGTTTTCACACGACTCTAGAGATATACTCTTGATTAGGGGAGAGCAAAGTTGTCATGTTCTATGGTTGTTAGAAACTAAATCCCTTCTTGTCTATCCAGGGAGGTTAAACTCCTCCTTGCCTATTCGAGAACGTTTCTAGTGAACTCTGAGCTAACTGGCACACATAACTTTAAGTCTAATATCGTCAGTAGAAGACCTAGTTAACCACAGTCCTACGTCTATACTATTGAAGATATTATTCCAATGCGCAGAGCCTATTGGGATAATAGGAACTACACTACATGGCGCCCAACGGTTTGAATAGGCGATAAATCTAACGCAAGACATTAGAGTAACTCAGTCGTGCTTTTTTCACACAGACCCTTTTTCCATAAAACTCCAAAGACGTCTGGAGTGGGTGAAAGGTTAAATCCGCCAAACTTAGTAGGAGGAGACTCCTATGTATGGTTTTTGGTTTATTCAACGTTGAAGGATACAGTGTTCCAAAATATTGTGCATCTAATCTTTGTTTCCTTGAAAACCTGATCTGCAACAAAAAACCTTCTTGTCAGTAAAATGTCAGACAATGAAGAAGAAAGGGAGGCAGCTAGAATAGCAGCTCAACTGACACAAGTCTCCTGCAAACTGACCCGGATGCAATACTCATCCTGGTCAGCATAAGAAAAACTATAACTTTAAAACGTATAGAAAATGGACTAACACCGAGAGGTGGTACAGTCATATTCGTAATTGAGGCACACGAATATCGGCAGACAGAGGTATTCTATTCATGGATAAATTTTCCAGCAGCAAACGCTGTAACAAAGGAGTTCCATTATTACAAGATAGAGGAACCTCCGGATGAGTACACCCCTTTCGAGGAGGTGGAAATACCACTCAAATACCAAGAGCACCTGCTCTGGTTTAAAGACGCCCTAAAACATAATGATCACATCACAAGGCTCGGTCCACTAGGTAGACCAGGAGCGACGTGGCCGGTTCTAGCCGGATACACACCACATCCAGACATTGGAAAAATTTCAATACCAGAACTTTTAACACAGTTAAAACAACTGATTAAAATACACAGACAACTAGTCCAATATGTAATGCGGACCTCAACAGTCCAACCAGCTATTAAAATTCCATAGCTGACCCCTCATCAGGGGAACACAAATAAAATCACACCACAGAACATACAGTCCTGTCTAGGTAAAGTACCCATTAAACGGGAACAAATTCCATTCTGGTTAGCACAGAAAATCACTCAAATAGAGGCGGTATTTCCAGATACCACACCTGTGGAGAAACACAGAATTCTGACTATCTGTCTCCCAATGGGGATCGCACCACATGTGGAGGACTGTGACACTTGGGGTACAGTCTTTGCTTCCATTTACACAAAAACACATGGTGTTCCGTCCATGGCGGTAATACCTGAGGTGCTAAAACAGATTCAAAATGAATACGGTCCAGAACCTGCTTTAACTCTGGGTATGAAATTACTGAAAGACTTCAAGCAGGTCTCGGCAATATTACTAGCAAACATAAAAGGGGAAGCAGCAAATGTGGCGATCCGCCAAAGATTGAAGGAAACAGATATAGCAGACCAACCATTTGAACTTGCCAGAATCATAGAAAAATCCTATGAAGAACTAGGAAGAGATAGTTTGGGTGGGAAACCAGTGAAACCCCAACTAATTGAAAATCCTGAAAAAGTATTTATTAAAAATAATCTAAACACTTCAAAAAAGGATGGAAATAAACAATCCACTCCCAAAGAAAAAAGATTCCAGTCCAGAGGAAGGTCTCCTCGGCGGAGAGAAAGATCTCCGGACCAAGGAAACAAGTCTCCCCAGAGGGAGCCCTCTGAGAAAAAATACAACCTTAGAAATAGGGATAATTTGAAGAAACCTGATAGAAATCAAGATATTGATACACGTCCCTCTCGATCTTTTCAGACTTCCTCGCAGAAATCGGAAAGAAGAGGACGGTCAGAACACAGGGAAGAGCTCGTCAAGTCCAAAGACAAAGAACCTGCTCATCAAAGTAAAAAGTTACAATTTCCAAAGAAGAAGGTAGCCAGCATTAAAATAATCAAACATGCCGAGGATCCTGAGTACTCAGCTGAAAAACGGAGAGTGGGCTCAGACAATGCTAGACAGCGCAGCAGAAGTGAGCATAGCTCGCAAGATCCTGATGAATCATCTGGAGACAGTGGACACGAATGAGTACATTCAGGTGGAAACTGCAGATACCAGAGTTAGCAAACCTCATAAAATATATGAAATAACTTTACCTATAGAGGGAGATAAGACTAGGAAAATAAGGGGTCTATTTTGGGATAATCTCTCCAAGGGCTATGACATCCTTCTAGCTGAAAAAGACTGGCCACCAGAGTTTGTCAGGGAGTGCCCTCATGGCGAAGAAATGATTATGCCTGCCTTCTCAAATCATATTCCAATTCATAAAAAATATACACTTGCAAGAAAGTGGGCAGTAGCCCAGTCTCCTGCATTATATAAAAATCATGTGGGATGGGATGAGGACTCTCCTCCTCACAAGATCCAGTTAAAATCTCAACCAACTGCACAGAGGCAGTACCCAATTAAGCAAGAAGCTAAAAAACAGGTCAGGGAGATCCTAGATCAACTTGAATACCAGGGGGTGATTGAAACATGCACCTCACAAATGAACAATCCTTTGTTTCCTGTCTCCAAACCAGATGATTCATATCGTCTAGTTTTGGACTACAGACACCTTAACTCATGCTGCAAAACGTTTGCAGTACAAAACTCACACAGTGCAGCACTAATGAATAGCATAGTGCGCAAAAAATACAAAACAACATTAGGCATCTCTAATGGATTATTTTGTCAAAATATAGCACCTGAAAGCAGATATTTGACCGCTTTCTCAATAAATGGCTCGCAGAAAATTTCTGTCGTTTGCCCCAAGGGTTCAAGAACAGCCCAGGATTATTCTCAGCAAGAGTAACAGAGTTACTACAAATATATGATGATGAGGCATTATCTTATGTTGATGACATCTATCTAACAGACGATGACTTGGATACTCACTTGAAAAGAGTGAACACCATAATACTTGGGTTCGCAGCAGAGGGTTACAAATTCAACTTCAAGAAGTCAAGAATTGCCCATCTGACTGTCTTATTTTTAGGATATGAATTATCAAGTGAAGGCAAAAGCCTGGCTAAAGATTTCCAAGAGAAATGTGCTGTAATCCAAGCACCTAGGACACTGAAAAACTTGCAATCAATTCTAGGTTTCCTGAATTTCGGAAGAACTTACATTATAAATTATGCAGAGAGGGTTAAACCTCTCTATGATCTAATAAAACCAGATTTTAAAAGAATCAATTGGACTCAAAAACACACAGAAATTTTGAGATCTTTACAAACAGACATGTTAGTTAAAACAAAACTGCAAACACGCGATAACACACGCAACCTTGTAATCCGAGTCATCCCAGGAAGATGCGGATTCACATACCTAACCTCAAATGAGGGAGAAAAGGTACCAATAGCATACAAAACACATTTGTACACAGAAGCTGAAAAAACATTCAGCATTAAGGAAAACAATGTTCACGCGGTTCAAACAGCTGTAGCAAGAGAAAGATACCAAGCTGACGGCAGACAGATTACAGTCAGAACAGCAGAATCAGCCTTTGAGGCATTAACAACCCCATGTAATCTACCTACTATGACACTAAATCCAAGATGGATACAATGGGAAGATTCTCTTGCTACAGACAGAGTGAAATACTATTTTGATCCAGAGTTGCCAAAATTAAAAAATCTAGAATATGAAAGAGAATATCCCCTGCCAATCGACATTCTGCCCGTACGACAGTACGCCTGTGTGATACATACAGACGGACATGCTCAGCCCTCAGTTTGGGGAGAACAAGCTTATAACGCCACATGCGAGATTACGAAAGACGTGTGGCGCGGAGGTAAATTAAAACCTCTGTTTTCAAAAACACACTCAGTGGAAAATAATTCAGAACAACAAACTGAAATAATAGCATTAAAAATGGCGCTAGATAATGCGGATCGCGAATTCCCGACACTTATAGTGTGCGATTCATATTACTGCGTCAAATCATACAATTACGACTTGCAGAAATGGGTTGAAAACGGGTACAAAGATGACACAGGTGCCACAATAAAGCAAACATCGTTTTGGGAACAAATAGTTCTTTTAAAGAAAGAACTACCAAAGACTCACGTGATACACTCACTGAGTCATCAGCGTGATGGCGTTCACGTTGCAGGGAATTCATTGGCTGAGACAGCCACAGCGGAAACAACTAAATCGGCTTCCGTAGCTACAAAAAAGCGTTCAGTAAAATACATTGACGGGGAAACAATGCTGGCGGTAAAAACGTCATCAAAAGGCGACTGCTCAGCGCTACCCCTCATGTATCCACTCAATTATACATACATAATCGATGCAAACTCCGTTCCTTTTGCTCGAATCCCTGGAGTGGGGGATAGAGTGATTCCAAACATGGACAGGAGAGGCTTGTTAATAGCAGACGCACATATGGGTGAGGGTCTTAGACACCTTACACTTAAGGATTCTCTAGAAGAATTACAATCAACATACTGGTGGCCAGGAATGAGCCTGCAACATCACTTATTTGCAAAAAACTGCCCAAACTGCAACAGAGATCGCAGTGGTGACCGAGACGGTGTATTGCCATGGCGTTTCGCTCAATAAAGGATTAGGCTATCGACATAAAATACCCAGTATGAATAATGCGTCATATTAACATGGAGAGACTATTTTCACTTAAAAATGTAGACCCCAGCTCTCGGCTGACGTCTGAACTGTTATACGAAGATTTGCGAGTCTATAATGGCATATACGCAATTGGCATGCTACATTCTGACCAGGGTCCTGCTTTTAGCTCTCGAGCTTATGAGACGGACATGGCCAGCATGGGCATAGCATTGCGGTACTCTTGTCACCTCCTTCCTAAGGGAAACGGGATGGTGTAAAGAAAAAACCAGGGCATAGAGCAATCTATAACAGCAAAGGAATTAGGTTCGGGAGCTGGGTGGGTCAAACATTTAATAAGTGTCCAACGTAGTCTTAATAATCTGCCAAGAAATTCTCTGAGAGGTCTCAGACCGTACGAACTATTGTTTGGGACTAGAATGTTAATCCAGGACCTTGATAGTCAAACTTCAGTGGTTAAAGAAAAATGCTTTGATATCAAAGATCGTTTGGCTATTTTACAGGACTTAAATGAAACAAGAAAAGACCTGAGCAACATAAAGTTGAAACAGCAGCCAATAACCACTGAAGAGAAACCACCTGTCCCAGCAAGGCCTGTCTGGATTCCAAAAATCGGGGATCTGGTCAGAGAAAAGATCGCGGTGAAGAAGGAATTTGGGCCTTCTTACAGAAAAGCAGTTCCTGTCTTGCCTGTCAACAGGACAAGATCAGTAGTACTACCGCCCCTTGCTGGTAAAAAGGAGAACCGAGTTGTATCCATCGACCTGGTTACACCACAATCATGTGGCCGATAACAAGTAGTAGGCCAAGTGGACTCCCAAGAAGTAGCAGAACACCAAAGTTTGCTACAAACACAGAGGTTCAAACTGAAAGACTAATCACAATTGATAAACCTACAGTAAAACAACAAGGACTATGCAACAAAGCCATGGAACTTAAACCTCTTGAAACCCAAATTAAAATATTAAATCAAGAAACACCAGTCTATAATGATGTAATCACAGACTATGCTAATGAAACAAAGAAAATTCCCAAAACAAAAAGGAATCCAGAAGCAATTGAAACAATTGACAGAACAGCATCAGGCTACTTCATCAACTTCGATTATTTTTCTGAAGATCTGAGTGAACCAGAGGAACAGCGGACAACAAAAACTTTTAAAGATAAAGCAAAAGAACTCTTTCATCAACTAAAAGAAACCTATCTGATTTCTCCATGGATTGAACTTTGGGTGGCACTAGGAGTATTCATCCTCATACTTTGGCTCATCATGGTACTATGCTTGGGACATTTCATTGAGGGAAAATATGTTACAATGGACACAGCAAGTCAGAACATCAACTTGGTCCTGAAACCACACAAGTCTTCACACATAGAGAAAAGAGAACTTTCTTCAGTAAACTTCACAGCCAATCCTATACCCGGTGGGGTAGCATGGGACAAAACTGATTACGAAATATATGGTCCGGTTGAACTCCTAAAGTATCCTCATCAATTCAAGATTTCTTTAAGTGACTTTGTAAAACCAAGCACATTTGCTGATGATTGGGACTTTGAAAGTATTAATGATATGATGTCTGATCTAGTAATGTCAGCTAAATTTACAGAACATGATTATTTGCAAGGTTCATCTAATTAAGATCAAATGTTTTGTTATAACCATTATGGTAACCATTATCTGCATAAATCTACTCAACCTAGAAATGTTTTAAATTTTAACCAATGGAAACATTGTGCAACTCCACCAAAAGGCAGTTCAAAGACATTTTTTGATAAATATTCATATTTTTCAGGGTTCAACACAAGTAATGCAGAATCATTTTATTTCAAATTGTTAAATAAGACAGGAGTGAAAACCATGCTTACAAACACAAAATTGATATATTCAGACTCATTTTTTGAAAAAATGAATACATTCGGTTTTGATTTCTGGAACAATAACATTGAAACGAAAACGATCTGGGGCACAAAAGATTGGCAAGTGCAAGGTATAGAATCATTATTTAGAGCCTGCATGATCCCAGAACAAATTATATTTTTGAATGATACAATTCAACAGACATCCTGTCTTGGCCTAGCCAAAATTAAAGACTTAAATAAACTGTCTATTCCAAAACCAACACCTAACAGTAATAGCACTACGGATGTTGAAATAGACATATCCCATATTTTAAACCAAAACAGAACACATGCTGATTGGAAACAATGGTTGATCTGGCCCACAGACACAAATAACTGTCAAGACAGATTCCTGAATAAAATACAGGGGTTCACATTGACCAGGCCAGACCCAAGATACTCCCAGAGACAACATCCAGGGATTGTAACTACTTATAGTGTGGGGAAACGCTGCCTTCAATGGCTACATACATCCACACTGTCAGAAATTAAGCAACACTTAACTTTACTTAAAGAAGGTGCTGACTTGCGTGATTTCATCTTGGGACCATGCAAACAGCGTCTAAAACGTTTCATAGCGGCCTCTATGTATGCAGCTTACAACGAAGCTTGGAAAGTAACTCAAATTGAGACAGCAGAAAAAATACGGGAAATTGACCGTGTTAATTTGAAAAAATCACTTTCTGTTGTGGACAATGGGTTAATGACTCTGTCTTCCAGAATATATTCACTGGACAGTATTGTATCTTCTGCAATCGATATAATAGAACAAGACTTACTGATGTTGCAACACGGTCAGTCTCAAGTACGTTCTATTGTACAGCTTGGCTGGACGTTACAAAATCTGCGTTCAGGCTATGTGCCTTGGCGTCTAATCAACACAACGTCACTATTTAATATCTTTAAGCTTACTGATAAACAAATCAGTTTGGCACAAAAGGGTGCTGACTATACAATTCTGAGCATTGAAAAACTTGAGAGATTACCATTGACAATGTCAGAACGACCTGTCATTGAATGGATAATACATGGGATAATAAATATTCCGATAACGACTTTCCAGTTTCAATACTGCCAAAAATATATACAGGCAGGCCAGTATGAAAGGTTGGGTAAAGGATACATTAAGTCCACATGGAACTTGCCCTATACACACACATGTGTCAGTAATAACGGACAGAGTGTATTTCTTAGTGGTAATAATTGTGAAAAATCACTAAGTGGCATACTTCTGTGTCAGGGTATTAGTTTGCATGGGGCCTGTGAAGGGGCTTCAAATAACCTTTCATGTCACCAGTTAGGCACACCTGCAACACAAATAGAACCATTCTTTAGAAGACTTTCGAACGGGAGTTACATTCTAATTGTAGATCACAGATGTTGTGGCTTGCTGCCAGGAAAACCTTATCTCGTAAGCGTGACTTCCAGGGTCATGTGCTGTGAAAGAGTATTGTTCCCGAATGATGCTCCAGACAGGGAGGGAAGGTTATGGCCCAGTTTAAAACTCTCTTCTATTCGAATTGATACTTTAAGCAGAATGAAGACTGTGCTCCTACAGACGCCAACCCAGTTGACGTCATCAAAAGAAACGTATGATCTCCAAGTTGCAAGGACAACGGCAGAGATTCATTCAATGTTATCAACAAATTGCCCCCTACACTTCGCAGAAATGCTGAACGAAATCTTAAATATTTCTGATACAAGTGGTATCGCAAGTGTATTTAAGACAGTTTTTTCAGGCGCTTAAACCCAATTCAAAGCGATCCTGGGTATTTTTCCAAATTTCGTCCATTCCATCTTTGGCGGACTTCCACTCCTGTTGGGACTCGTAGCAGGCATTTTATTCTTGCTACTCTTGCTTCGTTATGGCAAGCCATGTCACAGACAAGACTCCAGCAACAATGGAAGAAACGATCCTAGCTATCCGCTACCGGGACCGCATAACTAAAGTCCTTGGCTTAGCCCGGCTACGAGATCTGAATATGACCTGGTTTCTTTCATTCAGACCCATCTGGCAGAATTGTGTTATGCCTGTATTAAGATGCATGCTATGCGGCGAAGAATGCGTGTTGGACACCTGTCTTACACTACAATCAGACGTACCATTGGATGCAGATACTTTGTTGGGTCCAGTAAAGGCTCATGCATTGTGATGTCCCCAGCGGCTACCTATCCTGATGACGGCATTCGTGGAAACTTCACCACTACGATTGAAGGGTAGTGAAGTACAAGATGAAGGCAGCATCGACCAGGTACGACCTTCTGTAAGCAGTTCTGATCAAACCATCAGTGAAAGCAATCATGCGCGTGACTGCATGGTAGCGACATTTTCTAACCTAGTCGAACTTTCACCAGAAGCTGTAGACTGTTTTTTCGAGAATCTGTCTGAAATTATGTTTTCACCGGAACAGAGAGAATGATTTTAAACAAACTTGCACACGGCGTTCCCTGAACTCTGAATTTGGCCTTCAGTCTTTTGAAAACAAAGTGACTGTGAACTATTTTTTCTCTTCTCCTCTGAATAGCGAAAACTTTTTTCCAATTCCAAAATATTTACCTTTTTGGCACTTATCTTCTGCTTAAAGTAAAACTATTCTTAGAGAACAGAACGTCTATTCTTAGGAATACTAGAGACATTACATTACCTCAACCTCTAGTTTATATGCAATTCATTGTGTTTATATGTGATGAGATGGTCTCGCAATTTCTTTCTGTATCAAGAGCCATTTCATGTGTAATTTCGCAAATCATTCATGCCGATATAAAATGTGCATCTCCTTATTGAATGATTATACTGCTTGAATGCATACAGTACCTATACTCATTTCGTGCATTTCGCATACACCATTTTTCAAATCCGAAAATGTTTTTGGGGTGGCCCGGTATACACATGCACTGTTAGTTATGTTTACTATTGCTTAGGTTAGTAAATATGTACATAAATTCGTGGAGTGGGTGTAGTGTGTTTATCTAGGTACCTATATTGATACTCCTATTTCTGACCCTTGTCCGGTTATTAATTCACTAATGTCCATACACCGGCACAGAAACCCGTCTTCAGATTAGGTCATAGCGCATGCTGTCACATTAAGCAAGCACTATCCCTTCAGCCCCCTAGAGAAGCACACCGAGTTCTCAAAACAAATCAAACCTCCAACAGACCTGGGAAATCCCCCGCAGCTATTGTTTTGATTTCGCTCGAGAACTCCTGCAAAGAATGTAAGAACGACCAGTCCTTATGACATTCTTGCTGACGTCTTATGTCCATCCTTACGTCAAACACGGCACCTTTCAGGTATAAATATACCGACGCTGCGCTAAGCTACGACACGGTGGTGACGAGCTTGGAGCAGCGCTACTTGCCGGAGAGCCCAGCTGATGCAGAAAAGCCCACGGACGCTGCCCCTCCCTTTTGACGCGCTGAGAGAGACGCTGCCTTTTCTCCTGCCGAGAAATCCAGCCTCCGGCGTTTCCAGCCGCCCTCGCGGGTAACTGGGATATCGAGTCCTGTGACAGAGATACCAACCCTCCAGCCTTCTAAATCCCAGGTACTGAACTGACTAACCCCTTACAGAGAATTCTTGAGTCAGATTCTTGGCAAAACAAACTTAACTTAAACTGCTACTTACTTACTCCCTCCCAAGTATTAGGCTTAGGTCATGTACACCGGGGTAGGCGTAGTTAGAAGCACCAGTTGAGTACGATTAGTCAATGTATATATGTATGTATATCTTTTATCCATTTTAAGTATCATATGGCTAAGAAACCATATAAATGCTTTTACAGTATTATTTTATAATTCTGTTTTTACTGTATGCACTTTACTTAACTATAAGTATTGCAATAATAGCGATTCATTTCTCTTGTATGAGAAAAGAGACTGATCAATAAATAACATCTTTTTATTGAAGCCCGCCCATCTCTTATTTCTCTACAAACTGGTGAAACTAAGAATGCACGTACTGACTGAGTAAAATAGTTGTCTTTTGTTTTCACACGACTCTAGAGATATACTCTTGATTAGGGGAGAGCAAAGTTGTCATGTTCTATGGTTGTCAGAAACTAAATCCCTTCTTGTCTATCCAGGGAGGTTAAACTCCTCCTTGCCTATTCGAGTAAGTTTCTAGTGAACTCTGAGCTAGCTGGCACACATAACTTTAAGTATCATAAAGAAATGGCTGTGTCAAGTGTGCACCATCCTAAGAATCAATATCACAAGGCTGCAATCTGATAATATGGCTGTTCCTTGTTTTATGAGTTGAAGCTGCTGTTTTCTGTATGATGTATTGAAGAATAAAAAGACAGAGAAGACTCTTTAACTACGAGGGATTGCGACCATTTCTTGTGTCCTGTATTACTCAATGTCATTGTCCGAATGTGATTATCAGATTGCAGCCTTGTGATATTGATTCTTAGGATGGTGCACACTTGACACAGCCATTTCTTTATGATACTTATATGTTGAGAAAATTTTTCTTTCCCAACTCATCTGTCACCCTTGGTAGTGAGTGACATTGGCTGTTGTTGCACTCCGCTAGTTTGATGATACTAGTTTAATAATTTTTGTCCTTTATTTTTCTTGTGAACTACAAATATATTTGTGAATGTGCGGATACCCCTCCTATGAGGGACACCACTACCCTGCTTGTTGTCTCTTACACATAACTTTAAGTCTAATATCGTCAGTAGAAGACCTAGTTAACCACAGTCCTACGTCTATACTATTGAAGATATTATTCCAATGCGCAGAGCCTATTGGGATAATAGGAACTACACTACAGTATGCTAATATTGTAGTATAATCTGTAAATGTTATATAAAAAATTATAAAAATAAATATAATAATATAATAATTTAAAAAACATATATATTTTTAGGAGCGGGTTATTGGGTTTATAGGGGATAAGGGTGGGGGTGTTTTAAAAATATGTTAAAAAATTTATTATTTGTGTAAGAAATTTCTATATTGACAAATTTAAAAATACAAAATGTAGGTATTTTATTATAAAAATTTCAAATATTTAATAATATTTCTTATAAAATGTATAAATAATAAGTATTAATAATTTGTTCTAATAATTAATATGTGTAAAATTATTAAAAAATATTAAATAATATTTTAAAATAAAAAAAACATTTTTATTTTCAGGAGCGGGTTATTAGGTTTATAGGGGATAAGGGTGGGGAGTGTTCTAAAAAAGTTTAATAATAACAATAAATGGTTAACTAAACTCCTATATAAACAATTTTATAAACATTTTCGAGTGTATTTTATAAAAAAAATGGTAGTATAATTTATAAGTAATATTTAATACGTTTTTAATTTAAAATATTAATATGTATGAAATAATTTAAATTAAATATTTTATAATTTTAATTAAAACATTAATTATATCTTTTTAGGAGTGGTTTATTGGGTTTATAGAAGATAAGGGTGGGGATTTTTAAAAAAATATGTTTAAAAAAATGTAATAGTTAATAAATTTAAATATATATTTTAAAATATTTAAATGTAAAAAAAAAATTACAACTTTTGAAAAATTACATTTCAAAATTAAATTTTTTAATTTAAAAAATGTTTAATATTTATTGTAGTAGTGGCTAATTTAATTTTAGGGGATTAGGCTGGGGAGTAATTTGAATTATAAATTAAAATATATAATGAACAAATTAAAAATTATAAATTTAAAACAAATATAATTTTGAAAAATTGTTATAAAATTTAAAAAAAAAATCAATTTTTATTTAAAATTGGTAAAAATATTTTAAAAATATTACATTTATTAGCTTCATATTGGCTGTATATGGAATAATTGTGCTTAGTTGTTATAAAATTAAAATATATAATGAACAAATTAAAAATGTTAAATTTAAAACAAATATAATTTTGAAAAATTGTTATAAATTTTTTAAAAAAAATAAATTTTTATTTAAAATTGGTAAACATATTTTAAAAATATTACATTTATTAGCTTCATAATGGCTGTATATGGAATAATTGTGCTTAGTTTTTATAAAATTATAAATTTACAACAAATATTTGTGTGCAGCACCTACTTCATTTTTATGTAGACTGGAGTGGGAATATTAATTTATATTTAATTAGTGTCCAGCACCTACTTCAAATTTATGTAGACTGGAGTGGGAATATTAAATTATATTTAATTAGTGTCCAGCATCTACTTCAATTTTATGTAGACTGGAGTGGGAATAGTAAATTATATTTAATTAGTGTCCAGCATCTACTTCAATTTTATGTAGACTGGAGTGGGAATAGTAAATTATATTTAATTAGTGTCCAGCACCTACTTCAATTTTATCTAGACTGGAGTGGGAATAGTAAATTATATTTAATTAGTGTCCAGCATCTACTTCAATTTTATGTAGACTGGAATGGGAATAGTAAATTATATTTAATTAGTGTCCAGCACCTACTTCAATTTTATGTAGACTGGAGTGGGAATAGTAATTTATATTTAATTAGTGTCCAGCATCTACTTCAATTTTATGTAGACTGGAGTGGGAATAGTAAATTATATTTAATTAGTATCCATCACCTACTTCAATTTTATATAGACTGGAGGGGGATAGTAAATTATATTTAATTAGTGTCCAGCACCTACTTCAATTTTATGTAGACTGGAGTGGGAATAGTAAATTATATTTAATTAGTGTCCAGCACCTACATGAAATTTATGTGGATTGGTGTGGGAAGAGTAGTTTCTTTATGTATATAAATCAATGTATATAAATTTTGTGTATGGGAAATAATATTTTTTTTAGATCATAATAATAAAAATACAGAAAAGTATTAAACTTTTTAGTGAAGCAATGCCTGAACTACAGAGTTGGAATTGGGAAGCTGAATTCCAAAGGGTACATCGTTTCCCTTTTAATCTTCCACCGAAACCAGGACCATATCCAAGAGCCGTTCTAGTGTACTTTGGTAATTTTTTACTAAGGCAGGCGATAGCAGATAAAGCAAGACCAGACCGGAAGATAGCTTGTAATGGTTTTTCTTTCTTTGTGAGACCTGATTTTTGCCATGCAACCGTCGAAAGACGATGGAGGTTGCGAATGCTTATTAAATCATTTCAAGAGAAGGGTGCTCAGGTCTACTTGAACAACCCGGCAACTCTCAAGGTTGTCCACCATGGTCAGACTAAGTTTTTTCAGTCAGAGATAAAGGCAAAAGCATATTTAGACGAGATGTCGTAGAATATAACTCATCTGGACTATAACACTCTAACAATTGATAGGGAGAATGTCTCCATCTTCATGTTCTGACATTATCTTTTGATGGGCGAATTAAAGACGCTTCTCTTTGGGGAGATAGTATATAAAGTAGGAAATGTTTAATCTAAGGATGTATGATATAGACTGTATATAAGGGTTTTTCTTATTTCTTTTTCTTTGTTTTTTTGAGAAATAATATGATATAATATGATATACTTGAATGTGATGTAGAATCCTCGTAAGAATACTTTGTTTTATTTCTTTTCTTTATGTTACATTGGTAGCTCAGTAGAAGTGCAGCAACTTCATCACACAGACTCTGGGTGAGTCTGAAAGCCTCAGCAAGAAGGGAGGAAGCGGAGAAGGGTTGGGTAAGAGGGAGGGACGACGCAGAGGGAGAGGGGAAGGGAAGGGGAAAATGGAAAAAAGGGGGAAAAAATCAGGCATAATAGCAGGAACAGAGTTAATTTTGGAAAACATAAAGCAGGGTGTGTATATGAAGTATGATTTGAGCAATACTAATCGACAAAGCTACCATATCAATAATGGGTAAACTTAATATACAAACCTGGAATACAGGAGGATTACTGACTGGAGATAAAAGAGTACGACTTGAAGAATTATTAAAACTATACCCCGTAGACATTTTATGTCTACAGGAAACCCATATTCCATGGAACAAAAGAGCATTATTAAGACTGAGGGGATACCATCTGATAGTAGCTTCAACTCAAACGACAAATATAAGGGGGGTTGCAATATTGGCCAAGAGTTGTTATGGACAAGGAATACGCTGCGCATCAGATCCATATGGAAGATGGGCAATTGCCAAATTAGCTAACGGTATTACGATATGCACTGTTTATGGATCCAACCAGGATGATCCTATAACTTTTGAAAAATTGGAAACCGAATTAGCCATTTGGCAAGGGCCATTCATTTTTTGCGGTGATTTGAACATTTCCTTAATACCATCCTTGCCGTCGCAGGTAACTGGATTAAAATATAGTGGTCGGAAACCAAAGGTTTATCAGGCTATTAGTAATTTAATTTGTAGCCTAGGGCTGACTGATATTTGGATGCAAAATAACCCAACAGACTCTGGCTACACGTATTACTCACATCCCCATCAAAAATATGTACGGATAGATTACATTTTTACATCAAAAGATTTAACTCCCTCTTCGCAAATAAAGAAACTTTCGAAAACACTATCAGATCATAATCCCTTAGTATTATCAATTAATTACCAAACTAATTATAGTCCAAAAACTACATGGTCCTTCGATAGGAAATTACTATGCAACCAAGAATATATTGATTTTATTAAAGCTTGGACTGAAGAATTTTTTAGCATGAATCGATTTAGTGCTTCAAGGAATACTGTTTGGGATACTTATAAAGCCGCTCTAAGGGGAGAAACTATTAAGTACCAAACTAAAATTAGAAATGGGGAAAAACAAGAATTTGGAGCGAAAATAACTGCTCTAGCTAAAGCTGAAGAAGAGCATATCAGTAAAATCAGGCTAAGACAAGATATAAGCCAGGTGATGATGCAGATAGCTATACTAAAGTCAGAATTAAACTCTAAACTCAGTCAGAAGGCTGCTGAGACATATCAATCACATAGGAAACAAGTGTATGAAAGCGGAGAGAAAGTGGGCAGACAACTGGCACTTAGTACGCGCCAGAAAATCACAAAAAGGGACATAGCTACTGTAATAGAAAACGGACAGACATTTACTCATCCAGCTGGAATCAATTCCCAGTTTCAAGGGTATTACCAGAAATTATACACAGAGGATATTAACAGATCAGATAAAGAAATAGAAGCTTTTTAAAATAATTTTCTTAGTAACTCCGAGGCTATAGAAACATTGGACACTGATTCAAGGGAGGACCTTGAAAAAGAAATAACAATTGCAGAAGTAAGGACCGCATTATCATTGTTAGCCTCTGGCAAAGCAGCAGGTCCAGATAAAATACCGATTGAGCTATTTAAGATACTTAGCAATCAGTTATTACCGATCCTACATGATTTATTTCTTGGAATACAATACAATGGTGTACCTCCAACTTCCTGGGAGGAAGCTAATATAATTGTCTTTCCAAAAAAGGGAAAATCCCCAGAGCTCCTCACATCATATCGCCCTATATCCCTTATTAATTCGGATTCTAAATTATACGCAAAAGTCTTAGCACTCAGGCTCAGTGGGGTCATAGAACAGCTCGCTTCCCCATGGCAACATGGTTTTATCCCTGGAAAGGGAACCACTGAACACATCCGCAGGGCAATTGCCTTATTTGACGTCATGACAGCTAAGGGGGAGCGAATGTCTATGATTTTACTGGATGCTGAGAAAGCTTTCGATCGTGTTACCTGGAAATTTCTATGGGAAGTTATGGCACGCAATAATTTTGGCCCCAAATTTATTAACTCAATAAAATCAATGTATCACCGCCCCAAAGCGAAAGTCCTCGCGGCCGGATTATTCTCTGAATCTATTGATATAACAAGAGGTACTAGACAGGGTTGTCCATGCTCACCCCTGTTATTTGCTTTATATATCAACCCTCTTATTGTGAAATTATTAGAGAGCACTATTATTAAACCGATTGTTAGTTATCAGCTTGAAACGAAAGTACTGGCATATGCTGACGATATTGCGATAGTCACATCTGATCCTACAGAAGCTATTCAGGAAATAGAGGTAATTACGTCGGAATTTGGGACTTACTCTGGGTATTCTCTTAACAAAGGAAAGACGATTATAATAAGCACACCCGACACAGTTTGCATTGATCCTCGAAGAGTTGAAAAAGCTACTTATTTGGGTATTGAACTTTGTGCAAACACTAAAACAATATCACAAATTAACTTTGATCCATTACTGAAAAAAATTGAGAACGACTTTAAAAGGATCAATAGCCTTCATCTGTCTATTATAGGGAGAGTTAATTATGTTAAAATGAACACGTTACCCAGATGTCTCTATTTATTTAGAGCAATACCGTTAGCTATTAAAAAGGAGGTTTTAGCAGCGATTAACTCACTTATATCTAAGTTTGTGTGGCAGAATGGAAAAATAAGGAGGTCTATTGAACTACTGTCTCTGCCTATCGAGAAAGGGGGTCTTACTATACCTAATATGGAACTATATTATTGGGCAGCACAACTAAAACAACTTATGCCATTACTTAGAGGCTATAGTGAACAGAATTTGGAGGGGCGTGTCGAAATCCCGTCAATATATGAACTTATAGTTGGGCGGGAAGCAAATAGCTTGTTACTCCGAAAAACTGAGACAAGAAACTATAAAGCTTTTAAAGGGGAAATTATGATCAATGTTTGGAAAATTTGGAGCCAAATTGCTAAATATAGTAAAGTTGAGAAAATTAATCGCTATACACCACTTCTCTATACTAATTTTATTCAAGTACGGGATTCAAACGTCTTTTTGAAACATTGGGCAAAGATAGGAATTAAGACAATTGGTGATTTTCTAATAAAAGACTATGACACAACTTTTTTAGATTTAAAAATTAAATATAATTTACCGAATGGGGATTTTTTGAAGTTCGCACAAATATTTGCCACACTAAAAGCCAAGGAATCACTAATCTGCCTAGATAAGTATGAAATTATGGATGTAATTTTTAGGACAAATATTAGAATTGGAACTTTATATAATACTTTTCTAAGTATGAAGAAAGATGATCTTGATAAAACGGAAAAAAAGTGGTCTTTAAAATTGAATAACCCAAATGTGGATTTAGACCAGGTGTTAAATATGAGTCAAAAGTTATTGATGGCAAGTAATCTTAAGGCACAATTGTACAAAACTATTTTTGACCTTTACTTTACTCCTGCTAAACTATTCACATGGGGTAAACGAGACAATGATTTATGCCCAAGGTGTACTCAAGGACCGGCAACTCTTACTCATATGATGTATACTTGTCCTAGTTTGACATTATTGAAAACCATGATAAAATCCTTTTGGGAGGAAATTTTTGGACACATAATACCAGTATCGGAAACCCTATTTCTTTTTGGTTATGACCTTACCTTAAAACTAGAAAAAGCTGAAGAAAGATTAGTTTTTATTGGCATGGCTGTTTTCAGGATAATCCTATCTGCGAGATGGAAAGACGCAGAGCCTCCAAGTTTTCAGATGTGGTTAGCACGCCTTTTGGCAGCGTATAGATATGAATCTGCAATATTTAAAACAAGAGGGATACGATCCAAATTGCGAGGAGATGCGCTTTGGTGCCCAATAACTGATTGGAAAAATAGCATCGTCCCTGGTGGTATTGGGTGATTATTGACCATATTTATAATTGATTTAGAGTGTGTTTATATTATTGTATAATTTATAATTATCTTAAATTCTATCTATGTTGATTACAAACCCTGCGATTCATTTATTTATAACATTGCATTATTTGAGTTAAATTTGAATTGATGTACTGTTGTAATGATGTCCTACTTATTATGCCTGAATAAAAATAAAAACAAAAAAAAAAAAGAAATGTATTAATATTTTTTTCTTTAACATACATTTATTAGGTATAATATATTTAGCAGAGATAATAATTGTGAAAATACATTTTTAACATTTGTCAAAAATGTATATTTTTTTACACAAAACATAATACAGATGTAAGTTTTGTTTTAAATAATAATAAGAAAATATAATATTGTCAAATGTAATATAACAGTTTTTATAGTGTTACACATGTTGCTAGTATATACAATTTTTTAATTAATATTAATATATAAAATATTAATATTAATCTTTTAAACAATATATTTGTATACAATTTTTTTTAACAAAAGTTTATTTATATACAAACTGAAATTTGATATCACATAATTTTGTAACATTTTATAACATTTTAAATAATATTTTAATAAATATTATTTCTTTTATAATATTTATTTTTACAGTTTTACAACATATTTCACAATTATTTAATAACAGGAAGAAAGCACATTTTATAAAATATAGTAGTGATTTTTTAATTATTATAGATGAATTTTGAAAGATTTTATAATATGTTTGTTATATTGGACTATTTTGTTACTTTAGGGTCTTTTGTTTTGTAACCGGGTTAGGTCGTTTTGTGTCATTTGGATGGAGAGCAGCTCGCGTTTGGGAGACACTTCACGTATCTTAAGGTAAGGTTTGTTTTATATGTTTTATGTGTGTTTTAATGTATTTTTGAGAGTAGTCTGGTGCTATTTAGTGTTGTTAGATGTAAGTGAGTTGTATTAAAGTTTTTGAGATGGTTTATTTACGTGTGGTAGCTGCTCGTAGTTTTGGCTTGTTTTAGGCTTGTTTGTAGAGTTACTATATCCATGTTTAAAGTATATGTAGTAGGAATATAATGTTAATACTAATGTTAGTCGTTTTTTATGTGTTGTTTTATGTGGGTGGGAATGTATGTTTTATGTATTTTTGTTGCAGATGTTCGCCATATCGGAAGGAGCGTTTTTTTTTAAGGAAGTGTTTGTTAGTTTTAATAACTAATGGATTTCAAACACTTCTTTAAATTTTTTGGTTTTCCGGGAGCGTTTCTTCTATTTTTTAACAATTTTCGGGATTTTTATGGTTCTTCGAAGGATCTTCGTTGGATGGATTGACGATTTTTGGAACAGTTGTATTTTTTCATTTTTTTTTGGGTAAACTTTTCACTAACTGGATTTTTTTTGGTGGAGAAGGATTATACTGGATTAGCAAAATGCTTGGTAAGTTATTTTTATTTTATTATTTGTGGGTGGGTAATGCACTTATGATTATAGTTCTGTTTTATTGCTGTTAATTGTAAGTAATGTGTGCATATATATGTAATTAAATATTATATATATTGCATACATTAAATAGTTTTGAAAATAAAAAATGTAATGTTATTTAGATGGTTTAGGTTTTATTTTTAGGGACTGGTTTGGTGTTCAGATTTATTTAGAGTAGTGTTTTGGCAATTATGTTTAGGTATTCAATGCCTTTTGTACTAGGATATAACTTTACTTGTTGTTCTAGGTATTTGTGCATTTGCTTGTTTTGTTTAGATGTTTTAGGGACTAGTTCAGTAATGGATTGTTCCATTCGGAACTCTTGGTAGCTTTGTTCTTATTGTAGGCATTTAACAACATTTTCTAAACTTGGTTTAGCTCTGCCAGTTGATTGTAGAAAGGAATTGTGCCAACCTTCGACTGCGTTGTTTGTTTTTGATTCACCGTTTAAGGTGCTTCCGTAAACATTCCACCAGGGTATTAGGAATTTTGGGTTTCTTCTGTGGCCAGATCTATGGAGTCTGCCTACCCAGGTGTCTTCAAAGTAGTCTAAAATGGACTTAATTTTGCTTAATTTTGTTTATAAAAGGTGCTATCTAGTAGAATGTTGTAGTGTTCTGCTACGTCTGTTTCTGGAACATAGGCCAGTGCTTTGAGTTTTTTTATTTGATATGCAAAAGATGAGTTTGTTGCATATTCTATGCTTAAAGTTGTCTTTTGTAGATGTCTCCATAGACACTGGTTTAAATGATAATAGCAGCCTTGAATGCAGGTATGGGGGTGTATTTTTAAGATACTTGAAAGCATTGCTTGCTCAAAATCTAGGATTATTTTTTCAGGAGAATAGTCATTAGTTTTTTGTTTGATTGTATTTGCTAATTCCATATATGTGGAATTAGTTTTATTGATAGTAGTGCATAAAGTAGAGGTATGTTGCAGTTTTGATATAGGCCATGTAAAGTGTATAATTGGAAAAAGGGTTTGGGACAGATGTTAAATGTCCCATCCATCATCCAATATTGGCTTTGCTGAAGTTTTATTAGGTTCATATTTGTTCCAAAAATGATAAGTCTTTTATCATTGCTTTCATTGTCGTAAATGATAAATGGTTGTTTGTTTAAAGTTATTATTTGGTTGGCATTTAAAGTTATATCGCTATATGTTCTTGGAGGTGGTGTGGTAGTAGTAGTAGTTCTTTTTGTTCGTGCTATAGTTCTTTTTAGTGCAAGAATATTTGGCATCTGTGTTGTTGCTGTTTTTGGAATTTTGGGTATTTCTTCTTTTAATATGACGCTGGTTGGTTTTTGGGAACCTGTGCTTGCCTCTTTTATGTTTTCTAATGCTGTTCTAACTTCTATTTCTGTTATGTTTGGTAGGTGGTTGTGTTCCCTAGTATAAAGTACAGTTGCTTCTCTAGTTGTTGCCCTTCCATAACACTTGTTGGAATAGTATTTGCAACATTTCCAATTTACTTTCATCCCAAATTGTTTCTCTTGGGTATAAGTGTAACCCATGTAGCAGAGTAATAGCTTTCCTTTCTGACTGGTTACAAATTCAGCTCCTTCAGTCATTTTGTTGTTTGTTAATCTACAAGAGATATATTTAATAGTTATTTAAAAGGTAATGTATGTTTTTAAACTTAATTAAGTAAACAATTGTATTGTTTATACTTACATTTTTGGGAAATCTGTTCAATATTTTGATATGCTTTATTCTTTAGTTGTGGCCTGTGTTTTCTGATTTTCTTTGATCTGTTAAGGAAAAAATACATGTATTTTTATTCTTTGATCTTGTATATTGTTTGAGTTTCAGTGCCAATTTTTGCTGTAAATTTGGCTGCAAATAAGTGTAGGATTTTAATAAATTTTTAAATATACTTACTTTGTTCGTTTTATATTGGATTGTGGCGTTTTGTTGTCTGTTCTTTCTTAGTAGAGTATTCTGTAGTGGTATCTGAAAATAAAAAGTAGATATGTGTTAGAAATGTAAACATGTGTTTTGATTTTTAACATTTTACCAGTTACTTTAGTGCTTGAATATACTTACTTAGCTAGTTGTATCTTTGGTATACGGATTTTTGATCTCTGTATTTTGTCAGTAGAGTTTTCTGTAGTGGTAGGAGAAAATAAAAAGTAGATATCTGTTATTAATTAGAACATATGCTCATTTTTTTACTTTTACCAGTAACTTTAGTGTTTGGCTATACTTACTTTGTTAGTTTTATTTTTGCTTTTGGAGTTTTGTTGTCTGTTCTTTTTTAGTCCAGTATTCTGTAGTGGTATCTGAAAATACAAAGTAGATATGTGTTAGAAATGTAAACATGTGTTTAGATTTTTAACATTTTACCAGTTACTTTAGTGTTTGAATATACTTACTTGGTTAGTTGTATCTTTGGGTTTCGGATTTTTGATCTCTGTTTTTTGTCTGTAGAGTTTTCTGTAGTGCTAGGAGAAAATAAAAAGTAGATATGTATAATTAATTAGAACAGGTGCTCATTTTTTGGAATTTTACTAGTTACTTTAGTGTTTAAATATACTTACTTTGTTAGTTGTATCTTTGTTTTTGAGTTCTGTTGTCTTGTATTTTTCAGTAGATTATTCTGTAGCGTTAGGAGAAAAATAAAAATGCATATGATTTACTCATTATAACTTGTATTTTATTTAAACTAATTTACCATTTAGTTAATATTGAGATTATAATTACGTTCTTGGTAGTTTCTTTATTTTCAGAAATCAGTTGTCTGTTATTTGTTAGTAAAGTATTCTGTAGTTGTTTGAGAAAAGGAAAAGTGGATATTTATTAATAATTAAAATAGGTGTAAAATATTGAACATTTTAGCAGTTACTTATATTTAGTTTATTAGAGTTACTTACTTGAAATCCATTAATGTTTCGGGTTACTTTTGATGTTCTTGTAGGTGTTGTCCAATTCATCCACAGATGTATCTCCTTTCGTTTGTTTTAGCATGTGGTTTGTGTTTAGTGGGTAAATGTTTATATAGAGGATTGTAATTAGCAATTAGTTTGCTATTGGTTATATTTGTATTTGTGTGTGTTCATTGGTCAGTTTGTATTTTTGAATTTGTGTGAGAGTTTAATGTAGTTAGATAAGGCAAATGCTACTTATTTATATTTAAAATAAAGCAAAATATTTTTATATAAATATTTTAGTAATATAATTTATAATTATTATATGATTTAGAATTGAAAAAAATGTTTATAAAAATATATATAAATGAGAGGTGTGTATTTTATTGGCAATAAGATTTGTTTTAGCTTGACAGTATTTTTTTATATATATTGTTTCGATATATTTAATTAGACGATATTATTGTTGACGATATTTGTAATTTCGATATTTGTGAGTAGGTGTATTAATTTTAATGTGATCGATATTTATTACCTTCGATATGTATGTCGTCGATATTATTGATATCGGTGTTTATGTATGTCGATATTGTGTACCCGATATTTTTGTATGTTTCTAGTTAAGTATAGGATGTCGATATTAATGCTTTCGATATTTTTGTGCTGATAATTTTGTATCACGATATTGTGTCTTGCGATAATATGTCAGTGATTCTTCCCTACTGCACCACCTGATAGGGAATCCAAGAAGCTGGACTACCTTGGGAAGAAAATGTTTTCTTCCTCCATCTTAGGACTGCAGTCGGTGAACGCCGCATGTCTCTTGGACCGTTACCCCAACAGGTGCTGCCACAGTGCATGGAGGTGGCCTGGGCTGTGCTCTCTACTGCGCAGTTGCCGAAGGGAGAGACGCAGCGAAGTTTGCAATAAGATGTGGGCTGGACGCCGCTGACTCACTAGGCAGGAAAATTTCAACGTCAGTAGCCCTGAGATGCTACACCTGGCTGAAGTTCGCTGGCTTTTCGGGTGGTGTCCAAGCAATGCTTTTGAACATGCCCTTTGATGGGCGTCGCTTGTTTGGTGACAAGGCTGACAATGCGCTTGAGCCCTTTAAGCACTCCAGGGCTACGGCCAGATCCTTGGGCCTCACTTCCACCTTCCGCCCAGCTCAGTCTGCTTTTAGTCCCTTTCATGGCTACAAAAGGGGTGCCCCGCAATGTTCCGGCCAGAGCCACAGGCCTGCACAAGCTGTCCAGCCTCTGCATGGCTGGGGACATGGGACCCACTGTCGTGGGTCTGGGGGTCAGCAGGTGGGCCAGTCCACCAGCGCTCCCTCTGAAGCAGCTTCCAAGCCCTCCAAGTCAGACCTTTCAGGGCCACCTTTTGCCAGTGGACAGCAGGATTCGCCATCACCTCCCCCACTGGCTCAACATCACGTCAGACAGGTGTTTTTTGCAGATAGTCCAAAGGGGCTACTCCCTCCCCTTCAAGACTACCCCTCCATCTATGCCACCTCAATGCCATCGCATGTCGGAGGATTACTTGGCCCTTCTCCAGCAGGAAGTTATGGCTCTCTTGGCCAAGGGAGCCATCAAGTATGTTCCTGTCCCAGAAGTAGGCCGTGGTTGCTATTCCCACTACTTTCTGGTGCTCAAGAAGGACAAGGTCCTGCGTCCTATCCTGGATCTCAGGAATGTCAACTGCTGGAGACTGAATGGGTAGCGTTGGACTTGCAGGATGCTTATTTTCCCATCCCTATCCTGCCGGGCCATCGGTGTTACTTATGGTTCACGGTAGGCCACGAGCACTTTCAGTTCAACGTGCTCCCCTTTGGCCTTACCAGCTCCCCTTGGTGTACACAAATGTGATGGCGGTGGTTGCAGCTCATCTGCGCAGATCAGGGGATCCAGTCTTCCTCTATGTCGACGACTGGCTGTTGAATGTGGGCTCACCCCAGGATGTCATCTCCCACCTCTAGACTACGGCCGACTTCCTGCATTTGCTGAGGTTCACCATCAACATGTCAAAGTCACACCTTGTTCCCTCTCAGAAGCTCCTTTTCATCGGAGTGGTTCTGGATACAGGACAGTTTTGGGCGTATCCTCCCGAGCAGCTAGTCCGGGATATTTAGGCTATGATTCTGATCTTTCAGCCTCTATCCTGGGATTCGGTCGGAATTACCCTGAGGCTACTGTGCCCCATGGCCTCCTGCATTCTGCTGGAGAACTATGCCAGTTGGCATATGGAGGCTCTGCAGTGGGACCTGAAGTTCCAGTAGGCACAGCATCAGGGGAATCTTTCCGATTGATTGTGTCCAGATCCCAGAGGGCACTGCACACCAATTGCAGTGGTGGCTAACGAACCAGGATAGGGTCAACAGCAGATCCCTCTCACTTTCCCAACCAAAGTTCACAGTGCTGACAGATGCATTACTTCTGGGGTGGGGCGGCTACATCGGAGAGGTGGAGATCAGAGGCCTCTGGTCTTGGGCAGAGTCCGGGTTCCACATCAACCTTCTGGAGACTCTGGTGATCCGTCTTGTACTGAAGGCATTCCTTCCTTCTGTCAAAGGGAGAGTGGTGCAGGTGTACACGGACAACACCGCCGCCATGTGGTACTGCAACAAACAGGGCTGGGTGGGGTCGTGGACCCTATGTCAGGAGGCTCTTCGTCTCTGGAAGTGGCTGGAACATCAGGGCATGGCAGGTTCTCTGAACGCAAGGGCGGACAAACTCAGCCGCCGGTGCATGATATATCACAAATGCCATCTTCACTCCGATGTGGTGCAAGGTCTCTATCAGCAGTGGGGAGAGCCTTGGTTAGATCAATTCGCCACAGGAGAGAACACTCAATGTCAGCAATTCTGCGCATTGGAATTTCCAAGACGGCTCTCGCTAGACACTTTTATACGCCTTTCCGCTTATACCAGATCAAATGCTAGGCAAGAAGAGTCTGGTATCCCGAGCTTCTGCACATGGCCGTCGATCCTCCGATCAGACTGCCCCTTCACGAGGATTTTCTGTTGCAGCAGCAGGGAAGGGTTCTCTACTCGAACCTGTCTAGCCTCCACCTCCTTGAATAGAGATTGAGAGGCGACAGTTGGCAGCTTTTTACCTTCCTCTCGAAGCCTGTAACATTATCTTGGCAGCCAGGCGTCCCTCAACCAAAATGGTATACGCCTGTAGATGGAACAAATTTGTTGCATGGTGCGCAGCAAAGCCTGTGGATCCCCTTTCTGCACCCTTTTCAGAGGTTTTCCTCTTCATTCTTTCTTTGGCCCAGCTGGGATCTGCTCTGGGCACTTTAAAAGGCTATATTTTGGCCACTTTGGCCTTTCTTCGGCTTCCTGATCAGCCTTCTCACTTCATGTCCCCCATCACTTCCTTAAGGGGATTACTCACTTCTTTCCTCCAATTCATTTTGTAATGCCCCAGTGGGACTTGAACCTGGTTCTGACCTACTTTATGTACGTTCCTTTTGAGCCACTACATAATTCTTCTCTCAGACTCTTGACTCTAAAGACTGCTTTTCTGATTGGCATGACCTCTGCTCGCAGGGTGAGGGAGCTTCAGGTTCTTTCTTCTAAACATCCTATCCTTGCTGTTCATCAGGACAAGGTTGTCCTTCGCACTATGCCTTTTTTCCTTCCCAAAGAGGTTACCTCTTTCCACATAGGACAGACCATCACTTTGCCCACCTTTGTTTCCATTCCGCATCCTTCTAAAGAGGAGAAGAAGCTCCACCGTCTGGATCCAAAACGTTCACTTTCATTTCATGTGTCCTCTTGTTGGGAAATGCGTGTCCAATAGAGAGAGAGAGGAAGTGACGTGGCGCTAATGAGCAGCAGCAGCAGTACGGCGAACAGTGAGCCGAGTGAACTGAGATGCCGAACCGGTCCGGAGCGGTGCAGAGCTATCGGCGGGTGAATCCGGGTGTGCTGGGACGGAGAGCGCCGCACCTGATCCTGGAAATGCTCCGTGAACAAAGGGACAGTCAATCTCTCCATGAACAAAGGGAGAGTCAATCTGGTTCATCAAACACGGCTCAGGCACAGGCACCTATTGCCGGCGGAGGAGCGGGAAAGCGATAACGGATTTCTATATCAAAGCCATAACAAACACCAACAATAAACAAAAAGAAATGTTCAATATTGTTAATACCTACATAAACCCCAAAACTATGCAGAGAGATATCCCCCCTCCCAAACTCTGTGTAATAATATCGCAGACTATTTTCATGACAAAATACAGGCGCTTACCATAGATTTCCCCCATCCCAGGATGAGTCCCAACACAACAGGGCTAACTTGACGACGGACCTTTTCTCTTCCTTTAAACAAGTGAGCCTGGAAGAATCCCGGGCACAAATACTAAAAACCAAATTGGGCTCACCCTTTGATGCCTGCCCCCCATTGTACTCCACACCCTGGTAGAGATCGTCAACCCATATATCAACAATATCATTAATTCCTCCCTCACCATGGGAATAGTCCCTGAAGAATGGAAACTGGCAGCAGTAAAGCTGTTACAAAAAAAACCTTTACCAGACCCCTCCACCCTCAATAATCTAAGACCAATCTCGCTGCTCCCCACTTTCTGTAAACTTACAGAAAAGTCAGTTAATCAACAGCTTACCACCTTTTTAGAGGCCAATAACATCTGGCACCCAAATCAAGCTGGGTTTAGAGCACAGCACTCGACCGAATCAGCCCTAATTTTCTCCGCCAAAACACTCAGAGCAGCGCTGGACCAGGGAAAGAAAGCAGTCCTGGTGCTCCTTGACCTGTCCGCGGCTTTCGATACGGTATGTCATACCATCCTGATAGACCGGTTAGCCGCGGCAGGGACGGGAGGCAAAGTACTGGACTGGTTGAAAAGCTTTCTGGCCAACAGACGACAAATAGTCACACTGGGACAGTTGAGGTCAGAAGAAAAACGTCTAAACACAGGAGTGCCACAGGGCTCATGCCTGAGCCCGACACTTTTTAATGTATATATGGCCCCTTTGATCACCCTTATATCATCTTATGGCATACCCACCATTTCATACGCCGATGATACACAACTCATTCTAGTGATGGAGGACGATACTGGCGTAGTAGAGACCAAACTTAAAAACTTCCTAGAAGCTACATTGCACTGGATGGAAACAAATCATCTCAAATGCAATACAGGGAAGACCGAAATTCTACCTCTCTGCAAGGAAAACATCTTTAACCCTATTCTGTGGTGGCCAGAAGACGCTATTGCTCCCCCTAACACGGCCATTGCAGTAAGAAATCTAGGGATAAAATTCGACCCCTCCATGAACTTCCAACAACAAGCAGTAGCCGTGGCGGGGACCTGCTTCGGCATAATAAAAAAGCTTAGGAAATTTTTTGACCTCATCCCCCTCTCAGTTAGGAAGACTGTTGCAGTGGCCCTCGTCACCTCCCGTCTTGACTACTGCAACAGTCTGTACGCAGGAACCAACAGAACAGTCTGCCACAAACTACAAGTGGTGCAACATGCAGCAGCCAGACTAGTCCTAGGATGGAAAAGAAGGACCTCGGCCACAATAGCAATGAACACCCTGCACTGGCTCCCTATTCATAAAAGGGTGCTTTTTAAGATCCTGTTAATCACTTTCAGGGCTTTCAATAAAACTGGACCAAAATACATTGAAAACATGTTTAAACACTACATCCCTACACGTTGCCTGAAATCCCAAGGTGACAACCTCCTCACCATACCCAAGTTCCGACTTAAAACCAAAGGAGGAAAAGCCCTAGCAGTCCTGGGGTCTAAGGCCTGGAACACATTACCACCCCCCTTCTGACATATCCCCACCGGAACTCTCTTCAGAAAGACCCTTAAAACTTGGATATACACCCTACCCGACACACACTGTAATAACCTTATATAATTCACCTGTCACGTTCTCCCACACGAACAATAACACCTGTTCTCCTTTCTCAAAAGCGCCAAGATGCTCCATGGAGTGTAACCCGCGCTATACAAAAGAAGATTACATTACATTACATTATATTACAATGGCCGTGAAGAACGAGCGGCAACAGCGGGAGCACAGCTCCCAGACCCGCCTCCCCCCGCCTTTCCCCACTGAAAACTCGAGCAACAGAGTGCTGCGGAGGGGAGAGACGGCTGCCAGTGAGGGCAAGGGCGATCCTGTGGACCGTGTATGCACTAAGCCTTCAGCATCAGCCTTCAGCCTTCTGCATCACATCACGAGGTGTGGATAAAGTGAAAAGAGGCAGTGTAAAGAGGCAGTGGAGTGGCAAGGAGGCAAGGGGGCAGAGTCCTTGTCCCAGACCGTGCAAGAGGTGAGGAGGAAGCGGGCAGCGAGGGTGATCCTTGAGCCCCGGGGGTTTTGAGCCCCCCCACTTAAAAACTAAAATTAAAAAACGGCCAAACGAGCTGTAGTCACAGCAATGCACAGACTTAATTGACTACAGCCTTTTGTAATTGCGCTGACAGCCACGTAGCCCCTGGGATACGTAACTTAAAAAATTAATTAGGTAAGCGCATAAGAGGTGCCGAGAGCCCGGAGCTGGGGGGGGGCAAATAGTTAAAGAGGTCCATTACCGGCATAGTGGATTGCGTTTATCCAACTGACCAACTGTATCACACCTAAGGTCCTACACCGGTCAGTCCCTGACGGCAGGTGCTTTATATCCCTGCAGTAGCCCGGTAGTCCTGCTATACTGTCATCTGCATATTGGATATTACACTGTTACCTATACTGTGCTGTGCTGTGCCGCCCTTGGCTAGGGTTTTGGGTGGCCTGGTGATAGCGGCAGTGGTACTGGAATAGGTCTTTTTGGTGACAGTCTTGTGAAGGGGTCCGGGCTCGCTGAGGAAACGAGCACACAGGCTGGGGCAAGTGGAGGTAACCTATCGCGGCTGTGCTACTGGAGTCAACTGTAGACTACTACCCTCTGTATAACTCCCCCCAGGGTCCTCTCCTGGGCTCAAATGCGTTCAGGGAAGGAAAGAACAGTAGGTCCACCGAGGAGACGGGCACGAAAAATCCAAGCACCTAAACTGCAAAAAAAGGCAAAAGCACAGATAAATGGTCCAAACCAATCTTTAATTTCGCCAATAGCACGGATGTTCGAAAGATCGACAAAGATACCACAGAAATTTGATTTTTTGGTAGATCCAGCAGGAGCACTTATGTCAATGGAATCAGATATTGCCAAAAAACGATTACAGGATCCAATTAAACCAATAAACATCTTTGACGGAAAAAACACCAAAACACTTAAATCGGATCAGGAATATAATAATATAAGCAATATGCAACACAAGGACTCATTATGCGAAACCATGGATCTAAGAGGTGAACTAAAAGATCATAACCCAGTAAAGCAAATACAAATGGAAAGAACGAATAGGGATGAAAATGAGATGAAAGCGTCAACAAAAAATTCACAATTGCCTGAAAACTGTACTGGTTCAATAACTGCAGATATCCCAATTCCTCTAGAAGTTAAAGTTGAAATAAAGAGAAGCCAGGAACTAGTAAATGGCAATAATATGGACACAATGAATACGGTCATATTGGCAACCACACCACTAAAAAAATCTGGAAAAAAGACAGTGAACTAATATATGAAAATTTGAACTCCGTCAGTTCAAAATCTTTCAATATCAAGGAAAAAAACGGGGGGGGGGGTGAATTATGTAAATTCAGATTGTGCCATCTCAAAAGGAACAATTGCGGAGAATAGAGACCAAAGTGAGCTTAAAGCAGTTAGTACAGGCAATCATAATAACTTGGTTAAAACCAAAAAATTGGAAGGATATCATCATGCTGATGAAACTGATATTAAAAACCATTCTACTAATAGTAGTATACAATTCGATCAAAATCCAAAAAATACAGGAAATCAAGAGCTAGGATCTACATGGGATATATTTTATCAAACTTCAACTTTAACATTAGAGGCATTGACCTACCAGTCAAACAAAATGGATACCCAAATTGAAATACTTGGAGTAATGGCCACTCAGTCACCGGAATAGATCGAAAACTGGCTGAGTTAAACAACTTAATCAACAAAGCCCAAAAAGACGCAGCTTCAAAATATTTCGTATGTACTTGTGAACCTATCATAAATAAACTTTTGACTATCCCAGATGTAGTAAACACCATATTAGAAGACGTTAAAGACTTAGTACACAAAATATATGACAACAAAAGAGAGGAGATATGTTATACCCTATGTAATAAACACAAAGATCATAATAACGAAATGGGAAGTTCGGAAAAAAATCTATTGGAACCCGTTGAAGGGAACAAATTGAATCAAATGGAAAAAAGAATAGATCAGAATGTGGAAATTGAATTGGTAACGGAAACTATACAAGCGTCATATGAAAGGATAAATACAGACAAGGAAAATGATCAAATTTACACGCAAACAAAGAGACAAAGGAAAAAAATCCGCAAAGCGAGAAATAAGGTAAAGAAAGAAAATACAGTAAAAGTATATTCTAACCTAGAAAGACATGTAGAAATGAGACATGAACAACCGACTCAGGAGGAATCAGAAATTGAAAATACAGGGCTACAGACGAATCAGGCGTCTAAAATAGTGGAAAATAATGAAAAATACTATGATATATTTACAAAGTCGGGAAAACTCTAGACAGACTACAAACTACATGCAATCAATACAACTACGTTAGCAGACACTATGGAACGACAATCAGCCCCAAAGCAAACTAACGGTAAGAGAGACCAAGATCAAGACAAAAAAGTAACATGTGGTCAAAAGGGAAACGGAAGTGTTCTAAGGACCCACTTAAATGATATCCAAAGTAGCCCGATGGAAAAAAAGGATAATTTAACCTTTGTAGAGTCCAACACGTTACTAAATGGAGATGGAAATCACTCACATCAAATACTAAAGAGAACAATTCAACAAGATGAAAAAAATCCTCTAAGACTAAATGAGAGTTCGTCACAACAACAAAAAACATCCAGATTTCAAAGATCAGCGGATAGATGAATCTGTGACTAATACTCTAACATCAAATTATAAACATAGTAAGGAAAACCTAATTATTACAAAAGTTGGCCAAGACAAACACATTACTTATAAAGACCATCAAACTTGTGATGAAAAAAAGAAAGAATCGTTGCCTTCGAAGAAGACTTCTCAAATAATTCTTGCACCACTCTACGACTCACAAGGTAACAAGGACATTTTGAATAGAGGTAATATTCTTCAGCTGATGAAATCAATACCTTCATTAGAAAAAGTGACAACAAGAGACATTGAATCGGTGGAGTTTGTAAAAAACCCGGAAGGCAGCCAACTGCGAACACTCCTAACCGTAAATTCAGTGTCCTTAGTGGGCCAAATCCTGCAGGAACAAGAAGTCTTTCAAGGCTGGGGGATAAAAATCACACAACCTGCCTCCAAGCCTTATCCGACTCCATTTACAACTGAAGAACCCCCCTCAAAAAACATTAATGTGAGTAAGAACAATTTTGTGTAATCAATATTAAAAAACCCTCTGGGTAATACACCTCGGGATGATAAAAAGGCCATGAAGGAAATAAAATTTGTACAAACAACAAAAATAAATGAAAATTGGATCAGGACAGCATTGCATGAACAGTGACAGGATAAATCACAATACAAATTAGAGGAACCTAATGAGGATCAGCTATCGATAAGAGTCTGTTCATGGAACATAAATGGATTATGTAAAAAAAAATAATGCTCGAATCGATACTTTGTCAAACCTCTACCAAATCATATTTCTGCAGGAGACATGGGAGACGGACCCATTCATGCTACAAGGGTACAAAGGATACTCTGCGCCTGCAATTAGATATTGCAAATTTGGTCGTCCATGTGGAGGCCTGGCAAACTTTATTCTGATCAATTTGAGAATTGAACATGAACAGCTGGTCACGAATAATTCGAACATTCAAGCAATTAAGTTAAAATACCCAACTAGTGAGGAAAAAAACATGAAAACTCTAATATTAATCAATATATATATTCCACCAAAATACTCTTCAAGGAAAAATATAAGTGTCGCTCTAACCGGATTTTTACTGGAACAAATAATAATTGACCCGTCTGTTACCTTTATAGTTACAGGGGACTTTAATATAAATCTGCTAATACAATTAACACGGGATGATTTTATACAGTCCCAAAATCATCAATGGTCAATTCCCGAACAAACACTGGATCTCGATATAAATACTAAGCATAATTCAATTGGAAAAAAATTATTGATGGATGTGGAAGCTCTGGGACTAAGAGTATTAAATGGTAGGTTCGCAACTGACATACCCGCAGGTTGGTCATTCCATACAAAGAAATCAAAATCAAGAATAGACTATACAATGATATCTATAAATATTTTTGATAAAATTGCTTCCTATCGTTTAAAGAAAGTACAAGACAATGATCATAGCCAACAAATAGTAGGAATAAAACTGGTATGCTCGAAACACCAAAATTACCTAACTACGCAAGGTCGAACCTGTACTATCAACTATAGGAAACTCATATGGAAGACGGAAAATAAAGGCAATATGAAAAAAAAGGCACAAGAACTAATTAAAGATTGCTTCAAAGAACATATTATACAGTCCGCAATTAAGCAGTGGGAACAATTCACGCAGAAAATAGTTCATCCAAATGATGTAACTTCTTGCAGTAGAAAAATTCAACAAATTAAAAGGGTAAATAGAGATACCAATATTAATCTCCCACACACGATTAAAAAAACTGAGGCGGACCCGAAATAGATTGAGAAAGCAGCTAACCAGGATCCTGAATAAAGAAGAAATTGAAATCCAACTTAAAAGCACTAACAATAATTTGAGGAAATTATTGTGGAATGAAAAAAATAGTAAACAGCAAGAGTTATGGGCAAAAATTGTTCATGCTTGCAATCAAGTAAACGCGAGGGAGCTTTGGAAAATGATCAACGGTCTAAGCAGACCAAACAGATCTGTGGTAGCTACCTCCTTAACTGAAGATGATTGGTTGGAATTCCTTAAAAAAACCTTAGATCCTCCATCGGAAGTTAACACTCAAAAAGATAAAGAGACAATAATTACAGAAAATGAACGAGAAACTAATCCGGAAACTGCTTTCACTGAAATCGAAGTAACAAATCTAATAAAGAAGCAAAAAGATGGGGCACCAGGACCTAATGGAATCCCGTTTGCTCTCTACAAGGAAGATCCAGATTTATGGGCTACCTATTTGACCAAGGTTTTCAATGAAGTTGTCCGATCTAGGCAAATACCAAAATCTTGGAGAGGATCACTAATATCTCCTATTTCCAAAAAAGGTAACTGGCAACTACCAGAGAACTATCGCTTGATTACTCTCCAAGATACTGATGCAAAACTATTTGCGGGTCTTTTATTATCAAATCTATCAGATTGGGTGAAGGAAAAGCAAATATTACCCCCAAACCAAACTGGGTTTATCAAAGGCTTAGGAACTTCCACAATTATATTAATTTTATCTGTACTAATGGATAAGGCGCTTGTAGCTATACAGCCTCTCTACCTTTGTTTCGTCGATTTTAAATCAGCATTTGACGGTCTAAACAGGCATCTTTTATGGAAAAAACTAGAAAACCAAGGAATTCCGGACCCAATACTAAAACATATACAATTGTTATATTCTGAAAATTGGGTCAGGGTGATAATCGGTGATGGCCGAACATTATCTAATAAAATACCCACGACACGAGGACTAAAGCAAGGTTGCGTCCTTACTCCACTACTTTTTAATCTATTTATAGCCGACCTTACCATTGCATTGAATGAAGTCAATGCACACCCACCGAAGCTAGCAGGAAAACAAATATCAAATCTACTGTACGCAGATGACGTCGTACTTTTAAGTCATACAAAGGTGGGCCTGCAGAGACTAATTGATCGTATATCAATGTACCCACAAGAGAACCAAATGGTAATAAATGAATCAAAGACGAAACTAATGGTAGTCACCAAGAACAGACGACAAAAAAATAAGTGCAAATGGATGCTTGAACAAACTCAACCAGAACAGGTTGATTATTACCGGTATCTCGGTGTTATATTCAATGATAGTGGAAATTTTATCCTACAAAAGAAAGATATTACTAGGAAAGCTAATAGTTTGGTGGCTGCATTTAGGATCCTACAAAAAAAACTAACAGCACTGTCCTATGGCCCACTATTAAAGATCATATCAGCTAAACTATTACCAATTTTAACGTATGGCTCTGAAGTTTTAAATGGTAAGGACGCGGAGATAATTAATAATGCAGTTGCTAAAACTTACAAGATTTTATTCCATCTACCGTACAACCCTTCCAGTCTCAAGTGAGGTTGGAGTTTGGACTAAATAACCAACAACACGCACGAAAAGGTCAAATCCTGAAATTATGGAATCGCATAAAAAATGACCACGATAATCAAATGTCCCGGATATTATGGCAAGAAGTCAAAGATAACCAGAAACTGCAAGCCTGGTTGTATTTAAAGGAAGCGAAAGAAGAATTTGGAATAATACCAATTTGGGAGAATACAATAACCCAGGAAAGCTTCAAAAGAACAATTAATAAACTGACTAATCATCTTTCGCTGATAAAAGACAAAGAGGTATTTGTAAAAAGGAGACACGCATGGCCAACTATAAATGGATTTTAAAAAAAAGCAAGTCCAAGAATACCTTGAAACATCGTGGTCACAGCAAAGTAAGCGAATTTTCATAAAAGCACGTTTTGGACTTTGGCCAGGCTTGTGTCATCTCCCGTCTTGGAAGATTAGTGAGGACAATACCATATGTAGGCTATGTAAATGTGGACGAGAAGAAATCGTACACCTACTCTGTCTCTGTCCTGTAATAGAAGCTGAAAGGAAAATTATCCTTAAGAGTCTATTTAATGCCCGTGGAGTAAGGACATGTAGACAAGCATTAATGGCATGCCTAAACCAGAATGACATATTTATGAATTCTGCATTTGTAAAATGTTTATCTATGATTGGTAAAAAACTTGAAGAAAATAATTTTTAATCTACAATTATGTACATGGTCTTTTAAACTTTTTATTCTCTGATGATTTTATAAGCATTTTTGTAAGATTTTAATTAAACAATAAACTTGACTGACACTTTCATTCTATCTGGATCGCACAAAACAATTCTGGGCGGGTGACCAGCTCTTTGTTGGCTATGTGAGCCATCTCTTGATGGGTTATTCTTTGCATCAAAATATGCCATTCCTTAGCGAAAAAAGGAACCTCCAGTGGGGTTGTGTGACCATTCCACCAAGGCAACAGCAGCCACTACTGCTTAGGGACGTGGAGTCCCCTTTCATGACATCTACCAGGCAGCTACGTGGGCTTCATTGCACACATTTACCAAACACTACTGCCTGGACAGCCAAGTCCTGAGAGATGGGTTCTTAGGCCGTTCAGTTCTCCAGGACATTCTGTTGTGTACTTGGTTTGCAGACCCACCTCCGGGGTTGATATTGCTGGGGGATCTATTCTGAGGTATCCATAACTAATTGTCTCTTTCAGATAAACAAGCTACTTACCTTGTGCAACAATATATCTGTAAGAGACATAGATCAGTTATGGATTCCTCACCCTCCCAACCATCCTCCCCGTTCTGCGAACTGACTTCTAAAGTAAGGGATTTCCCTTCAGGGCCCTAGTTTTGTGCACCAGTGGTCAGTGTCTTGCATGGCTCTGCGCTAATGGCGTGGAATGTCATGTAAAGTCTGATGTCAGCATGCGATGGAGGCATCTAAGTAGATACTGAGACGTCATTCCGGCGATCACGTTGCCAACGACGAACACGGAGTTGACCGACACCACCTACCAATGCGCAGGGGTACTGCTGAAGAAGAATTCTCCAGATCCAGTCTGATGACTGGGGGTGATTCTAAGGTGAGGAATCCATAACTAATCAATGTCCCTTACAGATATATTGTTACTGAAGGTAAGTCATTTGTTCATCAGGCCCATAGGTGAGTTAGAAGAGTTTTCAGCCAGACTGTATCCATTAGTCTATTGTGTCCTTCACATGTTTCCTAAACCCACTCCAGCATGCATCATGGGACTTCAGCCATTGTCTGACTTCACTGTGAGTTACGACATTCTGCCTTTTCTCAAAATATATTTCCACATTCAAAATAGTTACCTTCAGTATTAGGGACTAATGAGGTTTTTTTTTTTTTTTTTTTAGACCGAAACATTTTTGCCTTCAGTAATTTTTAGAAAATGTATGATGATCCAGCAGCCTCTCCAACAATAACGTTTTACAAAAACCATAGCAGAATAGTACAAGAATTGCAAAGTCAGTCGATAAGCTGATGGCCAAAACCAGACATATTGGCTTTGACAATGCTTGTTTAGTTTGATATTATTGCCCCAGACATACTCGTTCCCACATTAAAGATAGTTTACATCCATGGTCTATGCTCTCTGTCTAATTAAAGAGAAGTGCATCCAAGGCCTCTGGTCTCTGGCTTCTATACATTTATTTCATACACATTTACCTGTCAAGGTTTGTGTTTCAGAAAAGGGTCAATGCTATCCTATCAATTTATACATACGTTTATCAATAATGATGTCATGTGGCTGAGCAAACCCTTTGCTACTATTGGGTACTATATCTAAGACTACTGCTTCAGTTCCAAATGTAAAAGACATTTTACACAATAATCACCATGGTTATTTTAGTGTCGTAACTAAAAGTGTATACTTCTGAAATCAACTTGTTGTGTCTACTCAAATCTTTGTCATGTCTAATTTCAAGATCTACAAAATGACCTCATAGAAGGCTCTAAAATGCTTTCCTTTAATACCACAGTAAAATATTGTGATGTGATCACCAAGTAACAAGTGATTAGTGCTGATAGTATCAATAGAGAGACATTGTGCCACTGTAGTGCTCTTTTTGGGGTCTGGTTTGAAGGTGTAGCTGCCTATCAAAGCTTTTATCACTGATCTTCCAAAGAACACATGTACAGTGGGCGTCAGAGGAGCAAATATCTCTCCCCACATGCTAGTGGCTGTTTGGTGTATCCTTCCTCCTTCTAGACAGTGATTCCATTATAAGTAGCTGGGACTATTTGGTGAGTGCAGAATCCATCTTGGATAGAAGGATTTAGCCTTTAAAATCAACACATTGTGCGTTGAAACTAGCTAAGGTCCCTCACAGTTTCCATATACCGACAATTTAAAGTAAAACTTTGATAACTTTTAAAAAATAGACGATGTTCTCTATCATTTGCTATATCTGTGAGATAAAGAACAATAATAAAGCTGATTTACAAAATCTAATATCAGTGCTAAATTACATTGGTTTTGTAAAAAAGTTATAAAAATATAGAAATTATTAGTACTTTCCCCTGACTTTATACCAGCGCAATTCAAACTTTCCAGATTATCGTGCACCACAACGCTTTCCTGCTTCAATTTTCTTTATAATATAAGGGACAGCACTCAAGTGTGAGCGTGACCATAAGATGCCAAATTGAAATGGCAATATCTCAAAATGACTACCCAAAGTTTCACAGAAAAGAAGCTAAAAGGATTAGACTTGAAAAGTCAAATATGTAAATTTATGTCTTAGAGTCAGTCTTAGAGCGAGGAAACGATGGAGAGTTCCAGTATTGCTCTCATAGGTCTATAACAGTCAAAGAAGTAGATTTTGGGGGATTTAATGTAGGACAGAGGGAGGGGAATTAGAGACAGTTGGACTTTTTAATACAGTACCTTTTTAGCGTGGTTACCCCATTGTTCTTTACTTCAGGGTTGGCAGTGCTTGAACTTAACATGCATTTTATTTATAACTTTTTTAAATAATTTCATAAAATCAATGTTACGAAAGCGTAGACTCTATGCACAAGTTTTTCTGCAATAACTCAGGTGGTTGAAGCTGCACATTGCCACAAGTCTATCAATCTTCACATGCTATTCTAAGTTTATGCATGTGCAGTAATTGTCCATACTGTAGTGTCAGGATAGTCTGTGGGCTTCACACCACCTGCCCAATTCCTTCTCCAATGTTTACAAGCACACCCTAATTTGATATACCTGCCTCTCAAGTGCCATATGCCAGCCAATGCCCCATTAACGCTGATCAAAGTTTGGAGTTTGGGACCCCCACATTCTTTTGGCTATGTTGTGTCTTGTCATTGTCAGGCCCATATTACACAATATCTTGTCCTCGGACAATTCCACAGGTCATTGTTAGAAACGGTCGTAAATCTCGCCAGCTCAGCCTCCAACTTTACTATACTGGGAGATTTGAACCTCCACTTTGATGACCCACTTGACACAATCGCTGTGGATCTGGCTCAAGATCTAGAGACTTGCGAGATGCTTCTAACAATCCAAAAGCCTACTCATATAAAGGGACACCTGCTTGACCCCATTTTCTCTAATATCACCGATCTCATCACTTTGCACCCGAAACCGATCCCTTGGTCAGACCATTTCATCATACCTTTCACTTGGAAACTCCCTTCCCCAGCCCCGGCTGGGTAAGGGAAACAAACTAGACATTGGTCTAAGCTTATGATAGACATATGGTCGGAAGCATTAAGTACCACTTTACCGTCCGCCAACCCTGACATCAATATAGCAAACTCGGAGTTCAACCAGTGGATAGAGAACTCACTGGACGTTACCTTACCTAAAAAAATTGTAATTCAAAAAAGGGGATCTATTAACCACCCTTGGTTTAGTCCAGAGCTCCGAAAACTCAAACAGAGCTGTAAAAAAGAGGAAAGATTATGGAGGAAAGACTTCGATCCGGAGACAAAAATCAATTATAGAATCTCCATCAGAGCCTACAAAGCCGCGCTCAAGGCTACTAAAATAGCCTTTTACGCCGAGAAAATCATTGCATCACCCAACTCAGCGAAAGATATCTTTACAATTGTCAAAAGTTTGTTGAAACCCCCGGATCCCCCTCTGGCCCTACAAGCATCTGGGCCTCGCTGTGAAGAATTGGCACTTTTCTTTCACACCAAAATTCAAAATATTCTTCTGGCCCTCCCACCCGTATCTATCCCCCAACCCCCCTGGCACCCAAACCTCCTTTTCTTGGTTCCACTCCCGAACTTTCTTCTTTCGTTCTGCTCACCAAGGATCTGCTATCCCCCCTCCTTTACTCAATCAAAAGTGTCTCCCCCCCTTGATCCTGTCCCTATCAACACCTTGAAGCTAGTTATGCCTATCATGGAGTCTCCAGTCATCAACCTGATCAACACCTCGATCGAAACAGGCACAGTCCCCTTGGACTGGAAAATGGCCATGGTCAAACCGTTGTTGAAGAAACCCAACCTTGACCCAGGAGACTTATCTAACTACCGTCCCATCTCCCTTCTCCCGGCCATCAGTAAACTGGCAGAAAAATGTATAAACCAGCAACTGTCCTCATTCCTGAAAGCCTCCAATCTACTCCATCCTTCTCAAACAGGTATCCGCCCAGGTCAAGGGACCGAGACGGCACTCCTCAAGGTGGTGGAAGAGCCTTGGAGTATCCTGGACACAGGTGGCAATGTGGCCATCATCCTCCTAGACCTCAGCGCGGCGTTTGATACGGTTAGTCACCGTATTCTTTTAGCCCGCCTTAACGAAACTGGAATCTCGGGAAAGGCCCTTTCTTGGCTCCAATCCTTCCTCTGCGACAGGTATTTCAAAGTAATTGAAGGTGACTGTCACTCTTAGCCCCTTCCCCTGCAGTGTGGGGTCCCACAGGGCTCCTCCCTTAGCCCCAGACTTTTTTAATGTGTACATGTCCCCCCTGACCAAGATAGTGGCCCCTTACGGAATTGAACTGGTCAGCTATGCTGATGATACTCAGCTCGTAGTCTCTCTTAATCAGGCTGATCTGTCTCACCCGAGTCTGAGCAACTGTCTCGAAGAGGTATCACAATGGATGGGCTTATCCCAGTTAAAACTCAATAATCAAAAAACCGAATTGATGTTACTCGGCAAGAAGGCATCTTTTAACTCCCCTACGCTATGGCCCCCCTCTATGGGTCCTAGCCCGACCCCAAAAAACGCTATCAAGAGCCTTGGGTTCTGGCTTGATGACGATCTTACATTTAAAGTACAAGCCAGAAAAACCGCGGCCACCTGTTTTGGCTTACTTAAATCCATACGAAAAATTCTCCCTCAACTTCCTGATAGAGCCAAAAAAATCCTGGTACAAGCCATAATCCTGTTGAGGCTGGATTATGGTAACGCGCTTTACTGGGAGCTCCGATCTCAGTAACCCAGAAACTACAGGTGGTGCAGAACTCTGCCGCTAGATTGCATCGCTCCTCAGCTAAGCCAGCGCTGAGATCACTCCACTGGTTACCCATAAAAGAACGGGTACATTTCAAAGCCCTCTGTATTGCCCATAAAAACCTCCAGGGCAAAGGCCCCCCCATCCTGGCCAACTTGATTAAAACTCATAAAGCCTCCAGAAACCTTCGCTCGAATGACCAGAACCTGGCACAAGTCAGCAGAATCAACAAGGCCCGTTCAGGGGGTCGTCTATTCTCTCCGTTTTGGATAGGTTCAATTTATATCCCGAAATAGAGGAATATAAACAGACCTCATCCATAAAAGGTGGAAGGGAGGTTTCAGGATTGGACATGTAAACCAGCACATCATCTGCATATGCGGACAATTTAGTTTCAGTAGAAGCCAATTTAAAACCAGTGATGCTAGGATTAGAACGAATTCTTTCTAAGAAGGGCTCGAGACAAAGAATAAATAACAGGGGAGAGAGGGGACATCCTTGACGGGTTCCTCTAGACAAGGAGAACAACTTGGAAAATTGGTTGTTGACAAAAATACTGGCACGAGGAGAGGAATAGAGAAGTTTAACCATAGAAATAAAAGAGGGACCAAAACCAAACCAGTGTAGGGTACGAATCAGGAATTGCCAGTTGATACGATCAAAAGCCTTCTCAGCATCTAAGGATAGTGCTGCTAAAGGGACTTTAAGATGTTTGCTGTGGGCAATGACATTAGAGAATAAACGGGCATTGTCCGCAGCAAGCCTACCCTTCACAAAACCCACCTGGTCCGTCTTGATTAGACGGGGGATAAAGGAATCAAGATGAGAGGCAAGAATTTTAGGAAAAATTTTGCAATCATAATTAATTAGGGATATAGGGCGATAATTTTTGCATTGGGTGTGATCTTTATCAGGTTTCAGAATGATGATAATTAATGCATCCAAAAAGGACCCAGAAGCCTTCGCACTAATAATAAAGGAGTTGAAGAGTTGAAGGAGTTTAGGAGCAAAAAAGGTATGAAACGAAGAATAAAATTCTACAGGAAGGCCATTTGGACCAGGAGCCTTTGAGCGTTTGAGGGAGTGAATGGCTCGAGTTACCTCCTGTAGTGTAATTGCTTCTTCCAGGAGAGCAAACTCATCTGGGAGGGAAGGGGGAGAGGGAAGACCCTCAAAAGAGGAAGATAAGTTTACATCAGAGGGGTGGGTGTCATCAGTATATAAGGAATGATAATAGGAATGGAATACATCAGCGATGTCTTCATCTGCTGTAACCAATTTGTTTAAAGAGTCATTGAAAATGGGGCTGATAGTTTTACGTTCAGATTTAATTTTCAAATAGTTTGCCAACAATTTCCCAGCTTTATTTTGGCCACCATGGAATTTGGATTTAATTTTAAGGAGGGTGTTACAGGCCTCATTGGTAATAATCTTATTGAGGTCTGTTTTAGCTAAGATCAAATCGTGAAGGGAGGAGGGGGATTTAGAAGAGAAATACAAGTGCTCAAGGTGTTTAATTTTATGAAGTTGGTCATCATACTTTTCCCTATTGAGTTTCTTCTTTTTAGCAACATAGGATATGGTAAATGCACGAAACGTAGCTTTAAAAGCATCCCAATTGTTAGGAATGGAGGTATCAGAGGGATCATTAAAGGTAAAAAATTCAGTGAAAAATTCCGCACTTTCCTTCAAAAAAACTGCATCAGATAAATGAAAGGCGTTAAATTTCCAACGACTAAATTTAGAGGAGATAAGAGAAAGATCAAGTGAGGTAGAAACAGGGGCATGGTCAGAAATAAAAATGGAGCCTATGACAGATTTTTGAATGGAGGGAAGTAAGGATTTACTAACCAAAATGTAATCAATTCTAGAACGGGTGTGATGCACAGGAGAGAAAAAGGTATACTCCAACACATCAGGGTTACATAACTTCCAAGAATCATACAAAGGACGCAAGGCAATGGCAGATTGGAAGCTCCTATGAGATTTGTCAGGTTGAAATTTACTGGAAGATAATCTATCAGAGAAAGGGTCTAACCATTGGTTAAAATCACCTGCAATCACAAAATCAGGGCAGTCAATGGAGGAAATCAGGGCTTTAATAGCAATCCAAAACTTAGGATCAGGACGTACCGGGCCATAAATATTTAGCAGAACCATTGTCTTATTATGGATAACAACCTTTGCCATTTCCCAACGCCCTTCGTCATCATGTTGAGAGGAAATAATCTGTACATTCAAAGCTTTGTGAAATAAAATAGCAACCCCCCCTTTTTTAAGAAGAGCCGGAGAAAATACAACCTGACCCACCCACTGTCTCTTTAACTTGAGTGATTCGACATCAGAACAATGCGTTTCTTGAAGAAAAACAACTTGAGAACCAATTTTGGATAAATGAGACAATACCTTTTGATGCTTGACAGGGTGACCAAGACCTCGCACATTCCATGAGACAAAATTATACACCATTGAGGAGGGGGGTGATGGACGACACGTGGAGAGAACACATGGCAAGGGAAGCACTACAGAAAAGGAAATAATAAAGACATAAAATACGTGTAAAGGGAGCTCTTAAAATACTCATAACACAAACGTAAAATCTGGTCAGAAGAACGAAATACACCATGAAGGAGAATAATCGAGAAAGAGATTGCAGAGGAGACGAAAGATATGGAGCAGTAAAGAAAAAGAAAAGGAATGCAGGAAGAGGAGAAGAGAAAAAAGAGATAAGAGGAGAGGTAAAAAAGAGAACAGATAAAAGATAGAGGAAAGTAAACAGATCAAGGTACAGACACCTGATCGGAGAGATAGCGAAGAACAAAAACATCAGGGGCAAGGATACGCCGGGTAGGGGAGACATCCCCATGAGCATCCGAGAAAAAGGACACAAAAAAAAGGGTGAACAGAAGATTGTAGGAGCGAAAAACAGGAGAATATGAATAAAAGACGAAAGAGAAGATTCAAACAGAAACACAGGAGAGAAGTACAGATTAATAGCGAGAAAGAAAAAGAAAACAACATGTAAAAGCATCAAGAAAGGTAACAAGAAATAAGATCAAGCAACAGTATCCATCGTCGAAGAAGAAACACTCTGAAGATAAGCATGGAGCTTTTGAGGATCATCAAATGAGCGGGTGCGACCATTATGAGTGATCTTGAAGAAACATGGATGAAGAATGCCATATTGAATGTGAAGTTGTCGCATAAGAGGCCGTAGATTCAAGAATTTTTTACGTCTAGCATTAGTTGCAGTCGAGAGGTCTTGTGAGAAGAATATGTTTTGACCAGACCACTGGAGACGACGTTTCAGTCTGGCAGCTTTTAAAACAGTCATCAGCTCCGTGAATTCTAGAAAGAGCATGATAATGCCACGAGGTTTGTTAGAGGCAGAGTTCATACGGCCAAGGCGGTGAGCTCTTTGAATGTTCAGAGGGTGTGACGCAGGTTGGAGATCCAAAAGTTCTTGTAGAAATTTTTGTAAAAAAGACACCATGTCAGGACCTTCCAAATTTTCCGGAATACCATAAACGCGTAGGTTGTTTCTTCGATTACGATTTTCCAAATCCTCCGTGTGCAGCTTAAGTTTGTGGATTTCTTGCTCTAGGAGAGATTTTAGTCAAGACATCTTGAATGTCACTAACCCTTTGCTCCAAATTTAAAACTTTGCCCTCCATAAGTACCCAACGGTCTTCAATCTGTTTGAGCCTGTCATTAGTCACACTCATAAATGGTTGGAGGCCGCGAACCTCCTCAAGGATTGAGTCCAGAACAGGATGACTTAATGGGAGAGGGCGGGTCATTCTAAGGCCGTTTAGGTTTGGTACCAGTCTGAGACAACTTGGAGTCATTGGCCATGGTAAAAATGTGAGCAGGGGCCAAAAGGCGTAGCCAGGAATAAACAGCAAGAAAGATACTGCACAGTAGATATTAGATATGTATAGTAACAGAGACACTGAGCCAGTTGTAGGAAAATCACAGGTCGCATAAAAAAGGTGGCACTGAGGTATGAGGAAATATTATAGCCAGGTGTAGCGTTAAAACTTGAAAAAACAAATATTCATCCTCATAAAGTTCATTGGTAATAAGTAGGGCATGAGGTAAGTGAAGCGATATGGTCAAAACAACAATACTCGTGGCATAATGGAGAAGAGAAAAGAGTAGTCAGGTCAAATGCGGCATTAGTAAAATGGCGGCACCCTATTCTGACAGAGAGCACTGAGTCAGTAGTCAAGCACAAATAAGGGGCAAAAAAATGGCCAGCAACAGCAAAAAAAACGCCATAGTGGAGCAGAAGATGGACAGAGCAGAGGGATAATTGCCAAATGAGAGGCAGGGAGTAGAAGCGGTTAGATGAACGATGACACGGGCTCAGCGGCCAAAATGGCGGCCGCCCGCGTCGCGTCAGAGGGAAAAGTTACCGCTTTGCATGCAGACTCCTCACAGCATGAAGACCAGCTCTGACGGCAACATCAGGGTCACGGAGCCTTCCGCCGACAATGGAGCTGCCTCCGACGTCCAAAAAGCAGGAAATAGCGCTCTCACGGCATTCGTGAAGAGAGACTGTCGCGGAGCTCACGGAGAGTGCATCTTCACCGTCCGGCGCGCAGGCCACGCCCCCTCCATTCCTAGCTTCTAACCCAGTTTCTGATATAAATACACATCTTACTCTTCACGAGGTTTTGCAGGGGGCCAGTATAAGCAGGACTCCCCATGAAGCCATCTGAAACCACTCCTGTAATTCTAGTCTCCTGGCTGGGCTCCTGTAGCTTCCCAACCACCATCTCCTTTATCTCTCTGCCTCCCACTACACCAATACTACTGTGGCCTGCTACAGGAAAGACTTGTCTCTGACTAAAAGTAACAGTTTAAAGTCCTGCACCCCATAGTAGCAAACACTTGTGTCTGACTCGAGGGACCTCTAGTAAGGGCTTAAGGTCCTGCAGGTTTACTAACTGAGAAACTTGTGGCAGCAGCCTAAGAAACAGCAGTCTGCATCAGGAAAACTCCAGCTCTTCAAAAGCTTTTGAATGTTCTCTTTAGAAATAGCTAGACCTATTGGCTTTGCCAGGCATATTTAATTGGTTTATTATAGATCCGATCATTTAGTACCTATTCTCCCTAAATTATGCAAACACAAGCACACTCACGTTTGTTTTCTAATGACGTTGATTAAAAACTATTATTGAATGAAAACATTGTCCACTCTTTATCTAAAAACGAATAATATTTAGATTCAAATAACTGGTCAGGGAGTGCCTATAATTATAAAATGCCCATATTTAATAGCATCTCTTAAAACAAAGACTATGCCAAAAGGCTATGCATTTTCTGTGAAAGGGCCCTTGGACAAAAACACATGTGCAAATGATTGTGGTGTAAGTGCATTGTATATCCATTGTTTTAAGACTGCAGAGTTGATGCAGTGTGCAACTCCTCCTGAATGAGGTTCCACACTGCTTATGTAACAATTTAGCAGTCTGTAATTTGTGATTCATAGTTTATGGCAGCTTAGAAGTCTTAAAAGCAATACATCTTGCACATAAATATAGCAACCAGTTAAACCAGCCAGGCACAACTGTAAAAAATGAGCAAAAACATATAAAATACTCAGCTCTTATAGATGAACAATCTAATAAATTCAAATGAAATCACAGTTAAAATATAAAAATCACCAAAGTTTAAAAACATTACAGAACGGTATGCTTGATAGTGTTTTCATCCTATGAACAATGATTCCATGCCCACTGTAAGAATCTGGCCACTCAAAGACTATTGTTTCCCTTGTATCACTTTTCATTAGCCTCAACGCCTCCCAATAGTGCCTCACACCAAGCAGCTTGCACACTGTAATGACCCAATTATTACGTGGGGTCAAGTATCTGGGGCAAAAAAAAGAAAAAATGGCATTCTGTTTCTTTTAACTGCGGGCAATATGGACTGTGTGGGGCATATTTAGGCACTGTAAGCAATTTTGCTGCGCCTTGCTGCGTCATTTCAAAACTGCAGAGATACCCCATATTGACAAAAATACAGTGCACCCCTGTATTTTCCCTTGTGCCAAGCGCTAAAAAATCTGCGGAGCACCAGTGCAGGTACCCTTGCACCACAGTGCAAGCGTTCCTGCATTGCGGATGATTTTGCTTGGGCAGGAAGGGACACCTTCCTGCACAAAAATAACTATTAATGGTGCTTTGCATCATGCAGCACACCTAGAAAGGGCAGAAATAAAAGTATTACTCCTCATTCCACCACTCTAACGCCTCCTTTTGAATCTTGGGCAGTGTCAAAAAGTAATGGGTGTTGCGAGGGAAGGCCCACAGCAACACCCTTTGCACGCCTCTTTGCCACAGAAAACTTCGGCGACGAGAGCCATATTTACAGGGCGGCATTAAGCCACATAGAGTGGCTTAGCGGCGCCTTGTAAATATGGAGCATGGCCTTGCACCACTGAGAGGTCGGACAAAGTGACGCTCCAGTGGCGAAATGCCCTTGTAAAAATGCCTGTGACGGGGACCACCTGATTTATCCCATTTGGAGGAGAACGATCTTAAAGGTAGAACACCACATCTGAACTATACATTCAATTTTTTCGCTTGAAGGGGAGCAATCTTGTCCATATATGATTCAAATTTAGGCAAGCATTTATGGCTCGGAAACTGCCCTGTTAAAGTGCTATCATCACAGTTGCACCAAATCGCTTGGATAGCATTTTCCCATTACTCTTTTCTTCATGGAATCTTTTGGGACTGCAATTTAGCAGTCATACAAAGATAGTAGTTTAGTTTGGATTAAAGTGCCACCGCTAACATATGGAAATTTACTTTTCTTAAGCATTTGAAGAGGTTAAGATGCGTGTACAAAGAGGAGCAGATGGGATCTCAGCGAGACGTACAGATCAGCAGAGATGCTGGAGGGTGCCTTAAAAAGTCAAGTTTGTATCATCCAATTAATATGTCTCGATATCAAAGGAAAATTATGCGAGGATCTGTGTTTGTCAAAAAGAATTCTAAATAGGGATGAAGGATTTTTTTTCAAATTGTAGTAATTCTTCAAACTCGTTCCTTTTTTAGTCACTTCAGCAGTTGCTCATTTGCCTTGTATTGCATGCAAGCAGAGTGACAAAGGGACAATAAAAAAAACTACAAACGCATTTTCGATTGTCCAAGAGAGGTATATTTGTAGGTTACGTGCCGCCAAGGGCATAGCTAGTTATCAATAGTGTAGCAAGCACAGTGGCATTGGGGTCCAAAGGCCTGTGCGACGAGGTGAACCCTAGTTATTGCTGTATTTTATTACCCAACCAGCTGAGGCTGTTTTCCCTTCTCGCTCTAGGGGCCATTCCACCCATGCTATTCCCCTGAAATCCACTAAAAGCTGAACAGGATGGGACGTGGGGTAAACTGTAAGGACCGGATCACAACACTTTTTTGACTGGCTTTATTTCATGGTAAGATTAAGGCAGTGTTTGTTCGAAACACCTTTTACTATTGCATTAAGGAGACGGGATTCTAAAAGTTGTAATGTGTGACAAGAACTTTAGTGCACATTTGTTGCGTGCCATAAATCGTAACAGAAAGTGGTGGCGATGTGGCCTAATCTTTTTTGTGCTGAGGTGTGTTTTTTGCTGCATTATTGCAGTATGATTTTGTTATGTTGTACTGCATTTGTGTTGAGTTTTGTTTCGTTTAATTCAGTTTTTTTAAAACATATTTTTATTGCCATTTGTTAATTCAGTTATGTTGCTATTGTGTTATGCTCTGTTGTTTACTTTAGATACGTCAACAAATGTTGTTACATTTCCAGCCAAAAGAAGCACGTGCCGTGTAGTTCCTGTGGCAAGTAACCATTTGCCAGTGTCTAAGGTGGCAAAATGGTAATGCTACATCTCTTAAATTACTCACGACACCAGTCAGCCTAAAACTGTGGTGGCAGAGACTGTCTAAGAGCAGCGCTTCCAGTACTCAAGTTAAGTGCCACGGCCCCAGAAGTGATTAAAAATGTGTAGACTATGCCTGTGGTTATCTTGTTGTAGAGGAAACTGGCAGATAACACAACACACAATTATCAGGGGCCAGGTTATCTGATATTGCTTGTTTTAGTCCTGCCATTAAAGATCTGCACACAGCTAGTTCCTCCCACAGTTCTACAGTTCAGTGTCACAACCACTGATGAGGCATATGTTGATAGTCATTAATATCTAGGTGAATGCTTTATTTGTAGTAAATGTAATCACTTGAAGAGTTTTCATATTCCAGCTTGAAAGAATATGTTATTCCCCTGGCACAGATAATGCACACTGTAAGCCTGTCTGCTTTGTCTGTCTCTAGCATTTCTGTCTCTTCCGGGTGTAGTCGTCCTTCCGCAATTAGCACGCTTTTTTTCCTTGTACAGCATATGGCTCATTTACAAACAAACCCCTAAAAAAAAAAACATTTCCAGAATGTCGAAGTTCTGAATTAAATTGCACTCGGAGGGCACGGGCATTTGAATTGTGGCCCAAAATGTCCATGCAGCTAAGATTGTGGTCCAGAATGTACATAAATGAAGCACATCAAGGAACTTTAATTCCCTCATCGGTTTCACATTTTCTCACATAATTATTCTTTAATATATGACCTGTTAGGAAATCACTCTCTTCTGAGACAATCCCTTTTAATTGATGTTTTTCGCAAATGATATTAAGCATCAATATATAGAAGGCAAGCTTCCTCACAGCCTCCCATGTTATGCTTTACATGCAATTCTGGAAAAGCGACATCAGTGGAGTTGAACAGAAACTACATTTATGTGAGTGTTATTGGCTTCCTTTCTGGAGTTTGCCCCTGAGCGAAAATTATAAGTGCTATGATAATTGCTCCCTACGGGTGTCTATTGTCAAACTTTACACAATGTAAAACCTGGAGCAACTCGGGCGGGCAATTGCACACATCCCGAGTTCACCCTCCTCAGAACGGCGGAAAACGCCACCATTACTGTGTTATTGCCCATTCCTAGGCCTGAAACTTAAAATGGTGCAGTCATTGCGCATGCAGTAAATTAACCACATTCCACAGGACTGATATTTACAGGGTGCACATTTACCACGTGCGATTGTGTAGATTTTGGTAGGAGTCCCTCTATCTTCTGTTTCTTAGTAAATCTAATCAACATGTGTGTGAGTGTTTAGAACTCAACTCCCGAATCTGCTTTTTGCAGAGGCGTTCAAGTAAGAATTCTGTGTGAGGCCAGTTTAGCTAATAGAATTGCCAGCATATCCTCACCGACCAAGCTCAGAACACTGCCTAGGTCTGGATTGTAAATATTGGTCACAACACCCCACATCAAATACCGAGATCTAGGCAAATAAATAAAACACACATATATTTTTTTTTAAAGCAGTACACTTGGTAATGGTTAAGGCTTATTGACAGATTATTCATAATCATAGTGGCATGGATTACAGTTTGTAAGAGTATATGCATCTCTTTGTTTGAGGGTCCCTACATATGATCACTACACAATAAGAGTGTGGAGGCATTTGGCATCCCTTAATACCTGCTAGCTAGGGAATAGAATTGTCAATGTAGATGTCGATGGCTAGCCAGATACATTTAAGATGTCAACACCACATGAGGTGATCCTACTGGTAATTTAGATTCACCAGTCCTGTTTTTTCTGATTGCAGCTTGGAACTGAACACTGTCTTTTAAGACACCTTAAATTAAGTTGTTTCTTTGTGGTCCACCGTGGCTCGAGTGCTGTAAAAATTGGCATAGAAACTGAGACTCTCTGAGAGGATTTACTAAGGTAATTTTTTCCACTGCAGTAGACCTTCACAACATGCTCTATGCAGTGATGTTCTGGGATAAAAACCAAGGAAAACTAACCATAGGATATTTGGACAAAATATTGGAAAATAATATTGTGATTCAAAAATATTGTGTCAAGAATATTGGGTCATCAAAAATATTGTCGACAGAAATATCGAAGGTACAAAATATTGTTTTTAGTGTTGTTGTTATTACTGTTGTAATAAATATTGATGTAGAAAATATCATTATATGTAATATTGTTTGTAAGTGCTAATTAGCATATAATTCATTCGAACATGTTGGATTTATATGTTTATTTTGATTTATTTGTGTTTTCAGTAATATTTATTTTAGTTGTGAAATTGCTGACATTTAAATTTTCAGTTGTATTAATGCATATAATAATTATGTTGTTGTTGTAAAAGCTTTATTTCGATACGTAAATATCTTAAAAGCAGTACATACAAAAATACATTTTCAAGGCTTATAGTAACATACAGTTGTGATTCCTAAAATAATCAAGTAAAATACAATAAATAGTTAAAAAGAGAATTAAATTGAAATAGAAAGCCTTTTAGCTCGAATCACCCAAGCCCATTTTAAAAACTTTGAAACACCACAAACAATAGAGGGGGATGTATCAGTCAATAAAATGCGAAGGGCCACCAGATGCTGTCGTGTACCTAAGAGCCTGCACAATGGTATTAGCCAACGCCTCCTTGGGGCACGATAGTCTGGACATTCGAAGAAAAAATGTGCCACCGTCTCTACCCGTGTCGAGCACATGGCACAGAAGGGTGAGGACTGGGAAGATGAAGATCTCCACCTGGACACCAAGTTGGCCAAAGGTAAGGTGCCCACTCTGAGTTTGAAATAGAGAGCCCTGTCCAGGGTAATGGAGATTAAGTCCAAGTAAGGCTCATAAGCAGCCACGTCTTTAATGCTCAGGAATGCTGCGGTCGAGTTGCCTTGACGAGGATTGCGAATGAGTTTGGTGGCTATCCAGTCCCAATATAGCTTCTTCAAGGTGGCCTTCGGAGGAGCAGAACGAGTAACCCAGGAATCTTCCAAACCCAGCTCCACCAGTAGGCTCTTGACGTCCCTTAGCCATTTAATTCGATACCATCCCTCCATTGCAATTACCTCAGACAGACCTGCTGCATAGGAGACTAGCTCCGGGACCCTCCACAGGCGGGCCCACAAAGGCAGAGGCCGTAATCGCGCCTGGTCCGCGATTGGTTTGCAGCCCAAGTCAAGAAGCACTGGGACTGTAGGAGTGCTCAATGGGAGTACCAAGAGTTCTTTCAGGAATTTAATTTCTGCCTTGGCTAATACCTCCAGGTTTGTGGGCCCCACAACTCCGCCCCATACAGAGCGGCAGCAACCCCTCTAGCTTTGTAAATATCTATAGCTGGGGAGATACAATGTTTGGGGGATGAGCGATGTTCCCTGAGTAGGGCACCAGTCACCCTTTTGTGGTTGAGCAACATCTTTTGGATATGTGGGGTCCAGCTCATGGAGTTACTGAGGAGAATCCCCAAATAGTCAAACTCACGGACCCTCTCCAGGGGAACGGTATTTAGAACCGGTGGCGGCCCTAGCTTTTTGGGAGGGTTCATAGTCAGGAATTTGGTCTTGTCTACGTTAATTGTCAGGCCCCTAAGGGAGCAGAACTCCTGGAAGCGGTTGAGGAGCTTTTGGAGACCCTGAGGTGTCTTTGCAATGAGCAGGGTATCGTCAGCAAAGAGCAGGGTGGGGATCCGGGTGCTCGCCAGGGACGGAACATCTGCAGGTTCCTTAAGCAGGTGCTCTACCACACCATTCACATACAATGAGAATAGTGTGGGAGCCATCACATATCCCTGGCGGACACCCCTGCGCACTGGAATCCTGTTGGTTTTCTCCCCATTCTTGCCCCACCGCACCTGTGCATAGTTGTCTGAATGAAGTTTAATTAGAAGCAACAGGATGTATGGGGGCAGCCCCAGCCCCTGCAAAACCCTCCATAGCTCCTCCCTCGGTACTAGGTCAAAGGCAGTCTTCAGGTCAATAAAGGCCAAATAAAGACTGCCCTTGCCCAGCACCACCACCTTCCAGTACAGGAGCATCAGCCTAAAGGCCTGTTCTATCGTCCCCGTACCTGAGCGGAATCCCGCCTGGAAGTCCGACAGTATTTTGTGCTCATCTGCCCATTGGAGGACCCTCCCCAAAATCACCTTCCCTGCCACCTTTTGGGAAGAGTCAATTAGGCTGATGGGCCTGTAGTTAGCGGGGTTGTCCCGACATCCCTTTTTGAATATCGGGACAACCTCCGCCCCCTTCCAGGAATCAGGTACTAGTGCGCCCTTCATGATTGCGTTTAATAATGTAGCGACCAATTGTCCCCATTCCTTGGGATTGGCACGAAGCAAGTCGCCGGGTATCCCATCCGGCCCCGCAGCTTTTAATGGGACCAGAGACTTAATTACAGCCTCCACCTCCCTCTCAGTAAAGTCATCCATGTCACTATCCATTGTGTCGTCCTCCAAGGAAAAGGACTCTCTAAAAACCCCTTCAGGTTGAGAATACAGGGCCTCAAAGTGATTGTACCAGAGCTGGGCAGGGATGTTGCATGTAACCAGCGAAACATCTGGCCTATTCCTATTTCTGATCAAACTCCAGAAGCCCCTTGCATCCTTTCCCTTGCTTGCAGCCAAGAGATCTTCCCAAAACTTCTCCTCCCACTCCCTTTTCGCTGCCTTTATGGTGAGAGAATAGTCCTTCCTTGCTGTTCTAACTGCTAGTGGGGACTTAGATTTAACAGCCCGTATCAAGGCCTTTTTTTGGGTCCTGCATTTGGTCGTGTACCAACCCTGTCTTGTCCAGGATTTATTCCTGTTAGACATACCCGAGGCACTGCTAGGCGAGATGAAGAGTTTGCTCAGTGCCCCAATTTGGCCACAAAAAACATGCGTGGCCTCCTTAGGTGCACTAAGCAATGAGCCCAAATTGCTCTGGGCTGCAGCCAGCAGGGCCCCTATGGCAGATAGTTTCTCACTGGACAGGGCGATCTTAGGCCACAGTTAGATACACTGTCGCTCAGGGTGCTCCATAAACATACGTCGAGAAGAATATAATCTAATCTCGATGTATGGTTGGGCCTATTATATGTGTGTGCGCCCTTCAGATCAGATTTGGACCTCCAATTTACCGCCCTCAGATCGAATTCCAAATTGAGTGCGTTGATCTGCAACGCCACTTGCGTCCACTTCTTAATGGGGGGCAGAGCCAGGGCCGGAATCCCCTTTCTCGCGTCCTCCTCTTCTATGCCTAACATGTCATCGAGGCCCAGGGGCTCGAACGTGCAATTTAGATCACCCGCCACCATGGTGCACGAGTTCCTTGGCCGTTGCCTTAGGAGATCTTCCAGAAGTGCAATGGTGGCCGATTGTACTCCTCCCCTAGTACCTCTAGCATAGACATTAAAAATGTCTAAGAGCAGGCGACCCTGGGAATCCCTCAACGTAATGTTGAGGATATCAGGAGAATTTGTGGGGTGTTCCTCCACCCTGCAATCCAGGGAGATAGCAACCCAAATGAGGAGGCCCCCCAAAGGGCGCCCCCTCCCTGCCTGGGACATAACAGCAGGAACAAAGTGGGACGAATAGCCCACCTTATGGCAGGGCTCTATAGCCCATGTCTCCTGGAATATGCAGATGGAATATCCCTCCACAAGGGCATTCCAGTCAGACAACTCCAACTTCCTGTCGATTCCCGCAATGTTCCAGCTGAAAATCCTGAGAACTGGATCCGTCACAGCTGGAACACCGCCGGAGTCTAGGTCATTTCCCACCGCCAAAGGGTCCTGGATCGCTAGGCTGCTAACCCCTTCTTGCCCATCCGGAACCTGACTTCTCTCATGCAGGGGAGTGGGGATTACTATGCTGGTGGAGGGTGTGACAAGATCCGTAGACAGCCCACTCAGATCAGAGTCACCAACAGATTTGACAACTCCGGGGGCCTCCCCAGAAATAGTTTGGTTTCAATATCCCGGAGGTCTCCACCCAGGTGATGACCAGACTGCCTGAGGATAAAATAGCGGTTTAGCAGGGAAATCAAAATAGTGAGTGCTATTACTCCGTCCTGTGCCTAAATCTCGGCCAGTCGGGGTTGGGACTAATCTTGGATAAAAAAACGTTAAGTCCACTATACCGATTCCCTGCCCCTCAGGATTAGGTTTGTAGTCACAAATAGTTTGTGCTACTCTTCTGTCCCTAAAATTGACCACCACGCAGTCTCCTTCCGCTTGCTTGTGTCCGTAACCCACCCAATCCACCCTTCTGGCTCCTATAATGTGGCCATCAAGGCCCCTCGCAAGGGGTCTGTTGGACTCAAGCCAGTGCATAGTTTTGTTTAGTAAAGCTTGAGGGGATTCATTGTGACCGGCCTTCAGTGTGGGTACATTTATAAGGACAGCAACATACGGGTGAAAGTCAGGGGGCAAGTTCACTGGAGGAGATTTAGGTGCAGCTTTGGAAGACACAACTTTATGGGCAACATTTGGTGGTTGTGTTTGCGGGTGTGTAGGAGGAGGGTTAAAAGTCAGAGTTTCGGCTGGGTAGGCCTGAGAAGTAGCTTTGCCTTTGCCCGACCCCTTTGGGGTTCCCTTTGTTTTAACTGGGCCACTCCCCCCTGGCAGCTCAGTCCGACCCGGCGCTTTGGGGTGCTTAGGGATACTAGGAAGAGCTTGCGCTCTTCGACCAGCGCTCCCCGAGGGAGCCCCCGGCGACACTGCAGGTGCAGTGTCAGTCGGCTGAGGGGTTGCCACAATAGCCACAGGGGATACATCAGGCAAAGCCTGCTGAGACACCATAGTTTTACTGTTTGGAGAGGTCCCTTCCTGCCCCTCCTCTCTTAACTTGGAGTGGAGTTTGATGAGTGCTTTCAGCGAGAAGAAGCTATCCAGGGTTGATTGTTCAAACCTGTCTAGCCTATCTCCCAACCCTGCTACTCTATCAACAATCGGAGACAACAGTGATTTCAACAACCCCTCGATTTGTACAAAAGTAGCCGGGGCACAGGAAATCAAAGGCTGGTGGGTAGAAAAGGGAGGTGCACTTACATTTTCTGAGGTGGAACCCGTCTGCTTAAATAGAGAAGAGCAATTTGTTGGACATTTGGGACCTAAGCCCTTGGAACCCTGTTTCCGTGCTTTCTTAAACAGTTTCAGGGAACTCCTTTTGTACGGGCTAGCAATCCTTTTCCTTTTCCTTTTTGTGATTGCCGAGATCTTAGGGACCGACAACGGTTTACCCAGAGACTTAGAATTTCCCGCTTAAAGAGGGGTAGACACAGGACTGGTTATAGTAGCAGGGGAAACAATAGGGGGGAGTGCCTCAATACCATCAACCTCAGGAGCGTGAATAGATGATGCAGCCAGGCTTTCCAATCTGTCGATACTAGCCCTCAATGAAACAAGCCGCGGTTCGTCAGACATATGAGGAGAGGTTAAAGGGGGAGCAGAATTGCTTATGGGTGACTCTACCAGAGCTATAGAGCCCAAGGATGACCTCTTAGACGGATGGAACTCCTGCGAAAGTCGCTGCTCCGTCATAACTATCTCCTTCTCAATAACGGCTGCTACCCGTGTGATAAATTTATCCATAGTGCCTATAACACCGCTGGGTCCCACCTCCCCCCCTCCCCTCAGGCTCTTCCCCGAGCGGGTGGGCATTAGTACTGGCTACTAGGAAGGTGTAAATACCCTTATTGGCGTGAGGATGAGTACCGGGACTGTAGTGTCAAGGCGAAATGGAAGAGGGGTGGCCCAGCCCAGCCTCAGACAGCCCCTGACTGCCACAGACTGCCCGCCCTTTGCCCGGGCTTCGCTCGGCGTTCCGCTACGCGCCGAACGTGATATTAAATAGGTAGCGTTGCAGGCGGGGGGCGTGGCTTCGAGGGGGCGCGGCCAAGATCTCCGTGGCTGTGCAGGGACTCCTGGTCTAACGAGTCCCTGCCTCTCACCGCCCTTCACAAACTCGCCAAAAGTTCCTCCACTCCACCCAAGTCCTGGATAGCAGCAACACCCACAGCGCATCAAGCCCCTCGCCTCTGACCGCGCTGCGGCACCCGCGAAGCGGGTGCGGCGAGAAGTAGCGGTTTTGGCGGTATCCCTCTAACGTGAGGGATAGAGGGCAGCCCAGGAACAGCGTCAGGTCAGCTCTCCCACCGTGGACCTTGCTTCACTCACTTTTGAAACTCAGCTGGGCGGGGGGCATGGCATCGAGGGGGCGCAGCCAAGATCTCCGTGGCTGTGCAGGGACTCCTGGTCTAACGAGTCCCTGCCTCTCACCGCCCTTCACAAACTCACCAAAAGTTCCTCCACTCCACCCAAGTCCTGGATAGCAGCAACACCCACAGCGCGTCAAGCCCCTCGCCTCTGACCGCACTGCGGCACCCGCGAAGCGGGTGCGGCGAGAAGTAGCGGTATTGGCGGTATCCCTCTAACGTGAGGGATAGAGGGCAGCCCAGGAACAGCGTCAGGTCAGCTCTTATAACATTTTTCTTTTAGCAGTGGGATATCGGGTTTTAGGGGTAAGGGTGGGGAGATTTAAAAATATATATATATTAAAATACATTTTAAGTTAATAATTTTACAAATATGAAAAGGTATAATTTATAATTTTGTAATTTACTGTGTTATTTTAATACATTTTAATTTAATATTAATGAAGATATATATTAATAGTTTTAAATAAACGAAAAAGTTGTAATAAAGTTAAATATCTTGAAATATGTTATGTTAAATGTTTACATTTAATATATTTTGTAACATTTTTGAAAAATGTAGAAATATTTTATATTTTTGGGGAGTTAAAACTGTAACTTTTTTTAAAATGTTTGATATTTTTACATTATAACATTTATTTAACTTTTTTTATTTTATGATCGTTAATTTTGTGTTCTGTTCATTTCAAACTTTCTGAATGGTAGTAAATATTTTGAAAAAAATATTAATTATTAATAGTAATTCAAATATGTTTTTATTTTTGAATAATTAAATATGTATATGCAGGTTTGTTGTTTTTAGATTTTTTTTAACTATATAGCAACAAATGGAGCATTGATTGTGTATTTTAAATGTTTAATTTGTATTGTCTTTAGTAAAATGTTATATTTTGAAGTTGATATTGTAAATTTCACCCTTTAGTGTCCTACTCCTTCCCCCAATATGGTTTAGATTAGAGTGGGAATAGTAAATGTCACTCCTCTAGTGTACAACACCTTCCTCACATTGTTTTATATTAGAGTGAAAATAGCAAAGGTCACCCCTTTAGTGTTCAGTACCTTCCCAAAATTGTTTTAGATTGAAGAGTGAATAGTAAATGTTAACCGTTTTAAATTGTTTTTGATTGGAGTGACAATAGTAAATGTCATCCCTTTAGTGTCCAACACCTTCCCCCTATATGGTTAGATTGGAGTGGGAATAGTAAACGTCTCCTCTTAGTGCAGTGGGCTTCAAACTTTTGTCAGCTGAGCCCGCGCATCTAATCCTTTTTACACGTTGAGCCCCCCCCACCACCACCACCTGACAAAAAAGTCCTGGAAGCTGGTACTCTGCTTCGTTGATAACCATTGATAACCCTCCTGCAGAGCTCAGGTGGTAAGGGGAAATAATATATCAAATAAAGAGCTCCACTTCCTGTTTTGAGTAGTACCTGGAAACTGGAGTGCTCACAAACTGTTGTAATATATTTTCTGCAGTTTTATATAGCGGTAACATGACCAAAATATATTGGAGCGCTTTACAGGAGCATCTTTTACATTACACAAGCACACATTCGTTTTTTGTAAGCACAGTGCGATAAAGTGATATTCCCAGAATCACAGGATGTTGAGCAGACACCAAGAATTGAATCTGGTGCCCCAGCTCCACAGTCACCAGCTCAGGCTGCTGTGCCACACCCTTGCCCTAGACAAGATATCAGAACACGCATTGGCTAAGCCAATAGGTCTCGGCAATCAGATAGCTACAGATGATGGCAATGTAAGTGCATTTGTGTATGGCTCAGGGGCTTTTTTTTATTGATATACACAATGTATTAGTACTGATTCCTGAGACCTTTTGGCTTTGCCAATGCTTGTTTTAGAAACAGCAAACGTGCCTAGAGTCGTTTTCATTAAAGGCAGGTCCCTTTTGGAGGGGGCAGAAATGGCCTTTTCAGCACAGAAATGTGAGGGCTCAAAGACACAAGTGTCTACAACATGCTGCTCAGTGTCGGCATACTGCACATTTTCCCTGAATTCTCCTTCTTTATGCACCTGTGGCCCTTGTGTCCCTCTTTGCTTTAGGCATTTGGGTTTTCCCTGGGTTTTCCCTGAAGCTAGAAAATAAGCATGGTCAGTTTCTGTGTTTATATGTACCGCTGACCTCTATGGAGAAACTAATATGCTGGCTCTCAAGCTGCCTCCAGTTGTTCCCCCAACCTAGTCCAGGTGTCATGCAGGGGCTGATGGTGCAGACCTCTGCCCCCTTGAACTCATGCAAAAGGGCAGCAAAGATTTGTTTGCCTGCCACACTTGACGACTCAGTGCACCAAGCTTAGAATTGTTTGTTTGTATAACTTTATTCGATATACAATATCATAAAAGTTTTGTTGTTTTCCTTTGTTTAAAAACTTTAAAAGACATGTTAAAAATCATTTACACAATAAAACTATGATATGTTACAAAGTTCATCCATGGTATGGAATACACACATTTTATGGCACAGATTAACTGATCATACATTGATAAAAATAGGTAAAAAGCAGTATGTCGTAAGGGGATAAAATCTACGTCAATTCGGGATAGCAATCTGCGACTCCACAACCGATGGTTGAGTCTTCTCACACAATTTCCTCCTTCTCAACCAGGCACAACCCAAATATTTGGCCAGACCACATATTAGGCTTGGACTCGCGGTCTCCGATCCCAAGATACGCAGCACTACCCTATAATCTCTACAACCCAGGTTGGAACAGACTGGTTTCAGCCACCTCATCCTCGTCTGACCATACGCAGGGCAGGCGAAGAGTAAGTGGGCAACCGATTCCGTGGGCAAAGGGCAACCCGGGCACCCCAAAACACTTCCCCCCATGTTCCCCCAGTCTATTTTAAAATCATTTACTGGTAGGGTGCCAAACCGAAACTTCATGTATAAAACCCTATCTTTCGGGGATTCAATGAGATCCAGAAAGGTTTCTAATTTAGGCACTGGCTTGCCTCTCAAAAAGGATTCTGTCAGCGATCCACAGCTCTCGGTTCTGGATTCGACTGTCGCCACCCAATCCCAATATGCCTTTCTTACCACTGCTTTAGGCGGTGGTTTTTGGCTTAATCAATCAATCAATCAAGACATTTATAGAGCGCACTACTCACCCATAGGGTCTCAAGGCGCTAGGAGGGGGGGGGGGGGCCGTTACTGCCCGAACAGCCAGGTCTTGAGCTTCTTCCTGAAGGAGAGGTGGTCTTGGGTCAGGCGCAGGTCGGTCGGGAGGGAGTTCCAGGTCTTGGCGGCCAGGTAGGAGAAGGACCTTCCTCCTGTTGTCGCTCTTTGGATGCGGGGGACGGCGGCGAGGGCGTGGCTGGCTGATCGGAGGTGGCGTTTGGGAGCGTAGAAGTTGATTCGGCTGTTGAGGTAGCTTGGGCCTTGGTCGTGAAGGGCTTTGTGTGCGTGGGTGAGGAGGCGGAAGGTGATTCTTTTGTTGACGGGGAGCCAGTGCAGGTCTCTCAGATGTCCGGAGATGTGGCTGTTTCGTGGGATGTCGAGGATGAGTCTGGCTGAGGCATTCTGGATCCGCTGGAGTCTCTTCTGGAGCTTGGCGGTGGTTCCGGCGTAGAGGGCGTTGCCGTAGTCCAGTCGGCTGGTGACGAGGGCCTGGGTGACAGTCTTCCTGGTCTCGGTGGGGATCCACCAGAAGATCTTCCGTAGCATGCGTAGGATGTTGAAGCATGACGAGGAGACGGCGTTGACTTGTCTGGTCATGGAGAGGGAGGAGTCCAGGATGAAGCCCAGGTTGCGTGCGTGGTCCGTCGGTTTGGGTTCGGTGCCCAGGGCGGGGGGCCACCAGGAGTCGTCCCAGGCGGAGGGCGAGGAGCCCAGGATGAGGACCTCCGTCTTGTCTGAGTTCAGTTTCAGGCGGCTGGTCGTCATCCACTCGGCTACATCTCTCATCCCTTCGTGCAGGTTGGCTCTGGCGGCGGCGGGGTCGTTGGTCAGGGAGAGGATCAGCTGGGTGTCGTCGGCGTAGGAGATTATGTTGAGGTTGTGTTGGCGTGCGATGGCCGCGAGGGGGCTCATGTAGACGTTGAAGAGGGTGGGACTCAACGAGGAACCTTGAGGGACGCCGCAGATGACTTCGGTGGCCTCTGACTTGTACGGTGGTAGGCGGACTCTCTGTGTTCTTCCGTCGAGGAAGGAGGTGATCCATTCCAGTGCCTTCTCCTGGATTCCGATGTTGCCGAGGCGCTGCACTAGGGTGCGGTGGCAGACAGTGTCGAATGCCGCGGAGAGGTCCTGGAGGATGAGGGCCGCTGTTTCTCCGTTGTCCATCAGGGTTCGGATGTCATCGGTGGCAGCGATGAGGGCGGTCTCGGTGCTGTGGTTGGCTCGGAAGCCAGACTGTGAGGGGTCGAGGGATCCATTCGTCTCGAGGAAGGCGGCCAGCTGTTTGTTGACGGTCTTTTCGATGACTTTGGCCGGGAACGGGAGGAGCGAGATGGGACGGTAGTTCTTGAGTTCGGTGGGGTCCACTGTAGGTTTCTTGAGTAGAGCGCAGAGTTATGCGTGCTTCCAGCTCTCCGGGAAGGTGGCGGTGTCGAAGGAGGTGTTGATAATGTCCCGCAGGTGGGGTGCGATGACAGCGTCGGCCTTGTTGAAGACGTGGTGAGGGCAGGGGTCGGTCGGAGATCCGGAGTGGACGGAGTTCATTGTGCGGATGGTGTCTTCGGTGCTGATCGGAGTCCAGGCGCGGAGGGTGGTGGTGGGTGGCGTTGCTGCGGTTGTGGCGTGCGTTGGTTGGATGCTGAAGCTGTTGTGTATGTCCGCGATCTTGTTGTGGAAGTAGGACGCGAGGGAGTTGCAGAGGTCTTGCGACGGGGTGATGTCGTTGTTTCCGGCGGTGGGGTTGGAGAGCTCTTTCACGATGTTGAAGAGTTCCTTGCAGTTGTGTGCGTTGTTGTCCAGCCGGTCCTTGTATGTATTTTTCTTGGTGGCGCGGATCAGTTGGTGGTGTTTCCGGGTGGCAAGCTTGAGGGTGGTCATGTTGTCCATTGTTGGTTCCTTTCTCCATACTTTCTCGAGGGCTCGGCAGTTCTTGGAGCTCTTGAGTTCGTCGGTGAACCATGGGGTTTTTCTGCTGCCGGGTCTGCTGGGCGGGGTCCTCAGAGGGGCGAGTTCGTCCGCGCAGTTGCTGATCCACTTCGTGAGGTTGTCGGCGGCCTGGCTGGGGTTCGCTGAGGCGGCAGGAGGGTGCTGGCTCAGGGAGGCGGTGAGCTGGTCGGCTGTGATCTTGTTCCAGCTTCTTCGGGCAACCTGTTGCTGGTGGTGGTGGATCGTCGTTCTTTTGAAGGTGAAGTGGACGCAGCTGTGGTCCGTCCAGTGGAGTCCTGTTGCGTGGCTGAAGGCGATGTCTTTGCTAGATGAGAAGACGGCGTCGAGTGTGTGTCCGGCGAGGTGGGTGGGGGTGGACACCAGCTGCTTGAGTCCGAGGTTGGCGAGGTTGTCGAGCAGGGTGATGGTGTTGCGGTCGCTGTTGTTCTCCAGGTGGAAGTTGAGGTCCCCGAGGAGGATGTAGTCGGTGGAGGGGAGGGCATGCGGGCTGATGAAGTCGGCGATGTCCTCGCTGAATCGTGTGCATGGTCCCGGGGGTCGGTAGATCAGGGTGCCTCTGAGGGTGGTCCTCGGGTCGGTGTGGATCTGGAAGTGCAGGTGTTCGGCGGTGGTTGGGTGTCGTCGGTGTTGGTCGTGATGCGGATGGTGTCTCTGTGGATGATGGCGATGCCTCCTCCCATCTGGTTGGCGGTGCGGTCCCTCCGGGTGATCTTGTAGCCCTCTGGGATGGCGATGGCGATGTCGGGCGCTGAGGAGGCGTTCATCCAGGTCTCCGTGAGGAAGGCGATGTCAGGGGCTGTGGTGTCGAGGAGGTTCCAGAGTTCGATGGCGTGTCTGTGGACGGAGCGGGTGTTGAGCAGGATGCACTTGAGGTGGTTGCTGCTGGTGTTCGGCTTGGCGGGTGCAGGGTAGGTCCGGATGCAGGTGAACTTGCAGGCGTGGCAGCTGAAGGGTCCGTGGGTGAGCCTCGGGGTGGCGCGATGACATCCCGGGATGCCGCCGGTGTTGAGTGCGATGAGTTCGGCGGCGCTGTAGGTTCGTCGGGTCGGATTCCGTCGGTGGGGGCCAGGGGTCCTGGCACTGGGCGCGGTCCAGGCGCGGACGGGCGCAGACGGGCTTACCTTTGGCGCGCCTTCGGCGCACAATCGGCGCGCCCGCTGCGCGTCAACGCTGCGCGTTCGCACGGTCGCCATATATGGCGAAGTGCGCGGGTGGGCGGAGCAGCTGGGAGGCGGGAGCGGGGAGGGTACAGAAAGAAAAGGGGCGGGGTTAGCGGTGGTGGCGGGAAGCGGGGAGCGGAGAGGGATGAGACGGGGGTGGCAGAAGGAGGCAAACCAGGGAAAACAAGGAGGAGGGAAAAAAACCAATTAGAACAACAAACAGCAATACAATTACAATTTAAACGGACCAGAAACAAGGCAAAAACGATTACAGGGACACAGTGCAGGAATCGAGTGCAGACCACGCCGCTCGGTGGCAGGGGGCGTGGTCTCGCGGCGGAGACGGGGCAGGCGAGGCACAGGGCGGGAAGGCACACGCAGCAGCTGGTGGCCGTGCGGCGCGGGGGTGTCCCAGAACTGGGTCACACTCACCTGCGTCGCACGGTCGCCATATATGGCCAAGTGCGCGGGTGGGCGGAGCAGCTGGGAGGCGGGAGCGGGGAGGGTACAGAAAGAAAAGGGGCGGGGTTAGCGGTGGTGGCGGGAAGCGGGGAGCGGGGAGGGATGAGACGGGGGTGGCAGAAGGAGGCAAACCAGGGAAAACAAGGAGGAGGGAAAAAAAACAATTAGAACAACAAACAGCAATACAATTACAATTTAAACGGACCAGAAACAAGGCAAAAACGATTACAGGGACACAGTGCAGGAATCGAGTGCAGACCACGCCGCTCGGTGGCAGGGGGCGTGGTCTCGCGGCGGAGACGGGGCAGGCGAGGCACAGGGCGGGAAGGCACACGCAGCAGCTGGTGCCGTCCGGCGCGGGGGTGTCCCAGAACTGGGTCACACTCACCTGCGTCGCACGGTCGCCATATATGGCCAAGTGCGCAGGTGGGCGGAGCAGCTGGGAGGCGGGAGCGGGGAGGGTACAGAAAGAAAAGGGGCGGGGTTAGCGGTGGTGGCGGGAAGCGGGGAGCGGGGAGGGATGAGACGGGGGTGGCAGAAGGAGGCAAACCAGGGAAAACAAGGAGGAGGGAAAAAAAACAATTAGAACAACAAACAGCAATACAATTACAATTTAAACGGACCAGAAACAAGGCAAAAACGATTACAGGGACACAGTGCAGGAATCGAGTGCAGACCACGCCGCTCGGTGGCAGGGGGCGTGGTCTCGCGGCGGAGACGGGGCAGGCGAGGCACAGGGCGGGAAGGCACACGCAGCAGCTGGTGGCCGTGCGGCGCGGGGGTGTCCCAGAACTGGGTCACACTCACCTGTGTCGCACGGTCGCCATATATGGCCAAGTGCGCGGGTGGGCGGAGCAGCTGGGAGGCGGGAGCGGGGAGGGTACAGAAAGAAAAGGGGCGGGGTTAGCGGTGGTGGCGGGAAGCGGGGAGCGCGGAGGGATGAGACAGAGGTGGCAGAAGGAGGCAAACCAGGGAAAACAAGGAGGAGGGAAAAAAACCAATTAGAACAACAAACAGCAATACAATTACAATTTAAACGGACCAGAAACAAGGCAAAAACGATTACAGGGACACAGTGCAGGAATCGAGTGCAGACCACGCCGCTCGGTGGCAGGGGGCGTGGTCTCGCGGCGGAGACGGGGCAGGCGAGGCACAGGGCGGGAAGGCACACGCAGCAGCTGGTGGCCGTGCGGCGCGGGGGTGTCCCAGAACTGGGTCACACTCACCTGCGTCGCACGGTCGCCATATATGGCCAAGTGCGCGGGTGGGCGGAGCAGCTGGGAGGCGGGAGCGGGGAGGGTACAGAAAGAAAAGGGGCGGGGTTAGCGGTGGTGGCGGGAAGCGGGGAGCGGGGAGGGATGAGACGGGGGTGGCAGAAGGAGGCAAACCAGGGAAAACAAGGAGGAGGGAAAAAAAACAATTAGAACAACAAACAGCAATACAATTACAATTTAAACGGACCAGAAACAAGGCAAAAACGATTACAGGGACACAGTGCAGGAATCGAGTGCAGACCACGCCGCTCGGTGGCAGGGGGCGTGGTCTCGCGGCGGAGACGGGGCAGGCGAGGCACAGGGCGGGAAGGCACACGCAGCAGCTGGTGGCCGTGCGGCGCGGGGGTGTCCCAGAACTGGGTCACACTCACCTGCGTCGCACGGTCGCCATATATGGCCAAGTGCGCGGGTGGGCGGAGCAGCTGGGAGGCGGGAGCGGGGAGGGTACAGAAAGAAAAGGGGCGGGGTTAGCGGTGGTGGCGGGAAGCGGGGAGCGCGGAGGGATGAGACAGAGGTGGCAGAAGGAGGCAAACCAGGGAAAACAAGGAGGAGGGAAAAAAACCAATTAGAACAACAAACAGCAATACAATTACAATTTAAACGGACCAGAAACAAGACAAAAACGATTACAGGGACACAGTGCAGGAATCGAGTGCAGACCACGCCGCTCGGTGGCAGGGGGCGTGGTCTCGCGGCGGAGACGGGGCAGGCGAGGCACAGGGCGGGAAGGCACACGCAGCAGCTGGTGGCCGTGCGGCGCGGGGGTGTCCCAGAACTGGCTTACCCATGTTTCTCCCAATCCGATATCTCCCACTAGTTGTTTCAAGTTGGATAGCCAAGTTACCTTTTTGCCAGTGTCGAGTTCAATCAGTTCAGTAAGAGCGATGGCATAGTGGCGCAACTCGGGGACCTTCTAAGCTGCGTCCAAAACAACAAGGGACGCAATCTTGCCACCTCATTAATTGGATGACTCCCCAAATCATGGCGGAGCGGGACTAGTGGGGTCGATGGGGGAAGCGAGAGCAAGTCTCTAAAAAATTGTTATCTGACCTGACCTGGTCTGTAACTTTCTCAAAGACCCACAGCTCCGCTCCATATAGCGATGAGGGGAGGGCTTTTCCCTCATAGATCTTAATAGCAGGGCCTACTGGGTGGCTATAAGAGAGGCGCTGATGTTTAGCGATGGCTCCTGCTACTCGCTTGTGATTAAGGAGCATCTTGGCCAAATGAGAGGACCAATTCATCCTATTGTTGATTCTGACTCCCAAGTAGTCAAAGGCTTCTACGAGTTCCAGGGGGCAGTTGTTCAGTCTGAGATTATTTTTAAAGTTTTTAGATGATGCCAGGGCCATAAGTTTAGTTTTTGATGTGTTTATAATTAAACCTCTGGCATCACAAAACTGAGCGAAGCGGTCAAGCAATTTTTGTAGCCCCATAGGGCTTTTTGAAATCAGGAGAGTTTTGTCCGCAAAAAGTAGCGTGGGGATTTTTTCCCCAGCCAGGGTTGGCGCATAGGCCCCGTCCTCCCTCAAATGGTCCACCACCCCATTAACAAAGAGAGAGAACAGGGTCGGGCCATAACGCAACCCTGGCGGACCCCTCTGTTGGCCGCTATCCTCTCAGTCAGTTGGCTCTGATTGCCCCATCTCACTCTCGCATAGTTCCCATCGTGGAGTCATTTAATGAGTTCCAGGATTGGGGCGGGAGCACCAAGGTCAGACATGGTCTGCCATAGCTTGGCCCGAGGGACCAGGTCGAAGGCCGTTCTTAGATCAATAAAAGCCAAATACAGGCTACCCTTCTTGATCGTAACAGATTTCCAGTAAAGAGCATAGAAATCTGAAGACCTGGTCCATTGTGCCAATCCCCTGTCTGAACCCTGCCTGGAATTGGGACAAAATGCCCTTCTTGTCGATCTATGACCTTAATCTGACCAATAAGACCATGCCAACCACTTTCTGGATCACATCGATCAAACTGATCGGTCTGTAGTTGGCAGGGTCCTCCCGGTCCCCCTTCTTGTAAATGGTCACTACCAAAGCCCCCTTTCATGAATCGGGCACTGGGTGGCCGCACGCTACGAGATTGAGGATTCGGAGTATGAAGTAGGCCCAGAGATCTTTGTCATGTAGCAAGAGGTCACCGGGGATGCCATCGGGACCGGCGGCCTTGCCCGGGGCAATTGTTGCAATTGCCGATAACACCTCAATTAGCCAAACGTTTTCCCCTGGGGAGTTGGCCCTGGGTTGGTTGATCTCATCTCTTGCTCCATGGATATATCCCCAGCCTCACAGGAATATAGAGCATGAAAATGGTCAAACCATTGTCGCCCAGCTATGTGATTTGCCATCGGGTCAGCCCCATTTCTGGCCTCAGTGCTAATTAGGTCCCAAAATCTGGCGGAGTCTTTCAACGCGGCAGCAGATTTTAGTTCTTGCCAGTGTTTTTCCTCCCATAAACGTTTGGCAACGGCGACCGTTCGGTAATACATTTTTCTTGCCATGATTATACTTGGTTGGTCTTTCGCTCTTAGAGCCTTTGTCATTTCTTGTCTCCCTGTCCTACAAGCCCCAGAATACCATGGAGTTGTGGCCTTTGGGCGAGAGGACTTGCAACCATCTTTCTCCTTAACCAGAAAGAGCTCACCTATCATCCCCATGGCCTTGTTGTAAACTTTTGTAAGCTGGGACTCCAAGGGTGTCACTGGGAGGGAATTCATTATTTCGTCCAGTTCCAGGATACTAGAATTAACAACACCCTTGATATTTCCCAAGGTGAGTTCCTGGGTTGCCACCTTGTTCCATCTCAGATGACGACAGGAGTTAGAAGGAATTACCTCCCTAGTCTGCTGTCTCAAAGGGCCAGACGGTTCAATGGAAGTAGTATCCTGTGCACGCCTCAACTGCATACATAGTGGGTTGTGGTCGCTATTGCACCTAGGGACCACCTCCATATCAATAAGGTCGGCCCATGACCCCATGTCAAGCATTATATAATCAATGCATGATGGAGACCTAGAGCTATTATAAGTAAAAGCTCCAGTTGGATCAGATCTAGTTCTGCCATTCGCTGCTCTCAGGTTGTGCTCAAGCGTTAAGGCGTTTATTTGGACCGCTCTCTGGGTCCATCTCTTAATCGGTGCAAGAGTAAGTTGGGGAACAGCCCACCTTGAATCCACGTCCCCTATACCCAGGATATCTTCATTGCACAGGGGCTCAAAGGTGCTGTTGAAGTCGCCAGCAACAATAATCCCCGTGTTTGTATTTATAGTCGACAGTTCAGTATCAAGAACTGATATAATGGAGCTTGACTGGGCACCCGTAGACCCTCTTGCGTAAATATTAAAGATTTCCAAGGGTTTGTTAACCTCATTCCCTTTCACTGAGATGTGTAAAATGTCCTGAGATGGAGTGTCATGCTGTAATACTTGCAGGTTCAACTCAATACTCAACCAAATGGTGAGCCCCCCTGATGGGCGCCCTCTGCCTGATGTAATTGCGGGGATGTGGTATGTAGTGAATCTGGCTTGTGTAGAGGGACCAGGCTCCATGTCTCCTGGAATAGAATGATGTCATAGTTTCCTATGAAATCATTCCAGTCCTGGTCAGCTAGATTTCTTGGTAGGCCTGCTATGTTCCAAGATGTAAACCGGATTACCCCCAGTGTTTTCTTACTGGTGTTATCATTGCTAGTTAGCCTTCTTCCCACACTGGTATCCTTACCAACCAACAGCTCACTACTAATCGTGGGGTCTGCAGCGACTCGGTCTTGGGAAGCCAGACACGGGTACAGATCAGAGCCCAAGGGAGTAGTATATGTGCTCTCTAGTCAGTCGTTTTGGCATAATCCGGAATCATCTGGTACACGGGCCTGTGACCACAGAGGAAACCGGCGAATCTGGATGGAGGAATGCTCAGGAGGTGATGTTCTATAGTCCAGGGTTAATAAGCTCTCAGCTATAGTCGGGTCAAAAAATTCCAACTCCACACAGTCCGTTGTCGACTCAGCCCTACATATCCGCCTTACTCTCATCATGTCCTCTCTGATGACAGACCTGCACCCTCTAGTGTGCCTCAGCCAGTGAATTGATTTATTGTGTGTTGACTCCTTGGTTTCGTAGCCCCCTACCATAGCCAGTTTGGGGACATGGGTCATGTACACAATTGGCCGGGCCGCGGGGCGAGTTGGTAGAGATCCTCGTGCACCCGAGGTAGTTGGGAACCTATTGGCTTCTACAATGGAGCGGGCCACTGATTGCTGGGGTCTTATAGATGGAGCTTGTCCCTTGGGAGGCCCTGCTAGCGAGCTTCTACTCACCGAATCTACGTGGGAACCAGAGGTACCTTTAGGCCTTTAACCATCCCACCACCCGTTGGCTTAGTGATCGCAGGGGTGGCAACCACTGATGAGAATGTTCTATGTCGGTCAGTGGTTGCCACCTTAGCGATGTTTGGATGGCCCCGTGGGAGAGGGACAGGGGGGTCGGGGTTTCTGATCTTTATCCCTTGTGCCAGACCCTCCACCTTCACAGTTAGGGTGGCCACCAGCTTTTCCAGGATCTGAATCCTCTCCAAAAACTCTTGCTCAATGTTCCTGCACGGATCACCACAAGGTTTCCCCCCTCCATTGTCTCCATCGCAATTGCCCCTCAATGTTGCTCCAGTTATTTCCACCATAGCTACGTACTCTGGATCCAATGGAGTAAACCTATTGGAGCATGGGACCAATTGAAGCACGGCTTGATCCCGACCCGGCCCCTCACCGGGCCTCTGCTCCGATGGGCCCAGAGTGGCAGGATCGGGACCTGGACCTGCCACAGACAAAGCACCATGGAGCTGCCCCTCGGGATTCCTACTCTTAAACATAGTGGGAATGCACTTTTTTTGTGGCTTAGATGCGGCACCAGGGGATTTGTGCACGGAGGTAGCTAAGTTCGCGCTACCATTGTTAACTAGGGCTAATTCGCAATCTGCCACTATGTCCTCGATTCTAGTCAGGACACAGTTCATAGCAGCATGAGACTTTTTTTTGCCTTTTTCCCCTTTTTGCTGGCAAGCACGCCCCCTCCTTCCATAACCTTTCGTTTTCCCATCACTGGCAATGAAGAAGATGAAAGAGATAAACGCTTAGGCAGCAACAAGGAATTAGCCAACAGGACAATAGAAAGTAACAGGGGATGGAATACAATCCCTTTTGAACTGAAGCAATGTCTTGATAGCAGTCAGGAATAGTCAAGCAGGAAGGGAGACCATCCCCTCCTTGGGCCCTCAAATTTACACACACAAACAAAACAGTACCTTTGGTGTCCTATGGCAGTAATTGGCAGGTGCAAAGGGGGGTGGCCCAGCCCGGCCTTCTCCGGCCCCCGGCGGCCACAGACGGCCCGCCCTTTGCCCGGGCTTTGCCCGCGCGCGTCCCGTGCTGCGGGAGGGCCGGGCCGGCTTTAGTGCCACCGGCGCCCTCCTGATGACGTCGGCAGCGCACGCCTCGAGCAGCCCCCTGGGGGATGTAGTCAGGGGGCTGCGAGTGCTAGCGCGGAAGAGCAGGGTCCCGGGCAGGAAGCGAGAACAGGCAGCAAATGGCCGGGTGGACTCCCGAAGCCGTTCCCCTCACAGCGTCAATGAGGCTGGTAAGTGAGCCTGGTGTAGATGGGCGAGTCCCGCGCTGTGGGAGGGCCGGGCCGGCCTTAGTGCCACTAGCGCCCTCTTGATGACGTCGGCAGCGCGCGCCTCGAGCAGCCCCCTGGGGGATGTAGTCAGGGGGGCTGCGAGTGCAAGCGCGGAAGAGCAGGGTCCCGGGCAGGAAGCGAGAACAGGCAGCAAATGGCCAGGTGGACTCCTGGAGCCGTTCCCCTCACGGCGTCAATGAGGCTGGTAAGTGAGCCTGGTGTAGATGAGCCCGTCCCACGCTGCGGGAGGGCCGGGCTGGCTTTAGTGCCACCGGCGCCCTCCTGATGACGTCTGCAGCGCGGGCCTCGAGCAGCCCCCTGGGGGATGTAGTCAGGAGGGCTGCGAGTGCTAGCGCGGAAGAGCAGGGTCCCGGGCAGGAAGCGAGAACAGGCAGCAAATGGCCGGGTGGACTCCCGGAGCCGTTCCCCTCACGCCGTCAATGAGGCTGGTAAGTGAGCCTGGTGTAGAATTCTTTAATTTGTATTGTAATGTTTAATGTTGTAATTGCATTTATATAGCGCTTACTACTGAGGCGTTGAAGCGCTTGTCTTCACAACTTGAGGAGCCCATAAGGGGCTCCTAAAATATGTGCACATGCACACAGCAGCTCGAGCTGTAGCAGCAGCCCAGCTGAGACACACGACAGCGGGTGCTGAAGCACTTTCAGCCTAAAGGCGTTGCGCGCCCGGAACCAACAATGAAAGGTGAAGTGGTAGGGTGGAGTGCACGCCCCCCTGGAGGGGATGCTGCGCCACCATCCAGGGGGGTGCGCCCCACAGTTTGAAGACCAATGCCTTACTGTCTAACACATTTTTTAAATGATTTATGATGTAGTGTTATTAATTAAGCTATTTTAGCTTTTTTTCTGAAAATTTTATTTTACTGATATTGGTAAGTAGTAGAAATAGTTTGCACTACTTTAGTAGTATTTTTTGTGATAAGAAATATACTAAAAAAGTTGTATGTAACCAATAATATTAATAATTATATTTCTTGGTATTATAAAGACATTTTACAACATTTTCTAATTTTATTTATGTTTGTAAAGTTTATTTATTGTATATTTGTACATTTTGATCATTTATACTTCAAGTTAAAAATAAACATTTACATAAACGTCAGTAAAACATGTTTCATTTTTAATATAAAAAATGTAAATTATATTTCAAATCTTTGTATGTTATATGTTTTCGACATTTATTTTTCATTGTTTAGCATATGTTAAAGATTTGGTAACTTTGTTATATACATTTTTTCAACATTATTTTAACATACCATTGTTCAGTTCATATTTTAAAAATTGTATATTACTTAATTTATAATTTACAATTTGTTTTACACTTTGCAACAAATATTTTACATGTTTTCAATGTTTATTTTTTGTTAAATGTTTGTATATGCTTATTCAACATTTTTGCAATATTCCCATTAATTTCTATGTGGAGATAGTCTTTTATTTTAGATTCATTTAGCAGCCATATTTTTTACTTCCACCTTCTATTTTGCAGCCTATTTGTTTTATTTTTAGTCTGTTTTCTCGGACCCAGGTTGGGTTAAGGTGCTGCTGCTCATGAGAGCAGTTAAGCCCTTTTTACAGATTGTTTAAGGATTTTGAGGTTCAAGGGTATATATGGGGGAAGACTGCAAGTTTGTTGTAGTATTGTTTGTAGGTTTTTGTAGTTGTATTATTGTTACAGTTTTTCACTAGTTTGTTGTTTTGGCTTTTCCTACACTATTTTAGTAATGAATCTCTATATAATGTTAAATTGTGTTATGTTAGCTATATTTTGATGATTAGCATTTATGTATATGTATTTTTGAAAATGTAATGTGTGTTGCAGGTGGGTTTTTTCATTTACTTTACAGGTTTCTGTCTATGAGCGTGTCCTATAGACCCTGAGAGTTTGCATTGCTTTTATAAGGGATATCATTTTTGTTTTTTAATAAACCAATGCTTCTTAATTTGATATCCTTATTTCGGGTTTCCTGGAGGGTTTATTTTTTTCAGCCACTTTTTCAGGATTTATATGGTTTCTACATACTTTGGATTGCTTCAAGGGATTTCTATTGTGTCATTTTATTTTTGTGTTTTTGTGGGGATTTTTGACAATAATTGTTCTATTTTTGTTTTATTATTTTTAGGTGGATACTGAAAAAGATCATAACAAAAGTTTGTTGCATGTTTGTAACCAATAATATAAATATTTACATTTTTCTGTTTCATAAAGACATCTGACACATTTTTCTAACTTTACTTATGTTTCCAAAGTTTATTTATTGCATATTTTTACATTGTACTCATATACGCTTCAAGTTAAAAATAAACATTTATATAAAGTTTGGTAACTACAAAATTAACATTTTATTTCAATACCAATGTACGTTGTATATTTTCAACTTTTATTTTGCATTGTTTAACAGATTTTTAAGAATGTATTGCTTTTAGATATAATCTTTTTCAACAATATTTTAACATACCATTGTTTAGTATATATTAAATAATTGTATATTATTTCATTTATACTTCATTTTTTTACATATTATAACATGTTTTCCATTTTTAATAACTATTGTAACTTTTTTTTATACATTTACTCAACATGTTTGCAATATTTCCCATTCATTTCTATGTGGAGATAGTCTTTTATTTTAATTTCATTTAGCAACCATATTGTTTACTGGAACCTTCTATTTTGTAGTCTATTTGTGCTATTTTTAGTCTATTTTCTCAGAACTAGGTTGTGGTAAGGTGCAGCTGCTCATCAGAGCAGGTAAGTCCTTTTTTACAGATTTTTTTAGGGTTTTCATGTTAAAGGGAATCTAGGGGTAAGTCTACAAATTATTTATAGTGTTGTTTGTGGGTTTTCTGTATATTTAGATGTATTAATGTTACTATTTTTCACCAGTTTCTGTTTTGGCTTTTAACACACTATTTTAGTAATGTATTGCTATATTATGTTAAATTCTGTTATGTTAGCTATATTTTGAAGTTTAGCACTTATGTATATATATTTTTAGAAATCTAATTAGTTTTGTGGGTGGCTTTTTCTTTTACTTTACAGGTTTTTGTCTACGAGCGTGTCCTATGGGCACTAGGAGTTTACGTTGTTTTATTAAGGAAATAATTTTAATTTTTTAATAAACCAATGCTTTTCACTTTGATTTCCTTATTTCGGGCTTCCTGGAGCATTTCTTTTTTTCAATGACTTTTTCAGATTTATATGACTCCTACATACATTTGGATTGCTTCAAGGGATTTCTATTGCCGTTGTTTTATTTTTTGCATTATTTTGGGTATTTTTGTCTACCATATTTTTCCTATTTTTTACTTCGATATAGAGAAAAAGAATGAAAAACTTTGGGGTCGATTAGGATGGCGGTCGGAAAATCATTCCGACCGCCGTGGTAGTGGAAATTAACCGTCCGCATGCACCGCGGCAAAAGCGGCAGTCAGATTATGATGAACCATCAGAAAAACCCAACCGCGGCAGACGGATTCCACGAAAGACTGCCGGGAGCGTGCGGAGCAGGTGAAAACATGTCCGCGCAGCGGTCGGATTTGCTGCAGAAAGACCCAAAACTGCCGCACGGCCAGCAGGATGACCGCACGTCAAATTATGATACTATTGTGGTAACAGCGGAATGATATGCTGTTTCTGACATCTACGAACACAACAGTAGATGAATGGGAGAGCCGGCGGAAGGGCTGTTGTATTCCCACCACCGCAGTTGCTCCGGACAGTAATGGCGGTCAACTAAAAAACACACCACAAGGCTACCAAGTGTAGCCATCAACCTGGCTTTGCCTCAAAAAACACCGAACACACCCAAATGACACATCCCCATGGTGGGTAAAAAATACAAATCCCAGGTAACCCACATAACACACCTGACAGGTATACTCCATTTTGACCCACCCACATAGCTGAGTATAAAACCAGCCCCTTCCCTGACCAGAATCCTTTCCACAGCTCCACTACTGAAAGAACCAAACCTATAGCAGAAAGGAGAGGCACATTACCACACATCTCACAAGCACAACACCACACACATCACCACCACCACCTTCACAAATGCACTTTTCACACATTTGTACACCATGTCATAGAAGAAAATGTCCACATTCACTGACAATGAGTTGTCAGTGATGGTAGATGAGGTAATCAGAGTAGAACCACATTTGTTTGGAAGTCTGGTCCGACAGACACCACAAGCCAGAAAAAATCAAATGTGGAAAAGGATAGTCAACAATGTCAATACAGTAGGGACCGTCCCCCGCTCCAAAAAGGAGATCAGGAAGCGGTGGAATGAACTCAAGAGCAAGGTGAAAGAGAGGAACAACAAGAATATTAAGCTGCATCAGATGACTGGCGGTGGCCCTCCTATTCCTCTACGAACATTCACCGAATGGGAGGAGAAGGTGCTTGCCACACTGCATCCAGAGAGTCTCACAGGAATACCCGGGGGAGTTGAGGCTGGTAAGTACCAACAAATGTCTACCATTACACTGCTATGTACTGTCTTGCACAACTACAAAGCTAAACCTCCTAGGCCCAAATGCATGCACGTGCACCACCCTCTCCCCAAAACATGTCTCACAGATCCAGCATACACTCCCTCTGATACACCCCAAAGGTAGCTAGCAAGATTACCATGGGGTCATGTGTTCAGGCAGCCAGCACTACAACTCCCACCAGGAACCACAGACCCAATGCTGAGCAAGATATAACACACCACCACGGAACCGACAGCTATGTGTCAGCCATTGCATTGCTCACCTTTACCTAAAAGGTAGGTAGCCATCTTAACAGGGAGGGGGTGTGGGTGGGAAACTGCACTATAACTCCCAACAGGCACCCTGTCCCAAAGCCCAGCAGGATGGAGTACTCCACACACCCACAACCAAGTGGCAGCTGTTGCAGTGTTCTCTTCAAACTCACAGGTAGGTAGCCACCTTAACAAGGAGGGATGTTTGTGGGTGGGAAGCCAGTAGCACAACTCCCACCACTACCACAACCTTGTCCCACAGCCCAGCAGGATGGAGCACTCTCCCCACCCACAACCATGGGTCAACCATTGCATTACTTACCTTCACCTAACAGGTAGGTAGCCATCTTAACAGGGAGGGGGTGGGGTGTGTGGGTGGGAAGACTGGACTGCAACTCCAACCAGGCACCCTGTCCCAAAGCCCAGCATGATGGAGTACTCCATACACCCCCAACCATGTGGCAGCTATTGCAGTGCTCCCTTCAAACTCACAGGTAGGTAGCCATCTTAACAGGGAGGTGTGTTTGTGTGTGGGAAGCCAGGACTACAACTCCCACCAGGCCCCCTTGTCCCACAGCTCAGCAGGATGGATCACTCCCCACACCCCAACCATGTGGCAGCTATTGCAGTGCTCTCTTCAAACTCACAAATAGTTAGTCATCTTAACAGGGAGGGTGTGTGGGTGGGACGTCTGCACTACAACCCTTTACCAGGCCCCCTTGTTTCACAGCCCAGCAGGATGGAACACTCCTTCCACCCACAACCATGTGTCAGCCATTGCATTTCTCACCTTCACCTAACATGTAGGTAGCCATCTTAATAGGGAAGGGGTGTGGGTGGGAAGACTGGACTGCAACTCCAACCAGGCACCCTGTCCCAAAGCCCAGCATGATGGAGTACTCCACACACCCCCAACCATGTGGCAGCTATTGCAGTGCTCCCTTCAAACTCACAGGTAGGTAGCCATCTTAACAGGGAGGTGTGTTTGTGGGTGGGAAGCCAGGACTACAACTCCCACCAGGCCCCCTTGTCCCACAGCTCAGCAGGATGGATCACTCCCCACACCCCAACCATGTGGCAGCTATTGCAGTGCTCTCTTCAAACTCACAAATAGTTAGTCATCTTAACAGGGAGGGTGTGTGGGTGGGACGTCTGCACTACAACCCTTTACCAGGCCCCCTTGTCCCACAGCCCAGCAGGATGGAACACTCCTTCCACCCACAACCATGTGTCAGCCATTGCGTTTCTCACCTTCACCTAACATGTAGGTAGCCATCTTAACAGGGAGGGGGTGTGGGTGGGAAGACTGCACTACAACTCCCACCAGACACCCTGTCCCAAAGCCCAGCGGGATAGAGCACTTCCCACACCCCCAACCATTTGGCAGCTAATGCAGTGCTCTCTTCAAACTCACAGATAGGTAGTCTTCTTAACAGGGAGGGGTGTTTGTGGGTAGGAAGCCAGCACTACAACTCCCACCAGGCACCCTGTCCCAAAGCCCAGTGGGATAGAGCACTTCCCACACCCCCAACCATGTAGCAGCTATTGTAGTGTTTTCTTCAAACTCACAGGTAGGTAGCCATCTTAATAGGGAGGGGTGTTTGTGGGTATGAAGCCAGCACAACTCCCACCAGGCCCCCTTGTCCCACAGCCCAGCAAGGCATAGCACTCCCCACACCCACAACCATTTGTCAGCCATTGCTTTGCTCACCTTCACCTAACAGGTAGGTAGCCATCTTAACAGGGAGGGGGTGTGGGTGGAAAGACTGCACTACAACTCCCACCAGGTACCCTTGTCCTACAGTTCAGCACGATGGAACACTCTCCACACCCACAACCATGTGTCAGCCTTTACATTGCTCACCTTCACCTAACAGGTAGGTAGTCATCTTAACAGGGAGGGAGAATGTGGGTGGGAAGACTGCACTACAGCTCCCACCAGGCACCCTGTCCCAAAGCCCAGCAGGATGGAGCACTCACCACACCCCCAAACCATGTGGCAGCTATTGCAGTGCTCTCTTCAAACTCACAGGTATTTAGCCATCTTAGCAGTGAGGGGTGTTTGCGGGAGGAAAGCCAGCACCACAACTCCCACCAGGCCCCCTTGTCCCACAGCTTAGCAGGATGGAACACTCCCCACAACCATGTGGCAGCAATCACCTCAACACTGTCCCAGAACAGGTAGGTAGACAGTGTATGCATCCTCTAAAAAGCATGGATCCATATGAAAAGACCAGTCCTCACATGTCATCCAACTTGGCATAGATCCAATAGGCACTTCCAGTGTGCAGACAGAAAAGCGAATGTAACTGTCACAGAAATTAAATTTGAAGCACCAAGTCACATGTTGAAGAAATTCATGGCACAATCATCCACAGCACTGAATGCCATTTGTAAGTGTGATGGGGGCAGAACAACAAGGCCCATAGTAACACAAATTATGCATGGTCAGTAGGTAAAAGAAAGTAAAGTACATGATATGACAAAGGTATGCATAAGGTTACAATGGCAAGTCCTTGCTCGAATGTAACATCTTCCGTGCAGAGTAAACCAAAAAAAAGCCTCACACAAAGTTGTTGTGCTGCCAGTGGTTGGATGACGACATGTCCTTGTAATCACACAATCTGTACGTGGAGCATGGTATCTAATGAGCTATCACACCATGGACAAATAATGTATGTACCTCAACATCATATCATGATGCTCATTACCGTGCAGCCAAACAAAGTGATATCAATGTAAAGGTTGTATGATGATCCATTGTGAACTTACATTTCGCGCGCATTCACATCGCGTCATTTACATCGCAACGGTGCTTACATCGCTATAGTTTGCATCGCACATTGTTGCGACGCTAATGCGGGCATATTATTGGACATCGTGTCACATCGCAGCGGTTACATTGCGCGATGTGACAACGCGATGTTTGTGCCAGGTGTTTAGGGATTATTTCCCGTTTCCCGTTAGGAACACCTCGAATGAAGAAGTCTGAGAGAAGAAGACTGTTGCCATTAATTAAGAGAAGTAAGGCGCCTGGCTCTGGGACCAATGATCTACCAGCCAGGATGCTTAAATTATTTTAATTAAAATCATATTCAGCAATCCAGTCTATTAATGCTTCAATACGTAGTGGTGTTTCAACGGCGTTTGAGATGGTTAAGCATCAGTTGCTGTTATGGCGTCTGGATGGCTTTGGTATTAAGTGTACTGCGTTAGACCGCTTTAAAAGCCTATTTGCTCTTAGGACCGTCTAGGCTGAACTTGGCCATCATCTGTCAAAACATTTTCTTGAAGAGTGTTGGTGCTTTAGCCTCTGTTTTTTAATCTTTATATGACACCACAAGCCCATGATTCAAGGGTTTGGCAAGCAGATCTTAAAAGTGGTTGCTTGGGTTCCCAGCACTAATGCCTCTATTCTGCAGGACTCCCTGGCCAATCTACTAAAATTGGTGGTTGCAACGATATTAACTGAAACGATGCAAAAACTGAAATTCTGCTGCCTGTTATGCAACGTCGGGTATGGAATTATGATTTTTGGATTCCAGGGATGAGCCAAAAACCTACCCCAGTGCATATTGTAAAAAAAGTGTAGGGGTAAAAATGGACTGAAGGCTTACATTAGGAGATCAAATAAATACAACTGTAGAGACCTGTTTTATCCAACTGAGTTTAATGAAGAGACGAATATATCTTTTAAATTACTAACAGAGAACAGAGAACTATCGCAACCAATTTAGGTTAACCAGTAAAATAGCTGGACAAATTACAATTGTTTAGAATGAAGCTGCCAGACTGATTTTAAAGATCAATACATTGGAGTCCAACAGAGCACATTTAAATATCTCAACCTGGTCCATTAGGCACTTCATGACCGAAGACGGAGCCATTTGATCAAGGGATTTTTGTTTACGTACCTAGACGTAGCTTAAGATCTGAGAAAGAGAAAGCACAGACAGTCAATCTACAGAAATTTCTAGGAGACACTACAGGTAGTGGAGCCTTTCCGGTACTTTGTATTTGTTACACCATGCAAAGCCACACAAAATGGCTTTGCGTGGTCTTAGTAAATGCCAAAATGGATTTTATATCTGGGCTACACCACAAAAGTGATGGAGAGGATATTGTATAACTGCCACAGCTGCTGCATTTCGAAGTGTGGAACCAGCTATGAGTCTTGGCATGTGCTCAAAATCCTGTTATTGTGGTCAAATCACTTAATCTCATCGTGCCCAAAAAAAGAAAAATTAATGTATCCTTCTGTAATGTAACTGGTGCTCATGCGAAGTGCTCCAAAATATTCAGTTAAAGTGTGTGTCATTTATAACTGCGAAAAAATTAAACCCTGAATCAAAATCATGGTAACTCTGGACCATAATATTGTGAATTTCTTTTCAAACACAGACTTTAGTGGGATCTATGAAAATGTTCTTGGGAAACCCTTAATTACTCATGAGATGGAGCTATAGGAGCAAGTTCCCAAGCCCCTTCCTCTGCACCATAATCCTTGTTCTCTATGAAGTAAAAGTATTTACAGATATATACTGTAGAACTATCCCCCTCTGTAATGACCTGTCTCTGTGTGGTGGCTGGGTTCCAGGATAGAACTTAGAACTTGGAACCATCTGTCACCAATGTTCATCTAATGTGTAAGTTCCTTATTTGTCAGTTGCTAGCTGACTGTTGGTTGGGGCTGAATAAAGACTACTTACTCATCTTATCTTGGATGATCCCTACATTATTACACTGGCGACGTTTGAGGAGAGATCTATGTGTGCAAGTCAGCCTCAACAACAGGTGTAAAGCTAAAAAAAAAAAAAAAAGGAAAAGAGGAAAACTCACTTGGCTGCTGTATAGAAGAAGGAAAGTCAATTGGCATCTTCAAGGAATAACTGTAGCACAACAAAGGAAACGCAGTAAAAATCGAAAAGAAAGAAGAAAACGCGACGAAAATCGGCAAAGAGAGTGGTCTACAGGAAAAACGATAATTCGGCGTTTGCCATTCTCAAAACTCGAAATCGAATGATAAAAGGAGGACAGAAAGGCGTGTTGGACACTAAAAAGAAGGAAAAGTCGTTTTTGAAGGTGTGGAAAACGGTAGGAGGAGTGAAGTCGGAGGAGTTTATTAAACAGGAAAAAGCACACAAACTGGAAGAGGTGACAAGAAGTGCTTGAAAGGAGAGTCTGGCTCAACTCGTGAAAACTCGGAGGGAAATTTGGAGCCTGTCAACGGTGATGGGCACACCTTTGAGGGAAGAGAAGCAGTACATTGATGTTTAAGTGTGTAAAAGGGAATAAGGTTGAAGTGTGTTAAGAAGAAAATTTGTATAAGGGTAGCAAAATGCAGAATGTAACTGCGCCTCCTTTCTTTCTGATGGAACCAGGGGAGCCACTGATTAGATGGAAAAAATGGAAGAAAATATTTGAGAATTACGCGAGGGTGTGTGGTGCGAATTTGAGTGGAGAAAGAAAACATGCCTTATTAATGCATTGTTTGGGTGGTGAAGGCCAGGAGGTTTTGGAGACTCTTCCACTTATTCCACAAGCAGATCAAAGGGGGTTGAATGAGTATTAAATATGTGTTAGGCAGTTAGATTTGCATTATCTTCCCAAAGTAAGCACCATCATGGAAAGATACTATTTCGGGTTAAGAGAGCAAGGTAAGGAAGAGAGTGTTGAGGAGTACATTACTGCACTAAGAAAGCTGGCATCAAGTTGTAAGTTTGGGGGTTTGGTGGAAGAGAGAATAAGGGATCAGTTCGTTTTGAGATGTGTGAGTGATAAAATAAGGGAGGAGTTGTGGTTAAAGGATGAACCTACACTTGAAGAAGTGATAGGTATTGCAAAAAGGGTTGAACACATGTTAAAATGTGTTGGAGAACTGAGCAAGGAGAAGAAGGATGAAAAACCAAGTAGTTGTTCAGCACAAGAAGTGGTGTGTCAGGCTGTGAAGAGAGATGAAGAGAAGGAAAAAAAAGAAGGATGCGGGGGAGAAAATTTGAAAGGGGAGGTTGATGGAAGTAAAACGAAAATACAGACGAGTAGGAAATTCACAACACCTTTTCAAGGAAATTGCTATAGATGTGGGAAATATGGGCATATGGCGAATGCGAGAGAGTGTCCTGCCCTTAAGTTCAATTGTAATGTGTGTGGAAGAAATGGACACATTGGGAGGAATTGCAGATCAAGAGTAGGGAGAGATACGAGGGCTGAGACAAAGTTGGTTAGTTTTCAAATTAATGATGATGTTGTAGAACATCCTTCTGATTATGTGTTGGTTGGGGAAGCAAGTGTGTTGATGAAATTTGATTCATGCTCACATGTCACTTTCATTTCAAAAGAGGTGTTTGAAAATGTGTTTGGAGGAAAAAAAAACTTTGTGTAAACCGGATATAAGACCAACAGGTTATCAAGAACAGCCCATAAAAATAATGGGTTACTTTTTTGACTGCATAGAATATAAGGGGAGGTTTGTAGAGGCAAAAATTTATGTGGCAAACAGGGGAGACAACTTGTTGAGTTGGTCTCATCAAGCCAAGTTGGGTGTGAGTCTCAATCCGAATGCTCATCCAGTTATTCAAGTGCAGTCTGTAGATGATGAAGAGAATAAGTTTGTAAAAGATTTTAGGGAATTGTTCAGTGAAAAACTTGGATGTATAAAGGGTTACAATCACAATATCAAACTGAAGTTGGGTGCTGTGCCTGTTGCTGCTAAAGTAAGGCGCATTCCAATCTGTGTAAAGGATGCTGTGGGAAAAGAGATTGAGAGGTTGTTGTCGACTGGGGTTATACAACCAGTGGAGGCAACTGAATGGCTCGCACCAATTGTGGTCGCGAGGAAGCCAAATAATGAGATTCGGCTGTGTGTTGACCTTCGTGCATTAAATAAGGAGGTAATAGTTGATAAGTACCCTTTGCCAAACATAGAGGAATTGGTTTCTACATTAGATGGGGCATGTTATTTCACCACCTTGGACATGGCTTCGGCATACCACCAGGTCCCGCTAAAGGAAGAGTGTCAGGAGCTTACCAGTTTTATAACACCAATGGGGGCATAAACATTTTTAAGGATGCCTTTTGGGCTGGTTTCTGCAGCCTCGGTATTCCAAAGAATTATGGAAGATCTATTCAAAGGAATACCGGGGGTAAGATGTTATCAGGACGATGTTCTCATTTCTGGTAAGAATGAACATGAGCATGATGAAAGGGTTCGTCTTGTCTTGAAGAAGATGATGGATGTTGGATTAACTTTACGACGGAGCAAGTGTAAGTTTGGTGTCAATGAACTAGATTATTTGGGCCACCATATTTCGAGGAAGGGCATATGTCCAAAAAGAGATCTTGTGGATACAATTGAGAAGTTGAAGGAGCCTTGTTCGAAAGAAGAGGTGTCTTCATTTTTGGGCATGGCGGAGTTTTATAACAAGTTTGTGAGAAATTTCGCAGATAAGACTGTTAATCTTAGGAAAATCATGTGTAAGAACTCAGTGTTTAATTGGACGGAGGAGTGTAGTAGAGAATTTGCTCAGGTAAAGATGGATCTGAGGAATGCACCAAATTTGCAGGCGTTTGTTCCAGGGGATCCAACAATTGTTGTAACAGATGCTAGCAGTAAGGGTCTGGGTGCTTTGTTGTTACAGGTGAGGAAAGACAAAGAGGTTCTCATAGCTTGTGCTTCGAGATGTTTAAAGGGGGCGGAGTTGAATTACTCTGTCATAGAGAAAGAAGCGTTAGGAATATATTGGGCTGTGAATAAATTCAGGAAGTTTGTTTGGGGTTCCTCCTTTACCATCAGATCTGATCACAAGCCTCTAAAGGAGGTGTTTGAAAAGAAGGGGTTGGACTCAATCTCGGCGAGAATTAGGAGGTGGGTAATTTCTTTGCAGGAGTTTGTATTCAGGTTTGAGTATATTCCAGGAAAAACTAATGTTTCGGCTGATTGTCTGTCAAGGTTGGTGGATGTCGTGGAAAATGTTGATGAAGCTCTGGTTGAGGATTTTGAGTGTGAATTAAAGGTGTGTGACGTTACTTTGGGTGCGGTGAAGGAAGATACTTGGAAAGAAGAGTTAAGTAAGGATGAGGAATTGATGGAGGTCATCAAATTGTTGGAAGAAGGTTTGTCTCGTTCTCTAAAGAAACCTTGGTCAATGGTTGCTGATGAGTTAGCAGTGGTGGATGGTTTACTTATGAGAGGTACTAGATTAGTTCCACCTGTTAATCTCAGAAGTGTTCTTGTGGACATGGCTCATGTAGGACACTTGGGTATTTCTAAGACGAAAGAACGCATACGAATGGATTTTTGGTGGCCAGGGATTGATTTGTTGGTGGAACGTACAGTTAGAGATTGCTCTTCTTGTCAGGCAAGTGATAAAGTTTTGAAAACTAGGTTTTCTCCAATGGTTTGCAGAAGGTTGCCTAGATCCCCTTGGGATGAGATTGCTGTTGATATTGTGGGGCCGTTACATGGTGAGCATCAAACTCCGTTTATGTTGGTTTTGTTGGACTTGTATTCAAGATGGGTGGAGGTTAGTTTGGTGAGAGAGATTACAAGTGAGTCCGTTATTTCTTTCTTGGAGTCTGTCTTTAAGCGTGAGAGTTACCCTAATTCTATTCTTTCTGACAATGGGCCTCAATTTTGCTCTGGGAAAGTTGAGGATTATCTTAGTAGGTGTGGTATAGTTCACAAGAGGATTTCTTTGTATCATCCTGAGGCAAATGGTGCTTTGGAGAGACTTAACAAGACTCTGAAGGAAAGCATTCAGTTGGCAAGGGTTAACAATTTGGACTGGAGAAGCGAGTTACAGAACAGAATTTCTGCTTATCGATTTTCTCCTCATTCAACTACAGGAAAGACTCCGTTTGAACTCTTCAAGGGTAGGGCGCCTAATACTTGTTTGTGTCCTGCCTGGATGGCTGCAGACAAGGGTGTAAAAAATAATGATGTGGGTACATGGAGAGAAAGGGAATTGAAACTACAGTGGCAAAGGAAGATGTATGTAGATAGGAGAAATTCTGCAAAAGAATCCAAATTCAAGGTGGGGGAAGTGGTAAAAATTAGGGCTCCTGTGGGTTGTCAAAATTGGTAAAAGTTTTCGGTTCCTAGAACCATTGTAAAAATATTCAAAACTGCTGTAAAGACGGAGGATGGTCGTATCTGGAACAATAGTCGTGTTTCTCATTTTTGGGAAAAAGGGAATTGTGATGATAACGGTGTTGTTCCAGATTTACATACTGATTCTTCTCGTAAGAGTGTGAGAATATGCAGGCCTCCTGTTCACTTGCGTGATTATGTATAGAGACCTTTTCTATTGTTTCTTCATATGTTTCTGTTGCCTATTTTATTGCTAGACATGTAAACCTGTTTAGTGTTTAAGAGGGAGAAGTGTAATGACCTGTCTCTGTGTGGTGGCTGGGTTCCAGGATAGAACTTAGAACTTGGAACCATCTGTCACCAATGTTCATCTAATGTGTAAGTTCCTTATTTGTCAGTTGCTAGCTGACTGTTGGTTGGGGCTGAATAAAGACTACTTACTCATCTTATCTTGGATGATCCCTACATTATTACACCCTCCAACTGATCGAGGGGCTTACCTGCACATTTGGATACTTTTTACCTGCTCTTAACTGATGACAAATCTGCTGTCGCGGCTCTAGTGAGGGGGCTCTAAGTCCCAGACTGCTCAGATCCAAGGAGGAGGGGCCGCTGCTCTGCTGCATTCCAGTTAGTGCTGCTATTTCCACATTTGCTGCTGCACCATAAAGGACCCGGAGTCATCCAGCGGCACTAAGGGTGGGCCCGTCTCTACCTGAACATGACTGGAACAGGCCCTATCCTATTTCAGTTGGCACATTTTACCAGCCCTTTGGGGGGCTTGTGTAATGGGCAAATAGAAAGATGTTGCACTGGCGGAATCTTCTTCTGAGAATGAGGGCCCACCAGTGAAGTCTGCCCCAGGTAAGTGCTCTATTCTCTCATAATTTTCTTCACTGGTGGGGGGCACTCACTGAAGAAATTGTTACTGTGGAAAAGGAATTAGCCATGCAGGCCAATGTTAACCGCCTGATCTCTTCTTGGTCCTCAACCTCCCCATCAGATTATGCTGCCCCAGCTGCAGCTGTGGATATCCAGGAGAAGGGTTTGGTTCTTGTTCCTCCCTTGGGCGTTGGGAGCACTACTCTGACCCAGGTACTTCTGCTCCAATCCCCGCTAATATATTGGCTAGTCATGAACATCTCCCCCTGGACCCAGCACCTTTATCTGCTAAAAGGAAAAAAGTGAAAGGGTGGGTCCAAGACTGAAAATTTCTAAACCCCCATTCTCGCAGGATTGAGCGCACGTTTACATGGATCATGAGGGTAATCATAGCAGGCAGGTTAAGCTACAAGTGCTTCGGGATCATTTTTACCTGAAAATTGAGACTCTAGTTAAAAGCCTTCTGGTACCTATTGTAACTTGTCTAGGACATATGGTTGCATCCATCCACCCCCCACCCAGCACCCATCCATGCATCCATCCAACCCCACCCAGCACCCATCCATGCATCCATCCACCCATACACCCATCCATCCATCCATCCCCCAGCACCCATCCACACTTTCATCCATCCATTCATCCATCCATCCATTCATCCACCCAGCACCCATCCATGCATCCATCCACCCATCCACCCATCCATCCATCCCCCAGCACCCATCCCATCCTCCCATCCACACTTTCATCCATCCATTCATCCATCCATCCATTCATCCGTCCATTCATCCATCCCCCTCCATGTGTCAGCATCCATCCATTCATCCTTCCACCCACCCAGCACCTATCCATGCATCCATCCACCATACGGTCCGCCATCATCCATCCATCCATCCATTCATCCATCCATTCACCCCCCTCCACCCATCCATGCATCCATCCACCATACGGTCCGCCATCATCCATCCATCCATTCATCCATCCATCCATTCATCCCGTCCGAGCATCCATTCATCTATCCATCCACCCACCCACTCACCACACACATATCACCCATACACCCATCCATCCATCCATCCATCCAGACAGCCATCCATTCATCTATCTGCCATCCATTCATCCATCCATCCACCCACCCACTCGTCACACACATAACACCCATACACCCATCCATCCATCCATCCAGACAGCCATCCATTCATCCATCCCCCAGCACCCATACATGCATCCATCCATCCCCCAGCCCCCATACATGCATCCATCCATTATTCATTCATGCACCCATACACCCATCCATCCGCCATCCATTCATCCATCCATCCACCTACCCACTCACCACACAAACACCCACCCACCCAGCACTCATACATGCCTCATTCATGCATTCATTCATCTATATAAAATAATAAATACATATCCTCTGCATTTTTAAAGGCATGTGAATTGTGACAGACTGTGACTTTTTAAAAAAAAAATTTAATGGCATGTGCCAGTCTGCATTTCGATTTTTGAATGTTGTTACGATCATTTAGCTGCATTTTTACAAGGAAAATCCCGTTTTGAATGGTGTTACGCTCATTTTCACAAGCCTCCTTTATTACAATCAGCAAAGCTTTGCCGAAGCCCTGTACATCAGCCCTGTCATTTTTAAAAGGAAAAGCACGTTTTGAATGGTGTTACGATCATTTTCACAAGCCTCTTTTATTTTGAATGGTGTTACGATCATTTTCACAAGCCTCTTTTATTAGAATCAGCTGAGCTTTTCCCGAAGTTTCATGTGACAGACTGTGACGTTTTTTTTATTTGCAAGCCTCTTTTATTACAATCAGCTCTGTCATTTTTACAAGGAAAAGCGAAGCTTTGCCAAAGTTTGCCATTAACACAGCTTTGTAATATGCCATTAACATCGCATGCGTTGAAATTGCATGCGATGTTAATGACATCGCGCCGTCGTAGCATACGTACTAACAGCATGCGATGTGAACGACGATGCGATGTGAACGACGATGCGATGGGTGTTTCCCCAATGTAAACTGTGTGGTGTATCACTGTGTAACATCCAAACATCTAACACCAAGCTTGTGGGGTGCACTTCAATGACCATTTCACCTCTGTCCAACAGGAGACCAACAATTGACTGCAGCAGAAGAGAACACCGACCTGCAGAGCCAGTTTCCCCCGGAACATGGACCCTCATATGCAAACTCCCTCAGTTTTTCGGATGCGGAGAATGAACCTGGCCCATCAGGACTGCCAGGGCGCACCATGTCCCCGGCCCCCACTGCCCCCACCGCCCCCACCACCACCACCTCAGCAACAACAACTGTGCTCACCCCTGCCGCAACGACCTGAGTCGTCTCAACCACCACCACCAGTGCTGTCTGCAACACTCTCCCTGCCTCAGAGGATACCAGCACCACCCAATAATCTGAGGAGGGCAGAGAGAGTCTGCGGGAGCGTTGAGTGGCAAAAACACAGGTCTGGGACAGCAGGGCAGGTGGGAGGAAAACTGGGGGACAAAATCGACAGGACACTGGTGCCGAAGCCCTGGCCATCATCACCCAAGTCCTTGGGGCATATGAACAAACCCAGGGACAGACATGCCAGGTTTTGGAGGAAGTGTTTGAGCTCCACCTGCTGCTGAGGTCCATGGACACCCATATGGGCCAAATCGTGGACCTCATGGGACAGCTTGTGGGTATTTTGAGGGACAGACATGTGGACCAAAGGACAGCTCAACCTCCCTCCACTGGCCCGCAGGACGTTACACCCACCACCTCAGCTGAGGCCCCAGAGAGGGGTGAGCTGGAACAGCATGACTCCTCAGACACCGCTGAGACCGCAGCAGAGGCCTCCCTGGAAAAAGCAAAAGGGGACATCCAAGAAACCCTATGGGAGGATCAAGTAGCAAAGCACCAGCCACATGCAAGTCAAAAAGCCAGCACCTCTCTTCACCTTGACATTGACTTTGTTGACTAGCCTTACCCACACTGCCATGTTTATTGCAGCTGTCTGTTGGACGGTGTCACCACATCAATGTAGTGACTTCTCTATTGTCTCGTCTACCATCACTGACAACTCATTGATTCACTTTGTACCATTTTCTTAAATCCCACTTGTCTGTCACAAACAATCTTTGAAAATAAAACACTCTTTATAACCCTTATGACTTTGTGTCAGCTCCATGTTTATCACAGGATGTACAATATTGACTTGGATTCCAATGTACCTGAAGCTAGATTTGTGACGAGGCATTAAGAGGCTGAAGGGACCTAGAAAGACACAATAGAATGACATTTACTCATCTGGTAATGGCATCACAGCCAGTACACAACACTAGCCATCAAGGCACACAACCCACCACGCAACACAATGAGAAATAATATCAACATATACATCATGCGGCTGGTCATGACTATATTGTGCCACAAACATCAGCCATCAACACAGAGCCAACAAAAGGTAGCAGTCAGAAAGGTCCCCTAGGCCTTTGCACAACCATCAAAAATGGCAGACAATGTCACTGTTGTACAATATCACTCACGCTCAAGGGAAGCAGCGGCTGATAAGCTGTTGACGGTGGATGACACCTTGCTCCTCTCCACTGTCCTCGTCACTGGACATGTGTTGGTTTGCAGGCAGGGGCATCTGCTGCTCATCATCATCCAGGAGCAGGGGTATATCTTTGTGTAAGGCCAGGTTTTGAAGCATGCAACATGCAACTATGATCTGACATACATTTTGGGGAGAGTGGAATAGTGCACCTCCGCTCTTGTCCAGACACCGGAATCAAGACTTCAGAAGACCAAAGATATGCTCCACCACACGTCGTGTCCTCCCATGGGCCTCATTGTAGCGGACTTCACTTGGGGTCCTGAGATTCCTCAATGGGCTCAGCAACCAAGGCCAGTTGGAATATGCAGACTCACTTAGGTGTCAGATACACAGACCAATTTTGTTGCTTAACTTTGCAGTGGACAGCATGTCACACAAATAGCATGCTACTTGACTCTGCGTACTGTGGTATATAAATAAATAATACCGGATCTATTTTTGAATGAATGAATGAATAACAGATAGCTCAATAAAATAAGAGTCAAGATTCGAGGTAGTAGGAGTTTCTGCAGGTTTATTACAGCATAAGGACAGGATCAGGACAACCTGCATAGAACGGGGGTAACAGGGCCCGGCAGCTGCCGGGGCTGGGTCAGGAATGAGCGCGCTAACTTTTAATAACAATACATCAACTTATATACATAGCGCAAACACATAGCATTACATTGCAGTAGGCGTAACAGTGGGTGGAGCAGAAGGCGTGACGCGTAGCAGTCGCGAGAGATAACAGTAAAAGTAGGTGTAACTGGGAGTATACATAGACATGTGGTGCAAACGTAACAGAATATGTCATGAATGGGCGGAAACATAGGAGGGGGCTACCTAAGGAGCCGGGACCTCTAACCTGGTGGTGCGCGAAAACTGGCAATGACGTGTTACTAGGAGAAGCTGGGGGCTACGAACTCTGTGCTAGGAGCAGAGACTAGAGTCTGGAGGGTCGGAGCGACATGTACCTAAACCCTATCTGGTATCTGATGTTTAGGGAACATGTTGATATAAACTAGGAGTCATGAGGGGAAAAGCTAACTTGATTCTAAGACTGGACCATACATTATTCTACATGAAATGCGTGATGAGGAATATTAAATGACCAGTAAATGCAGTATTTCTCTAACATGGAGCCGAGAAGGCTAGACAATGACGGAAACTATTGATGCAGTTCAGTAGCTTAGGAATGCAAAGAAGGAGGACTGAACTGATAACTGGAACTATAACATACTTTTGGCAGACTCAGAGGCAGAGCCAAGCTGCACCGGGCACTGCGAAGCAGGAAGTAAGTGAAGGGTCGAGGATACAGGTGGGGGCTGTATCGCTCCTCAGCGAGGCTTTCAGGAGACAGGAGCTGAATCTGATGTCCGGGCCCTTTTGAGGCCTAGAAACGGGGACTTTATAATGGAATAACGTGCACACTGAGAAACGTGGCAACATAACTTTACATAGGCCTGATATTCGTAGTATTCACGAGGACTGGAAAATGACATACCAGAGGTGGACACAACTATAATTGCGTCATTAATCGGACATGGGGAATAACATATGCATATTGGTCATGCACACATAACATATGATGGATGAGGCGTAGGGACACAGAACATGGCAAAATTTACTTTTCCACATTCCCTCCTTGTCACTACGTTTCCATCAGGAAACATCAATTTTCATGATACCATCTATCATTTCATACAGTACCATTTGCTCGTCTCGAATTGTCTTGGAACGGGATTTAGAACGGGGCTTAGGACTAGGAATACAAGAGGTAGCACACATGCTGCAAATCGCAGGGCCACATTGTATACAGAGGCAGCATCTAAATATGATCGCTACTGCAATACCTAGAAAGGACAGGACTTTCCATCCCCATGCGGAAATTATATTCCAGAACCAACCGGACCATGTCCAGGTGCCTGGATCTTGGTGTAACAGATGGGCAATTTTATGGAGTCTGGTTATAGCTGAATAAACAGACGGTGCGTTATTTGGAATGAAAATGCAGCAACTAGATCCGATGACTCTACAGGCCCCGCCCCTATCGGCCAGTATGACGTCAAGGACGAGACGATTTTGCAAAACGACAAATCTCATAGCAGATTGTTCTTCGGTTAAGTTACCTAGAGCAGAGGCAGTCTCATTTACTACAGCTTCAAGGGTTCTTGTTAACCTACGGATTAGTTTACTATTCTGGACAGGTCCTACGAAGAAGAAGAAACCTTTATTGAAATCTGTATACTGTTCTAGAGTAGTTTCAGTATAATCGACAATTGGGGACTCCCTTCTATGTCTAATGTGTACTAGATGTGTGTTTCTGTGATAATCAGATGGGGCTAGGAAAACAGGTGGCAGTAGGAAGGCAATATAACAGGTTCCCTCCCAATCGAGGGGCAGACGGACATATGCAGTTTGACCACAAATAAAATAAGAATGACGTGAAGCTTTAAAAATAGATTTCCTACTGTCACTATACTTGACAACAGTAGTACATTCACTATGTCCTACATGTACAGAACCATAATTACGGACACATAATTCACCTTTGACTGGTAGTACTGAAATAGCAGGTAAGTCTGGAGTAGTATCAGACTGAACATTCAGGACCATAAAATTCGACGAATAATTACCTAAATTATATACTTCATTTTCTAGATCTAAACCTGTTCTGTGGGGGAAACCTTGCTTGTCTGAGAAACATGTACTGTTAAGAAAAGACATATCTGTTGAGGATGACGTTAACGTGGACCATGCTCCACACGAACCATTATGTGAAAATGGATAAGGAAAGAGTGGCAGGACTCCCTTTGATGTCTGAAAAGGGGGGAGTCGACCACACACCCAACAATTAGTGGCATTGCTGGTCTGGTGTGAGTAATGTAACATACGGATAAATGAGTTGTTGCGCATAGCGAGGCGGTAAGAGAGTTCATGAGGAGGCAGATCACTAAACGTGTGCTCTACTGTAGCATTAGCAGACATATTTACATGAGGAACTGGAAAATACAGATAGAACGCATAGCTGGTGCAGGAAATCAAAATGCTGATGAATAATACGAAACTCAGAAAAACGATACATTGAATTGAACTTCGACTAACTCTCTCACTATGGGGGTCTATTTTATACATGTCAGAAACAGTCTAACCGTTTCACCTAGGGGAGGACTTATACAATCAAACTGACTGACTTATTTTACTAGACCTGAGCTTTAACTTATACTCCTGTTGCGGAGTTTTCTCTAACAAGGGAGGGGTTGTAATAATGTCTTTTGCGGGACAGTCCTTTAAAACAATGTTTTGGCAGTCTTTAGAATCTTGGGAATCCTTGGAAATGTTTTTAGAAACGGGTTTCAATCCATTAAAAAGTTTTACATGAGAAAGGTGGATCCATCCTTTTCTGCCTTCCAACTTGACGGCGGTACGGGTGGTCAAGAGGACCTGACGTGGCTCCTTCCAACGAGGTTCCAGCGGACTTGATCTGTCGAAATTCCGGACCATCACTAGGGAACCTGGAACGATTTCATGCGGTGCCACCTCGGTATTGTCTGGAAAGGCGGCAGCAACCTGTGAACGACATGAGTTGAGGGCAGACATCAAGGAAGCTAGGTAATCTGTCAGCATATTACATGAAACATCGGTAATACTTCGGGGTCTAGGAGTACCCCACATGTTAGGGGGGCGGCCGAATACAACCTCATACGGGGACAGACCTGATCTGGAATGTGCGACCATGCGCATATAAAACAAAGCGACTGGCAGAGCTACTAGCCAGTCCACACCTTTTTCTTTACAAACTTTTGCAATGCGGATTTTCAGGGTCTGATTATGTCTCTCGACCAGACCGGCTGCTTCAGGATGGCGTACACAATGAAACTTCCACTGGTACCCTAACAACAGGGAAACGTGCTTCATTAACTCTGAGGAGAATGGCTGACCGTTATCAGAATATACGACTCTAGGGAGTCCATATCTAGGGAAAAACTCACGAACCAACTGTTTGGCAGTGGTCGCGGCTGTGTAATCTGGGACTGGATATGCTTCTGTCCATCTGGACAAAGCGCATACAACTACAAGGACATACTTGAAACCTCGACATCGCTCCATCTGAATATAATCCATCTGGAGGACCTCAAAAGGGTGGTCAGGAGGCTGGAAACCACCTTGTTCCACCGGGACACTTTTACCTGGATTAAACTGACAACATATCATACAGGTACGGACTTTCTGCTTGGCTGCAGCTCGTAAATGCTTGTTGAACCAAATATTCTGGATACTGTCTAACATAGCTTTTTCTCCTAAATGTGCTGGACTATGTGCGGTATTAATAATGACTTGAACCATAGAGTCGGGGAGAAACCATGTGGCTCTACCCTTCGTTAGCCATCCTTGATCTGTCTGGACCCCTCCTTGTTCAGACCATTTCTTGATTTCTTCAGGAGTAGCATGTAACTGTATATCTATGACATCTTGTGTAGGGTCCTTAACTGTCATGCATATAGTCGGATCTGGAGTGTGTGTCAGGTTAACTGGACTGTCTGGAGTCTGTGCTGTAAGCTTGGCTGTGCGGTCTGCTAGATCATTACCTTGGGAAATAATGTCAGTGACTTTCGTATGTGCTTTGCACTTCATGATAGCAATAGATGTCGGTAAATGTATGGCATCTAACAGGGCTTGAATAAGGAGACCATGCTGAATCTTGGTTCCATGAGAAGTCATGAAACCTCTCTCCTGCCAGAGCACTCCGAAGTCGTGTACAACTCCGAATGCGTAACGTGAATCTGTGTAAACATTAACTTTCAGGTTCTTGGCGTGTATACAGGCTTGTGTCAGAGCAACTAGCTCTGCTGCTTGAGCGGACAGGGTATCAATACGGTGTGTTTCAATAACGTCGGTGTCAGTAGTTACTGCATATGCTGCGACTAGTTCTCCTGTACTAGTTCTCATACATGAACCATCCACATAAAGTGTCAGGTCAGGATCTGGTAATGGAATGTCCGTCAGGTCTTGTCTTGGCTTTGTCGTAATATTAACTACTTCCACACAGTCATGTGGGTCAGGATTTAAACTAACTGATGGTAACAGTGTAGCAGGATTCAGGACGTTGCAGCGTCTAATATCTATGTGTGGCTGGAACAGTGTCAATTCATAACCTGTTAAACGTGCAATTGTCAAGTGCTGAGTTTGTGTTCGGTTTAAAAGAACTTCCACGGCGTGTGGAACTTGTACTGTCAGGGAATGTCCTAAAACTATGGAATCACTTTGTCTGATAGCTAGTGCTGTGGCTGCAACTGACTTGAGGCACGCAGGCAACGCCTGGGCGACTGGATCTAGTGTGCTCGAAAAATAAGCACAGGGCTTGTATTGACCTGCTTGATCTTGTGTGAGAACAGATAATGCTGTACCTTCCCGTTCAGTAACGAAAAGTGTAAAAGGCTTACTGTAGTTCGGTGTAGCTAGAACTGGAGCTTGGCATAGGGCTTTCTTTAACTCATTGAAACTAAGTGTATGTTCAGATGTCCAAGGGAGGACAGTCGATACGGCTGCCTCCTGTGTCGTTAACTGTATCAGTGGCTTGGCTAGAAATGCATACTGGGGAATCCATTGTCTACAATAGGAAGTAAGGCCGATAAAGGCACGTACCTCCTTCTGGGTTCTGGGCTGGGGAAGACTCGCTATTAACTGGATACGGTCGGGTGTCAACTGCCTACCCCTCTTGGACAGCAAGTGTCCTAAGTATACCACTTGCTGAACACAGAATTGAAGCTTCGAAGGTGACACCTTGTGCCCCATCTCGGCTAGGAAATACAGAACTGTCAGGGATGCTCGCTCGCAAGCACGTTCAGAACGGGCTGTGATCAGTAGATCATCGACATACTGGAGCAGGGCAGTGTCAGTTGGCATGTGAATATTGTCTAGTTGTCTCTTGAGTGCTTGACTGTAAATACTAGGACTTTCTGTGAAACCTTGAGGAGCGCGTGTGAACATATAGCTCCTTCCATTTAAACAAAATCCGAAAAGAAACTGGCTATCTGGATGAATTGGAACACTAAAAAATGCATTCTTGAGGTCAATGACAGTGAAGAACATGGCTTCGGAATCAATGGCTGTCAATAGGGAAGAGATGTCGGGACAACTGGGTACTGCGGAATAATACATTTATTAAGCTCTCGTAAATCAATCACTAATCGATATACTGGGGGTGCATTTGGATCAGTACGTTTCATGACTGGAATGATCGGAGAATTGCATACATTGGAGTCAGTTTCTACAACTACTCCTTGAGCCATGAGCTCGTCAATAATTTTGGATAAGGCTGCTACAGCCTCAGGTGGCAATCTGTACTGTTTGATTCGGGGTAACACTACACCTGGTTTGAGAGTCACACGATGGGGTGTGATTTGCATGTAACCTACATCAGTTGGACCTTGCGCCCATAAGTGCTGTGGAACATTAGACAATCTTGAATCAAAATCTCGTAATACATAGTGACCCTTAAAGTCACGTAGGAACAATCGTATTCCCTCTGGGGAACAGGAAATAACTGCACCTAATTCTTTCAGTGTCTTAATGCCTAATAGGTTTTCTGGACATGACTTAGTAAGTAACAGATCAGTAGTACGGGACAATGGACCTACTTCTAGAGTAACTGGCTTTGAGATCTCATTTATAATGGGTTTTCCTGAAAATCCAAGGGAAACATTTCTTGAGCCTGAGAGCGGAGCCCCTGGAACTTCGGCATGACTAATTGTGGTCCTACTTGCCCCTGTATCGATCAAAAACTTTCTGTCTTTCCCTAATACTTGACTGTGAACATAGGGACCTTCTTGATCTACAGGTATCTCGATGAGAGGCAAGCCTACCTCCCTCTCTAGGCTGTTTCATGAATATGGCTGGTACTCTGGATACTCTGTCTGTGCATACTGGTACATCTGCGATGTAACGTGCTGTGTTGCAGCGATGGGCTGCGGTGCTGTAACTGTCTGTGGTGCATTCTGCGGCTGAGGAATCTGTGAAACTTGTTCTTGTCTAGGCGGACGTGGTCTTTCTTTAGTCTTACCAGTAGCTATGTTATGTTTCAGAACTGCACACTCGTTTATAAAATGACCTGGCTGTTTACAATAATTGCAGTTCCCTTTAACGGGAGCTGCAGGATGACTGGCTTGATTCGGACCCCTCTTCTGACTGTCTTGAGGAACAGATTGTGCAACTAGCACTTTCATTTTCGTGTCTTTCATACGTTTTCTCTCGTGTTCTTGCTCTTCCCTGATTCTATTCTGGTGATACTGGAGCATCTGGAGCATCTGGGACGGAGTATTTGCTTGCCAGGTGCTTTCGACTTTCAAAACTCGATTTTTAATTTGTGGGCTTGAATTCTCGACTAATTTAGTAACGAAAAGATGAGGGTATGACTCACTACTTGTCTTGAGACCACTGTTGATACTGAAACATTTTTCAAATCTAGAATAAAAATCACTAATATCTTCATCTTGTTTCTGTTTACAGGCTGAGATTGCATCCCAGTCTTCTTTTCTCGTTGTCAATAATCTGGGTAAAACTTGAATCAATAATTCTGGTAATTCTTTACATTTATCTCCAAGACCGGTACCTGTTACTCGTGCCTTGTCTTCAGCTTCTAGAGCTGTCCAATCGATCTTTTTCTCTCCCACCTCCCATTCCTTTTCCTTTAACTTTTCATACACCCCTGCGGGTAACAGGACCTTTAACATTTTAATGATATCTGGGTAAGTGTATTCTCCCATACGGAGCATGTCTTTTAATTCTCTATGGAACCCTGCTGGATCTTTGTCATGACAGGGAATTAATTTCTTCATTTCAAGAAGTTCCATCTTTGAAATCGGAGTGTATACAAACACTCGTTGCATTACGCCACCCGCCCCTTGGACTGGGTGGACTTCTCGTAACGGATTCTGTCTGTCTATGTAGAATGATTTACTTTCTGGGGGTGAGACATGAACAAAATGCGGGTTCAGAAACGTTCTATATTTGTGACGCTGTTCTAGAATGACACTAATTAAATCGGTACCTAGACCTCTCCATCTATACTGGAGTAACTCGTTCAGGATATCATGCAACGGACCTGGATCAGAATGTTGACCCTCATACAGAGTAATGAGGTGCTGGATCATATACATACCCACCAGTCGTTGCTCGGCTGGGGGCAGTTTCAGAAACATTTGTGCCACTATTTCGTCTGGAAAAGTGGTAGAATCAGTAATCCATCGGACTGCTGATCGGGCTAGTTCTTGTTCATGCATGGTACTTAACTCACTATAACCGATTCGTGATTTCAGGATGTGATCGGTAGCTTGAAATACTTGTTCTAGAGAACCTTGTTCTGGTGCTGGATGATGAAAAATAGACTTGTGTTCTAGACGTAAATGGCGATCTGGAAATCTAGATTTTCCTACATACGCTATTCTGGCGGAATTCTCGTCTTCCTCTTCAGGATCAGAGGTACTTTCTTTCTCGCTTACTTGTGCTGCTTTACGCTGGTCGTGTAACCTTATTATTTCTTTACGAATTTTCTTGTACATACTCTCCATGGCACCGACGGTCTTGTGCTTACCCTCGGCTATATTATCACTCCACCTTGTCAGGATTCTCATTTCGGCGGGATCTTTAGACGGGTAATCTTGTTCTCTTATTAGACAATTGATCAGGAACTTTAATATCATGAGCTGAATCTCGGCTTTCCTTTGAGACATAATCTCGCCAATACTTTCTGGATCATCCCCTGTACGGATGAAACGATATATTCTGTCTAGATCTTCTTTCATATTCGGCAAGGTGACTAGATACTCGGTCACTCTCCTTACACGTAAGGAATATAAAACCATATTATATTCGCCTGGAACTGGATCATAGACACATTCGTTAAGGGTTTGCCTGATTTCTGTAACAGACTGATGTTTGGGCGTGCGCTGTAACGCTTGAGCATGTAATTCGAGTAATGTTGAACGCTTGTGTGGCGGCGGGGTTTGAGGAAGACCTCCTCCTGCGGCCCCTAAACTGGAATCGTCGATTGACATTCTTCGTGCTGACAGGGTCGGTAGTTGTAACGTGGGCTGGACTTGTATGGCGGACTGGACCGGGGGAGCTGTTAAGGGCACCCCGGTGTCTGAAGGAGCAGGAAGTGCCTGATTTACAGGGACTGGCGGAGCGCGAACAGGATTTGCATATTCTGGGACTGTGTCGTCCAAGTAGGACGAAATAAAAATATCAGCTGCGGTCGGTTTGTGACGTAGCTTGGTCGGAACTAATGGTGGCGGGAAATTACTAGATGCCTCTGGGGTCGCTTTTGGCACACCTTCGGCAAGAAGAGGATACATACCCTTAATGAGGGCATGCCTCTGTCTGTCTGACTGTTCGGCTTTGACTTGTTCACCTATCTCGATTAATTCTCTTTCTTGGGCTCGTTCCTGGGATTCTCTACTTAACTCTGACTTTCTGACTTCTTTCTCGGTTCTTCTATGAGCTTCCTTACGCCATAACTCGATGGCATCTTTCTGTGACTGTCTGGCTTTCTTTTTCCATAATGCTTCTTCTACTCGCATGATACATTCGGCATCCCATGTACCCGATACGGGCCATCTATACTTTTCTCCTAACTGTTTGGTATACTCTACCCATAAATCTAGATACATTATGGCGCTTATGCCATGTTTCTGATACATAAAGTGACCTGGACTGTCCCTAGGTGGGACAGGAACCGCTTCTTCTAATAAACCCTTTCTAGTTTTTAACTGACGTAACTTGGAAAATATAGGCATGACTGAACTGTAATCTGGACACAATACAATACACAATGAAAACACGAAATCACGTCACACTCATACCACAACATTAAAAATACATGAAGAACATTATAAATAACAGTTCGAACAGAATATTACCTGGAATACTGAAAACAGAAACAGAACAGAATTTCTCGAGAACGGAACAGACTAGAGTTACTGGATGCACTGCTATAACAGTACGGAACATACCGGTCCCATAAAGGGACGCATCAAGACCCGTATCCACCTAGGTGAACACTTCGTTTGTGAGTCTGGGCACCACCAACCCACGGACCAGGAGTCAATTTAGATTGGTCCTGTCTAGATACTACCCCAGCAATGGTACTCACCGGGCAGCACGGAACGGAAGGCCTCGGACTGGACTGGACGACGGACGACGAACTTCGGACTTCAGTTACAGGTGGGCCTCCGGATACCTCGGACCTTGGACTCTCGGCTTGGGCTCTGGTCGGGACTCGCCGCGTTCCTCCACCGTCTCGTTTGGATGCTGGACCGCCTCCTCCGTCTCCTCCGTGGGCCTGAGGGATACTTGGAGCAGAAATATCTGCCAGTGCACGGTATGGTTCCGTCACGACTGCAGAGGGTCAGGGGGTCGGCGTGGCTTCACCGACGCGTGGGGAAAGGGCAAGTCCCTATTCGGGCGCCATTATGTGGTATATAAATAAATAATACCGGATCTATTTTTGAATGAATGAATGAATAACAGATAGCTCAATAAAATAAGAGTCAAGATTCGAGGTAGTAGGAGTTTCTGCAGGTTTATTACAGCATAAGGACAGGATCAGGACAACCTGCATAGAACGGGGGTAACAGGGCCCGGCAGCTGCCGGGGCTGGGTCAGGAATGAGCGCGCTAACTTTTAATAACAATACATCAACTTATATACATAGCGCAAACACATAGCATTACATTGCAGTAGGCGTAACAGTGGGTGGAGCAGAAGGCGTGACGCGTAGCAGTCGCGAGAGATAACAGTAAAAGTAGGTGTAACTGGGAGTATACATAGACATGTGGTGCAAACGTAACAGAATATGTCATGAATGGGCGGAAACATAGGAGGGGGCTACCTAAGGAGCCGGGACCTCTAACCTGGTGGTGCGCGAAAACTGGCAATGACGTGTTACTAGGAGAAGCTGGGGGCTACGAACTCTGTGCTAGGAGCAGAGACTAGAGTCTGGAGGGTCGGAGCGACATGTACCTAAACCCTATCTGGTATCTGATGTTTAGGGAACATGTTGATATAAACTAGGAGTCATGAGGGGAAAAGCTAACTTGATTCTAAGACTGGACCATACATTATTCTACATGAAATGCGTGATGAGGAATATTAAATGACCAGTAAATGCAGTATTTCTCTAACATGGAGCCGAGAAGGCTAGACAATGACGGAAACTATTGATGCAGTTCAGTAGCTTAGGAATGCAAAGAAGGAGGACTGAACTGATAACTGGAACTATAACATACTTTTGGCAGACTCAGAGGCAGAGCCAAGCTGCACCGGGCACTGCGAAGCAGGAAGTAAGTGAAGGGTCGAGGATACAGGTGGGGGCTGTATCGCTCCTCAGCGAGGCTTTCAGGAGACAGGAGCTGAATCTGATGTCCGGGCCCTTTTGAGGCCTAGAAACGGGGACTTTATAATGGAATAACGTGCACACTGAGAAACGTGGCAACATAACTTTACATAGGCCTGATATTCGTAGTATTCACGAGGACTGGAAAATGACATACCAGAGGTGGACACAACTATAATTGCGTCATTAATCGGACATGGGGAATAACATATGCATATTGGTCATGCACACATAACATATGATGGATGAGGCGTAGGGACACAGAACATGGCAAAATTTACTTTTCCACAGTACTCACCCACAATCCATGCTCACTCCGGATGCAGATTTGCCATCAGCTGTGGTACGATGCTGTTACGCAGTATGTAGGAGTCATATGCTGATCCTGGAAATTTGGCATTTATTTATTTATTGGCGGGTTTATATAGCTCTTGATTCAACTCCCGAAGGAGTATCTCTGCGCTTTTGGCAGCCACAAAAAACAGCAGTACAAAAGGGAGTAGCTCAAATGGAAAATTAAAGTGGAAACAAAAAGGTTTTAAGAAGTTTCCTAAAACGTAATGGTTCTGAGCATTGTCTGAGAGCTTTGGGAAGACTGTTCCATAAATATGGTCCAGCCACAGGCAGTGCCTTGCCACCGTGCCTGGCCTTTTTAATCTGAGGGACACACAGTAAACATTGATCACTGGATCTGAGGGAGCGTGTAGGGATATAAGGGATACATTTGTTTTTTAGATATTCAGGTCCGTGGTCATTAAGGCATTTATAAATCAGGCAGCAGGTTTTAAATTTAATTCTCTGTTTGATAGGCAACCAATGGAGTTTTGCCAGCAGAGGTTTGGAGGGGGTTCTGAATTACTTGGAGTTTTGCTACAACTCCTTCATTGGCATTTAGAAACAAGCCATTGCAGTAGTCCATACGGCTTAGGACAAGAGCCTGTACCAGTGTTTTTATGACTGTGTCAGGGAGTAGAGGAAAGACTTTCCGCAGAAGCCTAATTACGTGAAAACATGAGCCCACCACGTAATTGCTATGCTGTTTTAGAGAAAGCTCCTGATCTAATCGGACTCCTAGATTTTTTACGACCTGCTTTGGTTCTGGGACTGGGCCAAGGTCCTGTGGCCACCAATCCGGGGTCCATAGGAGCTTGGCTTGTCCAAACAGCATGATCTCAGTCTTCCCAACATTACATTGAAGGTAATTGGAAGACATCCAATGTGCCACCGCCTTCATGCCCTGGGAAAAGGAGTTCTTAGTCTCGGTGGTAAGATGTTTAAAGGGGAAGAGGAGCTGGGTATCGTCGGCGTAAGACACCGGAATGAACCCATAAGTTCTCATGATGTTAGCCAGGGGTGCCACATAGATATTAAAGAGGGTAGAGCTCAGACAGGAGCCCTGTGGCACCCCTTTTGAGATCTCAACCTACTCTGAACAATATGGCCCCATGGACACACGTTGGGTCCGATTAGACAGGAAACTCTTAAGCCAATCTAAGGGAGATTATCATATCCGCTTGGCATACACTTGCACATTGATGGAATGGAAATGCTTCCTGTTCCTGTAGATGTGCTCACGTGCCTGTGGTGGAACCAGACCAACATATGTGCAGTCAATGGCATCAACAACATTGGGGATGTGGGCAAGGTCATAAAATTCATCCTTCACAGCTGCCAATTCATGGCTCCTAGGAAAATGGATGTAGCTGTCTTTGTAGGGCATCATAGTGGACAGGACATCACGTAGCACCATGCTAAACATTGGCTGAGACATCCCACCTGCGCTGGACACTGTGTACTGGAACAAACCAGTTGAAAAGAAATGCAGGGCTGCCATCACCTTACATGTTGGTGCCAAAGCTGTCGGATATGTTCTGCGAGGCCTCAGATGGGGCTCCAACTGAGCACATAGTTCTTGAAGGGTAGGTCGGTCCCAACAGAATTTACATATGATGTCCTCATCCTCCATGTCTGCGAGCAATGTGAATGGACGATGCACATTTGGTCGCCTCCTAGGGAAGATGAAAGGGAACACATGTCAATTCAATACCGCTATGAGATGTGTCAAACATTTTACATCATGACTGACACAGCACCAACAATGATGGGACAGAAACAACAGCTTACAGCACGTCACATGTAGAGACACCTTGATGTAAAGTACATGTGTCCAGTATGTACATAGTGAGTACCCAAAACAGATTCAGACTATGTGAATGCCAAATGGTATATCCCAACATCTTGTTTCACCAGCCATGAGAGTAGTTGACACAGCACGTCTGAAACTGCAACACTGCTGGCTTCTATGTAGCTGCTGTACCTGCCACACCTTCTTGTGTGATTCGGACAGGGTACCAATTACCAACACAATGAGTACAGTGTGTACATAAAGCTCAAGTATAAACATGAGTTCAGCAATCTACACTGTGAAATAGGCACATTACGTAGCCAGTCCATCATTACTATGGGTTGCTTAGCCATCTCACACATTGACATGTGAACATATTTGAGAGTCCATCACACAACAGATCTGTGTACATGCACAACAACATCATAAGTGACATGTGAGGGTGTACATTGCCAATGCATGTAATCCTGTGCACTGACATGGCATGCGTAGTCATCAGTGAGTAAAAGTTCACACTAACATTGAATTACACTATCTGGTGGCACGATTCAGTGTAAATGTCTACTGTTCAATGCTGAGAACTAGCAACTGCCATTGCCACAGCATGATGTGTTTATAGGTGCCGTAAGCATGCACAGCCACCGCTATCGTGGACTTTGGCACCAATTGAAAGATGCACGATTGTGGTAGGTGCCACATGGCCCCCGCGGTGTGACACCCCCAATGTCTATGCCCTATCAGACAATGGCAACCGCGAGCGCGGTAATGAAATACTCATTTGAAAATCGGGGTAGGTGTGCCCCGCTACCGCGGGGCTGGTCATTGGATATAATTGAAAGATGCACGATTGCGGTAGCAACCGCCTGGCCCCTGCGGTGTGACGCCGCCAATGCCCATGCCCCATCAGCCAATGGCAACCGCGATTGCGGTAGTGAAATGCACATTTGAAAATTGAGGTAGGCCTGCTCTGCTATTGCGGGCCGGACTTTGGTCACATTTGAAAAAAGCTGAGCTGGAATACCAATTGCATCAGATGAGAACCACTGAAACAACACCAGTGGGCTCTATATGTGTGGTAGAGAGCCACACAATTTCACTACATCCAGACACCATTGCCTGCCATTCTTCACCACCAACTGCTGCTGTTCCTGTCTCCTGGACCCAGTGATGGCAAGAACTGAGAACATCAGGGCATGTCCCTTCACCACAGAGGAGCTGGAGGTCCTGGTGGATGAGGTGCTTTCACAGTATGGGATGCTATATGGTGCTCCTGATGTAGTTGTAAGTGTTTCAGAGGGAAAGTCGGAGAGTGCAAAGAAGAGTGCACACATGAAGTTGATCTGATGTAGTATGTGCCTGTGAAGGCAAGTTTGTGTGATACACTGCCTAGCGTGCTGATTTCAGGTAAAGGGGGTTTGTAGCCTAATTTCCACAGATCCCTGGCTGTATTTCATGATCAGAGGGACATGCTGTGTTTTTGCAGCCATACAGTAACACTGCTGGTTTGGAAAGTGGAAGTCAGAACAAACTTTGCTAATGGATGGAGGTTTTCACATGCTCATTTTTGACATTACAAATGTGTTTCATCCAGAGGGTAATGAAGGATCTGTGTACACTTTTAATATTACCACCATGGATATGTAAGCATCATGCCCATTATTTAAATGCCTGGGGGTGACACTCCTGGTGAAAATTAACCTGTAGCACACCAGGGAGGCATTCGGCCTCTCTGATGGGAACCCAATGATGAAGCGTGTCACCAACCAGGTTGGTGAGTGAGGGTTTAACAAACAAGAGTGACTTTTTTGCCATTTCTCTTCTTTCCTTTGGCCACACTCTTTTGTTGTTTATTTGGAAATTCACCGATGACACATCAGATTGATGTACTTCTGAAACATCCTCCTTCCATTGTTTTCATTATGTGTGATGACTTAAATGTGCAGGCACTGTTTGCCCTCTCATATTGTACATACATGTGAATGTCCTGTTGGCCCATGTTTTCCCTCAGTGTGAGTCCCCCTGGCCTGCACAGATACTGCCCAATTCGACAGGGACCCATCAGTAAATGGACAGAGGAAGACATATGTGTTGTCTGCCACGCTACTCATCAATGAGGTATCTTAGGCATGAGGATTGCACAAGACAGACCTTTTGAGTAGGGTTTGAGAATGTAAGATCATGGCCCTAAATGTGGCCTCCATGACACAGGGAGACATTCACAGGCCAAGGACATTGAGGAGTGTGTACTGTTGGTCACAGTGAGTAAGCCCCGACACATCATTTACAATGTAATGCATGTCTTGCTCCCTCACATACTGCATCACAGACGAGGGCCTCTTCACATTGCTTTCTGTGCTGGCATTCTGCATGTGTATGAGATGGCCCTGTACTATGTCCATCCTCATACCTGCATGCATGTCTATGCGATTATCTGAAACAAATGTACTACGTGTCATGCTGCATGGCCTCTGCTTAGTTAGGCTGACATTTCACTCGTACAAAATCAGTGAAATTCAGCAGTTATATTTAGATTAGCTAACTATAATTTGCACCCCCGCAATGCACTGCTAATGACCTCACATATTGCATCACTCATGACATGGTCAGTGACATCACTTAAGACATCACTTATGACATTATCCAGTGAGTGTAATTACATTTTAAGAGTTTACAATTGTTAAACATATATATTAACCTACTACAAAAGTTAAATTACTATTCTAGGTGCACTACTACTGAGTGATACTGCTTCTAACACATATTATGTGAGTGGCTGTGTAGCTGCGGCAGTCCAACCAAGCATATTGCGTCCTCAAGACCACTGCACCACTACCAGGGGTCTCTTATCCCTGGTAGTTGCGGTGGTTGTGGTTTGACAGCCGGTACGGCGGTGGCTGGACCGCCACAACCGCGCCACCATGAGTCTGTTGGTCTGTGGATTGGCAGACTCATAATCAGGCCCTTAGTGTAATGCATGGTATGAGAGAAGTAGGAGCAGTGATACCTACAATAGTTAAAGCACTGATTAAAGCTGTTGACCTGTAGAGACATATGAGAAGGCATAAACCTGTAGGCAAAATATGAAGGGGATGGTTTATTATATCTCATCTGACATCCATGTGATAGATATTTTAATCATATCTGCAGTCCCCCATCCAATAAAGTGGAATATCTCTCCCAAGGTATTTTTAACAGTATTCTAGATTCCTGCAAATATCCACTTGATTTTACGTGAACTCCTGCACATCAGTAGAGCCCACCTTGGTATCTACCTACCTTGGTAAAGATAAGTCACCGATGATTATACATGGCATGATAATGAGTGGGTGAGGTGACCTATCCAATTCTTTTGGTAACCTGCTATTTACTGAAAGGAGTGAACCAATTGCTCACTTCATGGACATAAGCACCTTTTGTGTGTCAGTTTTGTCTTTATGAGGTACCAAAACTGGGTAACAGAACTTGTTAACCACTGCTGCTATGCCGTAAAGGAATTGCAGACTCTCTGAGATGCTGGTAGAGCAGTGCTCGAAGTAGAGGGAAGGGTAGGTGGAGAGAATAGTAGGGGTAGGTGGCAGGAAGCCCTGTATCTTTTAAATTGGTGACAGGGACAGGGAGGAGAGGCTATGTTAAGTTATGTTGCCCAATTACTCCTTTGCCATTGCATAGCAGCTGAAACAGGGGCAGATGATTTTATGGGCCACCCATGTATAATGAAAACTATAGATGATTAAAAAGTGTATTACAGGATTGTTTTTAACTTCGGGGTTCAGAGTGACATCACAGAGACCTCGAGCTGTGCTCTTGTTATTTTAAGATGCAACTCAGAATCCCTCGATGAAAAATATCCCAGTGATTCACTGTTACCCAGCCATAATTCTATATATTGTTATTGCCAGCGTGAAAGTAGGCACTCGGTTTAATATGTGATTCATTTGTTGAGAAGAAGAGATATTTTACTTAAGCACAGATTTAAAAAATGAACCGAATAATACGTCTTAATTAGAATTGTTTTCTTTTTAAATGTGCTGTGCAGCCTGCCTTTTTCAAGCTCGATCTATCAAAATATTCCGAAAAAAACAAACATAGAGACAAACACAAATCGCTGGAAAGGAGAGATATTTTCACTTGGCAAGCATGTCTTGTGCTGGAACATATGCACAGTGATAATAAGCCCATGCATGAAAATAAATGGCCACAGGCAATCATTAGCTAAACCTACATAATTAATTCAGCGAAACGTAAGGAAAACGCAAATCCACAAGCATTCCCAGAAGTATCTCTGTTATTGCAAATGATTTGATTTTGTTACGTTTATTTAAAAATGGTAGCTTTTGTGGAGGAAGGAACAGATTGTTTGTCACGTAAACACATTCCAGTATTGGTAAAGTCTCTATCAACTGAGCAAGTAATTGCAGTGCTACTGGACTCGTGATTTTTGGATTACCAATGTTTGGCCACATTATTCCTCACGCATTCAGGATTTCTTTTAGGGCTGATAATGTGGGACCGCTGGGAGTCCTACCCACGAAAAACAGGCATAAGGCACTAGTCGATAAGAATTTCCCTGGTGTAGATCTTGAATATTTTTTAAGTGACCTCTTCTCTGGTTCTCTTCCCAGAAATTACAAACTAGCAATACCGCGTAAACTCAAGATGGAATTACAATGTCTTCTGCATCTCCTAGTATAATTCCATGAAGCACAAATTAAAAACAAAAGCATGAGAGAAAAAGTTTAAAAAAAATACTGATCGCTTCTCTTTCAAATAGGCTCTTATGCCACAGGGCTCAATTCACAGACATGCAACAACATTTTTCAAGATGTGCCATGTGCAAGTGAAGTTCTTTCCAAACGGTTTTCTTTCTTATTAACTCTAGGAATTTGTGAAATTCCTCATGAAAAAATATCTTGTGGATTGAAACAAGTACCATTTGTGCATACAGAAAGTCCTGTGTGCCAGAACACCAAGAGAAATATTTTCATTTTATTTATATAACGTTTATGTAAAATGTTTTAGCATACAGTGTTATCATTGTAAAACATATCATGGACAGCCTATCAAGCGTTGCCAAGTGAGTTCTTTGCAAGGTATATGGTTATTTTATGGTGCAAACAATTGGAGCACGCCATTTGGCCATGGTGCAGTGGCAGCGAGCTCGAAGGGGACCATTGAAACCTCAAATATTGCTGTATTTTACCACCCAAAGAACAGTCAAATGGGCTTTTTTCCTAACTTGCACCAGGCTCTATGGCCTTCTTGTTGCATTACAGCACACAGTGGCGTAACTAAGGGGCCTGCATTTCTGGGGAAGGGGCCCAATCTCGAGAGGGGGGTGGGGGGGCACAGTACCCTGGCCTGAGTGCTCCTGAGTGAGTCCAGAGGGGGGCCTCTCTGTGTACTTTGCAGGGGGGTGGGCCTCATGTTTAATTATGCCACTGAATCCATACACAATTCAACAGTAGTGGTAGGTGGTGGGAGTGCTGCCGGGCAGTGACGTGGGGCGGGGGAGGGGCAGAGTGGGGGGTAGTAAACTATGGAATATGGCCAAATGCAGGTAAACATATAAATAAATAAAACAAATTTTGTTGCGCGCACTGCATCGAATTTGGCGATGCAGTGCGCGCAACGAAATTCGTTTTATTTATTTATATGTTTACTTACCTGCATTTGGCCGTATTCCATAGTTTACTACACCCCACCCTGCCCCTCCCCCGCCCCACGTCACCGCCCGGCAGCACTCTCACCACCGACCGCTTCTGCAATTCAATCACATTTGCCTAGAAGGTTCTAGAAGGCATGCTGGTGCTATATATGTCCTGCAACATCTAACGGTAGAGCTTAGCCTGCTTCTGCTATCTGCATGAATAACAATAACTGGATTTGCACTGTGGTAGCCTGGCATTGATCTGTACCCTCTGACAAAGTGTTTTCTACCTCTCCGCACATATATCATTAAGAGGAATCAGACTGGAGAGGAACATTGCTCAGTATTTAGCCACATTGCAGTGTGTCTGTACCTTTGTGTGGATGTGCTACGTGTGAAAGAGCAAAATGCAGCAACTCAAAGTAAAGTTAGCCAGCCGCTGATGTCGGCTGACGCACTACCCCATGCTGTATGCCATAATGGGCAACACGCAGACTGTGAATTACACAACAACAGACTAATGGATGAAGAGAGCTGGCTTAAACCCCCTTTAAGTAGGTATATTAAACATATCATTTTAGTAAAATCAAAAGGTTTTGGCTAACAACAGAACTAATCAGGATAGGGAAACACTTTCCTGCTTGGAGTTTCATTTTAGTTCATAAAGAAGCAAAGACTTTTCTGCGCCTGCGTTCAGAGTTTATTAGCAGGAGCAAGGTTTTCTTTAATTTTGCTTTTCTCTTGTTTTTGTTCCTGAAATGGCTGCTGTTAGCTAAACAATCCGAATTGCTGGTCAGTCATTGATTTTATGCAAGGACATGGGAGACACTAAGGGGTCCATTAGGATGGCGGGCGGACTTTGTCCGCCCTCCACCCTAACGGAGATCGGGACCGCCCGCCATAAGGGCGGGGGTCCCGTTGGGGGTATTAGGATGTGCCCGCCACAGTGGCGGGCACATTCTATATGTTTTGCATTGTGGCGGGCGGTGCTCTTTGCATATGTACATGTGGGGGGTACCATAGGTACCCCCCATGTGCCCCCGACAGTGGTGGCAAGCTGGGGGCCCTGCAGGGGGCCCCCGCAGCAATCTCCACCTGCCTTTCCGTGGCGGCATTGCCGCCGCGGAAAGGCCCCTACTTTGTGCCATGGTAATATGGCTGGCGGTGTCCATTGGACACCGCCACCATATTAATCTATTACCGCCGCGGTCGCAAGGCGACCGCGGCGATAAAGCGGTGGACAGTCTTTCCGTCCGCCGCTGTCCCCTCCGCCATCCTAATCTGGCGGAGGGGAAAACGAGAGTGCTTGTCGGGCGGATTGCCTCCGCCAGGGTGGCGGTGGCCAACGCCACCCTGGCGGAGGCAATCCGCCTGACATACTAATGGACCACCAAATTTCTGTGGTGGTGAGGACAAGGACACCTTAGCGAAGTGCCAAGACATGGGTCTAAGAAAGTACTCTAAGACCCAAAGCACCGGCAGAACTGTCATAAAGATGTAAAACATACAACAAATGTCATGAAAAATATGATAAAGACTTTAAAAAGAAAAAAAAATCTGTGTGTAAATTAAGCATGTACAGTTATATTGCTAAAGTGCGTGATATATATTGATTTTCTTTTAAACGCTTAACATTCAAGAAAACACAATGTGCTGCAGGGGCACAGGAAGCGTGACAGGCCCTACTGCAAGGAAGACAGAGTCCCTTCTACCACCAGATTGAGGAGGAAAAGACAGTCATAATTCTACATTGATTGCAGCTGGTTGTGTGTTCTGTTTGTTTTTGGTTACACTGTTGAATTAAGTAACTGTAAGTTTTAGTTATGCATGTCAACATTACTTTTGATGACTGATTGTATACTGTGGCTCCTGGAGCATGATATTGGCAAAAAAGGAAAAACTCAATAAAGTATGTAAAAAAAAAAAGACAGTCATAATTGGGGTGCAGTGGAACCTGAAAATCCCTGGGCTGTGGTGGCACTGCACTGCTGCACTGTTCATAACTCTCCCCCTAATGCCCTGGCTATGTTCCACGAGTTGCCCAAAATGTGCCAGTTTGACCTGTTCTCTATTTGTAAGCCTATATTGTTATTAGTTGGAAAGAACGTTTCTTTTATATTGAACATATATGCAAGGTTTTTGTAGAGAGCAGATCCTGTTCTAAATTACTTCAGTGTGCTCTCAAACTGGATAGCTAAGGATAATGATACATAGTGAAGTAAAGTAACTGGCCGAAGGTTATACAATTTGATTAAGCTGGGGTGCCGTGATTTCAGTCCAGGATTGCATATAGTACAATTCAGAGACTGGAGGTTTACATCCTTCTCTCTTTCACTTAACACCAAGGGGCCGATTCCTGCTGTCGTGGGTTACGGCCCTGCTGATACGATGCGACCGAACAGGGTTCGGTGGCATTCGTATGCTTCACAATACAGGCATGCATTCAGAGCGGAATGCATGCCTGCACTGGGAAAAGCAGGGGTGCAGTTCATCCCTGCACCCTGTGGCCGGTGCCCCAAGGTGCCTGCCACAGGGTGCAGGTATCCACAGAGGGGCACCATAGGTTGCCTTTTGGCAGCCTTGCACCCATGGTGGCCCTGGTGGGGGCCCCCAAAGACAGTTTCCGACTGCCTTTTTGTGCCGGACAGACCGGCACAAAAAGGTAGTGAAAATCTGCCATCGTACTCCCTCGGTCATAAAGAGGCGACAGGGGGAGTACTGGAGAATTTCCGGATGGCAGACGGGCTCTCCGAGCCCGTCGTAGGCCATCCGGAAATCCGAGTTGGATTCCATTCCAACCAAGCCCATCGGAATGGCTTGGTTGGAATGGAATCCGGCCGGCACTGACCAATTCAGCCGGAAGGGCTCCGAACATGGTTGGAGCCTTTCCGACCCGAATCGGAATCGGCCCCTTAATGTCAATATTTTGTGTTTAGCAATTTAATTATTGTTATTTAATTAGTGTTAGGTAATGGAATTCAATACATACACTTATCACACCTTAAATCAAACTGACACTATACACAAACATATGTCCCTATGCATAGTCATAATATGTAAAGGTCTCCTTTTCTGTTTGGGATGGTTCCACAGACACCAGAGATCAAACAAATTGACAGATCATGTCTTTCTAAAATCCTGCTGTACTACACATGGGTCTCCTTAAATAGGTGTAACTTAAGGAGGAAACTCTGCGGGGACTCTACCCTTTGCTAACTATTTAATAGCACTCACTGAGGTGTTCCTTGTCTCGAGTCAGCTGAGGCAGCAGTAGCATTAACGTAAAATAGCATCTCCTGCCTTCCCCTCCTCAAGTGGCTGGCCTGGCTACACAGACAGAATGATTTCCAACAAGGCCCCATCAGTTTAATGACCACAGTGAAATAATAACCAAGACATGTTCTGTCTGCCACGGTTTAATCTTTAGTTTGTCAAGGTGTTCCCTCCACTGCAAACACTGGGGGATAACCTTTCTACCCCACCCCACACAGTTCCTACGCCCAAGATTTTAATCGTACCCTGGCACTTAAAACAATCAAGCAGTCGGTAGAAGTGTGCCATTAAAGAAGGGCAAAAAGGTAAATCCCGGGAAATCCATGTTCGCAGAAACTTTGCTTCCTGCAGCCAAGATATGCATGTGGATTCTAGAATCTGCATTATTGAAAAGCACAGGAAAAACACCGTAATGTGTAGCATGACACTTTACCACTACAGGACGTGTTATGTCTCCATCATTTTTCAGCATGTGCATCTTTGATTAGTCAAACCCTTGGAAATGTCGCATCCTGAAACACCATCTGTAATAGTGAGGGGCCTAGGGCCCCATGCATAGATAAGGAACACAGACACTGGGGTGGATACAGTCGTATCTGACTCAGAGAACACAGAAGGTGGTGCTGGGGACCGTTTCTTCAACACCCAAGGTCCTCAGTTGTGGCGTCCCTCAGGGATCGGCACTCAGCCCACTATTATTTAATATATACCTGGCTCCACTTTTTACGTTGATTGCCAATTGGGGGGTCAAGGCAATCTCATATGCCGACGACACCCAACTGGTGTTTCCGTATTCGGAGGTGTCGGAGGCGTCCTTTTCGAGTTTCAAGGGCTGTCTCCAAGATGTTGCATGCTGGATGAACACAAACAAATTAAAACTTAATGCAAAGAAGACGGAAGTGATCTTTTTTGGCAAAGGCCCCCTTCCACCCTCAGAACTTTGGTGGCCGGCAGAGAAGGGACAGGCCCCTTCGCCTAGCCAAACGGCAAAAAATCTGGGGGTGCGGTGGGATGTCAGTTTGTCCTTTGCCTTGCACATCCAGCAAGTAGTTGGCTGCTGTCTGAGTAAGCTGAGGAATCTTCGCAAGATTCTGCGACTCCTACCAGAGGGCTGCCGGAAAACAGTAATCCATGCCACAGTGACATCTAGGCTGGATTACGCAAACGGCCTCTATCTGGGCTTACCTAAGTACCTAATTCAGCAGTTGCAACTGGTCCAAAATGCGGCTGCGAGGCTGTTAATGCGGATCCCTTTCAAGCATTCGGTCTCTCCGCACCTTCTCTCACTTCACTGGCTACCAGTAGCCAATAGAATCAAATTTAAGGCACTTACGCTGGCCTTTAGAGCTCTGTATGGCACCTGCCCAAATTATTTGAAAACTCGACTGCCGAGATATACCCAGGCCCGCTCTCTTCGCTTCAACTGCCGCCTTCAGCTTGTAGTTCCATGAGCAAAAAGGGCTCGGTTGGGAGGACGAACTTTCTCTGCCAATGTGGCGGCACTCTGGAACATACTGCCCCCAGCGCTTCAGCAGGCCCCCTCCGAGATCGGCTTTAAGCGGAGGATGAAGACCTGGCTTTTCACCCAATCACGCTAGGCGTTAATACTCTAGTCCGCATGGTCAAACCTGTTCTGGGACTCCACCTTGTGAGGTAGCTGTTCGCGCTTTATAAAATGCTGTATTATTATTATTATTATTATTAATAGTAGCTGGTGAGTAGAACTGGCCCAGGGCACGTGCACCCAGGCCCATTTATTCTCAGGGTCACATGTCCTGTTACACCTGTGTTAGATGGGTGTGGGGTGGGGTGTAAGCCAGCATTCTGGGAGTGGCTAGCACTGACAACAACTAGAACAGTGACAAGCAGGTCTCTACATCCCTCCAAACTTTATTCAAACTGGAACAACAAAGTCCAACCTGTGGGAGCGAATAAAACAATAATAGAAATTTTCAGTATGTCTGTTCAGCTGCTTGCAGAAATAAGACAATGGTACAACTGCAACTAAGATCACCATTTCTGATTGGCACAGTTCAGTGTTCCCCTAAAGGTTGGTCCTCCTTGGACTCACGGTGTGGAAGTAGACCCCAAAGTCTCTCTCTATGCAGTTCTCTGTGACAGTGCAGGTGGAGTGATGGTGTATCTGGTAGATGTCAAGTTTTCACCAACCAGTCCTGGTTGCTGTGGCATCTTCACAAATGCAGCATTGCCTCTCTCCACAGAATGGTGGAGTAGTTGCAAACATCCTTCCCTCACCAGCATGCCCCTCTCTTGGGTGTGGTGGGATCCGCTCTGACCTGTGTCTCTGAGGCCTTTGCCCCTGGGTCGACATGGTCTGGTGTGGAGCTGGCGGATCCTCTTCTTCAGGACGTCTAAGCAGTCTCACCATCCAATCTCCGGTGCGACCTCAAAGGTGGATGTCACGAATGGTGCAGCTTGCTCACCTCTACAGTCACCAGGTTTGCTTGGTGTTAGAAAGACTCCTAGACAGCTAGCTTCTCTTGGTGCTACCGATGTTACCAAGGTACTGTGCTCCATTCCAGATGTTCTTGCACTCAATCAACTTCTTTATCTTCTTGTGTCCGAGTTGGCGAATCACACACTTCTCTCGTCTTTTCTCTTCTTGAGATTTCTTCTGCAGTGGTATCCTGCCACACAATTTTCCTCTTTTTGGTTCTTTGACGTCAGGGCGTGGTCTAGTCCCATCAAGCCTTGCACCTCTTCTCTGACAAGGCCTCTCCATGTGATGTGCACTTCCCACGGGTCTCCCTGGACCTGTCCTACCCCCTAGGAAACTTTATTCTCTTCTTTCGGTGACCAGACCTGTCATTGTGACCTTCTTCCTTTCAATACTTCTAGTAGGTTTTCATATCTTGACTTCTGGTCAATCTTATCAGACCTCTCCTCGGTCATCTTTCACTGACATCTCCTTGGTCATCTTCTCAGTGGCCTTCTGGCAGGTCATCTTCTCCCTGACCTCTGCAAGGTCATCTTCTCGCCGACCACTGATAGGTCATCTTCTCAACTACCTCTTGCAGGTCACTTTCTTACTTTCTTCATCTGATGGTACTTTAGCTTCGGGCGGCCTGTACGCTAACTTCTTCCACTTGCAGTGACGTCCTCTTACCACCTGGCGTGCATGAAGCGCAACTTCTTCAGTCCTTCAAGGTCTTGCTGCCTTGGGCTAAAGTTCTGTCCACCACATGCCATCCTGGTACATTCACCACCGGTGTCCATTAGTCTTGAAGTTACCACCCATGGCCAGTAGGCATCACCACAAACCTGCTCACCAGCCCTGGCAGCCTTTGTTCTCCAGGCTCTCTTCCATGCTCACTCGCTGACTTGATGAATTAGTCCTCCTTGCACCCATAACCATACAGTCTTTCGGGGGTCTGCCACTTCAGTTGAGACAGTACTTTTCCCCCATGTCAGCTTTAAACCACAGCAGCTGTTCCTGTGCTGCTGCTGGTGTCCCTTGCACTGTCACTTTAAATCCTTCTCATCTTACTTCATGGCAAGCTGCAGTTCCTCCCGCACCCTGTAGGTGGTGCTGTTCCGTTCTTCATGGGCCCCAGCAGCTTCATTAATGCTGTGGGCTTCTTCGACCATTCGCATTCACCCACAATAAGTTGCTGTGTGCAGGCCCCATCTCCTTGTTTTGCTCAGTCCGCAGCAGTCTGCATGACCACTAGGTGGTGCAGCCACCACCTCCTCCATGCGGTACTACAGGCTGTGTCCTCCGAATGCAGCTGCTGGTCTGCACGCGCAGCGGGGGACCCTCTACTAGACAGAGGCACCTCCGCCCGTGTATGGTAAGTCTCTCTCTTTGTTTTTTCTTCTGTCTGGCAGCCAGCAGGGGTTTCTGAGTCCTGACATTGCCCGACTCTAATTTTCTTTTACAGGCGGGGCCCTTGTGCTGCACCATCTCTTCAGTGGCCCCACCCACTTACATCAGCCTCCATCTGCCACCAGGTAAGACTGCATCATGTCGCTCCTTCTTGTATTGCGCTTACTTTGCCGGCCTAACCTCTCACGGGCACATTAACAGCCCCGCCCCTTCATCGCCAGGTGCCCCATGATTACCAGCTATGCACTGGCCCATCCAGTCCTGCGGGCTACACACTCTTTTTGCCTGTGGGCGGTGCACCATCTCCATTGGCCGCCTGCTAGACCTGGCACTCGGCTTTCAGTGCGATGGGGGCAGATGATCGTGTGACGCCCTGGCTACCTTCTCCATGCCACGCCAGCCACTCTGCGGGCCTCACTGCTCCTGTGGCGCAGACCATCTCCTGTTCCCTGCAGGCAAACTTTGCAGCCAACATCGCCATCGCCTTTCCCGACAGATACAAGATCTACATATTAGTTGTCCACAAACACACCCTCCGCATGCCACCCGCCCGAACAACACAACAACTCTCATAGAGCACCTCCACTTCCAGATCCAGACCAACCCCAAAACGACTGTTTGAAACCCTCATCTACAGGTCGTCTGGCCCTCGCGCTCCCTTTAGCGATGCCATCACCAACCTCATCGCATCCCACGCCCTCGCATCCACAGCCTACATGCTACTCGGAGACCTAAACTTCCACCTGGACAACTACGATGACTCAAACACCGCCTCCCTCCTAGAAAACCTCACCAACATAGGAATGAAACAACTAGTCACCACACCCATACACGCAGTGGGACACACACTCGACCCCGTCTTCACCAGTGGAAACAGCATCTCCTACAGCCACACCTCTGAACTCCTCTGGAAAGATCATCACTGCATTCACTTCTCCTTAAAAAAAACACAGTGTACAAGCACTCCCACTGCCTCCCTCACAGAAGCTGGAACAAAATCACCAAACACCAGCTCACTTCTGCCCTGGTTAGCACCCCACCATCACATACATTAGATGCAAACCTCGTACCATACAACCTCCACCGCTGGATCACAAACTGAAAAGACACACTCACCCCCACAAGGAAGCCACTACAAGACACAGCAAGAAAGCAAGCTGGTGAACCCCTGTACTCCAAGAATCCAGACGCTCCTGCAGACTACTCAAAAATACATGGTGTAACAACGAAACCCCAGAAGCACATGCTGCCTACATGGCAGCCATCCCCGCACACCACCAACTCATCAAATCCACAAGGAAGAAATCCATCCAAGGCAGAATCCTCATCAATGCACACAACACCAAAGAGGTCTTCTCCATCAGCAAGGAATTTGCCACACCCTGTGGTGAAACAACAGATGTCCCACCCTCCCAAGACCTCTGCAACAGACTCAGCACCTTCTTCCACCACAAGATCAAGATGATTTATGACAACTTCGACAACCAAGACCACCTCACCTCACCGTTCCAACTCCCCCCTCATGCGACACCACCCAATAGACTCTGCTCAAATGGACCCCTCTCACGACAGAAAACAACTTAAAGACAATGAAAAGCATCCAATCCGGAGCACCCTCAGACTCCTTCCCATCTTCCTCAGACATCGCACCCAGCTATGTTAGACGATCAACTACTCCTTTAAGACAGCCACCTTCCCGATGACTGGAAAAATGCCGAAGTCAACCCACTCCTGAAGAAACCCATGGTGGACCCGACGGACCTCAAGAACTTCAGGCCCAACTCCCTGTTTCCCTACACAGCCAAGGTAATTGAAAAGGCCGTCAAAACACCAAGCTAACAGACTTCATAGAAGCTAACAAAACTCTGGACATCTCCCAATCTGGAATATGAAGCAACCACAGCCCCGAGACTGCCCTACTCGCTGCCACCGACAACATCTGCTCCCTCCTCAACCAGGGCAAAACGGCAGCCCTCATCCTCCTGGATCTCTCGGCTGCGTTCAACACCAAGTCCCACTGCACCCTAGCCACCAGACTCCGTGACGCCAGCATCTGCAGCAATACCCTCGACTGGATCCGCTCCTTCCTCACCGGCAGACTACCTCCCTATTTCTCAGGACCGACAGAGACCAACTGTGGAATGGCCCCCTCCCTCAGCCCCACTCTCTTCAACATCTACATGGACCCCATTGCAGCCATCATCAGGAACCACGGGCTCAACATAATCTCCTATGCTGAGGACACCCAGCTGACCCTCACTAACAAATCCAACATCACCAGACACAACTTTCAAGAAGGGATGAAAGCCATTGCCACCTGGATGAAAAACAGCTGCCTAAAACTCAACTCAGAGAAGACAGAAGTCCTCATCCTTGGAACCACCCCCTCCACATGGAAAGACTCCTGGTGGCCCTCTGCACCTTGGAAATCCCCCAATCCAGATGGACCATGCACGAAACCTCAGCATCATACTAGACTCGTCGCTCACAATGAACCGCCAGATCAACGCTGTCTCCTTGACCTTAACACCCTTCACATACTTTGAAAAAGTTTCAGATGGATTCCAACCAAAACCAGAAAAACTGCAACGCATGCACTCATCCGCAGCAGACTGGACTACGGCAATGTACCCTACGCCAGAATCAACAAGAAACTACTCCGCAAACTCCAGACTGTCCAGAACGTCACAGCCAGACTGATCCTTGACATCCCCCCTCACAGCCCCATCACCCAACACCTCTGTGATCTCCACTGGCTTCTAGTCAAAAGAAGAATAACCTTCAAACTCCTCACCCACACATACAAGGCCCTTCACAACACCAGCCCCGCATACCTGAACAGCCGCCTCTCCTTCCACACACCCAAGAGACACCTCTGATCAGCCCAGCTATCTCTGGCCACTGTCCCATGTATCAGCAAGACTAGAATGGGAGTAAAATCCTTCTCCTACCTCACAGCTAAAGCCTGGAAAACCCTCTCCCTTCACATCCGGCATTCTCCCGCACAGTTCAGGAAGCACATCAAGACCTGGCTTTTTGGATGGCCCCAGCACTGAACTGAGCCACGCCCCAGCGCCTTTAGGACCCTCATGAGTGAGTAGTTGCACTTTACCAACCACTTATTGACATATTGACTTTAGGGTATTTGGAGTAATCGTCAATGTTAACTAGGGCATGTTGTCCATGTGGGAGGCTGCTGAAATCTATGCTTGCAAACTCTCAGAGTGTGCATAGTCTGTATTCAGTCACAATGGGTGCTGGGAGTCTGCTTGTTTGGTTGCCTGGCACCAGAGGCAGCCCCATACCATGGCCTCCACCATGTCATCTAGTCCTGGGAATCAGACCACTCCGAAGTCTGCTCTTCGTTTTTACCATACCCTGGTGTCTGGGAAGAGCTAACTTTACTATTTGGGGAACAAGACTCTTCGCGATCACAAGCCTTGGACCTCACTGGAGGAATCCTTCTGCTCCTGTGTCAATTTGTGACGATTATAGTAGGGTGTCTGATGTGTCATTAGTGCCTCTAGTGTACGTTTGGCCCGCTGCGTCTTTCAGGAGTTCCCATTTCTCTGTAGCTACCACTTTGAGTGCCAGTTGTAGGCAGTCATTACTCTTTGAAGGCTTCTTGGATGTCCTTTAGCAAGACTGGCAGCAGTCACAATCATTCCAGCACCAGTGTCACATACTCCTCCGTCTCGGCTGCTTCCATTTCTTCCTTGGCTTGTCGGTTGATTTGGATGACCATAGCCAATACCAGTGGCTGCCTGGGAGTGGGGAAGACAACAGATGATGGAATAGGGAAAATGAAAAAATAAAGAAGTCCTATTCTTTCGTCTGTCGACATCCCTGCACCCGTGCTTACCTTAGCAGAATGCTGCTGGCCAATACTCGATCTGAAAGTTGTACTCTTGTAAGTAGAGTATCCTTTATTTGATGCGTGGAGGAGGTTGAGATTAGGTGCATTTGAACAGAGGTACAAATGACTCATGGTTCGTGTAGATCTGGATTAGATGTCCATATACGTAGAGGGGGAAATAGCAACATTCCCAGTGCATCACTATTGCCTCCCTTTCAATCTGGCAGTATTGTTGCTCCATTGGTGTGAGCACCCAACCACCAGCACTCACCCTCCACAGTCTTGCTGCTGCAACAGCAGGGCAGCCAGCACTACCGGCATCAACTGTGAGTGAAGTGTGCTTCCCTAAATCAAAATATACCAATATCTTGTCGGTCGACAGGGTGTCTTTCATGCATTGGAACGCTTCTTCCTGCTCACATCCCCAGGTCCACGGTGTGGACGTTTTGGCCAGCTCATGAAGCAGTTGAGTGAGAGTAGCTGGGCTCTTGATAAAGCAGCCACAGTAGTTGACCATGCCTCAAAAACTCCTGATCTTTGAGAGGTTGGAGGGAGCCAGTACGTTCTGTACATCTTTCATCTTTCATCTTTCCTGGTTCAGAGGCCACACCTTGCACTAAAATGTGATACTCAAAGAAGATGCCAGATGTCCGCAAAAACTTGGATTTGCCACGCTGTATGGGATGCCCACTCTGTTTCAGATCAGTCAATGTGCACCTTAGTCTCTAACGGTGTTCTTCCTGATTTTTGGCTTACAACAGAATGTCATCACCGACATTCCTCACTCCGTCCAATCCATCCAGTACTTCTCGTATCATGTTCTTGAAGACTTCTGTCATACTGGATATCCCAAAATGTTGCCTTTTGTGGTGGTAAAGACCGACATGTGTGGAGAAGGTCGTGATGCTGCTTGAGTCAGGGTGTAGCATGAATTGATGGCATCCAGAACGAAGATCCATTTTAGAGAACCACCCTGCTCCACTTAGTTCTCCAATGATGCTCTCAACTGTGGGTGTTAGGTTCCACTCCCGTTTGATGGAAGTTTTTGTGAGGTGCATATCGATGCACAGCTGGACTTCCCCCAGCTGTTTCGGCTTCTGGATGACTGGTATGGGTGAAACAAACACAGGGCGTCAGTCCTTCCTCTCTTTCAAATATGTTGGCCTCTTCCACCTTTTGCAGTTCTATGTCCGCTATTAGCCTGAGATGGAATGCGATGCACTGACGTCTATTGGATGAACGAAGTGATCAATGTGCACAGAGAATAGCTTCTCCTTCAGGCTTCCAGTGCCATCGAATAGGTCCTGGAACTCCTGCAGGAGTTGATCTATTGCAGTTTGATGCACTCTGCAAACTGGACCAGACCAAGGTGTTCAGCACTGCTGCCACTCAGAAGCATGCCTAACCCTTTGTTGGTCACGTATATTGGGGTTTCTGATTACCATTGATCATGAGATATCATGGTTGTGAATTGTCCTGCTATCAACAGGAGGTTCTGCTGGTCATATGCCAAGACTCAGATTCTCAACTGGGTGAACTTTTGGGCTGGTGTCAGTGTGGCTTATATGACTCTGGCCAAAACAATAATGTACACCTATATTGGTGATGGCTAGGACTTTCTTCTGCCCTAGTTTAACCATGCATTTTGGAGTCTGTATGGCTACTCATGCAACATGGTCTATGGCTAGGACAGTGTGTACTGTTGCATCAAAGTCGTCGTAGTCCATGTCTGCTTCTTTTTTTTTTTTTTTTACTCTTTTTTATTAAAGTTTGCATCATACATTTAGCACGGACCGTGCATTTATTGTTAGGTTACGTTAGAATGGAGATAAACAACAACAAAAAAACAAAAGGTAAGGTCTCTGGTAGAGGCTGGACTTGCCCGGAGGCCTGGCACTGTCCTGGTGCTGTGGGGTCGAGCATGAATTGCTGGGGCTCACCTGCCTCAATGAGGGTGTGAGGGGCAGCCAACCGATGGCTAGGCCACTGGTAGAAGGGGTTCTGGATTGGAAAAGATCCGGACCCCAATGGAGCATTTCATCACATTCAGTAGTATGACAGGGTGGGAAGTTTCGGGCAATACCTCAGCATAAGTCTCGAGTTGATCTTTACAATACAGTAGATCTCAGACCCACTTATGAAGAGTTGGGGTGAGTCTCGAACCCCAGCACTGCGCCATCGCTCTTTTGGCCAGGATAGTCGAGACTGCCACCAAACTGCGAATACAGAGCTTTACATTCTTAACCCATCCCAGTAGACAAACCTCAGGGGTGCACTGCACAGATTCCAAAACCACCTCCGTGAGCAGGCCTGCAACCTTTACCCAGAAACCGCGCATACCCTTGCAGTGCCATGCGAGATGTAAGAAGTCTGTATCCAACTGACCACAGCGGACACAACATGAACTCTCCCGAAGACCAAACCTCATCAATTGTACCAGAGTTTAATACAGCTGGTGCAGGTATTCGAAATGGATAATGCAGAGGTTGCAGTTGGCCGTTAGCCGGCCAGTGAGAGTACAGCAACATTTTCACATCTCAGGCGACAGTGCGGTCCCCAACAGTACCAGCCATTTATTTTATGAGGGGAAACTAAGCTGCTCACTTTCCCTAAGAGACGCCGTGTACAGCTTCATGATCAGGCCTATACGATCTGCACTTTCTAACACCGAATGCAGTGCTAGCAATGGATTGGGTTCTGCTGGGAAATCTGGATAGATGGAGAGTGTAGCCTATCTAACGCGCACATATGTGAACCCAAGCATAAACCCTCTGTCCCTACAATCCTGTATATTGGCGAGTGATATGAAGTAGCCGTCTTTGTAGAGGTCTTCCAATTGAGTTATCCCCACTGCGCCCAACACCTTAAGAGCAGCCGGTTCCTTTGCAGCAGAGATCTCCGGGTGCGCCGAGAGCGGTAGCCTTGGAGCGTAAAGATATTGCAACTGTGCGCGCGTCACCAATGACTTCCACACCCAAGCCGTGCAGAGAGCAGGGTTAATTTCAAAGCATGGTCCACCGCACCCGCCGGACAAGGCAGTCGCAGTCAGGGCCATCGGGAGCACCGCGTCCGCCTCAATAGCAATATGTGGCTGAAAAGGTTGTGGATAAAACCAGTAATGAGAAAACTGGGCCTGTGCACAGTGGTAGTAGAGTCACATTTCAAGGGCTTCAAAGCCCCCCCTCTCAAAAGGTAATACCAGCATTTCCCAGCTCTAGTGGGACTTTTCGCCTCTCCAAATGAAGGAGAGCAGAGCTGATTGAAGTGTGTTGACTAAAGCGAGGTTTAGATGAATAGGGATATTCATAAATAAGTAGAGCAGTTTGGGCAAAATTGTCATCTTGACTACTGCGATGCAGTCCGCCAAAGAAAGTGGGAGCTTGGCCCACCTCGCTGCATGTTCTGTGATTTGGACTAGGACCGGGCCATAGTTTTCTGAAATAACTACCTTGGGGTCCCTGTGAAGCCATACCCCTAGATACTTCACTGGGTCCGTTGACCATGTGAGTGGGAAGTCCAGTTCCACGGGTCGCGTACCCGCTGTCAGAGGGAACATCGTTGATTTTGACCAGTTTATACCGAGTCCAGAGAAGCTTTCATTTTTTATATATTCCTGGAGCACCTCTGGGAGGAATGTTGCAGGTTCCTTGACGTACAGCAACATATTGTCGGCGTACATTGAGACTATTAAGGGGCTTTGCCGAAATCACAGCGCTGCAGGTGCATGACATTGACAGAGCTTGCAAGCCAGTGGCTCCAGAGCCAGCGCGAAGAGCATCGGCAAGAGATGGTAGCCCTGTCGGGTGCCCCGCCGAATGGGGAATGCGGGGTATACCCACCCATTAACTTGGACCCGTGCCGCCGGGGCCTCATATAAGAGTTGTATCCACTTCAATAACAAAAGGAGGTAGCTCCATTCTGAGTAGCACAGTGAACATAAACTACCATTGCAGGGAGTCAAATGCTTTTGCTGCGTCAAGTAACACAGCAACTGCCTGAAAATCGGCCTCAAAGTAATGCAGGGTGGAGAAGACAGTGCGCAAATTATGCACCGTAGAGCGAGCCGACTGATCTGGGAGGACCAGGTTAGGAATGAGGGGCTGAAGCTGAGTGGCAATCATTTTTGCCAAGATTTTGGCGTCAATATTTATGATGGATAGTGGGCGGTAGGAATCGCACTGATTAGCAGGCTTGTCAGGCTTAAGGAGCATGACCAGAAGGGCCTCCTTGAGTGAAGGAGGGAGGGTGCCGCTTTCATATGCTTCCGCAAAAACATCCAAGAGCCTGGGTGCCAGAATGTCTGTATAGGCCTTGTAGAATTCACTGGAGAGCCCATAGAGGCCAACAGCCTTACTTGTGGGCAGCGACTTAATAGCCCTCTTGATGTCTTCCACGTCAAAAGGCTGAGTGATATATTTGCGTTTGTTAATGGAAAGCCAGCCTAACGCGACGTCATCCAAGTAATCCTGGATGTCAGCAGCAGGCACATGCCCCCGCTCCTCATAAAGGTTAGAATAGAAATCCAGCACCACCTCACTGATTTCAGAGGAGTTGTGGTGGTGCGCAGTTCCCTTAGTGTCCAGCATTTCCGTGATGTAATCCGGAGTCCGTGGCGCAGCCAGCTTTTGAGCGAGTGAGCGGCTGGGCCGTCCCCGCTCGCCATAATAATGCGCAGTAAAGCGCTGTGACCTATAAAAAGCTCCTGATCCGCTGTGTCGTTGTATTCTGTAACCAGTTCTCGTATGTTAGCTAGTATAGATGAAGCTGGGTTTTGAATATATTCACTCTCCAAAGTAGAAATATTGTCTGCTATTTTACGCATTCGACGCCACAGGTCTTTCAGAACCCTGGCCTGCGCACATATGCAGACAACCCTAAGGTACCTTTGAATACCTCCCGCAGAGTCCCAGGGCTGTCCACCGAGCCAGCGTTTTCTTTAAAAAAAAATGTGTGTTGGTGCATATGACACCACATGCTCACAAATCCACGACCTGCCACATGTTGCAATGCTGTCTTTAAGCCAATATAAATAACAAACCAGGACCCATAATATGTGTTAACATGGAAATGTATGGCACATCATAAATGCATGTTGTTAACAGCTATGGTACACTTAATGTTCGCCAAGTGTTGCAAAGATGACATAGAACTGACTACTGCTACCAGGATGCCTTGTCACTCCAACTCCAAACAAGATGCTACACTCCTTTATCCCTTTCTCTTCTCACCTGTTGGCCATCTTTCCACTGAGTTAGACTACTCATGCAGCTTAGCAAACTTTAAGTCTCACTAAAGTGACATTGAACTGACTACAACTACCAGAAGGCCTTGTCACTCCAAATCCAAACAAGATGCTACACTCCTTTACCCCTATTGATGGCCCGAGTTACTCCATAACAATGGAGTCCCCCTAATATATGTCAGCCCAGAAAGACACACAGCTAATTTGCACTGCCAAGTGACCCCTTGACTACAGACTCATAACAGGATGAACAATGCCACTCATAAAACCAAGCTGGCTGTTTGTCAGAACTCTACATAAGTAGGGTTTGGAACAGACAAATACACATGATATGACTACAGTGTGTGTGTGTGTGTGTGTGTGTGTGTGTGTGTGTGTGTGTGTGTGTGTTTGTGTGTGTGTGTGTGTGTGTGGGTGTGTGTGTGTGTGTGTGTGTGTGTGTGTGTGTGTGTGTGTGTGTGTGTGTGTGTGTGTGTGTGTCTGAGTGTTGGAGATGTCACGTCTATCCCTAGACCTAAAACAACATATAGCGTCACAGCCAATGAGTTGATGAAATCCGATACATAGATCGAATTTCACCTAATGCCTAATAACCAAATTCAATTCCTGTTAAAATCACTGACTAAAGTAATTACTAACGTATTTTGCCCTTCTAGCTCCACAATTAACATCACACAAACTGCGTGGCTGTAAATACCTCAATTCTACCATTGACTATGCTTCTCATTTTTTGACAGGTGAATCCACCACTGCATCTGATCAGAGGCAGGCAACCCAACAGAGTCCCTCTCCACCCCAGGAAGAAGAAGCCCGTAGTCATGGCAATACTTCTTAAGTGGTGGAAGTTGACGACAATCTTGGCCCATCTGGCTAGCATGGGCACACGTCAATAGTTGGGCTCACTGTACCCACATCTCCCACCACAGCGGCAACAACATAGCTAACCACAGGCCTACAACTAGTGCACCTAGCATAGTTAGTTTTATCCTGTGCCCCCAGTCCTGGACTCTCAGATGGCCACCACCGCCCCAGCCAGGGAGGAGCCAAGACCCAGTGGGAGGCTGCAGTCTGTTCCTAGGGCAATGGCTGTGGGGCTAGCTGTCATCGGAGGCTAAATTTGAGCCCCCAAGAGTGAGTTCACTGAGTGGGTGGACACCCAGGCTGCCATCACACAAGTCCTGGGACTCTACCAGGACTCCCACAGTGTGTTGGGCCAGGTCATCACAGAGGTGCAGGAAATGAAGGAGCTGCACAAAACCACATACCAGGAAGTTGCCAGAATACAAATCAAGGTGGCCTGCATCTACACTCAGGTTGTATACCTAAGAAATTAGATGGCTAGGGTACGCACTGAGGTGGACGGCCTCTGCAATTTAGTGGCATCCCTGGTTGAGGTGCTGCAGGACATTAATACCACCCTCTGCAAGGCTTTTCCGCCCTCGACTGGATCCAGTACTTCATCTCTGGCAGAACCCAGAGGATCAGACTCCTTCCCTTCTTCTCTGAACTCACGAACATTAACTGCGGGGCACCCCAAGGATCATCGCTCAGCCTGACGCTCTTCAACATCTACATGGTCCCCCTTACTTCCATCATCAGACAGCATCGGCTCAACATAGTATGCTACGCCAACGGCACCCAGCTCATCCTCTCACTCACGAAGAACCCCGAAGACACCAGACTCTGCTTCCATGAAGGAATGAAGGACGTTGCAGCCTGGATGAGAGACAGCTGCCTGAAGCTCAACTCGGAGAAAACCAAGGTCCTCATCCTTGGACCCTGCACCTTCGCCTGGGACAACACCTGGTGGCCCTCCACCCTCAGCAAGCCACCAACCCCTACAGACCACGCCCAAAACCTTGGCATCATCCTCAACTCCTCCATCTCCATGAACCGCCAGATCAACACCGTCGCCTCCACCAGCTTCAACTGTCTGCGCATCCTCCGCAAGACGTTCAAATGGATCCCCCCGATTGCAGAAAGACCTTCACTCACGCACTCATAACCAGCAGACTGGACTACGGCAACGCTCTATACGCCGGAATCAACAGAACTCTTTTACACAAACTAAAAGCTCCTCACCCACACCTACAAATCTCGCAACAACATCGGACCCAAATACCTCAACGAGAGAGTCTCCTTCCACGCACCCAAGAGGAACCTCCACTCTGCCGACCTCGCCCTGGCAGAGGTCCCGTGCATCCACAGGAACACAGCAGGCGAGAGAGCCTTCTCCTACATCGCAGCCAAGGCCTGGAAAGAGCTCCCTGTGAACATCAGACGCTCCCCAACCCTGCACACGTTCAGGAGGGACCTCAAGACCTGGCTTTTTGACTGATCATGAGCTGCCCTTCCCCGCCCCACAGCGCCTTGAGACTCTCACGGGTGAGTAGCATGCTTTATAAACCCCATGATTGATTGATAAATTCATCTCCCCCTTACTGTGGTCCTAGTACTTCTAGAGCATCAACATCTGCTGCATCCACTGGAAGGGAGGTCCTGAAAGAGGAGGATACTCCTGTCATTGCCCCTGGCTCAGCAGCTCCAGATCCCCCCTCTGTCAGAAAGAGGATACCTCACTGAGAGCATTCAGGAGCCAAGGTTGGCAAGACCACCACCACCACAAGAAAGACACCTCAACCATAATGTCTTCCTGTGTGTGCCACATATTCAGTTTGTTGACTATTCCTGCCCACTTTTCCCTATCTGGTGTGAGGAATATGTTGGGTTTTGGAATCCAGAAGTAATGGACTATATTCCAATGCCTTCATCCACCATGACCGAATCTCTCACTTTGAATTTTGTTGCCACTAATTACGTTTCAGTTTATTACTTTGGTCTGTTAACACACATGCCATCTATGCATTGTCTCCTATTGTCATTCTCACATATAACAATGTGAATGTACAACCATGTCAAATTTGAAATGTCAAAATCAGGGACCACTGAAAGCATGGATATGTTGTCTGCGAAAAAAGGTACAAATCTGGAACACTACCATGTCACAACAAGGCATACATACAAGTATCTTGGGCTTACTATGTCTTTGTTACATTGATCAAATCATGGGCTGACATGATGTCAGTCAGTCAGTCAAAATACTTTATTCGGTTCATAATAAAACCATAAAAGAAAACTAAACAATATAAGTCAAGACAAAAATTATTAACAAAAATCCATAGAAACACAGCAAAAATATACAAGCTAAAAATGCATACAGTACCTATTATCATTTCGTTTAAAAACATCCTTTTAAAACCAGGTAAATATTAAAAAAAACATCCTCCACATCAATTAATTTCGGCTAAATCATCACATTTAACTAGTTGCATCTGATTTTTTTCTTTAATCTCACAGCCACGGTGAAGAAGTTAGCGATATTAAAAATCTCCCATACATTCAAGAGTAGCTGCAAATAATGGAGAGCTGGTTTAACTTGAGTAAAACCTTTGTCTTTTAAAAGAGGATTAAACAAAACGCTTACGGATATGAAGAAAGTGCCCACAAAAAAAGATAAAATGCATTGTGTCTTTAGTGGAGAAGCCATCAGAAGAGCAAATTCCCAAATCTTCCTCCCTTTTCCACCCCGGAGATCCATCAAGGAGGAAATGAAATTGGTTCAACCCGAATCTAAGTAATAAAAAACGTTGATTAGAGTTATTTACAATGTTCAGGTATGGTTCAATAGCACAAGATGTTTTTAACAATTGGTGAGCCCTTACAGTCGGTTTAACCAGCTCTCTATCCTCTCTGGCCATGCAGGTCACTAACTTATAGGATTCCTTGACCCACTTAATGTCCCCTTTCACCAGCTTCTCAGGCGAGTTGAGCAGTTCTGATCGTCCCAGTTTGACAGATAACTTATAAACATCACTCAGCCAGGGGATTCGGCACCCAAAATCATGTGATAAACAATCTCTAAGGATTTCCTGATTCAGTTCTAGGTCAGGGTTTAGCCAAATAGAGATCTATTTTAAAAGTGGGCAAATAGCTATTCGATCCTCCACAAAACAGACTCCACACTCCTGGTGGACAATGTAGCCGGATGTGGATTGAGGGACAGATAAAATATTTTTCAAAAACGTATCCTCCACCACTTGAATAGCCTTCGCATTCTTAAAACCCCAAAGGTCTGCCCCATACATTGCAAGGGAAATACATTTTGCATCATATATCTTTAACACCGCTTGAATCGGTTTAACTCCCGGTTTACGGGCAAAACCCAAAACAGCTAAGGTGGATCTTGCCAGTAAATTTTGTTTCGCTAATATTTGGGGTGACCATGTGCCTTTGTCGTCAAAGATAACGCCTAGGTATGGAAAAGTATATACCCTAGACAGCACATTCCCTTCGCAATGCAAGGTCTTTACCCCTTTCACTTTGGTGCCAACCACCATGACGTGTGATTTCGAGAAGTTGACACTAAGGTCTATGGATTTCATAAAAACAGAAAATGAATTTAAAAGGCTTTGCAGCCCTACCGCAGTACATGCTAAAAGGGCAGCATCGTCCACGTACAGCAATGCCGGGATTAATCGTTTGCCTACCCTCGGTATATCCTTGCATGCCTCGGATAAAACTAAACCTAAATCATTAATGTACAGGGTAAAGAGCAGGGGGGCCAAAATGCACCCCTGCCTAACACCATTGACAATACGAATCTTCCCTGTAAAATTACCCCTACGGTCGTATCTCACGGTAGCTGATAGGTCCCTGTGCAGGTCAGCGAGGAAGTACACAATATTTTTATCTACGCCCAAATGAAGAAGCATCACCCATAGTTTGGACCTGTTCACTCGGTCAAAGGCAGAGGAAAGGTCCATAAAAGCTAAATATAGGGTGCCCTTTTTGGCGATTGTGTACTTTCCAATTAAAAGTTGTAGGTTGAGGCTTTGATCGATTGTGCCCTGCCCTTTCCTAAAACCAAATTGTAGCCCTGAGAGGGTATTAGTTTCTGCCAACCACCCAGTGAGCTTACTTAAAACCACCCGACCAAGCACCTTAACAGCAGAATCAATAAGGGAAATGGGGGAAACATCCTTTACAACGCAACTTTTACAACGCAGTGCCTTTACGACGCAACTATTATAACAAAAACCACTACAACGCATTGCGCTGGGGGGCGCTCTAGGATAGGGAATAGATTTAATTTACTATCCAACACCTTCCCTAGTGTCCACGGGGACTGGAGTTGGAATAGTAAATTAAACTAATCACTATCCAGCACCCCTAAGCACTATGCGTTGTAATGGTTTGCGTTGTAAAAGTTGCATCGTAAAGACATGCATGGTAAAAGCATGCGTTGTAACGACGTACATCTGGGAAATGGGTCGGTAACAACTGGGGTCCCCTCTATTTCCCTTTTTGAAAATAGGTACTATTACTGATTAAAACCAGGTACCAGGCAATCCTGATTTGCAAACCTTATTAAAAAAACATTACACAGAACCTTAGACCATGTCTTGACATCAGATTTGAAAAGGTCAGCTGGGACGCCATCTGGTCCGGGAGCCTTGTTACATGTCATCTGGCTAATGGCCTCTGCCACTTCTGACTCAGTGACCGATAGAGTATAAGCGTCATGTACGGGTAATGAATTAACCACCCCTCCCGGGTCTGCTTCTTCATAGACTGACTTAAAATGGGAACACCAAACTTGTTCCTGGATACCGCAATCTAATTGGCTATTGCAAGATTCTTGAAAAAAAGGTTTATTGACCACTGCCCAAACTTCGGAGCTATTTTTATGAACATCAATAGATATTAGGTCATTCCAAGCCTCGCATCTAATCTCTTGTCTTCTTTCCTCTAGGGCTACTTTATAAGCTTTCCTTAGAGCTGGCACGATAGACTTATCCACCGGGTCTTGTTTCAATGCCACCAACAATTTCCGATGCGCTAACGAGCAATTATGATCAAACCATCCCTGCCCGGCTTTATTTTGAGCCTTACTGGGCCGTTTAAGATCATCTGCGACCTGCGTACAGATTTTAGTATAGGCCTCTAAAACATCCTTGTCCCCTGCATATTCATTCATACAAATACTCATCTCAACTCCAACCTTGGTTAATAGGTTGGTTTGAAAATCCTTCGGAACCACTCGACACCACTTGATTCTGCGGGCCTGGACTGTGGGCCGGATATCTAATTTATCTGTCTTCCTATTGCCAGTTCAGATATCTTGACCACATCCACCATGGTTAGGACCACCGGGTTATGGTCACTGAACGTAGACCAGATTGCCGTGCAGCCACAGACCCTGACGCCCAACAAAGAACTAATGAAGATATAATCAATAGTTGATGACGTACCATTCCCTTTAAAAGTGGGTATGGCCCCTTTAGATATACAAGGATATATTAGGCCATTTTCTGCCATCAGTGCCTCCAAAAATGGATAGCCCCTTGATCTGGTGGGCCTAAACTGTCTCAGACATGGCAGTTCTCAGAGCAGCTATGCACATTAAAATCACCCAAAACAATGATTGAATAAGGGTCAAAATTTTCTTCTTTATATGTATCAAGAAAATGATACAAACTAGCAAGGTTTTCTGTGGCAGTGACTCTACCAAAGGAATTGTAAAAATTAATAATAAGGATAGTGCCGACATGAGTAGAAGCAATGTGCACTGCTAAACAATGAGGCGAACCTGTGTCCAATTTAGTATGGGTACCAGGAATATTTGCAGAAATCAGGGTCATTAACCTACCCTTCGCCCTCCCCATAATTAAGGTGATTTCTGGGAGAGAGTAAGTTGTATAGCCGTCTAAACATAACAGGTTCTCAGTGTCCCATGTTTCCTGCAGCCCAATGATGTTGGCTCCGCATAAAGATTTTCTCTATAAGACATCATCTATTTTGTTTTTTCGGGCCCGCAATGTTCCAAGTTAGAATCTTGGTACCCTCATTAATTTCATTGGGACCCACCCTCTCATTAGATGAGGTACTTGCTGCTGATGTTTCCCTCATATGAGTCATATCCATCTGTACAGCACTGTTTGACGAACTTGGAATAACTAGTCAATCAATCTCTTCCAGGTTTGAGAATACCTCAAATCTATTTTGGGTGGGTACAAAGAAATCACGAGGACCCTGAACCTGTAATACTTGCATGCGATCTGACGTTTTGTATGACATTGATAGCGTGTCTCTATAAAGCGTGTCTCTATAAATAAAAACCTAAAGGTACAATACCAATACCATCCTCCATTCAGTGCCTAGTTCCAGCCCTATCCAAGATCAATTTAACAATCTGCGGAGAGCCAAAGTTCAATACCTAAACCTGTCAGATAATTTACGTGGTGGAGCGCCTTATTTCTCAAGGAAATCCAATGTTCCTCCACACCACTCTGCAGGGGGGAACATTTGTCAGGACAACAGTATATGGGGTCGCCTCGGGAGGTAGGTTTAGCCTATCTGATCTATGCTGACGAACACGGTCACCCTGCCCCGGGACCTCATTTAACCTATCTGTTCTTTGCTGATGTACACGGTCACTCTGCCCGGGACCTCATTTATGACACTACTAAGATCATCCCTTAGTCTTTCGTCAGAAGACCGGACATGCTTCCCACCTATATTCACCAAGGGTGCATTAATGGTTGCAATACCACCCACACCGACCACATTAGGGGTCAGATTAGACACGCCCCCAAAATCCCGGTCGAGGTAATCGACTCACTAGACCCTCCATTCAGTGAGTTACGTACAGGGGGAAAAAGCTGATTTTCAATCCTGCCCAACCTAGAATCGATTTCGGAAAGTTTAGAGGAAATAGGTTTCAATAATTCCAGTAATTTCTCCTCAAATTTAGATACAATTTGATTTTCCAAGTCACACGACACCTGATCCGACTGTACTTGTGTGCTAATATCCAACATACTAAGGGTGCTTGAACTGGCGGCCTCATGCACACACCCTTTCTTTCCCCGTGTTCCTCCCCTTTTTTTCGACACTTTACTGGCCTGTTGTAGGGTGGCCGGAATACTACCCGCTTTCCTTTGTGTTGCAGTTACACTAGCCACGTACTCCCCACTGCTAACTTTATTCAATCGCTGCTGACAAGTCCGTATTTTGGGAGGGGAAGGGTAAGTCTGGGATTTGGCCCCCTCTTTTTGAGAGGCCTCGTCCGACAGCTCTAAAGATGATAACAAAGGCCCCTGGAGGAGCGGTGTAACCACCTGTCCATCTATATAGTCGACTGTACGAGCTGGCTCTAACAGCAACAGAGGGCCAGTTGAGGGAACACCAATAGAAGAGCGACGGTGGTCCAGTGAGAGGCGCCTTTGGCTTAATTCAATCTCCCGGCACAATACCGATTCTGCTCTAACTAAAAATGCATCGAGGGTTTCCACTACCCGTGAGCCCCCTGCCACCTTATCACTGCCTTTACTCATGACCTCAGGTAACTGACAGTTTATACAACTGGTAAAAACACAAGATTCAGGATAAATACACCTCTAAAACAATTATAAAGTCACTATCCACTTCACGAGGGGAACCAAAATGTCCAAATAAGTGGGGTGGCCCAGCCCAGCCTCTTCCTGGCTACGACGGGCGCGGACGGGCCAGCCCTTGGCCCGGGCTTGGCATGCGCGCGTCCCACGCTGCGGGAGTGCTCCGCTGAATTTAAGCACCTCCCGGCGCTAGGTGATGACACGACAAACTGCGCCGAGGATTCTGGGGAATGTAGTCCTCTTCCCTGATCCCAGCGTGGACGCGAGTCAGTTGTAGGGGCCAAACAGCTGTTCCTCTTGTGATCGGCACCCCAACCGTCGACAGGGCAGCAGCGAGTGGCACAGATTAAGGCGACAGGTAAGAGAGATGATCCCGCGCTGCCGGAGTGCTCTGCTGAGTTTAAGCACCTCCCGGCGTTAGGTGATGACACAACAAACTGCGCCGAGGATTCTGGGGAATGTAGTCCTCTTCCCAGATCCCAGCGTGGGCGCGAGCCAGTTGCGGGGGACAAACAGCGGTTCCTCTTATGGTCGGCACCCCAACCGTCGACAGAGCAGCAGCGAGTGGCACAGATTAATGCGGCAGGTAAGAGAGATGATCCCGCGCTGCGGGAGTGCTCCACTGAATTTAAGCACCTCCTGGCGCTAGGTGATGACACGACAAACTGCGCCAAGGATTATGGGGAATGTAGTCCTCTTCCCAGATCCCAGCGTGGACGCGAGTCAGTTGCGGGGGCCAAACAGCGGTTCCTCTTGTGGTCGGCACCCCAACCGTCGACAGGGCAGCAGCGAGTGGCACAGATTAAGGCGGCAGGTAAGGGAGATGATCCAAATAATCCAAATTTGAATTAAAAAATCAATTGGGGAGAGAATCGTGTTTCGACCGTGCATTAGTCAAATTAATGGTTTGTATTATAGGCATAACGGTTTGTACTATACGTGAATGACATGATGTCAAACACATAACAAAAACATGTGACTCAATTATACAATGTCAATGATAAGATCATCTGCAAACCTACACAACATGGTAGTAGGGGGCTCATCTGGCAATATCCCACACAATAGCCAACAAAAAATTAGGTCTAAATCATCTGCTAAAGTCATGTTTATTACCTCTAAAAATGAATGCATCAAATAGTTTAGTACACAGACACATGTCAACACCACAGTTTCTGACCAAAGGGTCTTTTCAATCCAGTGTTGCTTGCATCTGGTGGAATGTCACCAACAAATGTCAGGAATGTGCTACAGGCACTTTGATCCAATAATGAGGAAGCACAGCAACACCTACATTCAGTCCATAGACAAAAGTAATCAGACAATGTGAAGGCAGGATAGCATAAAATGGGCCAACCACAACAATTTGCACCACAAGTAAAAAGTCCACTGGAAGCCAGGTAACTTCCACCCTATCACTGTGCAAGCTGTCATGGTACCGGCTTTGTACACCCAAACTATGTGACACACATTCCCAGAAATAATCCATGTCCACTTTGTACGGCTGAACAGCAACACATACCTACTGATGACACAACTCTGGGAAGTCCAAATGAAGATGACATGGTGAAGATACCTAAAGCAGACCAACACAGAGAGATTAGACGTGCAAACATTACATGACATAAATCACATTGGCAACTTGTAGAGAACACAGTCTTAAACAACATTCACATCTGCATAAAGATACACTACCAAAACATACACCAGCTCCAAGATGTTTCTATGCCTACATAGTCAAAGTTACCAACTTTAAAAATCAATCAGCCACCAACCATCACTACAAGATTGCCTAGATTGTGTTTTATCACATCTCATACCATACTTACACGCAGGAGAAGTACGTCTGGATGAGATCCTGATGCAAATCAGCTCCTTTGTCTTCACCACTATCATCATCTTCATTTGGTATTTCCGGGTCCTTAACCGGTGAATCTTCATGGCCTGCATCCTCAGTGATGTAAGGGATGTTCCGTCGCAGGGCAATGTTGAGGAGTATGCAGCAGGCCACGGTAATTTGACACACCTTCTCGGGTGAGTCGAGGAGGGCTCCCCCACTCCTGTCCAGGCATCTGAATCTGACTGTCAGGAGCCCAAAAGACCACTTCACTGGTCGCCGTGTTCTTCCATGGGCCTCATTACAGCATACTTCCCCTGGCATTGTAGGGTTCCTCAGCGGGGCCAACACCCATGGCCAGTTGGAATACGCTGAGTGTCCTAGATTGGAGATAGATAGAAGTGCAGCATGTAATGACATTATTAAATCATACTAATTCACTTTTCCCGGAACAAAGTTTACTTACCTACAAGCCAGGCCCTCTCTGGTAGTATTTGTGACATCAGCTATGGTATGGTGCTGTTCTGCAGTACGAAGCCATCATGTGCAGATCCTGGGAAGCACAGACTTTTAGATGTACAAATCTGCTAGAAAGGCAACTTTCTTGTTGATAGAATGGAAGTGCTTCCTGTTCCAGTAGACTTGCTCCCTGTTGTGTGGTGGTACTAAGGCAATATGGGTGCCATTAATCAATACAATTACATGAGGGATATGACCAAATCCATAGAAATTCGCCACCTGGAAGAGCAACAGTGAATTGAAATGAACCTGTGGAAGGAAAATGCAAAACTGCCATGAGTTTTACTAGTGGTGGTATTGAGTTTGGATTATTAAGGTGAGGTAGGAGGTCAGGCCCCAAATGATGACGGAGATCCAGAATTGTTCGCTGTTCGAATCTGAACTTCTGTATGATGTGACGTTCTTGCATGGTATGTAGGTCACGGAATGGGTGGAAAACTGGAGGCTATCGTCTCCTCCCTCTCCCAGGGTACCTACACGAGAAGTAAAAGTAAACTGTATATTGTTCTCAATTTGCACAGTTACATATATGTGACCTTTAAGGCCAAAGTCATGTGTTTGTACATTTAAGCATCATGAAGCACTACACATGTGACATCACAAAAGTCTAATCTGACTCATCCACTGGTCATACAAAAGCAGTCCTTCAGAGGGCAGTAACATGAGTATACATACCATCAAAATCAAAGTTGAGAAATCAGAACTATAGTGAGGCGTCCATGACATGTATGAGTGGCAAACACGTTGTACATCCCGCACCTACACGCCTGAGTGGTACTATACCTGGCAGATATTGGCAGCCATCCGCAACCCCGGTACACACCCTATCCATGCTGACGAGGGGTGATACCCCGAAACACGTGTCCAGGGATGGCGAAGACAGCGAAGATAGCAGAAGATCGAAAGATGATGCATCGCGAACACTTTACTACATTGACCAGAGTCCTTAGGGGCGACACCGCCGGTTTGTGAGTAGTGTCCGACCCCACCCCCATTTGTAACTTTAAAGCTCCCGTGAGCAGTGGGCTGACGAGCCTGGGATCCCGCACCTACGCGCCTGAGTGGTACTATCCCTGGCAGATATTGGCAGCCATCGGCAACCCCAGTACACGCCCTATCCCTGCTGATGAGGGGTGATACCCCGAAACACGTGTCCAGGGATGGCGAAGACAGCGAAGATAGCAGAAGATCGAAAGATGATGCATCGCGAACACTTTACTACATTGACCAGAGTCCTTAGGGGTGACACCGCCGGTGTGTGAGTAGTGTGCGACCCCACCCCCATTTGTAACTTTAAAGCTCCCGTGAGCAGTGGGCTGATGAGCCTGGGATCCCGCACCTACGCGCCTGAGTGGTACTATACCTGGCAGATATTGGCAGCCATCGGCAACCCCAGTACACGCCCTATCCCTGCTGACGAGGGGTGATACCCCGAAACACGTGTCCAGGGATGGTGAAGACAGCGAAGATAGCAGAAGATCGAAAGATGATGCATCGCGAACACTTTACTACATTGACCAGAGTCCTTAGGGGCAACACCGCCGGTGTGTGAGTAGTGTGCGACCCCGCCCCCAATTGTAACTTTAAAGCTCCCGTGAGCAGTGGGCTGACGAGCCTGGGATCCCGCACCTACGCGCCTGAGTGGTACTATACCTGGCAGATATTGGCAGCCATCGGCAACCCCAGTACACGCCCTATCCCTGCTGACGAGGGGTGATACCCCGAAAAACGTGTCCAGGGATGGCGAAGACAGCGAAGATAGCAGAAGATCGAAAGATGATGCATCGCGAACACTTTACTACATTGACCAGAGTCCTTAGGGGCGACACCGCCGGTGTGTGAGTAGTGTGCGGCCCCACCCCCATTTGTAACTTTAAAGCTCCCTTGAGCAGTGGGCTGACGAGCCTGGGATCCCGCACCTACGCGCCTGAGTGGTACTATACCTGGCAGATATTGGCAGCCATCGGCAACCCCAGTACACGCCCTATCCCTGCTGACGAGGGGTGATACCCCGAAACACGTGTCCAGGGATGGCGAAGACAGCAAAGATAGCAGAAGATCGAAAGATGATGCATCGCGAACACTTTACTACATTGACCAGTGTCCTTAGGGGCGACACCGCCGGTGTGTGAGTAGTGTGCGACCCCACCCCCATTTGTAACTTTAAAGCTCCCGTGAGCAGTGGGCTGACGAGCCTGGGATCACGCACCTACGCGCCTGAGTGGTACTATACCTGGCAGATATTGGCAGCCATCGGCAACCCCAGTACACGCCCTATCCCTGCTTACGAGGGGTGATACCCCGAAACACGTGTCCAGGGATGGCGAAGACAGCGAAGATAGCAGAAGATCGAAAGATGATGCATCGCGAACACTTTACTACATTGACCAGAGTCCTTAGGGGCGACACCGCCGGTATGTGAGTAGTGTGCGACCCCACCCCCATTTGTAACGTTGTACATAGTGCTGCGCAAATTGTACATATGTGCACAGTATTGCAATACACAGATGAAGTGTTGTACAGGACCTGACATGGGAATGGAGCATTTCAAATGTCAACATCTCAGCACTCATTTGTGGTGGTGATGAAGCACTTCAGCGTGTAAAATACAGGCTCAGCAACTGATAACATTTCATCAGTAACACTGTACATACGACCGCTAACATGGCGTAAGCCTGCCCTTGCTAAGAGGAGATATAAATGGTTCCGGCGCCAGCAGTCAATGACCACAAGTTGAGCGGTAACTTGCACGGCTGTCTCAGTCATAGGAACGTTGGAGATTGTGACTGCTGTGAACCAATTGCTGGGTGTGTCTACGCTCATGACCATGTATGCGGCCTACATGTAAGCCGCAGGACGAATAATCACTCATTTGCCTACTGTCACTGCTGTAATTAACACCTCCTCGCCGCTGTGTGCCACCTCTGGGAGCAACCGGCCAAGGAGGAAAGAGGGCTCCTGCCTTCACACCAGGAGAGCTGGAGACACTGGCTAGAGAGGTCCTTTCCCTGTATGTCCAGCTTCATGGCTCACCAGAGGGGCAGGCAACTTTTACATGATGTCTGAAGGATACTGAAATATCAACCTCTACTATGGGTCTATGATTCTCAGAGTGAATCACAGACACATTTGTTAGGATGTGTTCTCACTACTCAGGTCAGAGATGTGATGGAAGATGTTGCAATGTACAACAACTGTAAATTATGATGTTGGAGTTGCCCTTTCTCTTAACCCTGTGCCTTGCACATTCCACTGCATGTAAACTATTATGGGTTTCACATGCAGATCTTGTTCAATCTGCAAAGGATTGATAATGTAGCAATGCTTAACTAGTCTATATTTCATGTAAGGTGCAGCAGTGGTGCCCCAGATATCCCAGAAAATGTAAGTCTGCACCAACCCCTTGGCTGGAAGGGATGGAACATCACTAACATGTTCATGTGCTGTATTGAATGGCCATTACATACACACTACCCTATGGCCAACTAGCAATTATGATGTTAATGTGGGACCAGTATGGTAAACACGCAGACAGCAAACCCTGCCAATGATTCATACCCAAAATTTAGCAGGGGTTAATGTGTCCTAGTACTGCAACACATTGTCTTCTCCTATGAGATCTGCTGATCCAGAGATAATGTCCTAAATAGTGTTTATGAACAATTTATTTGCCCTAAGACATCTCAGTAAAGTCACCTATGATATTGTACCTGACAGGGAGCCACAGACCTGACTGTACTTGCAATTTAACGTAATTTTTAATGTGGTTCACTACTTTAAGACAGGCCCCTCACTACCACAAGTGCGATGTAACAGGGCCATGAATCAAGCTCGATTTTGGCAGATTATCTGCACTCTCGACATATGTACTGTGCACATAGTTGGTGATTACTGCAGTGAAGTCTGTTTCTGCATCACCAGCTGTGTCACAAGAAGCAACCAGACCGTCTGTACAATGCTTTCTTGATGTCATCCCTGTTACTGTTACAGAAATTGCCAAATCTGTCAGGACATCGGCCACACGCTCAGTTGTACAACATTTTTCCATTGATTTGTACAGATGGCCACTGATATGCAGATTGAGAGCACAAAGTGTGCCCCATGCTAAACCTTCCATGTTAATCCAAGGTTTTGTGATGTATCATAGTTCATCCTAACTTGTCTACATTAACTGACTATGTGTAGTGATGCTGGCCTAAGTGTTGTTGTTAGGCTGGCATAGGCCATAGACAACCAGAACTGAGTTTGGTGTCAGATGAATAGTGTAATGTTTGCTCTGGTCAGTGTGCATAGACAGCATGGGAGTCTACACATATGGGGTCTTGTCAAGTTCTACTTGGTCATTCTAGATGTTGATAACTTCTTGATCTGCTACACAGATGACCTTTGTCTTTCATGTTTACTCAGTCTCTTCATCCATTGCATCCATTCAGGTTAACGCCCATTAAAAGCTGAGACATTGGAAGGCCATCAACCGGAATTGCGGGCCCTGGGGGTCCATCGCTGGTGCAACGTCCACTGCAGGCAGAGGTGGGAGGACCTGAAATGCTGGGCCTGTGAGACTGCAGAGGTCAAACTGGGGAAGTCCTCCCAACGTGGTAGGTTCACGCGCTGGACACTGAATCCACTAATTGTCCCAACCCTAGTGTGGCCTACCCTGAGTTTGATGGGCAATTGAGGGCCCAACAACAGCTAGGAGGTGGTGAGTATTGTGCTGCCTATACCGATTCATACTTAACCCTCTATTCCTTATTACAGGCAACTGCAACCACATAAACGCTTGACTAATGCCAAACCCTATTGAACAGTAAATGCATGTGTAGCTCTGGTTGGCATTGCTAACATATCCATGTTGAACTATCTTATGGTTATATGTTTGTTCAAGATCTATGGTTCTACATAGTCGGAAATTTATATCCATCACAATTGAAAGTGTTGGGCAATGTCTCAAGGACATTTGTAACTACTGCTGTGCATACATGTCATGTCTCATCACAGACAGGAGTATGTGAACATGGGTGGGCGAGTCACACATACCAATTTACATTGTTCTTTGTAACTCATCTGATGCAAATGTTGAGGAAGTTACATACATGGTATGAGGACTGACAGTAGTGCCTCACAATGTGAGGTTCTATGCTGGTGAGGTGTCAGGAGAGATTTATGTGATATGCACAAGTGGAATAGTGGAGGAACAGTGACTGGCTGCTGACATGCTACAGGTAATGAAAATCAGGCTTGTTGGGATCATATGCGAGTGTGCACACTCAGTTATGCATTGGAAACATTGTAGGAGTGACAAATTGACATGCAGTGATGTTCCTTCCCTAGTGTCTACAAGTATGACATTCACAACATGGACAGGACGTTCCCTGTGTGCAATCAATCTTACCTGCTGTGGTAGCTATACAATATGCTATGGGTGAAGGGTAGTGGTGAGTACTCCAATCTGGATTGGGCATGGTCCTAGGCCTAGGTGGTGCCAGGTCGTATGGATATATGTGATGAAATCTCAAACAAAGTTGACCCACATTGTCTCCATGGATGGAACCCAAGCCCTAACTGCTCGGAAAGCCAGGAGAAAATCTACTGCACATCGGGTGGGTGGCAAAGATCTCAAATGGGACTATACGTCGGTAACTCAATTGGCAGGCTCACCACTAGGGGAGAACATACCCCTAGTTGATCCAGACACCCCAACTCAGGAGGCCATCTATCAGGCGATCCTGTGCATGGAGAAGAGACACGCCAGGATAGTTGAAAGACTTAGTCTGCTCTGCGCAAAGTGCAGGGGGTGGTTCGGAAGCACACAAAGTCTAGTAATACCATCGGGGAGCGAATATCAGATCTCGAGACTAGGATTGTTACAGCAGAAGCAGACCTTACAGCAACACAGGTACAAACTGAAGCACATGACGCCCAGCTAAAAGACATACAGTGGAAACTCGAGGACCACGAAAATCGGCAGAGAAGGAATAATCTCTGCATACTTGGAAACGTGGAAGGATCCGATACCCGAGCTTTACATGGTAGAGCTACTAAAAGCCGCTTTTCCGGAACTATCTGATTGGAACTGGTCACATGAGATACAGCACGCTCACCGCACCCCCTTTATTCTGAGGTTTCCTATAAAAGAGGATGCAAGGCCCTGGGCTATTCTTGTTTATTTTGGAAACGTTTTGCTTCACCAAGCAATATCAGAAAAAGCCAGGCCTGAATAAAAAAGATCCAGTGGAGAGGTGTCATGTTTTATAGGCCCTGACTTTTGTGACGTTACAGTAGAGAGACGATGGAGACTGAGACAAATGATCAAGCCAATTCAGGAAACAAATGCACAGGTTTACCTAGTCAATTCAGCACAGCTGAAAGTGATTTGGGAGGGTCAGATGCGATTTTTCTCCTCCAAGTCAATGCAAAAGAATTACTGGGTGGTCTAGATAAATCCAAATGAAAATGGCGTCGAAGACTGGGGGTGTAAGCAATAGGCTCAAAGAGGTGCCTTTTAGGAGAACTAGGGCCAGATGTAGGTAGTCAAATACCGGTCGGTAACGGCCGAAATCGGCCGTTACCGACCGGTATTTGGCTTTTGACATGTAGGTGGCTCGGAATTTACAGAATCAGTATATTTACCAATTCGGTAAATTTACCACTTCGGTATTTTTCCGAATCTGTAAATATACCGATTCTGTAAATTCATATGTAGGTAGCACAGTTTGCAGTGCCACAGGCCCTTAGGAATTCTTATTTTACCACACAATCCTATTGGGTGGTAAAATACCGAATTCCAGTGTACATGCACATCTGTGCATGTACACCTATGCCATGTGACACACAAACATGCCCTTATGGCATGTATGTGTGCCACATGGCACACAAGCCTGCAATTGGGGTGCTACAGGGTGTCAAAGTGACACCCCGTTCCCCCTGCCAGGATTCGGTATTTACCGATTCTGTAAATACCGAATCGGTATTTCCCATTGATTCCTATGGGCTTCAAGGCCCATAGGAATCAATGGGAAATACCGATTCGGTATTTACCGAATCGGTAAATACCGAATCCTACAGAATCGGTAATTGTGAAATCGGAATTAACTACATCTGCCTCCTTCCTATTTACCTACTCTTAAATACCGAATCGGTATGATTAGGTATTTAAGAGTAGGTAAATCGGAATTACCTACATCTGGCCCCTAGTGCTGAGTTCGAGTGTCTAGGATCATTCATGTAAAAAAAAAAGAGAGGGGGTGGAGGGCGCAAATTTATGTAATTGAGGTAAATACATTCTAAATATATTATGAATACAAGCATTATTATGTACATAATGGGGGGAAAAGATTGTCTGAAGTAAACCACAAGGAAGTATATGACTACTGCTGTTTAATATATAGCCCTCTGGTCAAGTGTGCTGTGCTCATCTCATGTACAGACCTAGGTCTGAGCGCTTCACTAGGGTGGTGGCAGGGAGGCAGAGGCGGGGGTAGGGTGGCAGGGAGATGGGGAGGGCAAAGGTGTGCAGTGGGGGGAAAAGATAAAATATTATATACCCGGAGATAAATATAAGGTGACTGAAGAAATATTGTGCTGTGTATGGTGTAATGTAGCTAAGGCAACGAAGGTATATCAGGCTGGCTTGAAGAAAAAGATAAAAGGGTAAAATAAATATTTGTATAGTAAATGTGGGTGGGCTAAATGACTGGAATAAAAGACAAAGAATGGCTGAATTTGCTAGGCTAAATACTTTGGATACTATATTCGTACAAGAGACGCATATTCCTTGGGAGAAAAGGAACTTGATGAGTATGAGGGGGTACAATATACGGACCTGCACCTCACAGACATCTAATACTCGGAGTTGACATTTTTGCAAATGGTATGCATGGGAGAAGCCAACCGTAAGGCAACGCATGCACTTGGGCGCTCGCTGGGCAGTGGTTGCGCTCAAGAAAGGTTATACCATATGTGCAATATACAGCACGAACCAAGACGATCCGGACATTTTTGAGGACTTAGAGATAGAGCTGGCACCGTGGCCTAGTCCATTAATTGTCTGTGGGGATTTCAATATATCTACCGAACTGGGGGGGGAATCAAAGATATCTGGGGCGGAAACCTAGAGTACATAGAGCATTGACATCTCTTAAGAAATGTCATGGCCTAATCCATATATGGGGTAGCAAAAATCCCAACAGCCCAGGGTACACATATTATTCCTGTCCCCACAGAAAATACACTAAATTAGACTATTTTCTTACCTCTGCAAGTCTAGTTAGCAAGGTAGGGATTACAAAATTACCGAAAGTGATACCAGACCATAATCCACTAATACTCGATTTTAATGCTGGTATGGCTAAAAAAACATATAATAAGTGGACTTTTGAAAAAAAACTTTTGATTAACAATACCTTTCTAGAATATCTTAAGAAATGGTCTCAGGAATTTTTTGATATTAATAGATATAGTGCCAGCCGTAATACAGTACGGGATACCTTCAAAGCCGCTCTTAGGGGGAGACAGTTAGCTTTGTAGCACGCAAAAGGAAAGAATATCAGTTAGAGAATGAGCGGCTAATAAAAGAGCTGGCCGAGGCAGAAGAAGAGCATATAGCCTTAATAAACCAGGGGCAGGAAGTAGCAGAACTCCAGTTACGAATCATCTCCCTCAAGGCCGAATTAAACACCTGGCTTACGCAGAAGGCGGTAGAAGTATACCAATCGCAACAGAACAGGGCATATGAGACAGGGGAGCAGGCTGGAAGAATGCTAGTGCTATGCATTAGGCAGAAAAACGTTAACAATTAAATAACTGTTATTAGTAAAGATGGTCAAGCTTATACAGAGACTAAGGATATTCTTAGGGTATTCCAGGAATACTATCAGCTTCTCTATGAAAAAGAGGAGGGGACAAATTTGGAAACCACATAAAAAAATTACAAGTATTGAATTGGGGCCCCTACTCGATAGGCAGGCTAAAGAGGAATTAGATAAGGATTTTTCGTTAGAAGAGGTATTAACTGCACTACACAAGTTGCCTTAGGGAAAGCCGCTGGCCCCGATAGCATTCCACTAGAAATATATAAGCAATTACAAACAGTGCTCGCTCCTATACTGTTGAATTTGTTTTTAGGAATACAACACAGTGGGTTAATACCCGGATCTTGGATGGAGACAGACATTATAATTTATCCTAAAAAAGGTAAGCCAGCAGATACTCCATCCTCATACAGACCCATATCACTGATTAATACGGACACCAAGCTGTATTCCAAAGTTTGACCACCAGGTTGGGGAGGGTCATTGGTCATCTAGTTTCACCGTGGCAGCATGGGTTTATTCCCGGGAAAGGGACATCTGATCAAATCAGGCAGCCCATTATTTTATTTGATATCCAGGCTGCAAAGGGGGGACGGATGGCCATGATCCTCATAGATGCAGAAAAAGCATTCGATTGGGTGGCCTGGAGGTTTTTATGGGGGCTATTAGAGCTAAAAGGATTTGGTCCAAAAATTATCAGGGCTATTGAGGCTAGGTATCTGAACCCCAGAGCCCGGTTACAACAAACTATTTTTATATCAAGGGGGACAAGACAGGGATACCCCTGCTCCCCTATTTTATTTGCCCTGTATATAAACTGCTGATAGAAACATTTCTTGGCAATCAGGCTATCAAACCAATCATCTCTAGGGACTTCAAAACTAAGGTACTGGCGTATGTAGATAATATAACTATTTTAACTACTGACCCAGCTGAAGGAATTAGGGAGGTAACAGTTATTGCCAAGGAATTTGGGCCGGCATCTGGCTATTCGTTAAATGAAGGGAAGACATTCATATTATGCACCGATAATATAAACTTTGACGATCCTCGTTGGTAGAGAACGCTATTTATCTTGGGGTTTGTATTAGCCCAAGAGTTGATACAATAGTTAAAACTAATTTCGACCCTCTGATAAAGGCAATTTCGTCAGATCTTAAAAGGAAAAATGGACTGCATCTGTCAGTTGTCGGGAGAGGAAACGTTCTTAAAAAGACAATGTTGCCAAAAGTACTATATATGTTTCGCACTATTCTGCTCGCGATAGATGCAGATATCCTTAAGAGGATTGAAAGTGCATTTTCAAAGTTTACCTGGCAATATGGAAAAATTAGACGTTCTCTGAAATATATGGCACTTCCGCAGGCACAGGGTGGGCTTGCATTTCCCAATATTACAATATATCACTGGGCCTGTTTTTAACACCAGATGGCGATTTTACTAGGCTCGGCTATAACCGTAGAAACAGAGGAGCCAGGTAATTGTAAGATCCCAACTATATATGAACTTATCATAGGGAGGGAGGCTGACGGGGTGTTACTACATCAGGGGGAGTCAAGTTACTTTAGGAAGGCACGCTCAGATGTCATGCATAGTGCCTGGGAAATTTGGGCTAAGGTGCGCAAGGCTATGTCAATCACTTAAATTAATTATCATACCCCATTGTGGCGCTCTCAAGCACTCCCGCATTCCTTTTAATGTATCATGGGTAGCCAATGGGAACAATCTGGTCTAACAATGATAGGTAATATATGGGATACAGATCAGTTACATTCCTTTGGTGCCCTACAGCAGAGGTACAGGATTTTGACTAGACAGTATTTTATATATATACAAATACGAGACTATCTTAGTAGCCAAAGGCTTGCAGACTCTTTGGGGCATAGGATACCCCTACTCGAGGTTATAGGTAGAAGCAATAGGATTAAGAACATTTATAACATATTGCAAGGGAACATGCAGAATGACTTGGAGAAAATGTAAACAAAATGGGCTGAGAAACTGAATGACCCCGATGTAGATGTGTGTAAGAGGGAAGCCATTTCTTCTGCCCCAGGCACCTCAGCCCCTGCCCCTGTACCCCCTTAGCTTCCCTTAGTGAGGAGGCTATTGACCTCCTGAGACAGATCTCTGTTGGGCAGACTGCACTGTTTAATGCCATCCAGGGTCTGGGCACCCAACGGACTAAGATGGTTGCCTACCTGGGTGGCATTCACAGTGGTATTTGTACCCTACAGGGATCATTTAAGGCTCTGGCCTCCTTATTAACAGCAATTATACACCCACCCCAGTCTTCCATCCCACATCTTTCCTCTATCCCATCTTCATCCCAAGAGCCTAATACTCTACCTGTTACAAGCACACACACACATGTGCATGCACCCACCCAAGCAGACACATGCAGCACACACACCCATAGCCTTACACATAGTAAACACACATCCTGTAGCACACACTCACATCTTACACGCCCACTGACCAAACCAGCATTGGTGCTGGTAGCACACATAAACCAGCTATCCCATCACCCCCCCACAGCTTGTCATTCACCACAAACCTGCACCCACACACAATCATCCTCACCAACCACTATCAGCCAAACCAGCACACATGCACTCACATCAGAGCCACCTACAACAAATACTTCCACTCCCTCTATCTCCCAACCTGACCCCACCTATGATTACCCCACACCCTCTACCTATGACCTTTGTCTTCTTTCCCTTGGACTTTGCCCTGTTAGACACCGCCCTCTATTCTCAACCCAGGCTCCCTTTTTTCATCCCCACCCCTCCACCTCATGTGTGCCCCTCTCAGATCCACTCCCAGAAGGAAGAGAAGACCCAAGACCAGTCCCAAAACCAAGGAAAGACTTCCCAGGGCAAAGTTCAGCCCTCTAAAACCCTGGCACCCCTCCCAATTGAGATTTGATGTGCTTGGCATGCAACTAGATGTCCCCTTCCTGGGGAGGTTCCCCTGGCAGTGTTCAGTAGGCAAGTTAGGTGGCAAAGCTATGTCACCTTCCCCACCATCGAATATGTGGACTGGCCAATGGTCTGCTATGTTTGACACTTTATTTGTGCAATAAATATACTCAATACCTTCTATTTGATACACATGAGTCCCGCCACTGTTTCTTATCTCATTGTGAAGTAGGTATGTTCGTTGTGATGTGTCACTGCATTTTTGGCTCCTATATTTAGTTTGCTGTGCAATGCAGTGGATATTGCAGTGATACACTACATGGCCCCGGTGATGGTATACCACAGGAGCTGGCTAACAGTTCCATGGACGGACATGTTGGATGACATGGAATTAGGTCGGAGGTCATGTGATGGGCATTTCAAAATCTGTAGTACAATGTGAGAATCATTTGGCGTACTGGTATAGGTTGGATATGTGTCAGATGTTTTGGAGTGACACACTTGGATCACTACACATGGAGGAAAATATGTAGGCTTATTGTTGTATGATTTTTAATGGGCATATGTTCACAAATGTATGTGTGCCATTCACCTAACTCATCTTCTTGTGTCATACATTGTATTCCTGCTGAGTTTTCTGAGCCAACCTGCACTTATACTATACGATATTTTGTATGACTGGTGCTTATGATGATGTTAGTCTCCAGTTCAAAACCAAGCCACAGCTACTGTGCACATGGTGATTTCCAGCCATATGCAATGTTCACTGTGGGCCAGGCCCCCAGACTGACAGGTACCCATGTGGTGGAGTGAGTGCTATCATGTATGGGGTCTTCTTTTCACAGTGAACAGCTTGAATGACACCTCTTTCTTCCATGGTTTAAAGGTCTGGAAATGGCAGTTACAATGGAACCTAGCATCTAGCTACTGTTGAAAACTATCTTCATGTATGGTTTACACATATTTTGACTAGGATTAACTGTCTGCAGTAACATATGTGAGGAGACAACCAAAACTCATCATGGGCACAAACAGTACTGGATATGTAAGAATTATACATCCATCCACGTATTTACTGACTGACATCATTGTTTCCCATTAAATGATCTATCTGGTCTCCGCATGTGTGAATTTCAGCAAGGTACACATTGCACAAAATACAATTGTGTTATCTACACTGACCTGTCGCATTTATGCATATTTGTACACCGCTCTTTCCGTCATCACTGTGGTCAAAATTACAGTGAAATGGTGGGGACATCCGAAGGAATGTTGTACAATTGTGTTTGTGAACTGGTATCTCTAGAGCATTTCTCTACACCCTCTGTAGACATGTGGTAACATGCTTGTAGTGATTGTGACGCTGCCGAAAAAATAAGGTATGGTATGTGCTATTCTCAAGCACCAAAATGGCTGCTGCCTGATGTAGCTTATTGCACATTCAAAATTTGAATACCACCAGCGTAAGTTGACCAAGTAGTAGGTGGGGTCAGCTACGGCATATATAACCATTTGTTAACATTGGAGAATATGACTGTTGCTGTCCAATAGCTGTGACCGTGCTTGCAGACGCCTAACTATGTAGCATTGATGTACATTGTGGTAGGCTGAACTCTTCACATGCCTACTGACACTGCTGCAAACTCACCACCTCAACTTCAACTGATGTTTGCCATCTTTGAGGTGCTATCATGGCCTGTGCAAAAGGGGTTAAGGCCCCAGCCTTCTCTACAGAGGAGTTTAAAAAGCTGGTGGATGAGGCCCTGGCCCTGTATGACTAGCGCTATGGCTCACCAGAGAAGCAGGTAAGTTGCTCACATACCTAATTATCTCCGTTGAACTGTCTCACAGGCTATGAAGTTGTGTAGGTGTCCAGTATGTAAAATGATATCAAAGGGTGGGCATTTGGTATCCTTAGATAACACAATGCTGTAAAAAGTAGTGAATCTCTTTACTCTGTGTACTTCACATCATCATTGTAACGTTTGTTCAGGCACAGATCATTCCTAGGTAGCATCCACATATCAGTGCATGTGTTCAGTTCTTGGTGCCAAGTAACACTTGTGTTATAAAACTCATGGCGAAGGGTGGTGGATATTTCTAGGCCAGAGTAGGTGCTGTGTAGGTGTCCTTTAATGAGCAGGTAAGGATGAAGTGAGGCATGTGTACAGTCAGTATACTGAAGCAGGCCAGATCTGTAGCCGTCACACTCTGCTTATGGAGATACTTAGCCACAATGGAACCCTCAGAGTGCCACACAAAGTTCATGTCACATATGGCATGACCCAAAGATGTACATTCTGCTTTGAAGTGCTGTGAATGTGTTGTACATATGGTTTGAGTCTACACTGGCTGCAGAGGATAAGGGATTATGCATAATAGTGCACATCGTTGGCCATGGCAGAGGCTTAGAGACACAGTAATTTTGGTTGCCCTTGTAAGTCACAGGTTTAGCTCCTTGTAGTCCTGCAGATACTTGGATGTTCTCAAAATGAGTGTCTTCCCCCACTTTTTTCCAGATAAACTGTGCATGTTGTACATTACGTATGTTCTCTGAGATCAGCCCTTGACCCGAGACGGCTTTCCGTTGGCCCACTCTGAGGATGTGTGTCATTTAATTATGTCAGGGCTTTACCTCTACTGGTGCGTTGTCACTTTTCCTATTGCTTGCTTTTTACAGGCCTAATGCTCATGCTACATTTTGCCTGTCCGGAAGTTGCTCACATGTAAGGCAATCAACTTTAGTGGTTCTGCAGTTTGTTTAAAGGAAACATGCAACAGGGTATTCCAATGTTTGTAGATGTCCTCTCTGTATCAGTATTTACAATAGTTTATAGCGATATGCACTCCTTTTTTAACTGTTTTCAGCAAATTATTTTAACAAATTATTCAGGTGCTAACCCATGTCTTGACTAGCTCCTAGTCAAGTTGGTACAAATGAAAAATATCCACAGAAGCCTGTGGTATGGGAAGCACTATGCACTCGTTCACAATAACGTGATTAGTTCTTCGTAATTTTCATCCATATATTCAATTCAACATAAACTTTACAGATTAAACCGCCTCTATTTCATCAAAGGTTCAAAAGATTCAAAACTGAATGCATTCACAGTCTTTTTTGTTCAAAAATGAAAGCTTTAACCCATTCAAACATAAAAGCTTTGGAAACAATAAAGGTGTCTCTTTCCTTCAGAAATGTTTTTATTCTTCTTGTTCGACAATGAATACGATCGTGTGTTCTTCAAACAACTCTCCAAGCGTTAACAAATAATGCCATGTCCCAATGCATTTCGGTATGCACCTTCGTCAGGGGAATGCACTATAAATAACAAAAATCTTGTTCATATATACATTCAATACATGTATCATTAGCAATCATATGTACAATAGTTTCATAATTTTTACATTTAAGTATCAACCAGAGAATCCCCTCATGTGATTTGAAAATCTGATGTGTATTCAAAAGTCATGCTCACCAATGATGGTGATAGGTGAACTTTGGTGAGCATGACTTTTGAATACACATCAGATTTTCAAATCACATGAGGGGATTCTCTGGTTGATACTTAAATGTAAAAATTATGAAACTATTGTACATATGATTGCATTATTTGTTAACGCTTGGAGAGTTGTTTGAAGAACACACGATCGTATTCATTGTCGAACAAGAAGAATAAAAACATTTCTGAAGGAAAGAGACACCTTTATTGTTTCCAACGCTTTTATGTTTGAATGGGTTAAAGCTTTCATTTTTGAACAAAAAAGACTGTGAATGCATTCAGTTTTGAATCTTTTGAACCTTTGATGAAATAGAGGCGGTTTAATCTGTAAAGTTTATGTTGAATTGAATATATGGATGAAAATTACGAAGAACTAATCACGTTATTGTGAACGAGTGCATAGTGCTTCCCATACCACAGGCTTCTGTGGATATTTTTCTTTTCTCTCTGTATCAGTGCCACATGTGGCAGGAGGTATGTTCTGTGATGCTAATAGCAACCACTCAAAACATCTGACATCCCTTTCTGTAGTCCACATGGCCAGACAATATCAGAGTGGGATCTGTCAATGCGACACATGGGGGCCTTTCATTGTGACCTTTGAGTTTGGTTACACTATGCAGTCTGGTGTTAAAGGGCAAAGCAGTTACAGGTTGTGTGCAAACACGCACAAGTAGTTTGCCCTCAAGAAAGTCTGAATGATATGCTGTGTGCCACAGTAGCTCACAACATACCTCATGTAGGATGGCCCTGGCATACATGGCGTTCGTGGCCTATGCTCGTCAGTGTAGTACACAACAAGGATTGAGGATAGACTGCCAAAGACTACCAATGTGTATATACCCCTATAAGTGGTGCTTAGCACTCCTGAACCTGGTCCAACCCCAGCCAAGCACCCCACCCAGACTGGCTGGCATCCGAAGTCACCACAGGCAGAACCGGATGAGCCAAGGAACCCCTGGCCAGTAGATGACGCCGTCAGAGCCACCAGGAGAGCTCCTCCCAGATCTGCACAGTCATTGGCAGTGGAGACAACAGACTCTGAGACCCTGGACACCAACTCAACAGGATCAAGTTGGCCAGGCAAAAAAGATGAAAACGAGCCCAGGGAACCAGAAACACCACAAAAGCCATATGCCACTGCACCCTCAGCCTTTCCACTGCCGGAGGAGCCTCTTGGGATATCAAGGCCAGAACCTGGTACTGAAGAGAGACCAGGTGCCAGTCGGACAGGGTAACATACCCGATCAAAGTCTGAAAACGAGCCCCGACGAACACCATGTCTCGAGAGGGTGCCAAAGAGATTTTCCCCAGTTCACCAAAAAGCTGTGTCCATGAAGAACCTCCCATGCCCTCCAGACCTGAGCGAGCAAGGGAGACTCTTCAGCAGCGCGCAGTGAGAGGTTGTCCAAATAAGGATGAATAAAAACCCCTTCTGCATGAAGGAGAGCCATGAGAGGTGCCAGTACCTTTGTGAAGACCCTGGGCGAGGACTTGAGGCCGAAGGGAAGAACGCAAATTTGAAAATGGCTGTCCCCCACAGCGAACTTCAGGAAACGCTGAGAAGAAGCGGTGACAGGGACGTGGAGATAGGCGTTCTCGAGATCTCGAGAGGCCAAAAAACACGCCCGGCCGAACTTGAGGAATAACAGCCTGAAGGGTCAACATACGAAAGTGAACCGTTCAAACCCAGGAGTTGACCCATTTGAGATCCAGAATGGGCCAAAAAACACCCCAAACCTTCTGCACTAGGAACAGAAAGGAATAGGCCCCGGTGCCGATGTCTGCGACTGGAACCTGGCAGATGGCCCGTTTGGCAAGCAAACTGGACACCCGGTCCAGCAGAGCCAATCTGTGTGGACCGGAGACAGGCACCGGAATCACCCAAACCCTAGTATATGGAGGAACCTGCCAAAAGTCGATCACATAACCAAGACCCACAGTGCTCAGGACCCAGTCATCCAAAACGTCCTGCTGTCACTGTGGAAGAAAATACCAGAGTCGACCTCCAACCGGAAGTTAATCATCCAGCAAGTAGTAGTTAGGGACGCTTCTTGGCAGAACCCTTAGGCATGGAGGCAGCATGCTTGGGAGAAAAATGGGGCTGAAAATGCCTCAGCTGGAAAGACTGATGAGACTCGCGCTTCGGGGATAGCCGAGGGGCCCTATTCCAAGACTTAGATGGAGTCGAACCCCCTTTATAGGGCAATGCATGGTCCGTTCTTTGAAAGTCTTAGAGAACATGGCCGGCAATTGGTCCCCAAAAAGAGCCTGGCCATCAAATGACAACTTCAACAAAGCTGCCTTTTCCCCAGGATCAGCCTTGCAGTGCCGGAGTCAAAGGGAACAAAGCGCCGCCACAAAATCCCTAGCGGACATCGCAGATGATTTAATAACGTCAGATGAAATGTCAGCCAACAGCTTAGCCTGCAGTTCCATTGTGGCCAGAAGGTCAAAGCACTCTGAGCCGTCCTGCACAGCCGCCGCCAATTTCTCGAAATCCTGCACCAAAGACTGCGCAAAATTAGCAGAGAAAATGCTAGCCCTCAGTGCCTAGTTCTCAGCAGCAAAAGCCTTCTTAAGGCCAGAGTGCACCTTTTATCCGTAGCATCTGTTGGGATACTATCCTCAGGCTGAATGGCTGGTTTGTCAATCCGCGTGGCCAGGATAGATTCCAATTTCACATTGTGAGGCAAGGGGCCCTCTCCCTCCAAAAGGTAAGCCTTCTGGAGGAAGCAAAGGACCTGCAACTTGTTCACCTCACACCATTCCCTGACCACCATCTCCTTCACCAGGCCCTGAAAGGGCAGGCCTAACAGAAAGGGTTAAGTGTACTGAGGAAAAAAAGTCCCATATTCTTCGCCCAGCTGGAATGGTGGGAACCCCAAATTGTCCCGTACATGAGCCAGAATGCCCCACATCTCCTCCCTGGAGACATACTTGCTGCCAGAAGAGGTAGAAGGTCCCTCACCATCCAACGGGGATAAATCGCCCACAGGATCCAATGTACGAGGACGAGATGGACCAGAAGGCACTGGACGAGCCTGCAGAGCTCCAGTCACAGCAGCCTCAATCATGCCTTGCACCTCCTCCTTAGACATGAAAGGCACGTCACCCCCTGTAAGGCCCTGTCCTCTAGGGCGCTTCAGGGAAACCGGGGAACCATCGGTAGAAGAAGAGGAAGAAGAAGATACCAGGTTGTTCCTCTTGAACAAACTCTTGCGACCTATGTTTGTAGAAGAATGGAGAAGCCACCCTCCAGCACCCTCCTATAAGGGCGAGAACCAATTCAGCCGACAACCAATAGAAATCTGCCAGGAAAACAACACTATAACAGGAAAAAAACATCAAGCACCAAAAAAGAAATAAAAAACCGGGCCCAAGCCCGTCCTACCAGGTCTCCTTGATGTGTGGAGGCACGGGCGTAGAGGCCACCTCGCAACCCTGACCTGGAAACACAGCCACAGACGCAGGAGGACCACCGCACACCGCCACAGCTTCCTGAGCAACCGCTCCACCCCCTGAATACTAGGGGAACAAGGAGAGGAAGCAATGCTGGCAGAAAGCAGACGGGGCCCCACCGCCGCAGAGAACCTGACCAAAGAATGCCTGGCACCGCCATAGGGATGAACGCCGAAGGTAAGTCTCACCTAGGTAGATAAAAAAGAACAGGTGGAGGTGGGTGCAGGCGGGCAGAGTTTTTATGGGCTGAGGGTAGGTTTAGAGGGAGGTGGGCCCTCGTTTGTGCTGAAGGAAGGCAAGGGAGGGACAGTAGGTTATGTAAAATTGAATTGATCTCCGTGATTCAAGAGAAGGGAATAACTTCACAAAGCCACAAGAGTATGCAACATTGATCAAACACTGAATAAGTGCCCGGGTACAGAGGTCCTTCATGCATACTGATGGTGGTACAACAAACAAGTTAATGATGGATTGAAACTACACATCTTCAATATTCCATCAGTTAATAGTCTTCCCTCATGATGTTGGTTCTGAAAACTAATTGGTCTGTCTTGGTGGACCTGGCCCTCTTTGCAGGGTTACCCCCAAACATTTTGCATTTCTCCTACTTTTTTTTGCTGAATTCATTTTTGTAGGCCTAAGGACTGCAAACCAGTGCCAAAGTGTTGCACTCATTCTCCTAAACATGGCTGGATTGGCATATACCTAATTGGCATATTTAATGTACTTGTAAGTCCCTTGTAGAGTGGTATATCATATATCCAGGGCCTGTAAATTAAATGCTACCAGTGGATCTGCAAAACTTTGCTTCTTACTGGATGACAGCGGGTAGAATGGACTGTTCCCAATTTACCTCTCTTTAATCTTGACCTGCATGCGGGGTGCCGAGGGGGCAAGTGGGTAGCTGGTTCAACAGGTTCAAGATCACATATCTCTTGACCTCAACAGTGACGTTGTCGATGATATATGCATTTCTGTCACTTGCGATATCCCACATCGCATCACCAATGCTTCATACAGAGTATAGGAAGAAGATGGGATAGTCCATGACCTTGTTCAGCAATGCTATTAGTGATTTCATATGCAATGTCTTCAATAATGTAATTGATGATGTAATTTGTGATGTTTTTTGTGTTGCCATGTGTTGTGTGATGAGCAGTGAAAAGGGGAACTATGTTGCACAGCTAAATAAAACCAGAATATTTCAGTGGATTTTAGAATTATTTCAGAAAGTTTAAAGGATTTTGATAATGTTAATTGGGATGCAATACAAGCATAGAATCAATCAATCAATCAATCAAAGCATTTATATAGCGCACTACTCACCCGGAGGGTCTCAAGGCGCTGGGGGAGGGGGTCCGCTACTGCTCGAACAGCCAGGTCTTGAGCTGCTTCCTGAAGGCGAGGTGGTCTTGGCTCAGGTGGGTCGGAAGGGAGTTCCAAGTCTTGGCGGCCAGGTAGGAGAAGGACCTTCCTCCTGTGGTGGCTCTTCGGATGCGGGGGACGGCGGCGAGGGCGTGGCTGGTCGATCGAAGCTGGCGTTTGGGAGCGTAGAAGTTGAGGCGGCTGTTGAGGTATCCTGGGCCTTGGTTGTGTAGGGCTTTGTGTGCGTGGGTGAGGAGCCGGAAGGTGATTCTCTTGTTGACCGGGAGCCAGTGCAGGTCTCTCAGGTGTCCGGAGATGTGGCTGCGGCGGGGGATGTCCAGGATGAGTCGTGCTGAGGTGTTCTGGATCCGCTGGAGTCTCTTCTGGAGTTTGGCGGTGGTTCCGGCGTAGAGGGAGTTGCCGTAGTCCAGACGGCTAGTGACGAGGGCCTGGGTGACCGTCTTCCTGGTCTCGGTCGGGATCCATCGGAAGATCTTACGTAGCATGCGCAGGACGTTGAAGCACGACGAGGAGACGGCGTTGACTTGTCTGGTCATGGAGAGGGAGGAGTCCAGGATGAAGCCCAGGTAGCGAGCGTGGTCTGTTGGTTTGGGTGCGCTGCCCAGGGCGGGGGGCCACCAGGAGTCATCCCAGGCGGAGGTAGGGGATCCCAGGATGAGGACTTCCGTCTTCCCCCGAGTTCAGTTTCAGGCGGCTGTTCGACATCCACTTGGCTACGTCTGTCATCCCTTCGTGCAGGTTGGCTCTGGCGGTGGCGGGGTCGTTGGTGAGGGAGAGGATCAGCTGGGTGTCGTCGGCGTAGGAGATGATGTTGAGGTTGTGCTGGCGTGCGATGGCTGCGAGGGGGCTCATGTAGACGTTGAAGAGTGTTGGGCTGAGCGAGGATCCTTGAGGAACGCCGCAGATGACTTCGGTGGCCTCCGAAACAATAATATTGCTTAAACATTCATGTATTTTTATGGCTAGGGTTCAACCACTGCTCAGCTCATAGTACTTGCACAGCAGAGCTTCTGTATAAATGTGTAAATAACCTACAGAGCTTGGCCTGTGCGATGACACTTAAAACGATATTCCTTACAAGGTGACTTCCTTTTACTTGATAGAGTTACTAAAACCAGAAGTATTGAATTGCTATGTTTGCAGTTATGACACCAAATAAGTAGTAGTGTTCCTCTGCACTACCCATTGCAATACCCATTGAGCCTGGGTTTTCACAATATACTATGTGTAGTGTCTTCTCTGTGGTATCACCAGGGCATAGTTCACAAGGCATGATCAAAAGTCCATGCACTGTGTGAACTATCTAAATAAGGGCGCTGAGAATGGTTACTTATGACCAATTTAGTGGGATGAATATGTTTGTGTTTCTAACGATAACTATGGCATCTCAATATTTTCTAATTTTTGGACCAAGGGGATGTGTCAGAAACATCTCCGATGAAATCATAAGTCCTTTAGGTCTTCATGCTCTTTGGACATATTCTTTACGTGTTGCAAACAAGTGTTTCAGGCATACAGGTTATGGCTTTCAGCCATTCCCCATATGTTACACAAGCAGTGTATGCCCTTCAGGTATACCCTAGCCATGAAAAGGCAATTGAGCTCAATTGTGCATACAGCTCAATTCCTTCTCCAATGTTCTGTGCCTTATAAATACTGGGATATCAGGACAGAAAGAATGGCTTTCAGACATGTATTTTGTGTACTATTTACAGAGGCTTCTTTGACATAACAGTTGGTTAAAAAATTGTGATACAGAAATATTGCTACAAGAATATCACCTTTACAGTCTTCTAACGTAAATTACAATAATATCAAATACAAGCATATTGTGGACACAAATATTGATAATACTTAGATAAGTATATATATTTAAAACGACTTAACATTGAAATAACTTAACTAAACAACAAAAGGTGGGAGGGTCATAGTTACAATTCCCACCTCAATACTCCAATGTTAGTAACAATAGGGAAAGTGTTGCACTGGTGCAGGTCAGATTTACTATTCCCATCCAATGTGAGCAAATGTGGAGAAATTGTTGGATTTTGGAGTGGTCAGACTCACTATTCTCATTCCAACAAAAGCTACACTAAGGAAAGTGTTGCACTTTGGAGGGTAGGGATTTACTATTCCCACTCCAAACTGAGTAACATTGGTGTAAGAATTGTTCTCACTGCAACATAAGCAACAGTAGGAAAAATTGTAGATATTGGAAGGTCAGATTTACTATTCCAGACTCCAGACTGAGAAACACTGTTGAAAGTGTTGCACATTCGAGGAGTTAGATTAACTATTCGAACTCCATCATAAACAACAGTAGTGAATGTGTTGAACTTTGAAGAGCCCAAACTTCCAATCCAAACTGACCAGCAGTAGAAAAGGGTTAGCCTATTCACAAACCTAAAACTAGACACAATACATAGAATCAAAGTGAACTATATCTAATTATCAATATATATCAATGGAAATAGAAATTACAAATAAAATCACAATATTTAAAATCCATATCCATACTAATATTATAAAGAGAGAGCCCAAACCTTTGAGGCGGGTAATCTCAGTAACCACAGCACCAATCACAACACCCAATACAGCGTTGGAAAGGGCAGTTGCAGCATAAGGATATAGGCTATGCAGATGGCCACCATATACATTTAAAAGGTAAAAGAACCGTGCCAGCAAAGTAGTCCCTTGTGGGCGTGTCTGCGTTGTGCTGTGGGCGTGGGCTGTTGGCGTGACTAACGCTGGGGGCGTGTGGTATGGCCATCATATCGTGGGCTGTTGGTGTGTGCTGGGGGCGTGACAAACACTGGGGGCGTGACAAACGGTGGGGGCGTGTGTCCGCCCTTCATGCCATGTGAGTCATACATACAAGCGCCAATTACGTTGCTGCGCAGTATCAAGGGGCACGCTGGGGGCGTGGCACGCTGAGGGCCTGTGTCCGGCCTTCATGCCATGTGAACGCAATTGTGCTGCATCAAGGGGCACGCTGGGGGGGTGAGAAACGCTGGGGGCGTGTGCTACGTTCCGCCGTTCATGCCCTGTGGGTCGTACATTAATCAGAAGATCGTCTGCTGTGGCCGTGTGCTGGGGGCGTGACAAACGCGTTCAGCTGGAGGCGTGGTAAGTAACGTTACTGCAGCCTCTCCTGCGCGCTGTTACTGAACTGTCTCATTCAACGAAATTACACGCGCCTGCTACCATCAACCAAGGCTCTACCCGGGCTCAGGCGGCGGATCAGTACACTAATTACACGCGCCTGATAACATCAACCAGGGCTGTAGCTGGGCCTCAAGCGGGGGAACACGCACCTGCTAACATCAAACAGGCCTGCATCTGGGCCTCAAGCGGGGGAACATGAAAATTAGCGTGTCTGCGGGGACAATTAATGCAGTCACTCAACTCTCTCATTAAACGGATTTACCCGCGGCTGATAACTCTCTCATTCAACGACATTACACCCACCTGCTAACATCAACCAGGGCTGTAGCCGGGCTCAGGCGGCAGATCACTACACCAATTACACGCACCTGCTAATATCAACCAGGACTGCAGCTGGGCCTTCTCCGTCCCGATTCTAATGAAACAACATTTTTTGTCTACCGCGAGATTTTAAAATAAATTGCCCTTGCCAAATACACACATTACACACATTCTATTACATACCCGGACAATGTCGGGACGGGCTGCTAGTTAATAATAAAATGATTGAATTAAAATTATTTAAAAGATTATAAATAAATCATTCAATGTATATGTATATGTACATATGTATATATATATGCAGCAACAGCAGTTTTCAAAGGCTCCGCATTACATCGACCCAGGAAAACCACACGAATCCAAACGTAGATAAAGGCACAGAGTTTATTAAAAGCTTGAGTCCAACAAAATCTGACGCGTTTCGGGCATTCGCCCTTGCTCACAGACAGTCAGTTAATGCGACATTTTCATTTAAGTACCCAGTGCTTCACAGTTTTTTTCTCTTTCAGTTAACATTTTTTTCTCTTTTTCTTTTTTTCAAACATTACACCATGTGATCATGAAAAGAAAGGACACACTCCATTCTGAGCACCTTGAAGTCTGTTTTCCAAACATTAATATTGTCAGTTGTTTACTACTGCATTTGAATTGGTTAAAATCCACAATACCAAACGAAAATGACTATAATCCATTGTTTAACAAAAAATGCATCCAGTGGCCATTAAATGCGTCAAACATAATGTAATCTGACGCATTTGGTATAATTGCGTATAATGCTAGCAAATTCAAGCAAATAAAACCATGATAAAATCCATTAGAAAGACAATGCAATCTGTTTAAATAAAACCCATTCATTGTGCAAATTATGCCATCAAGTGCAAATTTATAGTTAATATCCTATTAAAGTGCAAATGCAATGTGCAAATATATGCTGTTTATGTAAACATTATAAAGTGACAAAATGCAATTTGTGCAAAAAATGCAAAGATGTAAACAATGCAAAGATGTAAACAATTGGATCAAATCCAAGATGAACGGGTTCTATATGTCTTCTTATGTAACATGGCAACAACCACAAAAATTGAATGCTTGAAATGCAAAAGGCCAAAAGTGGTATATTAAAAAAAGGAAATAGATCAGTAGAAAATAAACCACTATAGAAAATTCTAATGTGATTTAGGTGAGGAAAACAGACAATATCAAATAATCTCATATGGCTATGTCAAGATAAAATAAGAAAGTGGAACCCAAATAATAAAAAATGGGAAAAAAGCTTGTATGGTAACAACCAAGAAGCAATATGTGATGGGAAGGTAATGAAATATAACTAAGAAATTGTATATACAAAAAATATATCAAACTAAGGATATTACTGGCAGATAATCATCACAGTAATCAGTATAATCAGCAACAAAGGTTTACAAAAAAACGTGCAAATCTTCTGTATTGTTGAGCCCATTTGGAAATCTACTGTCTAGTTCCAAAATGAATTGGGACTCAAGTCTCCTATGCATCTTGTCCCTGTCCCCGCCCCTCACAGGCTTGTCCACTGAGGCGATGACAAAGTATGATAGGCATTGTAAATCATTTTTGTGATTGCTCTTAAAATGCCTGGCCACCGGATATGATGGATCGTTGTTCACGATGGCACGAAGATGCTGGAGAAGCCTGACATGCACTGGTTGTCGTGTACTGCCGACATATCTAAGTCCACATGTGCATGTCAGGACATATATGGCAAACTCAGTTTTACAGGTGAACTGACCCCTGATGTTAACTGGGTCAGGACTAAAAGGTGTATAATACTGAGTGGTAGTTTTGCCAAATTTGCACGCCCTGCAAGAGGTACATCGTTTGAAACCCGATCGAGATTTCATCCACTCTTGTTTCTTCCTAAGTTCCGGAAAATCATAACAGATATGTGATCTAAGGGAAGGGCCCTTCCGAAAGGTCACAGTGGGACCATCAGGCAGTCTGGGTTTTAACACAATGGTCAGTTAATAAGACCGGCCACCTTTGTGTCACAATAGATCTTATTTGTCTTGCTTGCCTACTGTAGGCAGTAATGAGTCTAGGTGCCCCAGTGTTATCATCAGGGACACTGACAGATCTGATGTTGGAAGTCTGGTCTAGCAAAGATTCACGAGTTCTGTTGTTTGCTTTCTGCAGTGCCAATTTGAGGGTAGATTCACGGTAGCCCCTTTGCCTGAATCTATCCAAGGCTTCCTTGGTGCAGATATCAAGATCAATTTCTGAACTGCATATTCTTTTGATCCTGAGTAACTCGCCTAATGGGATGTTATCTACTACATGTCGAGGATGTGCACTACTGGCATGAAGAATACTATTGCCAGCAGTGCTTTTTCTATGTAGTTTAGTAGCCAGGTGTCCATTGTGTACAAAGATTTTTACATCCAAAAACTCAGCCTCACAATCACTGATGGATTTAGTAAACCTTAGATTTTCAAGGTTAGTATTCAGACTGGTGACAAAGTTGTTCGCACTGGCAAGATGTCCACGCCACAAAACAAAAACATCGTCTATATAACGAATCCACAACAAAACATGTGTATCAAAAGTAAACGCATGTTGCCGCCTGAGGACCTGTTCCTCCCACCAGCCTACGTGTAAACACGCATAGCTGGGGGAAAAACAGGCCCCCATAGCAACTCCACGTTTCTGAACATAAATATCATTCCCAAATAAGAAGAAAATATTATTCAAAGACCAAGTTGTTAGCTCAATTAATACTTTGTTATGGCAATAACAGTTGATAGGTCTTTTGCCAAGAAAGAATTCGAGCGCTGTCAAGCCATAAGTATGCTCTATGCTCGTATAGAGCGACTCGATATCCAAAGTAATCATTAACATATCACTGCTCCATGGAATGTTATTAATTTTGGCAATGAAGTCACTGGTGTTCTTCACATAAGTAGGTAAATCTCTGACCAAGTCCTGCAAGAAATAGTCAATATATTGTGTGACATGTTCTGCCACCCCCCCAATGGCCGAGATGATAGGCCGGCCAGGGACTGGTTTAACCTGCTTATGAATTTTTGGGAGTAGATATAATTTGGGCAAGATAGGAAACTCAATATGGAGGAAATCAAACTCCTGAGATGAAATCATACCATCTCTTTTACATTGATATAGCAACTTTTTCAACACATCTCTGGCATCATTAAAATGTTTGATGTTGGATTTAGAATAACATGTTGAATCATTCAGTTGTCTTTTCGCTTCATCAATGTAGGCTTCCTGGGGCCAAATAACTATATTCCCCCCTTTGTCCGCAGTAGTAACAATGATATTGTGGTCGTTACCCAATTTTTTAATAAGTGAAAAATAGTCATTTTCATGTTTACTTTTGTAGCGTTTTTTGTGCTTCACCTTGTGGTGTAACTTTTTAAGGTCCTCGACCACCACGTCCTGGAACACGTCAATTGAATCCCTAGGCATGGTGGGATTGAATTTCGACTTAGGCTTAAAAGGGCTGATGTTAGCCCCTACCTGTGGAATGGATGCTGCTCTAAGTTCCTCCTGAGTTGAGACTGGATCAGGAGGTGTTGCATTGTCAAAAGCCAAATGATGTAATGTCAATAGAGATTTAGCGTATCTCGATGGTAGAGCTAAAGGTACATTTTCGGTGTCATTTGAACGAGAACGTTCTTTTTCTTTTTCATTGAGTCCTTCCTTAATGTATATACATATATATATGACAACCGATTGCATTGCTGCTCACTACGCCGTTCAACCTGCCTTATGGGGCTGGTGCAAGCGATGGTGGCAGCAGAAATATATATATATATATATATATATATATATATATATATATATATATATATATATATATATATATATATATATGAAACCAAACACCTCCTCCATCGTCGAAAGTGAAGAGGCCACACCAGAGGAACTCGTGGAAACAACATTTATTCCATTTGCAACAGGTAAGGAATGTCCACATCACCCGCCATTGGACGAATGCATTTCGGCTTCTCATAGCCTTCATCAGCGCCACGGGTGAATGTCAATTAGGTGGCGGCAATGCTCTTTGATGTAATGTCATGCTCCACCTGATTAGTTGAGCGCTGCTCCACCCATACAGGTTTAATCCTATCGCAGATGTCATTAGCTAGTCGCTATGTGCAGCGCGACTACCAATCCCAGGATGCAATGTTTTGGAGTCTTGCCTGGTTGATGCTGCGAAGGGTGGAATAGCGCTGTGTTGGTAGGGAATCCTTGCAACATGCTGCCCCAGGAATGCGCCGTCTCCTCCAGTCCCCTGAACCGTTTCAACCCTCTTCATTCTGGTGTCTTATGGGCGAGGGCGAGGATGAACATCATACCAAGCCCAATGCAGAGTCAAGTGACCCCAACACCGCCACAACCTCATCCAGAACAGAAGGTGGGCTCTGGAAATTCCGGTACCCCGAACTTCAAACAAACACCACCGAAGTAGTTTCCAGCAGACCAGAGCCAACTTGCAGAAACGGGGGCCTCTTATGCGCGGCACTGGAAACCGCGCTGCAATATGAAACCAAACACCTCCTCCATCGTCGAAAGTAAAGAGGCCACACCAGAGGAACTCGTGGAAACAACATTCATTCCATTTGCAACAGGTAAGGAATGTCCACATCACCCGCCATTGGTCGAATGTATTTGGGCTTCTCATAGCCTTCATCAGCGCCACGGGTGAATGTCAATCAGGTGGCGGCAATGCTCTTTGATGTAATGTCATGCTCCACCTGATTAGTTGAGCGCTGCTCCACCCATACAGGTTTAATCCTATTGCAGATGTCATTAGCTAGTCGCTATGTGCAGCGCGACTACCAATCCCAGGATGCAATGTTTTGGAGTCTTGTCTGGTTGATGCTGCAAAGGGTGGAATAGCGCTGTGTCGGTAGGGTATCCTTGCAACCTGCTGCCCCAGGAATGCGCCGTCTCCTCCAGTCCCCTGAACTGTTTCAACCCTCTTCATTCTGGTGTCTTATGGGTGGGGGCGAGGATGAACATCATACCAAGCCCAATGCAGAGTCAAGTGACCCCAACACCGCCACAACCTCATCCAGAACAGAAGGTGGGCTCTGGAAATGATGGTACCCCGAACTTCAAACAAACACCACCGAAGTAGTTTCCAGCAGACCAGAGCCAATTTGCAGAAACGGGGGCCTCTTATGCGCGGCACTGGAAACCGCGCTGCAATATGAAACCAAACACCTCCTCCATCGTCGAAAGTAAAGAGGCCACACCAGAGGAACTCGTGGAAACAACATTTATTCCATTTGCAACAGGTAAGGAATGTCCACATCACCCGCCATTGGGCGAATGTATTTCGGCTTCTCAAAGCCTTCATCAGCGCCACGGGTGAATGTCAATCAGGTGGCGGCAATGCTCTTTGATGTAATGTCATGCTCCACCTGATTAGTTGAGCGCTGCTCCACCCATACAGGTTTAATCCTATCGCAGATGTCAATAGCTAGTCGCTATGTGCAGCGCGACTACCAATCCCAGGATGCAATGTTTTGGAGTCTTGCCTGGTTGATGCTGCGAAGGGTGGAATAGCGCTGTGTTGGTAGGGAATCCTTGCAACCTGCTGCCCCAGGAATGCTCCGTCTCCTCCAGTCCCCTGAACCGTTTCAACCCTCTTCATTCTGGTGTCTTATGGGCGGGGGCAAGGATGAACATCATACCAAGCCCAATGCAGAGTCAAGTGACCCCAACACCGCCACAACCTCATCCAGAACAGAAGGTGGGCTCTGGAAATTATGGTACCCCGAACTTCAAACAAACACCACCGAAGTAGTTTCCAGCAGACCAGAGCCAACTTGCAGAAATGGGGGCCTCTTATGCGCGGCACTGGAAACCGCCCTGTAATATGAAACCAAACACCTCCTCCATCGTCAAAAGTAAAGAGGCCACACCAGAGGAACTCGTGGAAACAACATTTATTCCATTTGCAACAGGTAAGGAATGTCCACATCACCCGCCATTGGGCGAATGTATTTCGGCTTCTCATAGCCTTCATCAGCGGCACGGGTGAATGTCAATCAGGTGGCGGCAATGCTCTTTGATGTAATGTCATGCTCCACCTGATTAGTTGAGCGCTGCTCCACCCATACAGGTTTAATCCTATCGCAGATGTCATTAGCTAGTCGCTATGTGCAGCGCGACTACCAATCCCAGGATGCAATGTTTTGGGGTCTTGCCTGGTTGATGCTGCGAAGGGTGGAATAGCGCTGTTTTGGTAGGGGATCCTTGCAACCTGCTGCCCCAGGAATGCACCGTCTCCTCCAGTCCCCTGAACCATTTCAACCCTCTTCATTCTGGTGTCTTATGGGCGGGGGTGAGGATGAACATCATACCAAGCCCAATGCAGAGTCAAGTGACCCCAACACCGCCACAACCTCATCCAGAACAGAAGGTTCTACCAATCCCAGGATGCAATGTTTTGGAGTCTTGCCTGGTTGATGCTGCGAAGGGTGTGTATATATGTATATATATTCACTGAAAAATACATAGGTTTCAGGCAGGTTATAGTTAGAATTATCATTTAAAAAACCATAGAAATTAATTGAAAAAACCATAGGTTTCAGGGGTGTTATAATTAGCTGGACATTTTACTCATAAAAAACCATTGAAATTCCTCCGTTATAGTTAGTTGTACTAACTGTAACGCTTGCGCCTGCAATCCACTGGTGATGATGTCACATATTACATCATTCATGACATGGTCAGTGACATCACTGATGACATCACTGATGACATCTCAAATGACATCACTGATTACATCACTGATTACATCATCTAGTGAATATTGTTTGGTTTGCTATTTAAATATGTATTATATATACACCAATCTGCATTGTAGAATCAGTGGATTTATAAATATCCGGATAGAGGATTTAGTAGCAGTGTGATTGATTGTTTACTTGAGTAATTTATAGTGTCTCACTAAATATATTGGATAGTGACTAAACTGTGTGAATATCTGTATTACTTGATCAGTTGTTGTGTAAATTGCTGCACCAGTTGGTTACTAGCTACGTGAAAGTCTATATTAGTTATTGATTAGGTAACTGATTATTTGTAATGGAGAGTGAATGTGTGTGTGGTTCGGTGGGGGATCTGTGTCTGCCCAAAGATATGTGAACAGTTAATTCAGTACATATATGAGGTTAAGAATACATGTTATAATACTTGTTTGGGTGAGTGAATATCTTTATGGGTGTGGTGATGAGCAAACACATTTCTCAATGGTACATGTCCAACAAAGTAGAAAAAAATAAAAGACAGTGTATGTGACAGTTGTTGTATATAAATATGTGTACATAAAACTCATTGATTCCATGAATAACTGTATAAATAACTGTATACTTGTAATAGTGATTTCATAACACACTAAGTATGAGTTACTATCAATATGAATAAATGAAGTGCTATTTGTATAAGTGTGTAGCTGAGTAAATGTAAATAGGAAACATTGTTTGCAAAAGTGAGTAGGATGACTGCATAACTGAATAGGATGTGTGCTGGTTTGTAATGTTGATATAAGTGTACAAGTATATTTGATAGTGTTCTATTGATCATTGACAACATGTATGAGTGAATCTATAGGTAATTGATTAGATATGTGTGTAGATCTAGGAATCACTGTGTGGGTTTTTAGATACTTGTATTGCTTTGTCAATGGATTCAAAAATGATACTCTGTATTTTACAGTGAGTGAGAAAAGGCTATACTAGGGTATGATGAGGTGTATCTGATTGTCACATGGATGATGTCATCAGTGATGTCATCAGTGATGTGATTTGAGATGTCATCAGGGATGTCACTGACCATGTCATGAATGATGTAATATGTGACATCATCACCAGTGGATTGCGTACGCGAGAGTTACAGTTAGTACAACTAACTATAACGGAGGAATTTCAATGGTTTTGTATGAGTAAAATGTCCAGCTAACTATAACACCCCTGAAACCTATGGTTTTTTCAATGAATTTCTAAGGTTTTTTAAATGATAATTCCTAGCTATAACCTGCGTGAAACCTATGGTTTTTTCAGTGAATTTTAAAGGTTTTTTAATTGACAATTCCTAATTATAATGTTCATTATGCATATCTGTTTTTTTCTATCTTTTTTAATTATCATCCCATTCTCAACGTCGTAAAAACTGAAAATATTACCATTCTTCAATTTATTCCTTCATCCAAGAAAATCGTCTGAAACCAGAACCACAACTAACATTAATGATATACAAACTAGACCTTCCCTTTGTAAAAAAAACACCAATTCCCCATATTTTAAACAACAAGCCAAATCTGCAATGCTACCTAAAAAAACAGGCGATAGTTTCACTTACCATTAACAAATTAATATCAACATTTAACTAGTGTAAGAACGTGGACTATGTACTGTGTGAATTACATGTAACTCACACCCATATCTAAAGACAAATATGTAATACAGGTACCAATTATGCACTTCCAAGAGACAATAAAATCACAACACCTAGCGCTACCACCAGTACAACCACCCCTCCTGACCCCTACCCCTCTACTACCACAAAGGCAGCGCAAAACAGGACAACCGACCTTCCCAAAATAATAGCACAAAAGCACTCTAGCTCAATGTTCAGAGATGTGGCAATCAACTATGTATAAGGGAAGGAACTCACACATCAACAATAATGTACCCAATGCTAACACTACCGGTGATATGCTATACACAACTCACTATACACACCAAAAATGTTTCAGTGTGTAGATATACTATTGATACGTGTAGTGTACTGTACAGTGGGCGCAACCATATTATCTCAGACACTGGGGAATATTTTGGTCATGTAGCTATGTTGTCTCCCCCCTTTGAAACAGAAGCGGAGTGAGCTGGTCCAACGTACGCAACTCCAGCGTAAGACTATAAATAATTAGCCTACCCCTTGGGCGTGGTTCACTTCTGCAAAGAGAAGAGACTCTGCCACAGCAAAGGTCCTCACCCTGCCACGTGGCTGCCGCCATGACTACGTGCCTCCTCGATATAGGCCAATTGCAAACTCAGCGCCACAGCACCGCAGACTTATGTCTTTATCGACTACTGCCTTCGATCTACACTGCGGACTGCAGAGTTCACAACTTGAATTCAGCTTTGGATCTACACTACGGACAGCATTGAAGTTAGCCTTGATTTATGTAAGGCAGAGACAATTCTACTCTATGTCCACAGACTTTGTTAAAATAAGTGACAAAAATTCTTCGTCGATATCTGTGCTCACTACTGCCTTCGATGATATCTGTGCTGACTACTGCCTTCAATCTACACTGCGTTCAGTAGAGTTAACAACTTGATACCAGTTGCGCATCAGCACTACAGACAACATTGAATTCAGTCTCGATTTATATAAGCCAGAGACAATTGTACTGTATGTGTTTAGATCTTGTTTAAATAAGTGACAATAATCGTTCGTCGATATCTGTGCTGAGGACTGATTTCAGTCTACAGTGCGAACAGCAGGGTTCACAACTTGAATTCAGCTTTGCATGTACACTCCAGACAATAGGGAATCTAACCTTGATTTATTTAATGAGAGGCAATTGTACTGTATGTGTTCTGATTTTGTTAAAATAAGTGACAAAAATCATTTGACAATATCTCTGCTGACTACTGCCTCCGATCTACAGGGCAGACAGCAGGGTTCAAAACTTCAATTCAGCTTTGAATCTATACTACGGACAGCATGAAATTTACCTTTGATTTTTTTAAGGTAGAGATAATTGTACTTTATGTTAATTTGTTAAAGGATACAACAAAAAGAATATCTTGATGTTTGTGATGACTATTGCCTTCAATCCACATTGTGAGGGCTCACGATTCAGAAGGAATGGCGATAGCACATGACGCATTCCAGTAGGCAAGAGACATTGTACCTCTGCGACCCGCCCGAACCACGAATTATCGCAGGGTGCGCACACGCTGAATTCTTCAGGTACCACTAACTCACTGCACCACAAGTCATCTCCCGTGGCCTTATTAAGGCAGAATTCACTAGGCAAAAAACATTGCTCCCAGTGTGGCCTGCCCGTACCACGCATCATCGCAGGTTACGTACACGCTCAGTGCCAAAGGTACTACTAACTCAGTGCATCATGATTCATCGCCAGGTGGCCGTATTCAGACAGAATTCAAAAGACATTGGTCCAAATGCCCCCCCCCTGCACCACGCATTATCGTAGGATACGTACAAGCTCGGCGCCAAAGATACTACTAACTCAGTGCAACATAAATCATCACAAAGGAGAGTGAACAGTTTTATGTCACAGTGAGACATACTGTCCCTTTTAAATGGAATTCATGCATAATTCAATCGACAAAAGATATTACTCTAATTACTGTGCCGCCCCGACCACGCATCATTGCTGGATACGTACACGCTAAGCGCCAAAGGTACTAGTAAATCAGTGCACCAAAAATCATCGTCACGTGGCGTTACTAAGGCAGAATTCACAAGATAAAAAACATTACTATCAGTAAGGCCTGCCCGGACCACGCATCTTCGCAGGCTCCACAGTACCTTGTTGTTTCAGGTGCCACTAACTCAGTGCAAACCAAACTAAGTATAACACCTATCAAACCTATACATTATCCCTTTAGTATGCTTCCTTCAAAAACTTCTTTTATACCACTTATAGATTTTGTTGAATAATAAAATTCATGCTGCAAGTGCAAAGACACACTTAATGTCAGTCTACACCCCGGACAGCACAGGTCACAATTTGAACTATAATGTCCCTGAAACATAACTATTTCGACAATGTATTCCATACATGTTCTATCTTTTATTTCAATCGTGATTACAGATGATGCAGTCCAGCCTAAGATCAACACTGCGAACAGCAGGGTTTACAACTTGAATTCAACTTTGCATCTACACTATAGACAGTAGGGAATTCAGCCTTGATTTACTTAATGTAGAGACAATTATACTGTATGTATTCAGATTTTGTTAAAGTAAGTGAAAAAAAGCATTCTTCTGTAACTGTGCTGACTACTGCCTTCAATGTAAACTGCGGACAGTAGGGTTCATAACTTGAATTCAGCTTTGGATCTACACTACAGACAACATTAAATTCAGCCTCGATTTATTTAAGGCATAGAAAAAAAAATACTGCTGTGGCACTGCTAGTATGCACAAACACCTTCAATCCCTGCATCCTGTGAACTATGCTCACAAAGAATGTAGAAGACTACACCAAAATGTACCTCTACCACCAGCAATACCAAGTACCTCTGGGGCATCACTTTCAACATCTCCAACAGACATACGTCCCAATTTGGGAACGTTAGAATGGACTGCGTGAAGTGCAATCGTTTAATTTGTTATGGGGAACAATCAGTAGACCTAGTTTGCACAGCAATTGATAACCATTGATGCTAGTTTATTTTTTTCCCCTCAAAGTTCATGCAGTCCAGTATGCAACAGTCAATGCTTTCAGTGCAGCCCGTTCAGACCACCCATCATCGCAGGGTGAGCACACGCTAAACACCAGACGTACCACTAACTCAGTACACCATAAATAATTGCCATGTGCCCTTATTAAGGCAAAATTCAATAGTCAAAACACATTTTTACCAGTGCAGTCTGCCTGAACCACGCATCATCGCAGGCTCCACACAAACCGCCCCTACCTCAGTGCACCACAACTTATGAACCCTTTACGATACAATCTTCTGTGTATTATTTCAGATATAGTGCTCCTACCTTTGTACAGCAGACGTCATAAACCGTTTACGATTGAATATCTGTGTATGATATCATGATTACTATTCTACTTGTTACCAACAGCAACGTAATAAAATGGAGTCGAGCACACGTGCCCGTACCCACTTCAATTATCTATCTGTGTCTGTGTATTTATTATGTTTGTAAAATTCTGCTCCTGCGCCCTACCACATTATATTGTGCTATTAATAGCGTATACAATCATTTACCTCTGCCAGTAACAAAAACTTCGATTATATAACTTTTTCTCACTCATTCTACAAATATGAACGTACAAACTGGATCATTACAATACTGCAAACAAAGTGTATAGTAAATTTATAAGTGTGGGCTCTTCCTTGTTTTTTTAAAGTTTTTTTTTAGCATATATATATAGCGCAAAGTCAACCCAAAACTATATTAGCAATTTACATGAGCACCATATTTACTGTATATTTTCAGGGATGCGTAGATTATGTCATTTCTCTACAATAACAGGATGTGGACGCGAATCCGAGCCTCGAACACTGATTTCAAGCACCAGGTTCGACAGTATACCCGAATAACCACATATGTATATATATTAGCTGCCCTTCATGTGCCAAACACGACATCCTAAAGCTTTCATAGCCCTGTATTACTACAGCTACAGCACTCCACTGAATGTACAACAAACATTCATTTTCACAGAAATGCGTCATGTCCACCATCTTTTATGTGTGCAACTATTATAGAATATAGGGTCAGTGATACCCCGTACCTTCCATATTGGCCATGTTGTGAGACTTTACAGATATAATGACACATTTGCGTTTAAGACCCGGGTGACAGCAGCACTAAAACACGGAAACCCGAATCACTTGATTGGTCGTATAGCTCACGACGGAACCACGCCCATAGCTCCGGAGTCATCGCTCACAGCCTCGCCTAGCACAGGCATACGTTAGTCCAGCCCACTCCGCTTACGCTTTCAGAAAAACACAACAACGCTACATGGCCCAGATTTCCATTGAAGTGATTTCTAAGTTCCAGGTCTAGTTGTCCGAATGGCACACACACACGCCCTCATGGCTGGTATACACCCACACCACACCCATCCACCACAAGAGTCAGATAGACAGGGCGCATGTGCTCTACGCCATTTCAGAGTTGCTCCCATCGCAAGCGTTGTGATGGCCTGTCTTGGTGGTTCGGATGCCTCATGTAGGCCCAAACTACCGAATAAACTACCGAACAAGAGGCCCACCACCACGTGCGTGGCCTCTTTGGTCACTGAGTTAGTGGTGCCACAAGGACTGACAGGGTGAGGAACCTGTGATGAAGATGGGTGCACAAGTATGTCCTTTCCTATAGCGATAGCAAGACTGAGAACCAAATATTGGTAGCAGAGCGGGACTGCATGATGTAGAACATACCCTGTCCTTGAAAAGGTAAGCAGTGAGGCCTGTGTGCGCAGCGGTGGGAGTCGATGGGGTGCAGCAGACTCGATACAAAAAGGCGATGCAGCGATTTAGGCGTACGCAGTCCTATATACCGAATCTTATTTCATTTTTATTTTTTTTCCTATAGCAGGAAAGTTTTTATAGTCGGTCAAAAGTTCGTCGCTCGCGATGATTCAAACCACGTGTATCACTGCGCACTACTTGTTTTCTATAACCAGGTTGAAAACATTACTACTGTACTAAATCTTCATAAAACGAAGCCCATTAAACAAGTTGGAACTGTACAAATAGTTGTATTTTTAATGCGAGAGGGAAGGTGTGTGAAAGGGCGATGTTATTGTACTCCACATTAAGATAGTGGCAATTACCAATCAAAACATCTTTCTTTTACTATCTTTTAGATGTAGAGCTTCAGGGTGCACTATGTCCCGGCACATGGTGGAAGACACACCGGTGACAGAAAGGTGAGCTGCGAATATTCTTTTCAGTCACTCTCTCACTTCCGCTCTCCTTTGATAAAGAAATGACGTACAATCTTATCTTCCTTTTTATCTAACAGGTTGTGTTTCACAAATTGGCGTCCACCCGACAACACCTCCAAAGCTCAACGTTTGAGGATTCTGCGATGATGCGTGGCCATCGTAACAACGCCTGAGAAGGTTGCTTCGACACGTGGTGGACCCTCTTTGAATCATGCCAATGGCACAAGGTGAGCAAAGAAGCTTCTTTCCGAAGCAACGAGAAGTCACCTGTGGGTGGAGAGAGTGGATAGTGTGCAGCAGCTTGACTGCGTAGGAATGTACAATTACCTCCGGGAACTGAGAATGGATAGGTTGCAACATTCTGGGTGCGCAAAAAAGGCACTCACCTCCGGACTCTGGGAGTCAATGGGGTTAAACAGGCTGGGTACGCAGTAATAAGAACTCATCGCTATGCAGTGGGAGTGCATGGGGTATAGTACTCTGAGAGAAAAAGAGCGCACAGACACCACCTTGCAGTGGAAGTTGATGTAATACAGCATTCTGAGTGTCCAAAGGCATACATAAAGCAGAAATATGCAGTTGTATGTAGTCTGCTATTACTAACTCTATACTATCTTTCAGATCACTAAACTTGAGGGTGCACTATGAACCGGCATGTGCTTGGACACACACGTAGGCAAAAAGGTGAGCTTTGAAGATTATCTCCAGTATTAACATTCTCCCTCTCTCTCACATTGTTTCTCTTTCTCTTTTAAAGTTATGGACGCTGCTGTCCACTCTGCAGATAAATAAATCAAGGCTGAATTGAATACACTCTGCAGTGTAGAAACAAAGCAGACTTTAAGTTGTGAACTCTGTTCGCCACAGTGTTTACACAAGGTAAGCAGAGCGGCCTAGATACAGAATGCCTCCAATTAAAGGAGTTTGAAATAAACGATATTGTCCTGCATAATGACATGATCTCTCACCTAATTCTGTCTCATCTCTGAATCATTTTAAAGACCTGCTGGTCCATACTGTAAATCTGACGCAGTAGGCACTTCCCTACAGACACCTCTTCAACGCGCACCTATAAGAGGGGTGGGATGTATCAGGCACACTGCAGACGTGCAAATAACCAAATATTGCCAAGTGTTATCTTAATTTGTGATCTTTGACCTCATTCCGTCACATCGATCTAATTTCCAACACTTATTTTCATTTTAGTTTTGCAGGTTACTTACCCTCCTTCCATTGGAGTCCATCTCACAATTATTTTATTATATTGTTATGTAAAAGTTGTGTTCCTATTTATTTATTATATTGTTATCTTAAAGTTAAGTTTCTAGTTATTTATTTTTGTTGTAATAAAAGTTAATTTAAAAAAGTATATACGTCTTCTTTTTCTGACAACATTTCACTATTATTTAGTGTGATAATCATATACTTAGAGAAGATTTAACAATTAAAGTAGAAATTATGTTTATAACTAGAAGTATAATACTGAGGCTAACTCTTTACCAGCTCTTTACCAGAGTCTGTAGCTGCGATTAACGGTTCCTATGAAAAATTTTTAAAACTCCAGCACAGTTCGTGTTTGGATCAGCAACATTGTGTGGTGAACTTGTGACCTGTGTGCTCACTTAAGTGTTCCACGAACTGTTACTATGGTAACAGGCTGTAAGCAGTTTTGAGGTAGAGTTGAAAGGTACTGGTTGTACAGAAACCGTTATATTTACCCAGGATCCTCTACATGACAGGGTAAAGCAAACTAATACGACAGAACACTGTAGAGCAGATTTACAAGCCCCTTGCGCCCCTTTTGCGTCACTTTTCCCATGTTAACGGCAGATCCATGCATCTAGCGCACATTTTTCCATTTTTAAAAATGCCGATAAAAAAACCACATGCGTTGTTGTTACTTAGCCCCCGGGGGGGCCAAGTCCCGGGGGCATAGTAAAATAATCCCCCCACACTGACCGGGGACCGCCACCCCCCGGGCAAAGCATTTATAGTTGTGGGGGCACATGGCCCCCCCACAGTCCCGGGGACCGCCACCGCCACCGGGGGCTTGTTATTGAAATTTGGGGGGGCTCTAACACCCGCCCCAGGGACCGCCACCCCCGGGGCTCGATTTAATTTTGATTTTGGAGGCACAATGCCCCCCACAACCCAGGGGACCGCCACCCTCCCCGGGGCTTTATATATTTCGATTGGGGGTCCGTGATGGACCCCCTAATCCCGGTGACCACCCCCCTGGGCTTTGAAAATGTGAGGAGGGGGGCTGCACGGCCCCCCCACCTGGAGCCATTGATGATCCTGTGGACCGCCACCCCTTAGGGCTGGCTCCTGCAGTGTCCCGGGGTGCCTACCCCCAGGACACTGTAGTTTGCTAGCCGATTCTAGCTTCATGAATCTGGCTATATGTGCTTTAAAGTGGGGAAATGCTAAGCTATGGTAATTACTAAGCTGTGAAGGACAGTAGGCACAATGGAAATTAAAACATTTAATTAAAAGCACAATGCACTTTTAGTTGCAATGTACTCTATATTCCTAGTGGCACAATAGGCAAGAGTGCCTAATGAAGTGCCTCTGTGGGACTGACTCAATACTTGACTCAACAGGAGTCAACGGAGCCAAGGGCATGGTTTTAGGGGCATCATCAGGTCATAATGAAAATTCGCCCTGCCATAGCAAACTTGGTTTGAATTTTGAAAGAGAGAGCAGGAAACCTGCTCTCTTTCAAAATTCAAACCAAATTGCTTTTCTGCACGGGGAGCTGCATCTTAGCAACTCCCCATGTGGAAAAAGCAATGCTGGCTCCTGAAGGACGCGGGGAGCCAGTGGGACCGTGTGGGGATTGGGGACCCTCCCACGGACCCCAACAGAGAGGGGCAGCCCCGTGGGATGGGGTCCCCAGGGCTACAAGTGGCCCGGGAGGGATGTCATGAGTGATGTCATGAGTGATGTCACTGACCATGTCATGAATGATGTAATATGTGACATCATCAGCAGTGCATTACGGGCGTGCGAGTTATAGTTAGCTGAATTAACTATAACAGGAGAATTGCTATGGTTTTGTACGAGTGAAATGTGCAACTAATTATAAGGCCCCTGAAACCTAGCGGGGGAGCACTACCGCATTAACGTCTGCGGGCCGCCGAGTCGGGAATCTGCCCGGTTCTTTGCGGAAGGACAGGCACCCGAAATAAAGACTTTCCAGCCCCTGTGGCCCATACAGGGCATGCATCTGAGAACTGAAATCTCCTGGCACCTATACAAGGTTTAATGAGCACAGCATGAACACTACATGCCCCACAAAACAGTGCGAGAAATTGACGAGTCAGCAGTCGGGAGTAGTGATTTTAATGTCTGCGCAAGCCGCTGGAGAACTGAAGGAATCGGCCTTTGAGAAAGCAATTAAGCGAAATGCGTCAGGCCGCATCACAGGAGCTGCTCAGTCCAAACGGTATCGCTGGTCCTAAAGTGCTTCCCAACCTGGTGGGCAACCTTTGAGCCACATTTACACGCGGCAGCCCTGCCGCGCGGGAGCACTGCCGCATTAACGTCTGTGGGCCGCCGAGTCGGGAATCTGCCCGGTTATTTGCGGAAGGACAGGCACCCGAAATAAAGACTTTCCAGCCCCTGTGGCCCATACAGGGCATGCATCAGAGAACTGAAATCTCCTGGCATCTATACAAGGTTTAATGAGCACAGCATGAACACTACATGCAGGAGTTTGTAGACCCTGCTGTAGGAGCTCTCCCACACTCTCACACCGAAGGGTGGATAAGACAGCTTGCTGATTTCTTTGTCACAAAGATTCAAACCATTCAGGTCTCCTTTTCCCCTGTGGACTTATCTGGGGCAGCTGATTGTGTCGCCCAGACTGGACAGGTACCATCCCCAGAAGCCGAAAGTGTACCCACACTATCGGTTTTTCCGCAAATGACTTGCGCAACCTCCCTGGAACTACTGACCCGCCTTCAATCTGGCTCGCCTCTGGACGTATGTCCAGCAAGATGTTTGGGCAGGGTGGCTCCGGCACTTAACAACTTGCTGAACCCCCTGCTCAATCTATCTTTGAGTTCCGGAGCGGTGCCGCGGGAGTGGAAACATGCTCTTATCCTGCCGCTTATCAAAAAGCCTCAGTTAGATCCGCTGCAATTGGCTAACTATAGACCGATCTCCCTCCTCCCTGCTCTGGCGAAGGTAGTTGAGAAGCATGTTTAACTCACACTTACCACCTTTATTGAGAAGAATAACATTCTGCATGACTCTCAATCTGGTTTCCGTGCGAACTATAGCACGGAGACAGCCCTCGTGGAGGTGACCGACGCCATCAGGGAGACGCTCGATCTTGGGGGTAAGGCTATGTTAGTCCTGTTGGACTTGTCGGCGGCCTTTGACACCGTCCCTCATGCTGGTCTCCTTTTAAGACTCAGGGAGATCGGCTTGCGGGGGACGGTGTTGGATTGGTTCCATTCTTTCCTTTCGGACCGCCGGCAGGTGATCTGGGCTCCCCCGTTCTCCGCCGAAATGCAAGCGCTAGAGGTTGGGGTTCCTCAAGGGTCCATTCTGAGCCCCACCATATTTAATATCTATATGGCCCCTCTGGCGCTTGTAGCGGAGGCTTATGGGGCCCGGGTCATCTCATACGCTGATGACACCCAGCTTTTGTTCACCTGCAGCAAAGGTGAGGCTTTTGACGGCGACAGGATTAAGGGTTGTTTGAGCGCAGTATTTGCGTGGTTTCTGAGACACAGCCTGAAGTGCAACTCAGATAAATCTGAGTTGCTGTTCTTCGGCTGTACTCCTGATCCGGACTGGAAGACCTGGTGGCCCCAGGATATGTTTCCCCCTGAGCAATCATCTTCCCAAGTGAAAAATCTGGGAGTGATGTTTGATGATGCTCTTTCCTTTAGCCCGCATATTATGGGGATATCCGGGAAATGTTTTGGCATCCTCAAGATGTTGAGGAAGTTTCTTCCTCTACTGTCTCTACAATATCGGAAGACAGTAGTCCAGGCGTTAGTGGGATCTAGGTTAGATTACGCTAATGCGCTCTTTGCAGGTCTGCCCAAGTATCTTTTGGCCAGACTGCAAATTGTCCAAAACTCGGCGGCCAGAGCAATCTTCGGCTTGCCAAGGAGAGCCAGCGCTCAACTACTTCTGAATAGGCTGCATTGGCTGCCTATTTCCAAGAGAATCAGATTTGAGATTCTTACGCTGGCCTTCAAAGCCCTTCATTCCATCGGTCCCAACTATATTAGGAAGCGGATTGCTTTCTATGTGCCGCGGAGGGTGTTACGATCTGCCGATTTGGCTAAATTGGAGGTGCCCCCGGCTAAGCGGGTCCGGATGGGAGAACGAGCCTTTCAATTTGTGGCAGCCCGCTGTTGGAATGAGCTTCCTCTCCCTCTACGCAAAGCTACGAACCTCCTGGTTTTCAGGAAAGAGTTGAAGACTCTCCTCTTTTCTGTGTAAATTTTGTGATAACAGTGCTGTTCCCTTTGTGTTTGTAGTTCTCAGGCCTCTTTTGCCAAAGCGCCGGGACGCCCCTTTGGGCAGCCGTGCGCTCTAAAAATATGGCCTTAACATAACATAACATAACATGCCCCACAAAACAGTGCGAGAAATTGACGAATCAGCAGTCGGGAGTAGTGATTTTAATGTCTGCGCAAGCCGCTGGAGAACTGAAGGAATCGGCCTTTGAGAAAGCAATTAAGCGAAATGCGTCAGGCCGCATCACAGGAGCTGCTCAGTCCAAACGGTATCGCTGGTCCTAAAGTGCTTTCCAACCTGGTGGGCAACCTTTGAGCATACATTTACACGCGGCAGCCCTGCCGCGCGGGAGCACTGCCGCATTAACATCTGTGGGCAGCCGAGTCAGGAATCTGCCCGGTTCTTTGCGGAAGGACAGGCACCCGAAATAAAGACTTTCCAGCCCGTGTGCCCCATACAGGGCATGCATCAGAGAACTGAAATCTCCTGGCATCTATACAAGGTTTAATGAGCACAGCATGAACACTACATGCCCCACAAAACAGTGCGAGAAATTGACGAATCAGCAGTCGGGAGTAGTGATTTTAATGTCTGCGCAAGCCGCTGGAGAACTGAAGGAATCGGCCTTTGAGAAAGCAATTAAGCGAAACGCGTCAGGCCGCATCACAGGAGCTGCTCAGTCCAAGAGGTATCGCTGGTCCTAAAGTGCTTCCCAACCTGGTGGGCAACCTTTGAGCATACATTTACACGCGGCAGCCCTGCCGCGGGGGGAGCCCTACCGCATTACCGTCTGCGGGCCGCCGAGTCGGGAATCTGCCCGGTTCTTTGCTGAAGGACAGGCACCCGAAATAAAGACTTTCCAGCCCCTGTGGCCCATACAGGGCATGCATCAGAGAACTGAAATCTCCTGGCACCTATACAAGGTTTAATGAGCACAGCCTGAACACTACATGCCCCACAAAACAGTGCGAGAAATTGACGAATCAGCAGTCGGGAGTAGTGATTTTAATGTCTGCGCAAGCCGCTGGAGACCTGAAGGAATCGGCCTTTGAGAAAGCAATTAAGCGAAACGCGTCAGGCCGCATCACAGGAGCTGCTCAGTCCAAGAGGTATCGCTGGTCCTAAAGTGCTTCCCAACCTGGTGGACAACCTCTGAGCATACATACATATATATTTATATATATACATATATAAATAAATATATATATATATATATATATATATATATATATATATATATATATATATATATTACCTACTGGCGGTCGCCAGTAGGTATATATAGTTAGGATTTTTTTGAATAGGGATTTCTGAAAATTCTATGTTGAATAACTTTGGCGTTGATGGACGGAATTGGCTGAAATTTTCAGGAAAATGGCACATTTTGTTTCTGAGCGTCCCCTGAAAGTTTGGGGGGGTTTCGTCAAGCGGGGGATGAGAAAAAAGGGGGGTCCCAAAACGTGTTTTTAACATTGAGTTTTCCATAGGGCGGTTGGACTCACTTTTAGCTCGAACGGCTGAATGGATTTCTATGAAACTTGGCAAAATTGTAGAGACTGTTTGCCCGATGTGCCTTTGCTAGGTCTCAAGATATGTGCTCCAGTGGATTTTGAGAAATTAACGTTCAAAAAAATATATATATCTGTGACAGCGTCCCGGTTAGCGCCCCGGTTCGCGTACCAGACACGTAACGGAACTTCGCGAGGAGAAGCGGATTGGCTCTCCGGTGACTGTGAACATTCTAAACAGTCCGGAGCGGCCGCCATCTTGTCTCTCGGTAGGATCGAGAGACAAGAGGTGGAAATAAACGAAGGGGGAAATGAATGAAAGGGGGCAAGGTAGACCCCTCCTGACCCCCTAGGATTGATGTGGGGGCTATTAAAGGGCCCCGCGGGGCAAAAAAATAAAATACATTTTTTTTCGATTTTTCGCGGTGGAAGCGCTACCCGGTACGCGAACTGGGTAGCTCACCGGTAGCGTAACGGGAGTCCGCCATCTTGTGTTTCGGACGAATTTAGTCACAAGATGGAGGATAAACAATGTTGGGAATGGGTATAAGGGGGCACGGGAGACATATCCTGACCCCCTAGGTTTTCTGAGGGTGGCTGAGGAGGCCCATATATGTAAAAAAAAACACCTTTTTTTTTCAAATTTTCGCACGGTTAGCGCACGGTCCGCGCACCGGGTAGCGTTCCGGAAAGCGTAACAAGGGGAAAACCAAGGGAAATATTAAAATAATATTTTAGAGTGCTTTGAGGTAAGGTAGCTCTGAATAGAGCTGTTGTGTTGTGTGGGTGATGTAAGTACCAACATGTAGGTACCAATGAAGAGTCTAAAATTCAATGTACACCGTCTCCTCTGTAGATATTTTGTATGCTCTAATATAGGTTATTTAAATGTAAATGTGTGGAAAAGCACTTCATGCTTTAAAGCAATTGTATTTATGAACTGATTGTTCTTTCCTCTTAGTCCTCCTCTTTGTTTTTTTTCCCCACACTCTTCTTCAGCATGATAGTTGATAAATTCGTTCCCTCAAAAAATTTATATACATAAAAAAATTATATTAAATACATATAAAATATATTTTTCCTTTAAAAGAAGAATACATTTTACAGCTTTTGATATTTGCTATTAAAAAACCATTGAAATTCACTGAAAAAAACATAGGTTATAGACCATATATAGTTAGGAATTAGCATTTACAAAACCTTGAAAATTCACTGAAAAAACCATAGGTTATAGACCATATATAGTTAGGAATAAGCATTTACAAAACCTTATTTTACTCACACAAAACCATTGAAATTCGCATATATAGTTAGTTGCACTAACTATATATCGCGCACCCGCAATCCACTGCTGATCATGTCACATATTACATCATTCATGACATGGTCAGTGACATCACTGATGACATCACTGATGACATCTCAAATGACATCACTGATGACATCACTGATGACAACATCCAGTGACTGTATGTTTCTGTAAAGTTAAAATATGTCTTTCATATTGAAGAATGAGTGGATGTATAAGTGTCTGGATGAAGGATTTAGTAGGTGCATGACTGACTGTATGAGTGAGTGATTAAATGTGTCTCACTGAGTGCATGGGTTAGTGACTAAACTGTCTTAATTTGTGCATCATTATGTCTGTTGTTCTGTAAACTGCTGCATGTGTTGATCAGTAGCTATATGAGTAACTATATGGGTTATTGATTGGTTGCCCAAGTATTTGTATGGGAGACTGAGTGTGTGTGGGTGGCTGGGAGGTGTATGACTCTGTGCATAGATGTGTGAGCAGTTGATTCACTAGATGTATGGGTTCAAAAGTGCATGTGGAAACAGCTGTATGGGCGGTTGACCGTGTGCATGAGTGTATTGGTGAGTGAATGGATATCTCAGTGCTACATGTCAAAGTAAGTACATATGTAAAACACAGTACATGTGAGAGTTGACATATATAAATAACTGTGCATAAGAGCCAGTGAATGTGTGAGTGGCTGTATGGATCATTGTGAACTTGTATCAGGGATTGTATAAGAGAGTAAATATGTGTTAGTATATGTTTGTTAGAAACGGGACCCTGGCCGGCCAAGACTCGCGTCGAGGTCAGTCAGGGATCATCATTTCTAAGGTCAGGGCTAGGGAGTCACACACCAAGATAACCCCCGCTCACCCTCTAGGTAACGTGGCGCGAGCAGCAAGGCTAATCTCAGAGGCGATGTGTAAAGCGTTTGCGCGCGCACCCCAGCGACAACAACCAAAGGCCCACCACAAAGGAAACTCCACACAAGGTTATATCAAAAATAGCCTTTGTATTATAATAATAAAAACACATTAGATAACACACACACTTTACAATGTGCCAACAGGCACGGGCAAGATTTACAAGGGATTATGTACAGGACAGGGCCACCTGGACCACTGTCAGGGGTATGCACTTTTAGAAATAATACTGGTAGGTATAACACTTTAGCACATCAACATATAATGACTGTAACACAGAAATAGAAAATGTAGCATACAACCAGTTACTACTGGTAAAGGGAAAATACCTCCTACGCCACCCTAGTCTCTGTAGGGAAATCACGCAGGGAGCTAGGACCTATGGAAGGAAAACCTATCACCTACTACGCCACCCTAGTCTCTGTAGGGAAATCACGCAGGGAGCTAGGACCTTATCATCAGGACCTATGGAAGGAAAACCTATCACCTCCTACGCCACCCTAGTCTCTGTAGGGAAATCACGCAGGGGGAAGGAAACCTAAAATAATCACCTAGGCAAGTAACATTTAGCGAAGGCAATCAAACATCAACATTCCTCTAAGCAGGTTACTTTTAGCAAAGGGAAATAAAAGAACAAGGCATTACCTAAGCAGGTCACTTTTAGCAAAGGTAATGACACAACCAATCCTCTAAGCAGGTCACTTTTAGCAAAGGGGATAAACACATAAAGAATTACCTAAGCAGGTCACTTTTAGCAAAGGTAATAATAAACAAGAATTGCACATGTAACATTAAAACACATTCAGAGGTGCAGGTTAGAACTTTTGCGCAAGAATCATATAAGCAGGAATCATAAATTGCGCAGGGTGCACATGGCACAACACTAGAAAGGTCCCTCAGGCCAACTGGCCTCGAAAGGGGCTGAATGCCCTGAGTCTCAGTGTCAGGGGGTCTGTGCAGGCAGCACAGAACACAAAAGCCTAAACGTAGCAACTGTCCACTAAGTGCTGGACAGTTGTAAATAGCGAGTAGGCAAACGTTGGAGCCGCGTGGGCTCAAGAACACAGGTGGGGAGACACAGCGTGGGAGCCTCGGGGCTACAACCAACTAACTGCCTGTGTCCCCCTAGAGCCTCTGTGGCTCGCAAAGCAAATGGGCAATGTAGAGCTTCTGCGCTCTAAAACAATTAAAATGCCCCCAGAGCCTCGTGGCTCGTAAATCAAATGGGCCGACACCAGGGGGAGCGACCCGCTGCCACGTGGGGCCGCTCTATCACCCCTTGTGCCCTTCACAACGATGGAGTCCCTCACGGGGGACTCTAAAATCAAATGTGCCCTTCAGAGCCTCTCTAGGCTCAAAAACAATGAGGCCAGGTCTGAGCCTCGCAGGCTCTCAAAACAAATATGGGCGATCTGAGCCTCACGGGGACTCAGGAAACAGAAATGCCCGGAGCCTCTCGGGCTCGAAGAAATGCCCCCAGGAGCCTCGGGGCTCCACACAACAAGAATGCGGCGTCGTGGGAGCGGCCCTCTGCCAACTGGGGCCGCTCGGGACACAAAGGTAAACGCCCCCGCACTCACCGGGTCTCTGGGGCTGGATGCGTCTCCTCCTTCTCCGGCGCGGGGCTCCCTTTCATTCTGGGAGCCTCGAGGACAGAGCCGGCTGCTTCCTTCCTCGCTGCTCGGCTCCGGGGGGCGGGACTTCCGGTCGGCCTCTGAGGGGCCGCGCAGTGATTGGCCGGTCGGCCAAATACTTCCGGGTCGCCGCGGGCAGCGCGGCGGCTCGCTGTAGACAGGCAGGCGGGCTCTCAGTACCCGAGGAGTGGGCTCCCTCGTGGTAATTACAAATCTAAGTACGGGGCAATGCCGGGTGGCACCGGCCTTCAAATCAAAACATAAAGCGAGGTAGGCACTCGCGATGCCTGGCAAAGCGCTCCAAAGCGCTATAATAGAAATAAAGCGCACCCAGCGCTTGGGGGCTAAAGGAAAGCGCTCCTAGCGCTACAAATATCAGCAAAAACGCTATTGAGCGCTGTGGCACCAGGAAAGCGCTCCTAGCGCTATAAATCAAATAAGAGCGCCTCCAGGCACTCTAAGTCAAAGCAACAGCTCCAGCAGGGACTGGAGGCAGGCAGAGGGGCAGGGCAGGGCCAGAGCCAGCACACTGGGTCTCCAGGCAGGGAGACAAGCCAAGTGGCGGTCCTCCTGGCCCCAGCAGCAACAACAGCCCCCTCTGGCAAGGATCCACAAGTAGAACAATTTCTGTGGGGACACAGCCCCATATTTATACAGAGAAATCCTTTGTTAGGAGGTGCAGGGTGGGGGGAAACCAGTTGCAGCTGGCTTGGGAGTACCCTTGATGGCCCAACCACCCCTTTCATTCACTGGGGAGGCTTGGGTCATTAGACAAACCACAGGGGGGCGGAGCCAGCATTGTGTGGGGAAAACCCAGCCCATCCAGGACACAGATCTACTCCTCCCACACATCACTCAGGCTGATCTCACACTCACCACCGGGCAGACCCATCCAGACTTCCTGGAGCCTGGCAGGCCAGCCAGCTCCAGCCAATCACGCTCCACTATCCTCACTGCACACATACATCAATGTCCAGAAGTAGCACTTCCCTTCTAGACACACACAAGCCGCACATACCATTGCGCAGCATTCGCTCTCACGAGTTCATACATACTAAACTCGAGCCTGCACTCCCCACACATCAGGAACTACCAGGGCACACACATTCCCCATGCATTCCTATGGGAGGGCAGGCCAGCCATACTACACGCACGCACTTTCACTCTGGGACAGAGGGAAAAAAGTGCGCCAAGACCCAAAAATCATTACACAGGGTCACAAATAAAGGCAAAAAGATTCGGGGTGAACCTGCCCTAAGGCCCAAGTCTAACACGACCCCCTTCCAGCCAAAACGCAGGGCAGACCGATCACCACCGTGATGGGCTTCCCTGCTTGGGGCGATAAAACAAGGACGCGGGCCCACAACTGCAGGGACACCCTCCTGTTTTACGCCACGGTGAACCCCTAGGGTTCCTTCTAAAACTACTGTAGGGACTAACTGGGGTACCCCACTGATACTCTCCAGCTGCCCTCGGCCAGGACCAGGCCCTAGGCCACCCAGGTACCACTGGATCCTGTATACTCACAAAGTGGGGGGTAGTAACCCCTGGCACATAATAGCCATGCTCCACTCTTCCTGTCTGTAAGACAGGGCTAGACTGCCACTGGTTCTCCAGCCTAGGGTCTACAACCTTAGGTGGACCAGGAGTCTCAGGGAAGGCTCTCCTCCCCTTACCTCTTCTCCTAGGGTTCCTCCTCCTCCTGCGAGGGGTCCCCTCTAAACAACATTCTCCCAACCTAGGGTTTAACCCCTCAGGTGGTAACGGGGTCAGAGGTGGGCTTTCCCACCCTCTGCACCCCCTTCCAGAGTCCTGCTCCCTCCCAACCGGGGCGGTACCTCTGGAGAAAGAACTGGTTAGGACACTGTTTACAGTATTCCCACCCTTCAGGTCAGGCGAATCCTGAACCTGGACCTCCAACCTCCGGTCTAGAACCTTTGGTGGAATCACTGCCTGGCACTCCAGGACTTCTGGGGATTCACACACCATCCCCCTGAGGCTAGCAAATGACACATATGTTGTGTGACTGTCTGCCTGGCGCAGATCTCCCGCCTCCTGTCCACCTGACAGTGCGCAAAGGTCCCCCAGCACAGAAGTGGTGTCACCATGGTCACTACACGGGATCCTAGCCCCACTGGGTAGTCCCTGACCCACTGGTTCTTCCACTGGGGAACTCCCCCAATCACTCCTCACGCTGGACTCCGGTACTCTCCCTACTGGAGCAGTACTGCCAGACTCTATAACCATGGAAGCTCCGCTTACAGATGCTCCAGGTTCTCTACCCACTAGGAGATCTCCCTCAAGTGAACTAACAGGCAAGTCTAGGTTCCCTTCCTGGTGTTCCCTAAAGGAACCATCCAGGCTCTGTGACAAGGCTTCGGGCGTCTGGGGACTCTCGGTCACACACTCACTCCCGCTCCACTGAGACAGGCAGTCAGCCCCTACACCCTCCTCACTAACCAAGGACCTAGCTGGGCTACTCTCACCCTCCTCCACCACACTGGGCTGGAAGACACCTGACCCACTATTGTTGGAATCACTCACTAGTGACTCAGAAGAACCTCTCGCACTGTCCCATCGCTCTGCTTCCGCTGCCAGCTCACATGCGCCAGACAATCCACACCCCAACAGGTGTGTGCGCAACCCTGGGGAACAACAACTGAGCAGGTGTTCTTTGACAATCAAATCAAAAAAGATGTCAAAATCATCTTCCGTGTGAACCTTTTCCCAATCAAACAGTGTCCCACAACATTCGTCCTCAAAATCTTCCCAAGACTGGTGAGGCAGTTTTCTAAGATTCCTGAATCTCAACCTTAACTCCTCTTCTGGGAAAACAGGCACCATACTCGGGGAACTGAGAGTGGGACTGTCTACACTTATATTTAAAAAGCTGCCACCACTGGACTCCACCCTCTCTGGGGAATCCAGACAATTACAACTGTGCGCAGGGGAGAGTCTATCCTCTAGGGCTGCTCTCTCACGGATGATGGCCCTTCTCTCCACCTCTATCCTCTCCTGCGCTAAGAGTCTTTCGATCTCTAGCTGCGCCATAGCCTGGGCATGCTCTAACATGAGCTGTTCCATCGCTAACTGGTGCTCCCTTTCTTTCTCCCTATCTTCCCACTCTTCTGGGGACAGGACAAGGGATGGGGCGCTGGTACTGACACTGGGCCTAGCAAGGGACTCCCTATCTATGGGGTCCTCACTATCTGCTGGGGCCCAACCACTGTCATCATCCAACTCACATTCTTCATCAGAATCTTCAGGGCTCCCCACAGACTCACCACCCTCATGGCATGTGGCCTGGTCCCTTTCCTCGCTGCGCTCAAGATCCCTTTGATCCTTATACCATTGGATCAGGTGGTTCCTAAGTTGGTTCTCAGTATCTGACTCATCCACCCCTATGTCTCTCTCTCTACAGAACCTTTCCAACTCCTGCATACTGTACCAAACTAGATCACTGAGATCAAAAACAGGCTCCATTTTGGCAGACGTTCTAGAGACGAGATCACACAGGGAACCTGGGGGTCTGAGCTAAACAGGAGTACACAATTAACACAATTCAGCAAGATTCCTATCTCAGAACTTGCACTCCACTGTCCAGCGTAACACACACTCATTCACACACAACCCTCCCCTCGGACTGGTAAGGCAGTTTCTACCACCCCTGATTATCTCAACCTGACCACTAGCGACACAGGTACCAGACTCTGGGAGCAGGGCGGGGAACAAGGTACTGGACAAAATACAAATGACACCTTTCAGGAGAAGCAAAACTGAACTTCCCTAAAAAACAATAATCCCAAAATGTGGTTATCTAAAATTGCAGAGTTTTGAAGTGTGGCCTGTCGCCACTGTGGTACAACGCAAACGCAAGTCCAATCCGCACCGCTAGCCACCAATGTTAGAAACGGGACCCTGGCCGGCCAAGACTCGCGTCGAGGTCAGTCAGGGATCATCATTTCTAAGGTCAGGGCTAGGGAGTCACACACCAAGATAACCCCCGCTCACCCTCTAGGTAACGTGGCGCGAGCAGCAAGGCTAATCTCAGAGGCGATGTGTAAAGCGTTTGCGCGCGCACCCCAGCGACAACAACCAAAGGCCCACCACAAAGGAAACTCCACACAAGGTTATATCAAAAATAGCCTTTGTATTATAATAATAAAAACACATTAGATAACACACACACTTTACAATGTGCCAACAGGCACGGGCAAGATTTACAAGGGATTATGTACAGGACAGGGCCACCTGGACCACTGTCAGGGGTATGCACTTTTAGAAATAATACTGGTAGGTATAACACTTTAGCACATCAACATATAATGACTGTAACACAGAAATAGAAAATGTAGCATACAACCAGTTACTACTGGTAAAGGGAAAATACCTCCTACGCCACCCTAGTCTCTGTAGGGAAATCACGCAGGGAGCTAGGACCTATGGAAGGAAAACCTATCACCTACTACGCCACCCTAGTCTCTGTAGGGAAATCACGCAGGGAGCTAGGACCTTATCATCAGGACCTATGGAAGGAAAACCTATCACCTCCTACGCCACCCTAGTCTCTGTAGGGAAATCACGCAGGGGGAAGGAAACCTAAAATAATCACCTAGGCAAGTAACATTTAGCGAAGGCAATCAAACATCAACATTCCTCTAAGCAGGTTACTTTTAGCAAAGGGAAATAAAAGAACAAGGCATTACCTAAGCAGGTCACTTTTAGCAAAGGTAATGACACAACCAATCCTCTAAGCAGGTCACTTTTAGCAAAGGGGATAAACACATAAAGAATTACCTAAGCAGGTCACTTTTAGCAAAGGTAATAATAAACAAGAATTGCACATGTAACATTAAAACACATTCAGAGGTGCAGGTTAGAACTTTTGCGCAAGAATCATATAAGCAGGAATCATAAATTGCGCAGGGTGCACATGGCACAACACTAGAAAGGTCCCTCAGGCCAACTGGCCTCGAAAGGGGCTGAATGCCCTGAGTCTCAGTGTCAGGGGGTCTGTGCAGGCAGCACAGAACACAAAAGCCTAAACGTAGCAACTGTCCACTAAGTGCTGGACAGTTGTAAATAGCGAGTAGGCAAACGTTGGAGCCGCGTGGGCTCAAGAACACAGGTGGGGAGACACAGCGTGGGAGCCTCGGGGCTACAACCAACTAACTGCCTGTGTCCCCCTAGAGCCTCTGTGGCTCGCAAAGCAAATGGGCAATGTAGAGCTTCTGCGCTCTAAAACAATTAAAATGCCCCCAGAGCCTCGTGGCTCGTAAATCAAATGGGCCGACACCAGGGGGAGCGACCCGCTGCCACGTGGGGCCGCTCTATCACCCCTTGTGCCCTTCACAACGATGGAGTCCCTCACGGGGGACTCTAAAATCAAATGTGCCCTTCAGAGCCTCTCTAGGCTCAAAAACAATGAGGCCAGGTCTGAGCCTCGCAGGCTCTCAAAACAAATATGGGCGATCTGAGCCTCACGGGGACTCAGGAAACAGAAATGCCCGGAGCCTCTCGGGCTCGAAGAAATGCCCCCAGGAGCCTCGGGGCTCCACACAACAAGAATGCGGCGTCGTGGGAGCGGCCCTCTGCCAACTGGGGCCGCTCGGGACACAAAGGTAAACGCCCCCGCACTCACCGGGTCTCTGGGGCTGGATGCGTCTCCTCCTTCTCCGGCGCGGGGCTCCCTTTCATTCTGGGAGCCTCGAGGACAGAGCCGGCTGCTTCCTTCCTCGCTGCTCGGCTCCGGGGGGCGGGACTTCCGGTCGGCCTCTGAGGGGCCGCGCAGTGATTGGCCGGTCGGCCAAATACTTCCGGGTCGCCGCGGGCAGCGCGGCGGCTCGCTGTAGACAGGCAGGCGGGCTCTCAGTACCCGAGGAGTGGGCTCCCTCGTGGTAATTACAAATCTAAGTACGGGGCAATGCCGGGTGGCACCGGCCTTCAAATCAAAACATAAAGCGAGGTAGGCACTCGCGATGCCTGGCAAAGCGCTCCAAAGCGCTATAATAGAAATAAAGCGCACCCAGCGCTTGGGGGCTAAAGGAAAGCGCTCCTAGCGCTACAAATATCAGCAAAAACGCTATTGAGCGCTGTGGCACCAGGAAAGCGCTCCTAGCGCTATAAATCAAATAAGAGCGCCTCCAGGCACTCTAAGTCAAAGCAACAGCTCCAGCAGGGACTGGAGGCAGGCAGAGGGGCAGGGCAGGGCCAGAGCCAGCACACTGGGTCTCCAGGCAGGGAGACAAGCCAAGTGGCGGTCCTCCTGGCCCCAGCAGCAACAACAGCCCCCTCTGGCAAGGATCCACAAGTAGAACAATTTCTGTGGGGACACAGCCCCATATTTATACAGAGAAATCCTTTGTTAGGAGGTGCAGGGTGGGGGGAAACCAGTTGCAGCTGGCTTGGGAGTACCCTTGATGGCCCAACCACCCCTTTCATTCACTGGGGAGGCTTGGGTCATTAGACAAACCACAGGGGGGCGGAGCCAGCATTGTGTGGGGAAAACCCAGCCCATCCAGGACACAGATCTACTCCTCCCACACATCACTCAGGCTGATCTCACACTCACCACCGGGCAGACCCATCCAGACTTCCTGGAGCCTGGCAGGCCAGCCAGCTCCAGCCAATCACGCTCCACTATCCTCACTGCACACATACATCAATGTCCAGAAGTAGCACTTCCCTTCTAGACACACACAAGCCGCACATACCATTGCGCAGCATTCGCTCTCACGAGTTCATACATACTAAACTCGAGCCTGCACTCCCCACACATCAGGAACTACCAGGGCACACACATTCCCCATGCATTCCTATGGGAGGGCAGGCCAGCCATACTACACGCACGCACTTTCACTCTGGGACAGAGGGAAAAAAGTGCGCCAAGACCCAAAAATCACTACACAGGGTCACAAATAAAGGCAAAAAGATTCGGGGTGAACCTGCCCTAAGGCCCAAGTCTAACAATGTTTGAATAAGTAAGGTATGTATAACTGTATAGTTGAGGAAATGGAGGTGTGATTGATTCTTTGCATGACTGACTAGGTGTGTGAGTAACTCCATGGATGAGTGACAGTCTGTGAGTGTCTGTTTACAATGAGTGTATCTAAGGTTATATTAGAGTCTGAAGAGGTTCATCGTATTATCACATGAATGATGTCATCAGTGATGTGATCAGTAATGTCAAATGAGATGTCATCAGTGATGTCATCAGTGATGTCATTTGAGATGTCATCAGTGATGTTGTCAGGACTCCAAGAATGCAAATTGGGGCGATAGCGCAGGGAGAAATACAAAATAACAAGACCTGCGCTATTCAGATGGGCTGGTCTGAATTAACTCGAAGATGGCGCCTGAACAGGTCGCCAGACTCGGGCTGTTGTTGACATTCTAGTCTCAGCCGCTCGCGCTGCTGAATCCTGGAGAGGCGCGCGCTATTGACAAACCGCGCACTTCACCGAGGATCCGAGCGTATACAGACGTACATTCGAAGTGTCCCAGTATTTTCTAGTCAGAACCAATAGTTTGGGTAATTCTGTCATTGTCCCCAGTGAGAACGGAGAAAAGGTGTTAGGAGCGTGACTGTCCGCGAAGAATATCTGGAGAGAGCAGAATTCCGAATATCTGAGAGGGCTCGAGTCGAGTCACGACGCTTCCGTGCAGAAACTGTCTGAAGCTACAGGAAAAAGAGCGGAACCAGAGCTAAGTGACAGCACTGTGGAAACGTTTTTAAAAAGATGCTAATGTAAAACTGTAGTGAGAGAAATGTCAATAGTTATTTAATCGTTCAGTCAGGAAAATACGCTGAGAATATTTCTGACGTGAAACACAGAAAGAAAAGCTCATGCATACTGAAATGATTTTGACAACACGATACGCACACAAATGAGAGAAGGAAAATAAACTTACCAAGACCTGAAGTCATCTTCAGCTAGGACGTCTAAAAGGCTAAATTCACAGGCAGTCCTGAAACGATAAAGGAAAGACCTCATTAACAATAAGAAAAGATTCGAAAAAGAAAACACAGTAAGCCAGTCGCAGTTACAGTTAAAGAAAAATATAAATAGTGAGTTATTAAGGGAATAGACACTAATGAAGTATGTAAAAATATTACAGGCTTGCAAGACAAGAATACTACAAGAATAATCAGAGCGCACAGAGCATAAGAGAAGGAGTTAACAAGAAGTAAAAGAATAGTAAGTGAGATACTATAGGGAGGTGATCTAGGGAAATAAAAGTAGGATAGTTTTACTAAGGTTTTATTTTTCTAAAAATTACAGAAGGACGTCTCAACCTTGTACACAACACATATTGAGGGTGTCCAAAAGAAATCGAAGAGAAGCTGAGTCCTGGAAGTCTTAGGGTAAGGAGTCAATAAATGTTAAGGGTAATAAGAAGTAGAGAGAGTAGTGTAGAAGGAAGTTCATGTTGGTATAATTCTTCCCCACAGGTTTTCTCAATCTAATAGAAGTCTGCAGGACGGACTACCGAAGAAACCCACCAGGACAGTCTCTTCTCTCTCTCTCTTTTGTTATTTTATCCAATTTCCCCTTCCCCCAAAATAGCCTCACCAGAGACTTGTAACATCAAGCTCTGGGTTGCTGTTTGGGGTGGATTTGGGAATTAGCATCTCTGTTCCTGTGTAGTAAGAATCGTACAGGAGTCTGACAGAGTGAAGGGCCCAAGTTGCATTTTACACCCGAACAGAGATGGCAGAGGGAATAGATTTGCAAGGGTTAGGAACCATTTTAGATACCATACAAAAGGAGTTGAGTGCAGTCCGGGAGGAGAATCAAAATCTTAGAATGGAAATAGTGAACTCAAGAAAAGAGACCGCAGAATTGGCACAAAGGGTTAGACAACCCTTTGGTCCTAGTTCAGACACTCAAACCCCATTACTAGAAGGGTCAAATAGAACAACTACACAAGTAATTCACTCCTTATCACCTGTCATTCCTTTAGCAGCCCCAGAACGCTTTAGTGGGGATCCACAAAAGGCGCAGATATTCATTATCCAATGTTCGTTGCATTTCCTGTGTCGTCATTTTCCCTGATGCGCAGTCTCGAGTAGCCTTTGTGTTGTCATATTTAAGTGGGGATGCAGCTTCTTGGTCTTTGCCTTTGATAACGAAGAATGATCCGATATTACGAAACTACGAGAACTTTAAGGAAGAGTTTCTTCGTATATTCGATAGACGTCGAATATCCCAAGCTGTCGACAACGAGTTGCTTGATTTGAAACAAGGGAACCGTGATGTGGTCTCTTATTTGGCTCAATTCAATAAGCTTGTGGTGGAAACCAACTGGCCAGAGAGTAAGAGGGCAGCAATATTTTACCGTGGGTTGAAGGATGAATTAAAAGATGTGTTGGCTGGAATACCAAACAGACCCACAGAAGTCTCCGCATTAGTAGACTTAGTTTTAGAAATCGACTTTCGTCAAGGGGAAAGAAAAGGAGAAAAGAAGAAAGATTTCAGAGCTGTGGTGCCAAGGTTCGATCGAGTTAGATCGGAAGGTGGACGGAGTTATGAAGTATCGCAGGGCGTAGAACCTATGCAGATTGGAACAATCCGAGGTCCTCTCTCTAAAGAAGAGAAGGAGAAACGAAGAGTCAGCAATCTTTGTATGTACTGTGGATCCGGAGGCCATTTTGTAAGAAATTGTCCGAAGAAACCCAAGGTGAGCTTCAAGCCGAAGGAAAACTAACAGCACCATCTGTTGGAGGAGTTGGACAGGTGGATGCGATTTTGGACCAAACTCCAAGAGAACATAGAGTGGCTAATACCTTGCAATCAGCAGCTCCACATTTAATTATATCCATTGAAATCAGGTTCCGACACATAATGTTGATGTAAGTCTCAGTAATGATAGACTCAGGTGCCACTGGCAATTTTTGCGATCTGAAATTTGCGAGCAGAGTGGGAATCAAGGCCATCAAGAAATTAAGAAGTGAACCCGTTAGAGCAGTGGATGGCACCAATTTATCTTCGGGTCCAATAGTCAGTCACACCGAGTTAATTCAGTTAATCTCGAATGAGGGACATGAAGAGAAAATCCAGTTTAATTTAATTGATGCCCCCCAATTCCAATTGATCCTAGGACTTCCCTGGCTCACCGAACATAATCCGAGCATTAACTGGAGTACAAGGACCGTAGAAATGGAGTCGAGCTACTGTTTGGAAAATTGCTTTGGGGATCAAAAAACAGAACAAGAGGAAAATCCTGCACACATGTTATGTCAAATCGGAGAGTCCATCTGTGCAATCCAGATGCAATAAGTACCGGAGGAATATCAAGAGTTTGAAGATGTCTTCAATGAAGTAGAGGCCGAACAACTACCACCACACCGACCTTATGATTGTAAAATTGAGCTAGAACCAGGTTCAAACTTGCCTTGTAGTCGAGTATATGCCCTTACAGAGAAGGAACATCAACATCTAAGGGAATATTTGGACAAATATTTAGCAAATGGTTTCATCCGTCCCTCGCAGTCCCCAGTCTCCTCGCCTCTATTTTTTGTGCCTAAGAAGGAAGGAGATTTGAGGACTTGGATCGACTATAGAGCGATCAATAAAATCACAAAGAAAAACCGTTACCCATTACCACTGATATCCGTTTTGCTAGATCAAGTAAAAGGAGCAAAAATCTACACAAAATTGGACCTGAGAGGAGCATATCATCTGGTAAGAATGAAAGAGGGAGATGAATGGAAGACGGCTTTTAGAACAAGATTCGGCTTGTTTGAATATCAGGTTATGCCCTACGGTTTATGCAACGCACCTGCAGCCTTTCAGCATTTTATAAACAATGTGCTGAAGGAATTCATCGATCAGTGTGCCATCGTGTACATCGACGACATCCTTATATACTCTGTGGATGAAGAAAAACATCAGGATCAGGGTAGAGGGGTCTTGCAGAAGCTAAGAGAAAACAAACTGTTTGTTAAGCTAGAAAAATGTGCTTTCAGTGTATCCCAAGTCGAATTTTTGGGTTTTGTAATTTCCCCCACTGGAATACTAATGGACCAAAAGAAAATTGAAGCAGTAACAAACTGGAAGTCCCCAGAAAGTGTCAAGGAGGTACAAGGTTTTATCGGCTTTGCCAATTTCTACCGGAGATTCATTAGTGAGTTTTCGCATAAGATATTACCACTCACTCGACTTTTGAAGAAAGGGACCAAATTTGAATGGACAACTCAGGCGGAAGAAGCCTTTCAATCCCTGAAGGAAAGTTTCACCTCAGCACCAATTCTACAACATGCAGACCCAACTGAACCTTTTTATGTGGAAACTGATGCTTCTGATCAGGCAGTTGGAGGGGTCTTATCTCAGCGAAGTAAGTTAACTGGGCAGCTACATCCAGTGGCTTTTAGATCTAGAAAATTTAACCCGGCCGAAGTTAACTATACGATCACAGAGAAAGAGCTATTGGCTATAAAAGACGCATTCAAGGATTGGAGGCATCATCTGATGGGAGCACAGCATCAAGTCACAGTATACACAGACCATAGGAATTTGAAATTTCTGAAAACAGCTAGAACGTTGACCCCAAGACAATTGCAATGGTCACTATATTTTGCTGATTATGACTTTGTTATCACCTATCGACCTGGAGCCCAGAACGGAAAAGCAGACGCCTTATCCAGAATTGGCACGGAGAATCAAAAGACGCCGATAAGAGACCAGTCAATTATCCCAAGCGAAAGAATCATTGGAGCAATCACTTCGGTTCAATTGGAACAGGGCATCTCGGAAGCAATGGATGAAAAGGTCATGGAAGATTGGGCAAGAAAAGAAGGAGAGATTCGTAATCGATTGCCTTACTATCAAGGAGCCCTGTATATTCCCACCAAAGAATTACAGCAACAGATTATGAAGGAATGTCATGATGCGAAATTGGCTGGACGTAAGGGTGAGGCAAAGACCAAGGAACTGATCCAACGACACTATTGGTGGCCCGAAATATCGAAAGATATTGAGCAGTACGTTAAAACTTGCGAGATATGCGCTCAGGGAAAATCTGAAAGACAGGCCCCAAAAGGGTTGCTTATGCCGTTGCCCACTCCACCCTATCCCTGGCATACTGTCACACTAGACCTCATCACTGATTTACCCCTTAGTCAGGGTTATAACACCATATTAGTTGTGGTAGATTCTTTCTCTAAAATGGCTCACTTTACCGCCCTGAAAGGAGTACCAACGGCAAAACAGTTGGCGGCTCATTTCAGCGCTCAGATTGTGAAGATCCACGGAATCCCAAAGCTAGTGATAACTGACAGGGGCCCACAGTTCATTTCCCATTTTTGGAAATCATTCATGAAAGGGTTGGGCACTGAAGTTCGGTTTTCCACCAGTTATCATCCTGAGACCGATGGTCAAACAGAGAGGGTGAACCAAGAACTCGAACAATACTTGAGATTGTTTCTGTTGAAACAAGAAGGGAATTGGTCAGACTATCTATGGGCTGCAGAGTTTGCCCACAACAATGCAAAAAATGTGTCCACTGGGTTTTCCCCGTTCTTCATGAATTATGGTAGACATCCAAACTCAACCCTTAGACAAGTTGAAATCTCAGTCCCAGTGGTAGAGGAGATAGTGACACAATTAAAACAAGTACATAAGAGTGCAATTGAGAATCTCCAAAAGGCTAAGGAAAAATACAAGATATATGCAGACAAAAAGAGACGAGTAGGGCCTCTGTTGGAAAAAGGGGACAAAGTTTGGTTAAGCACCAAGAATCTGAGGCTCAAGGGAAATCGAAAATTTCAACCGAGGTTTATTGGCCCGTACCAGGTAGAAGAAAAAGTAAACCCGGTGACTTATCGAATCCAACTGCCATCTAATTTGAAGATCCATCCAGTTTTTCACATATCCTTGCTAAAAAAGGCCCCAGAGAACTTGCGAAAAGAATTACCACCAAAACCTCTGCAATTAGAGACAGGTACCGAATTCGAAGTCAAAGAAATCCTCGACTCAAAAAGATTAAGGGGAAAGCTATATTATCTAGTGGACTGGAAAGGTAATGGGCCTGAGGAAAGATCTTGGGAACGAAAAGAAGATGTGCACGCTCCAAGACTGGTTCAGGTCTTTCATCGACGATTCCCGACCAAACCTCGGAGGGGAGAGTCTACCTTGTTGGAGGGTACTGTCAGGACTCCAAGAATGCAAATTGGGGCGATAGCGCAGGGAGAAATACAAAATAACAAGACCTGCGCTATTCAGATGGGCTGGTCTGAATTAACTCGAAGATGGCGCCTGAACAGGTCGCCAGACTCGGGCTGTTGTTGACATTCTAGTCTCAGCCGCTCGCGCTGCTGAATCCTGGAGAGGCGCGTGCTATTAACAAACCGCGCACTTCACCGAGGATCCGAGCGTATACAGACGTACATTCGAAGTGTCCCAGTATTTTCTAGTCAGAACCAATAGTTTGGGTAATTCTGTCATTGTCCCCAGTGAGAACGGAGAAAAGGTGTTAGGAGCGTGACTGTCCGCGAAGAATATCTGGAGAGAGCAGAATTCCGAATATCTGAGAGGGCTCGAGTCGAGTCACGACGCTTCCGTGCAGAAACTGTCTGAAGCTACAGGAAAAAGAGCGGAACCAGAGCTAAGTGACAGCACTGTGGAAACATTTTTAAAGAGATGCTAATGTAAAACTGTAGTGAGAGAAATGTCAATAGTTATTTAATCGTTCAGTCAGGAAAATACGCTGAGAATATTTCTGACGTGAAACACAGAAAGAAAAGCTCATGCATACTGAAATGATTTTGACAACACGGTACGCACACAAATGAGAGAAGGAAAATAAACTTACCAAGACCTGAAGTCATCTTCAGCTAGGACGTCTAAAAGGCTAAATTCACAGGCAGTCCTGAAACGATAAAGGAAAGACCTCATTAACAATAAGAAAAGATTCGAAAAAGAAAACACAGTAAGCGAGTCGCAGTTACAGTTAAAGGAAAATATAAATAGTGAGTTAATAAGGGAATAGACACTAATGAAGTATGTAAAAATATTACAGGCTTGCAAGACAAGAATACTACAAGAATAATCAGAGCGCACAGAGCATAAGAGAAGGAGTTAACAAGAAGTAAAAGAATAGTAAGTGAGATACTATAGGGAGGTGATCTAGGGAAATAAAAGTAGGATAGTTTTACTAAGGTTTTATTTTTCTAAAAATTACAGAAGGACGTCTCAACCTTGTACACAACACATATTGAGGGTGTCCAAAAGAAATAGAAGAGAAGCTGAGTCCTGGAAGTCTTAGGGTAAGGAGTCAATAAATGTTAAGGGTAATAAGAAGTAGAGAGAGTAGTGTAGAAGGAAGTTCATGTTGGTATAATTCTTCCCCACAGGTTTTCTCAATCTAATAGAAGTCTGCAGGACGGACTACCGAAGAAACCCACCAGGAACAGTCTCTTCTCTCTCTCTCTTTTGTTATTTTATCAAATTTCCCCCTTCCCCCAAAATAGCCTCACCAGAGACTTGTAACATCAAGCTCTGGGTTGCTGTTTGGGGTGGATTTGGGAATTAGCATCTCTGTTCCTGTGTAGTAAGAATCGTACAGGAGTCTGACAGATGTCATCAGTGATGTCATCAGTGATGTCATTTGAGATGTCATCAGTGATGTCATCAGTGATGTCATTTGAAATGTCATCAGTGATGTCATCAGTGATGTCATCAGTGATGTCATCAGTGATGTCATTTGAGATGTCATCAGTGATGTCATCAGTGATGTCATTTGAGATGTCATCAGTGATGTCATCAGTGATGTCACTGACCATGTCATGAATGATGTAATATGTGACATGATCAGCAGTGGATTGCGGGTGCGCGATATATAGTTAGTGCAACTAACTATATATGCGAATTTCAATGGTTTTGTGTGAGTAAAATAAGGTTTTGTAAATGCTAATTCCTAACTATATATGGTCTATAACCTATGTTTTTTTCAGTGAATATATATATATATATATATAGATGTGATCAAGGGCAGTTCCTGCCCGAAACGCGTCATGCCTATCTTAACCTGAATATGGATAATAAACTACCTCTATAACACTCGAGGAGCTGCATGGTGGTCCGTGATTTTCTGTGGTCATAACCATTTCAAACAGAAACGGACCCATATATATATATATATATGAATATATATATATATATATATATATATATATATATATATATATAATACCTCCAACACTCCTCAACCCCACAAGTTCAACAACCCACCAGAAAAAATCATATTATACTGAAAGCTTTCTAAAACTGTATTGTCTAAAACACATTACACTACAAATAATAGGTAATACAAGTTTCAACTTTCATATATTCAAAATACACCAAAATGTACCAATAAACAATCTATTAATTAAATTACCCAATTTAAATGTAATAAATTAATTAACAATGTATGAGATGTTATAAAAAATATATGTTCAAATACTTACCATCCTACTCCCTTACAGACTTAAAAAATCTCCAATAATCAAAAACATGATTTTGAATTAATACAAAAAAAATTACAAAAAAAGTTATAATAATCAACGTGCACAGCTTTATCTTCCATTGACTTCTCTGTGCTCCGATTGCTTTTTACAGCTTAGTAAATAACATAGGATAGCACCTAGCACCTTTACTAATGCACTAAGCACTTTTTCCTGCGAATTTTCACTATGACCTGATGATGCCCCTAAAACCATGCCCTTGGCTCCGTTGACTCCTGTTGAGTCAAGTATTGAGTCAGTCCCACAGAGGCACTTCATTAAGCACTCTTGCCTATTGTGCCACTAGGAATATAGAGTACATTGCAACTAAACGTGCATTGTGCTTTTAATTAAATGTTTTAATTTCCATTGTGCCTACTGTCCTTCACAGCTTAGTAATTACCATAGCTTAGCATTTCCCCACTTTAAAGCACATATAGCCAGATTCATGAAGCTAGAATCGGCTCGCAAAGGGCCAGATTCTGCGAATCTGGCCCTTTGCGAGCGCATTTTTTGCATTTGGGATTCATCATCCCAAATGCAAAAATCGCAAATTGCTAAATCGCTAAATAGCGAGGAATTGCATTTAAGGAATCTCTATTTGAGATTCCTTAAATGCAATTCATGAACCAATTTTGAATTGCGAAATCGCTATTTTTGGCCGCTATTTACCGTGAAGTCTGACTTCGTAGTAAATAGCGGAAAAATAGAAAAATGCACTTTGGTGCATTTTTCTAAGTTGTATGTTACACACACACATGTCCTTTGGACATGTGTGTGCGCAACATCAGTCTACATTTACATTTCAGGGGTGCTACAGGGTGTCCTTTGGACACCCCTGGCACCCTTGAAATCGCCTAAGGCCCATAGGAATGAATGGGGAGTCATTCCTTATTTGCGATTAGCAATTTGCTAATCGCAAATAAGGAAGCTGTAGAAATCGCAAATAAAATTGCGATTTCTACATGAATCCCGTTTTGCGAGTCTTTAATAGCGATTCCTTAATAATCGCTATTAGGGACTCGCAAAACGGGACAATGATGAATCTGGGGGATAGCCCTTTAATCTGCCAAGCTGCACTATTACCTGATAGCGCACACACTGGCAAGCTAATTACTCAACGAGCCATGTCTGCTTGCATTTAGCCAATATTATTATCTTAGTATAGCTGCTTCTAACTACACTAAGCATCTTTTTTTTAGCGAGCCATCAGGAACACGAAATAATTGCTGACAGCAGCACTCTTACACTAATCAAACACCGTGATTGTTTTGAAGCTTGTCCATTTTTAAAATTGTGTTTTAACTGTACTAAGCTCTTTCATCTAGTGATCTATTAAGAACACAGAGACAATTGTTTACAGCTGGAATTGTATTGCAATCTTAAATAAAAGGTCCTTTGTGTTGTTCTGTTTCAACTTGTGTTTTAACTTTAAGTTTTAATTAACTGAACAGTAAAGCTATTCATTCATTCATTCACAGCCTTTGTCTTTGCGATTTACCATGTCCCTTGTGTGTCTGCCTTTGCTACTTCCTTAGTACTTCAGTTCTTACATCATATCGCCTGCAGACACTGGACAGAGAACATGGCACTCTGCCATGCTTTTGTCCAGTCCCCCTCCTGTATACCCACATTGCATGAACAGTGACCTTTCCCAGTGGACACTAATCACTAAAATAGACTTTGGCCATGACCTGTGCCTATCAACCATGTCTACAGTATCTGCAGAGCATAAATGTGATGAAGCACTGAAGATGCAGATTAAATTGTATATTCTTTAGTTATCTCATATGAGAGTTTTCCGCTCTGACAGTATTAATGTGCCATGACCTATGGTTACTTAGACCACAGCATCGAGTTGACTATACCCTGTGTCTACTGCCAATGACCTTAGGAGGGTCCGGGTTTGATCTGTGGCCATGGAGAATGGAGACCGAGCAGAGCTGCAGCAGTCATTATATTCATTATATTTTCTTTCTGAATTTGCTTGTGTTCTACAATCGTAAAACATGGTCTGTGAATGTCGCAAAACATTTCAACATTTCATTTTGTGTGACACTTTTTGAGACTATCCCAAAGATGGCAGGTCGATAAAATAGTGGCTATCCAGATTTTAGACAACCAAGTGGTTCTTATATAATTCTTACACTGAACTTAAGCAGGGAACAAGTATTAAAAATACCTAATAGTAAACCCAAGAGACTCCTTTTATTAACAGGTACCCTTGATATAATTAAAAAAGAATCTTGAAAGGGTTTTAGGCGAAGTACAAAGGCTCAAAAATTATTTTTTCAGCCAACATGTTTTGACCGACTAGGCACACCATCTTCTATAGTTACATAACATCCTAGAATAGGGGATAGCATAAGACAGGCATGAGAGCCTTACACCTCATGTTTTTGCAAAAAATATATGCAATTGGTAAGCTGGGGTTAGTTAGGCCATGAAGAAGACCGTGGACCCTGTGGGGTTACAAAATCGGTCAATATATGTCGGCAGAAAACTGGATTGACACACCATTGTACTTCCTCTAAAATCCTTTAAAGATATGATTCTCTTTTGATCATAACCCGCTAATATATGGAATCTCTTGGGCTTACCCTTAGGTGTTTTTACTACTGGATCCCTGCTTCAATCCAGCACAAGAATTATATAAGAATTCACCTACTGTGATGTGGTGAGGACACCTATGATGAATCATGCCACGATACGTTTTGTGTGAAGCATCCTCTCCCCTATTATTTGAATCCTGCCAATTTACAGAGAGTACTACAACTCGCACATAATATCGTCATTAGAATTTGATTCAAGCAACCGTTGTGATTTTACTTTTAGTAGAGGATGCTGTGCTTGAATGCAGATTCTCTTCCTCTGCTATGTGTGAATATATTTGAGGCAACAAACCAATTCATAAATTCAAGCTCAAAACCCAACAGCCCACTTTTTTTGGTTGTGAGGGGTTGCACACTTTTTACGTACCGATATTGCGTGCACGGTTCTCTCCTGTTTGTGTGGCCACCATGCCTATCACAGCCTGAATATCTTATGTACGCAGAATAATCAGGGCAAATCTGTTTAGGTCCAGGCATCCAATCAGATTGCTAGATCAGATTAATATATCTGTGCCTTATTGAATCGTGATTTTTTGAGACAATGCAAAAAATGGTAAATGGATTTCCACCCCTGACTAATCCATTTGAAAATTCTAAGGATCAAACCCATGAGTGCACCTTTTTTTAAACATTTGTGCAGATGGAAAAGGGACTGACGTTTTTAAATAAAAAATTAAATGCAACTATACCTAAATATTTGCTGTGCATTATTCTTAGGTCTAACAGTTCAAAGCGATACCAATTCTCTACTGCTAACATAAAAAAATACTGATTTCTGTGTTACCAATCGCCTTGGCGCAGCATAATGGTTTACAAGGTGGTTGTGCTAAAAAGCACAAATGCATACTGCAAGTCAAAGGTGGAAAAGATATTAAATACCTTATTGTGAAAATGATTTAAAAAAACTCCGGCCCTGTCGACGCTGTACAAACATTTTGATATTGAAAGGGCGGGTATGAAAGGTAACAATACACTGAACTCAACAGTCTTGCCTAACAGGCCGCCTTTATCTCATGCTTTTCTGTCAGTGTGGATTTTATTTACAAGTCAGATGGTAAAAAAGCCATGAGATAATAGAGAAACGAGTGTCATTAAAGATACCCAAATTTTGACCAATAGCAAACTCTAAATAATGACTATGGTCTTTCTGGGTCACTGTAGCAAATTATTTTAAATAGTAGGATAAGAATTGTTTCGCACTGCACCGATTACTAATCAAATCAGTTTTACAATGGGGCTGCCTACGGAATTTACAGGACGCTCTAGTGGTGACAATTAAACCTGAGCTATGTTTGAGTCAGGATCTGAGTAAAATGTAATACAAGACGTATACTGAAATCGTTAGAAATTGGCGGTTGTCGCCTCAAAATACTTAAACAAATTAATTAAGAATTGGACATTAGACTTTTATGTGCGCACTGGCCAATGTATTATTTTTTTTTTTGGAAGAAGAAAAGAGCAATCGTTATTAAAAAAATGTAAAGCTGTTGAATGATAGGACATGGTTAATTTGTGTCAAGAGATCAATAGTAAAAATAGATCTGTTGTTACGGCACACGAACTTGAAAGAAGAAGGCGAAATGTGGTTGCTGTTGCCATCTGGCAAGGCATAGCAAGAATTGAAATGAATATGTAGTCTTCAGACATGATTTGAAGCGAGTCAGATAAATTGCAGTTTTTTTAAACATAATTTAGTATGTATAGAATACGTGTAGCCCTATGATAGTATTGTACAATAATAATCTATTTCTTTGGGTCATGTTACTCTCTGTGTACTCTCGGTCTGTCTTCATTACTGTTACTTTTTTAAATGTTCTTATACTCATCGGCGAAATATGATTGAAAAAAGCATGCTTTACTTTAAGGAAAAGGAGGAATGCACTGAGGATATGTTTTTTGGGAAGTCATTTCTTTTACTGACCTCTTAAAGTCACCTTTCGATAGCCCCCTATGAGCTACGTAACAGAGTGGACTCTAGTCCACAGTTTAGTGCTAATGCAACTTGTGTGTGTTTTTAATAGGGGGCAGGCAGGGTGGTCTATGAGTTTAACAAGCACCGGCAAAGCTAAGAGGTCTCACCTTTGAGGTTTTAGCTGACCTTTTGGCTTTGCCAATGCTTGTTGCCAATGCTAATTTGTATAGGCAAAAAAGCAAAATTGGTGTCCCAGCATGATGACCTTGCGTGCATACGTCATGAAGCAGAAGACATTTTGCTTTTTTTTTAATGTACTGTTCTAATATCGTGGACAGCCACGTTGAAGTGTGACATACATTGCAAGTAGTGGTCCTACTAAAGAGTAAAGAGTAAAAACAAATTAAAATTAAAATAAAGCGAGAGGGACAGGAGGGCCAAGGTAGTAACAGTGGAGGGGGGTGAGAGGAGCATGTTAACTCATCAAGCAGCAACAAACAGGATGGGAAAGGGAACAAACAGAAATAAATAATGTAAAACATTGTAGTTAAACATTTATGTGAGTAATTACAAATTATTTGTAGCAAAATGTATTCTAAATATGTAAACTGCACAAAGTAAACTTTTACCAATTGGGGACACATTTTCAGGCTTACTATTTCTTTTTCAAAGTAAGTCACACTGGTGAAGATGTTGCAATTTGGAGACATCAGAGTGACTATTCTCATTCCAAAAGTAGCCACATTAGAGAAATGATTGCACCTTGCAGGTTCAAACGTACTATTCCCACTGAAAAGGAGCCACATTGGGGAACGCATTGAACGTTGGGGGATCAGAATTACTGTTCCAACTCCAAACTTATCCATATTGATGAAAATATTGGACTTTGGGGGGGTCGTAATCAGCCGCGGTCGTTAGGGGAGTACCTGCCGGGGCTATGACGTGGGGAGGGGCAGGGAAGGGGGATGGTTAGTAATGTATGGATAATGGAGGTTTGTAGGTAAGTAAACATTTAAATAAATCATACAAATTTCGTTGCATGCACTGCATCCCCAAATGCAATGCAGTGTGCCCAACGAAATTCGTTTGATTTATTTAAATGTTTACTTACCTGTAAACCTCCATTATCCATTCATTACTAACCCCCACCCTGCCCCTCCCCCTTCCCACATCACCGCCCCGACAGGTACTCCCCTACCGACCGCGGCTGGTCGTATTTACTATTCCCAGGCCAAACTTAGCCACATTTGAGAAAGTGTTGTATTTAAGGGCAGGGGATCAGATTTACTATTCTCATTCCAAACATGGCCACATTGGGGAAAGTGTTGTACTTTGAGAGGATCGGATTTACGATTTTAACTCCAAACTTAACCAATTTGAGGAAAATGTTGGACTCTGGTGGGTGGGAGGGGGCTAAAATTCACTATTGCACTCAAAATTAAACCACACTGGGGAAAGTGCTGGTCTTTTCAGGGAGTCAGATTTATTAATCCTCCTCCAAAGTTAGCCACGTTCTTAAATGTGCTGGCCTTTTTTTGGGGGAGGGCCATATTTATTAATATCACTACAATCATAGCCACATTGGGAAAAGTGCTGCTGTTTGGAAATGTCCGACTTACTATTTCAACTCCAAAGCAGACCACAATGAAGAAAGAGCTAGACTTTAGATGTGTCAGATTTATTGTTCCCACACTAAATAAAAGAGCCTAAAGTACATATTAAATAAATAAAACAAACATTAGATGCACAACAAAACAACATCCTACAATTAAAAAGCGCAATAATATATAACATATAATACCTAAAATAATAAAAATATTAAAATACCATTAACTCTATATTGTAAATGAAAATTAAACAAATTCACAACAAATTAACATTGTAAAAATAAAAATCTAATTTCCCAAATAAATAAATTAAATTACAAAATATTTTAATTTTCGAAAAACATCACATTAAAAATAGTTTAATCAAGTAAAACAATAATTAAAAACAATTTTAAACATTTCAACCATAATATACAAAAACAAAATATTTAATTATGATCATTAATATAACCAAAATATTACCATTTTATATAAACTTTAATGATATTACTATAATTGCATTCAAAAACAAAACCTAGAAGGATTATCCAGATATAATAAACCATTCAACCAATTACCTAAAGAACAGGTTACACATCATCAAATGAACACCATACAAAGATATTTTTAAATATATACAACAAAATCAATAAAATAATTTTCAATAAAAGTTTGCAATTAAAACATATTATTCCATTTTTTCAAATATTACTAATATAAAAACAAGTATGGTGCCAATTACGAGTTTAACGGTGCAACAGCGGGTCCGCACTGCCGTCGCACCGCCAAATTGCTTTGGCGTTCCCATGGTGGTGCCTATCAAATAGGTAAAGCAATGGGAAAGTCAAAAAAGTTACAGTTCGGCATGGACTGAAAGGTCCATGCCATGCTGGAACGTCTGTGGATGCACACAGGAGGGCACATGTTATACCTCCCTTTGTGCATCCATAGGTCGTGGGGCACAAGGGGGTCCTGTAGGGCCCCATGGAGGAGAAACCGCGATGAAAACCCTGGTGGAGAGTAAACTTGTAATATGCTTGGTGGAAAAACGGCGGTCCTGCCAAGCATATCAATGCCCCTGGACCCCTGGACCAACGCACCATTGCCAGGGAACAGCAGTTACCTGGAAGAGTCGGTGGTCCCAGGGCTGTACGACCACTAGGGTCATATTGTGGCAGTCGTAAAACAGCCACCGCCGCCCTACCACGAGTCTGGTGGTCCGAGGACCTCCAGACTTGTAATTAGGCCCTATATATCTAAAAAAGATGACAATTGATAAAAAAATTAAATAATATTAAATGCTCCACATCCCTTCACTTACAATCTCCTATTCAGGAAGTGGGCTCATATATGAAGTTAGAATCACTGCGTTTAGTAAATGTGGTACAAATCAAGTGGCAGAATGATGCAGTCAATTGACTTTTATATGTACGGCCCGGTACGATATGAACAGGTGTGACTTTTACTGTCTGTGCTATAAAGTGAAAATTATATTTTTCTAACATCACACATGAATCCTTTTACCGATTTTTCAGAACTTTCTGGCATCATGATTGTAACATCAAATTACTCATTCATACTAAGAGTGATTCTCAAGGTTCCCTTGTACCCTTGAGATCTTCATGTAGAAGGACCTATGTTCAACAGTTTAACAACTATTACTTTAAATGCTAAATGTTGTAAACATTGTGTCCACCACTAATTGGATTATGACTTGTTTACTTCCAAATTGTTTTCCCCGGGGAAGGTGCAACTTTCACAGGGAAAAATGTGCCCTTTAGGCCACAGTAGTCAGTGATCTCCAAAACCCAATTAATATTGATGAGTTCATCACAGCCATCAATAAATGTATCCCAGGAAATGCCCTGGGACCAGATGGTGTCCTCACATGCATTTTTAAGTGTAATATTCTTTTGTGGGCCCCATTACTAACAAATGTATTTAGAGCATTAACCCAGGCCACTATTCCCAACTCCTGGAAGACTGTCCTACTAGTAGTCCCAATATTTAAAAAAGGGGACAGGTCCCAACCGACATGCTACTGACCGATCTCACTCATCGATTCTAGTGCAAAAAGTTTGGGCCGAGTTTTACTGTCCCGCCTTGAAGAATGGGCTTCAGCATATAATGTACTATGACGCCCAATTTGGTTTTAGATCTGGTCTTGGGACTGTTGAACAATGCCTAAATCTCTACTTAATCCTGAGAAAATATAAGAAGGCCAAAATGACTCTGCGCACTTGGCTTACATAGATTTATGGAGCACTTTTGACCCTGTGATTCATGATAAACTTTGGAGCATAATGGGAGGGATGGGTGTAGAGCTGGAACTTTTAACCCTTTTTCTCCGCCTACACCAAGATCTGACAGTAAAGGTACGCTATGGGCCTTCAGGCGAATATTTCCCTCACATTAAGTCCACAGAGAGAGTCAGGCAGGGGTGCATTCCGTCTCCCTTTCATTTCCTGTTCTACATCAATGGGGTAAACAAGTTTTTGATGGAAAACGGAAAAGACGTGCCTGGTTTTGGGAATAAGCCCGTCCCCATTTTATTATACGCAGATGACACAGTACTTATTGCACGCTCAGCAAAAAGGCTCCAGAGTCTCCTTGATCTCTGGCATTAATGAAAGACCTAGATCTTCAAGATAACTATTCAAAGTCTTTCGTAATGAAGTGTGGTCGACCACACCAAAGACTAAGGGCCTAAATACAAGTGGAGGTGCAGTGGTGGTCTGAGACCTCCACACGAGCAGTCCGACTGCCGTATTACGAGTACGGCAATCGGACCTCCATGGGACCGCCGCATCCCTGGCGTTTGCGTTGCCGTTTTGAGGCAGCAGTATGCTTGGTGGTGCCACTACGGTACTGCTAAGCATATTACGAGTTAACTCACTGGCAGTAGTCTCATGGCAGTTCTCATGCCATGAAACTGCTGGCAGTGAGGAAACAAAGAGGGCCCCCTATTGCCCCTATGCATGGAGGTGCATAAGAGGGGCCCATGTTGTGCCCGGTCCCCGCACACAGACATCATCGGGATCCAGGGAAGGGTACAGAATAGGTGCGTAAGGAGAGCGATTGGGCTAGACGAAATAAGTAAAAACACCAGCTCAGAGCAAGAACTTGCTCTTTTTCAAATCCACATGCCAGTCATTTCATTTGTTTCCTTGTCTCTTTCCGTTACGGAAGAAAAGGAATTACAAATTGAGAACTGGAATAAATGGATTAAAATTACAAAACTGGATCCATTTTTGGAATCTTTTGTGCGACAAAGCCTTTCAGCAGTGCTTCCGGTATGGGAGCGAAATAACGTTCCCTAACCCATTGTTAATTAGCTATTTTCCCATGATTTCATAGCTAGACACGTGGGTGTGTATCACGAGTGCACAATACTTGACGAAATAAGTAAAAACGTCAGCTCAGAGCAAGGACTTGCTCTTTTTCAAATCCACATGCCGGTCATTTCATTTGCTTCCTTGTCTCTTTCCATTACCTACCTCCAGAGTTTGACAATAGCCAACGCCACCCAACCGGAGCCATGGGGCAGGACATTCCTTTGTCCCATGTAAGCCGGGAACTTGCTGTTCCTTCTCTCCTCTGTGTTTGTCCTCGTCAAGACACCTCAGTCGTGGTGTTTCTTTTATCATGTATAATTTCCAAAGAAACTTGTTTATTTGTTATCCGAAAACAACGGATGTTACAGGAATCACTGCAATGTCCACAATACATTGACGATTTGTGGCTAATTAGTTTTTTTCCCATGATTTAATAGCTAGACACGTGGGTGCGCATCACGAGTGCACAATACTTTGAACGATTAAGCACCACAATCTGGAGAGCTTATCAAACGGCACGGATGAAAGCACGGTTGTTTGCCCCTGGTTGTTGAATGTCTCTCAGAGTGTGAAGTACTGTTTCATTGTTATCTTGTCTTGTCTTTCACAGATTACAATTACTTTTCAGAGAATGCTGTACAGGTAAAACCGTAAATTTGCGGTTTCATTGCGACAAAGGTACTTGTGCTCCTTAGCATGTGCATACCTCTCGTGTCACTGTTGGTCCTGAAGAAAGCCTTGCGATTATGCACATTGAGGCTGAAACATGTAGACCATAGTTTTGTCACTTATTTCACCCATTGGATGTCACAGGCCAAATTATACCTGACAGGACATCCTCCTTGGTTTTAAACTTGCTTTATTGCTCCATTATAAAAATGTAGGGATTAATAAAGGCAATTTTAATTTATTTTCACCACCATTCATGTTGCTCTATCTAACAACCAGCTCCGCTGTAATCATGCATTGTAGCACACCCTGCAGCATTCAGTCACTCAGGTGGGGCCCCTATGATGAAGCATGTCACCAACCAGGTTTAAAGAACATTTGTTCTTTCTAAGGAAATCTTTTTCTTTTTAAGGAATATTTTTTTCTTTTTTCCTACTTTCATCCAATGCACCTCTTGCAACAGGGGGAATAATTCTCTATATTGTTGATGATATTAATTACCCAAAGGGACTGGGAATAGTTCCATTGTACCCTTTCTCTCTTTTGATTGTATCTTATGTGAAAGGCACCTTCAAGACTGTAGGCCTAACTGATTTGTATGACAATCCCTTTATGATTGAGCACAAACATAAATTGTGCGTCAAACAATGTTATATGGATTACTGTATAAACACACTCCTAGAAAGGGCGCAGGTGAAGGATTCAAATGTTAGGTACGCCCTAGTCGCCACAACACACTGCACTGAGCCTTACCTAGGTTGGATTGAGAATCCCACATATCAATCTTGGCTAACAATTTTTAAGCTGGTAATACTGCATTTTAAATGCGCCTTACCTATACCAGGGGCCTGGAAAAGGGATCACCCACCCTGCGAGTGCGATGGTACTTCAAAACAGAGCACTAGTCACTTTATCTTCTTTTGCACTCTATACTCGGTCTGAGACATTCCTTCGTAGTCCCAATACTACGCAAATCCAACCTGATACTCTATAAGGAACAGCTAATATTCCTGAAATTCTTGGGTTCGTGAGAATTGTGCTATTCATTATGAAATTTCATAAAAACGGCTTTTTATATTCGGAAATCATATGAAATTTAACGTAATATTTTTAACAGATGAATTTTAAATTTGTTATGCATCTTTTTGATTTATGTTTAGCATTCATTTGGATACATGCTGCTGGATCTTTCTAAAATTGCTTTGTATGTTTTTTACCTTTGTGTTATGCTTTCATGGCCCCTTGACTGAATTAAGGGACATATTAACAAGGGCTTTATCTCCGCTTTTTTGGCTTTAAAAGCCAAAGAAGCGGAGATAAAAATACCGCCCTATCGACAACAGGGTGCGAACATGCAAAATCGCATGTTAGCACCCTTTTTCACTACGCTTCCCTTTGCATCTCTAATGAGATGCAAAGTGGGCGTTCCAGTGCAAAATAATAGGAGAAATGTCGCTAAGCGACATTTCTCCTATTATCAAGCTTCACGCTAACCCTGTTAGAGACAAAGAAAGCAGTGCTAACCACGGTTAACGCTGCTTTTTTACGTCTGCTATTTTTCAGATCTAGCCATGTAATCCAATGGGAGGTGGATTACATGGCTAAGTCCACCATGGGCTATCAACAAGGATATCCCTATCCTTGTAGTTTTATCGCTGCATTACCAGCGATAACCTCCCAAAATGCAGCTATCGCTGGATTTTTTATCGCCTAGGCGGTTAGCGTTTGGTAATAACGCGATAACCAGGCGATATTATCCAGCGATAGCAGGCGTTAATTTGTTTTACGTTAAGCGTCCTTAGCGTTAATTTTCCCCGTTCCTTGTTAATATGCCCCTAAGTTTTATTTGACTTGAATTGACTTGTTTACTTGGGGGTTGAGTCCCAAGGCAGCATCATGTCCCCTAAAAGCTTTTTCCTGATGATGACCTTGAAATTATTAACAGGGTAGAAACGTGATAGAAAAAGTAGCAGACTGACTGTGTCTACAGTAATTGATTGTAAAGTGTAGCAACATGATTAATATTGACACATTCTACCTGTTTTTAAACAAATATATTTGTTCATTTTTATGTAAATAAATTTGCACCTTTTTCTATTGGTTCATTGATGTCTGATCACTTGGGACACCAAGCACACCTTTTTGTCTTCTAACCTGACTACTGTGCAGATTAACAAGTTTACTATTGGGCATTGTTAACAGAGACATGAAGCACACTCTGTTGACTTCACTGATTGTGGTGAGAGGAAGGATGTATGCTTGTACGTGTACACGATTTAAAATATTGGATACAATCTACTGTTTAAAGCTTCTATACGCAGACTTTTGCAGACTGGTAATGGAGGAAATGTGGGCAGGTGGTCGTATTTCAGATCTTTTTTGATGATGTCCTAATCCGTTTTTCATTAAGGTTAAACAGGCAACTTAATTGCTCAATGAAATAAATATTTCTCCAGGCGTTATAATATTGCCGTTCTCTTTGTCAGAATGATGCGTGGCTCCTGGAAGCCTAAAGGGAAAGTCCACAATTTCCGGTTAGCTCTTCCCTTTACTATAATCCACAGGTTGGGAAATCAAGAACCACTTTTATTCGTTGAAGATCAGAGCTGCTAAAACCAGTATTGCTAGATAAAAATTGATGTCGAAGTAAAAAAAAAAAGTGTGGAAACAAGGGCATTTTTTTTTTAAAACGTAACGATCTGAGCCGTACTGATTTACCAAACAGAGAGATGGCCATTGTACACACACTGGTAAGGTTGTGCGTTCATCATCTGCATTGCTCGCCCCCAACATATTGAACGGCCGCACCGGCTTATTAACAGGCACTGGAGTCTCTAGTAGGGAGCCTGGTGGGGTTGGGGTTCGTGCCCCCTCATCCCCATCTTGTAGTCCTGCTCCTCCATCGGCACACCACCACAGCCGTTGAATGTGGCAGGAAGCAACAAAAAGAAAATAAAGGACACTGCACCTTGCAAGCACACTAATTTGTACAACCATCTTTCACTTCAAAGCACCAAATAATTTCGATTAATGATAGCAAATTTATTTTTCTGTGGATATCAAGAAATCCTAGCAGACGGCACCATGGCACTCCTGGGTCTGTGTTCTAATTGCAAGAGACCTCGCATCTTATCCTGAGGTGCTACTGCACTCAAGACAGAAGCACGACATTGGGTCAGCATCTTAGTGAATTGGATTAAAATTGAGACATCTACGGAAAAGCCCACTTGCAAACCAGCAAGAAACTGAGATTCTTTAATAAATTGATCTATACATGTTGAAGCAGGATTGTAATTAGAACACCTCAGGCTGCATACATATGACCCTAAATGTTACCATATCCTTTCAAATGATCTCTCACTCTTCTGTTTCTGTAGTTTTTCGTTTTAAGTCAATATAATTTTTCAAGATTTTATCATACTACCACGCGGTTCCGCAACAAACTAATTAAATATACAAATATACATAAAAAACATCCAGACTCCTGTATATGAACTACATTTAAATACTATTTAAACATGCACAGTATGAGCATTTCCACAGAGTCAGGTCTTGCATTTAATCCATTAAAACTATGATGTTCTCTGATCATTCCATGAAGCTGCAGAGCGTATTTCACTGTTAAATATGGATATTCCTTTCCCAAACAGCTGAACGGAAAATAGAAGCAAGAAGCACATGTAACATATGGCAGCCACTCTCACCTCAGCTGGTGCATGAACCTTTTCTAAATTCAGCATTTTTTTCATTTTTTGAGCTATCACTTCACTCTGCCATATAGTTGGCTCGCATAATGTCGTCTTTGCTTACCTCTGCCCCCTAACCAATTTTTGAATAACTAGCACAGTTAATTTCAAATCTGAATATTAATGTACAAAGCACAGAACACACACACAAAATAATTGTTCATTATACTGGTTAATATATTCCAAGTCTTTGCAGAACGTTAATCACAACCACAATATAAAATATTTTCTGTCAAAATGTAGCAGATTTAAAGCTCAGATTTTCCATTTTATTGTAAAAAATAACCTAATTTTTACTGCTCCTAAGAACAATTGATTTCTTTTAAAATCAGCATTCTAATTAACAGTAAGAAAAAAATACCAAGAACATATTTCAGAAGTCAAGCTGTCATCCAACCAATTCTTCTCATTTAACTCATATTTAAAAAACATGGTAACACAGCCTCTGTGTCATCTGATAAATTATATCAAATAACTATTATGCCTTATTTCAACAATTGACAGAGTAACAAGATGACAGCAACTATTCATACATTGTTATCGGTGCTTTATATTATGGAAAATAAAATCATCCAATTGGTCAGCTGCATCTATTAAGGGGTTAATTTTGTGTCTCCCAGTTCTTTAGTGTGATAATACCGCTAAACCCAAAGCAACAGGATAGGAATAAAGGGTCTGAATTAGAGTTTGGCAGACAGATTACTCCATCAGAAACATGAGCGATATCCCTTCCGCCACATTACGCGTGTCATTGGATATAATACACTTATAAGATGTGGTATTCTGTGATTCCTGTAGAAAAGGCAATCACTAATTTCTTTATAATCAGTGACGCCCCAAGTTGCTAATTATAAAGAAAATACATCAGAACTCGACTATTATAAGGTTATTACAGTTCTGAAGTCTCAATGCCTGCTGCCAGAGCCAGCAGCAGATGTGAAAGGCAGGTCAAGTTCCAGAGAATAATTAAAGCAACTGTTTAAAGCAGTGATACTCAAAATGCGGCCCTCCGGACCTTTACATGCATCCACCTGGTCAAGAGAAGCACTGGGCTGATGTTTATGTGACTCCGCACTAACATAATAAATACCTTAAATAAACTGGCAAGCTTTTATTTATAGGTTAATTGAAATAAAAGAAATAAAGTAAGTAGGGTGTGCTAAACCACTTAACTTTAGGAACACAATCATTTATAAAAACATCTTGCTGTAAAAGTCTGATAAAGTCTCTTAATAAATCACTAACATGCAGAACCGTTTCGCCTAAGCACATCAGATTATCAGCGCATTTAGAAGTATTTTGTTTGAGTGATTTGAGAAACAGTAATTTTTCTCTACACTCTGATAACAATGCCAATAGCGTACAAAGAGGCAAGTCAGTTGTCTTGTGCACCTTTTGGGGGCTGGTGTTTCTATTATAGATGAACAATATATTGTTTATTAAATCAAGCACTGGAGAAGGCATGGTACAGCCCACATCCGGAAGTCATGTATTTCGAGGTTCTTATGTGTTAATGAAGAAAAAGGAGGGAAAGTGAAATAAAATAATTACCTTGGATCACACATTTTGGTTAAGCGAAGAAGCCTGGATTAATCCCAAGTTTTTCATTTGACATTGTGCAATTCAGAGACTAGAGGGCATATTCACAAGGAGCTATCGCCGAATTAACAGCACTTTATCGCAGCCAAAGTCGTGATAAATGTACCTTCCCATTCACAAGCTGGTGTTACCAGCTCACAGCACCAGTTAACCTGCAGCCGCAAAAACATCACCACAGTGGATCTCCACAACTATCGCTAATGAGATGCAGAGTAGGAGTTCCCGTGCAAAAAGCTGCGACAACACGTTACCTCAACATTTACAATGACCAGACAGATCTGCAATAAGAACACAAAACACGTGATAGGGCGCGATAGCAGCAGGAAATGAACACCTGCTCTGCTCCGGTGTAAAGGCGGACAGCAGCCTGCACCACAAAAGGCAGCTCAGCCCAGGGGGTCATCGGAAGGGCAACAGATGCCATAGAGCCACACATCATGCAGCCCAAGAGGGCCACAACACCCACCCGGCACCTCCCCGGACCACCACAGAGGCAGCGCAGACAAAGACAGCGGCCGCCCAGGAAACGCACCTGCCACACAGGCCCAACATCTGACAATCTCACTGTCCACTACAGGCTGAAAGGGACAACCATCCTACGCATCCTGACCATCACCACCTAATAGGCCAACAGCACCAACACAGCGGACAACCAACATCCCCTCCCACACCAAGCTGCTGGCTGTGCTGCACTTGTTGGCCCCTGGCACACCCTAACCAACAACCGCCAGAGTCGGCGGAGTCTCACAGCAAGCCACATCCAAGTCCACCACACCTGTCCTGGACAGCCTGGCACCCCAGTCCCCATACGTTCAACACAAAGCGCAGGAACTGCTGGAGATCAAGCAAGGACACTTCGCCATAGCCGGAAGCACGCACATGTTGGGGGCAATCCACTGCACACATGTCCCACCTGTGATCCCTGGTGCCACAGCACACAATCACAGAAACAGGAAGCATACGTCACACATCAATGTGCAGGCAACATCCGAACACTGTGGGACCTTCACCAATGTTGCCTCCAAATACACAGCCAGTGTGCATGATCACTTCACCCTCCGACAGTTCATCAGCAACCTGCATACCCAGGATGGCACCAAGAGAAATGCACAGCCCCTTGGCCAGTTCCAAATTAACACCCATTCAACTCAACTCCACAACCATGCAATCCACAAATCTGGCAATGCACATGTCACAAAATCACAACCAACATGCACAACAACATGCCCACCCACCAAACATAACAGAACAACTTGCAATGGTAACCTGGGCAAGCCATTACTATGATCAATCAATGGCAGGGCACCTCAGCCACACAATAGCTGAATGTGGGGAGAGGTGGCAACCAGGCATGTGTGAAGGATGCAGTAGAACCATGATTGGGAAAGTACACAATGCCTAGTGTGGCGGCGATCTGCTGGACAGACCGCAGTATGCAGAACACACTCATATCCACAGCAACACACACCTCTGGTGTATGGAGCGTAGTAAACAGTGGACGCAACCATGTCACTCCAGTCAGTGGGGATCCTCGCAGAAATGTTGCCTGTTACGCCCCTTTAAGCGTGAGTAGACTGGGATGCCCGGCGTATGCCAGGCTAGCATAGGGGTGTGAACAAAAAGCACGTAGCCCTAGGAATGGTCCTCTTCCGGAAAGCACAACGTCTCTGCAGACCAGTAGGTCTCACATCCAGCACCTAGTCGCGAATCACAAATAGCAGAGTCCACACCAGTGGTCGCATGGAGAGGAGTAAGAGGAAGGTGCGGCTCAGTCTGGACGAAAGCCAGGTCACAGTCACGGAGGTGACCGAATACGTGGCGCCACTGAACTTGAACTACGCAGGCCGGTGGGGCCACCAACATATGCCGGTGACACTCGGTGAATGGCCCATGCTGACCGCTGCCTCCGGGCTACACTGCTCTCGTCCTAAGCTGCACTCGAGTAGGTCACAGATTTGGAACTGAACATCGAGTATGTAAAGGCAGATTACATATCATTACACGCAAGGAGAGGCGTACGAGGATGATGCTTTGCATCTTAGCGGAAAAAAGGATCATCGTTACGGAGGTGATCGAACACTACCGACAACTGCCCTGGTGTCACTAACTTTGTCCATCGCGAGCCAACAACACGTGGCTGTGGGCCACTGCTGACTGCTGCCTCCAGCCTACACTGCGGTCCAGTATGTCACAGAGTCTTGATTCTGCAATGGCGGAGTTCACATCAGTGTACCGGCATCATCGCAGACTGCATCCCCTCTCAGTCCTGTTGCCACTAAGTCTTTTCCACGACATTCATGGACACTCTCTGGTTGAACTTTGGTGGGTCTGAGTCTATGGACTAGGGGAAAGTTTTTATCCTCATGTAGCTGATACCGAATTGGTGATGGCAACGAGGCTGTAGCATTCCACTCCTCCATTTGCTGCTTCCGGATAAAATCAAACCTTCCGCATCATGCCCTGGAGGAAACCTTCCACTGTCCCATGCAACACTCCGCAACATACACATCAGACATTGATGAGGACCCGCTCAGGTCGCATGGCCCATCTGACTGCACCGCAAGTCACCGTCCAGTGGCTGGGTGCCTGTGCCGGCCGCGGTGCATCTGGGGCCATTAACTCTGTGCCGGTCAGGGCAGGGACTCCTTCTCCTGAGATATTGGATGGCCCCTGAAGCATTGGCCTTGGGGTCATCAACGCCATTTCTCTGTGGCATTGTGCTGTACGCAGCCTCCGGACCCAAATGTGTCCCACCAGGGCTCACATACCAAAGCAAGTCCAGTCCGGATGTCGCATCACAGCAGGGGGCACACACTACCACTGCAAGGACCACCTCCAACCGCCATCTGCTAGAGTCGAAATGGTGGTCCTGACAGACTTATGGGGTTTTTCAGACCTGTCACGGATGCCATCATCGGCCTGATACCCTGCTCAGCACTCCAGGTGCCAGTGACTCAGTGCACTGCAGGCCATTGTCCGTTGCTGATTGTGTTTTGTGCTGTGGAGTGGTTGCACGTCTATGTCACCTCAAACAGTGTGGGGACCCTGAGACGTTGATTGGGAGGATGATGCAGGTCTAACACACAGCACTGCATCTGCATCAGGAATGTATCGAAGGGACACAATCCAAGACTTTTTCTTCACATGAGCGCACACATCTCAAGTGTCCCAACCCCAACCTCAGTGCACTGCAACTCACGGATACTTATGTTTACATGTTGGCTGTCCTCTGGACTTTCTCCGGCTCACTCCATGTTGCTCAGCAGTTGACTCTGTGATGCATGTGTTTTCTGTTTCCGTTGCACTGGTGTCCAATAAATCAAGTGGTTGCCAGCACCAGACATTCTGTGCAGAATGGCTTACACTTACCCCACACACATCCAGCACAGGTGTCACTGTACATGTGTCCCTGCCAATAAAAGGGCTGTGCGCATGTACCCATAGCCAGTTCAACATGATATATGCGTGTGTCCCTGTGGTCTTGTTGTATGCATGAGGGCCCTGGGCCCTACGACATTACATTATGCTGTGTACATTCGAAGCAGACATGTCACCGCAGGCAGCTGGTTGTAGCTTGGACATGTAGCTTTGTCGTCACCCACTAAATTCGTAAGAGCAGTGGCCAGGGCCATCGTACGCAGAGACAAAATGGGTGTGTGACTGCTATTTGAGCACCCCTGGGCGTAGTTCTGTACTGTGAATGTGCATCTGCATGTGTCTTTATGGCAGTGTAGGTCTCCTCAGTGGGGGTAGGTAGGTCCTAAAGGGTGATAAACACCTAAGTATGTGTCCTGGTTCGCATTCCATGGGTTCGGCCCCTGACAACACCTGTTGGGCCACCTCCTTTTGGCATGCTGACACATGGCATTGGGGTGCCATGTGTGGGTGGGTGGAGTGTCATGAGCCAGCTGTGCTTGCGGGTGCTTCCTGCTGTGTGGTCTGTTTCCGGCTCGGTGTTCTCCTCTGAGTAGCTTGGCTGGCCGGGTCCTGGTTGTGGGTTGCGTGGGATATCCATTGGCTGTGGTAGGGCATCGGTGTCGATGGTGTGGTGGTCCTCTCCGGCATCACAGATGTGTTGTATTCTGTGGTCTGCTGAAGGTGTTGTGTGCCCCTCTGCAATAGGAAGGGGCGGTGCATGTTGACTTTGTGTTGACATGTATGTTGGCGCATTGTGCTGGTTTACATGCAGACTGTATGGCAATGTACATTGTGACTGGGGGGTGCTGGATTCTTCTGCTGGACAGTGTACATTTGGACTACATGACGGATGTGAGGTTATACGCGCACATTTCCATTTCACAGTTTCCAGCTCTGTCAGATGTAGTAGGCATGTTTCTGTGCATGTCCGGAGCCAGTTGTGTCCTCTGTTCTGCAGTGTCAGCTATGCGCATTGTACCATGTTGTTGTCAATATGGGTGTGCTGATCTTGCTATGTGTGTGTCCTGCAGTGTGCCAAGGGGGTCTGGGACATGATCCTGGGTGATTGTGGGTGTGCAGTGTGCTACACCTCATTGTGCATGTATGCCATTGGGCCCATCTCCCCCCGTCCCCCAGTTCCTGTTCGTTGCTCTCCCTGTTGATGTTGTATCAGGTCCTCTCGAGCTGTGTCCGGACTCCCTACTCCTTGCACCTCTCCCACACTGCTGTTATGTTATGTTATGTTATGTTATGTTATGTTATGATGAATTTATTGAGCGCACTGTCACCGTGAGTTTCCTGGCGCTAAGCGGACTTGGAGAAGGAAAAGAGGAGACAGAAAAGATGAGAGAAATTAGTGGGGGGGAGGGAAAAGTAGTGTTTTTAATGATTTCCTGAAGGAAAGGAGGGAGCAAGAAGACTTTGTGATGTATTCCTATAGGTTCTGAATCGATCCCCCTATTCCTGACCCTATTCTGGTTAAACAAACCAACAAGTTAACTAACAGTCAGCCCATGAGGCAGAAAACCCCCATGATGCAGGTACCGTTATCTGACGCAGTCACACTACGGCACAGGAACGTGTTATCTGATTAGGTCATAACGCTTGCGATCTAATTAGACAAGCGATATTCCTCCAGCCCCTGATAAGGCATACGGAGTTCTCATAACAAATCAAACCTATGACAACCTGGGCAAAACCCTGCGGCCATTGTTTTGATTTCACCGAGAACTTCAGCAAAAGAATGTGCTAACGAGCAAGTCGTATGACATCCTTATTGACGTATCTATGTCCATCCTTACGTCAATCTCGGCACCTTAAAGGTATAAATATTACCGATATTGCCCTATGCAAACACACGCGGTGGTGACGAGACGGAGTAGCCATACTTGCCGAAGCCCAGAGCAGAGCAGACCCCGCTGGCGCAGCCCCGCCTTCCTGACGCGCTGAGAGAAGCTGCTTTCTCCTGCCGAGAAATCCAGCACCGGCGTTTCTGGGTAGCCCTCGCAGGCAGCCTGGAATATCGAGACCAGAGACGAGAGATACCATCCCTCATTCAACCTACATTCCAGGTACAGAACTGAATAACCCCTCACAGAGAATTCTTTAGTTATTCACTTGGCAAAAACAAACTTAACTTAAACTGTAACTTTCTATTCCCGCCCACGTATTAGGCTTAGGTCAGGTACACGGGGTAGGCGTATTTAGAAACACCAGTTGAGTACGTTTAGTCAAATGTATATGTGTATGTAATATATTTTATTCATTTTAAAACATCTTATGGCTTAGAGACCATATCAATGTTTTTACAGTATTATTTTATACTATTGCTTTTAATGTATGCACTTTACTTAGCTATAAGTATTGCAATAATATCGATCCATTTCTCTTGTATGAGAAAAGAGACTGATCAATAAATAACACCTTTTTATTGAACACGCCCGTCTCTTCCTTTTCTCTACAATCTGATGAGACTAAGAATGCACGTACTGACTGAGTAAAATAAATTGCCTTTTGTTCACACGACTCTCGAGATATACTCTTGATTAGGGGAGAGCAAAGTTGTCATGTTCTATGGTTGTCAGAAACTAAATCCCTTCTTGTCTAATCAGGGAAGTTAAGTCCTTCCTGAACATTCGAGAAAGTTTCTAGTGAACTCTGAGCTAGCTGGCAAACCCAAAACTTTAAGTCTAGTATCGACAGTAGTAGACCTAGTTAACGTCTGGTCTAGGCCTTTACTGCCGTAGGTATTATTCCAATGCGCAGAGCCTATTGGGATGATAGGAACTACACTACATGGCGCCCAACGCGTTTGGAAAGGGCGATAAAACTAACGTAAGACATTTAGAGTAACTCAGTCGTGCTTTCTCACTCAGACCCCTTTCTCCCATAATACTCCAAAGACGTCTGGAGTGGGTAAAAGGTTATATCCGCCAGACCTCGCAGGAGGGAACTCCTATGTATGGTTCTTGGTATAGTCAACGTTGAAGGATACACTGTTCCAAAATATTGTGCATCTAATCTTGTTTCCATAAGAAACCTGATCTGCAAACAAAAGAAATAACCATCCTGTCGGTAAAACGGTAGACAGTGATGAAGAAAGAGAGGCAGTTAGATTAGCAACTGAACTCGCAGCAGCTGATGCTACCATGCAGGAAGCAGACCAGGATATAATACTCATCCCGGTCATTAAAAGAAAATCTATAACCATAAAACTTATAGAAAATGGACTGACACCTAGAGGTGGTACAGTCATATTCGTAATTGAGGCACACGAATATCGGCAGACAGAGGTATACTATTCATGGATAAATTTTCCAGCAGCAAATCCTGTAACAAAGTACTTCCACCATTACAAAATAGAGGAACCTCCTGAAACGTACACTCCTTTCGAGGAGGTGGAAGTACCACTCAAACTTCAAGACCATTTGCTCTTATTTGATGGCGCCCTAAAACATAATAATCATATCACCAGGCTCGGTCCCTTAGGTAGACCAGGAGCAACGTGGCCGGTCCTAGCCGGATACACACCACATCCAGACATCGACGGGATGTCTGCAGCCAACCTGTTAACACAGCTAAAACAATTAATAAAAATACATAGACAATTAGTCCAGTATGTGATGCGGACTTCAACAATTCAGCCAGCGATTAAACTCCCACAGCTGACCCCTCACCAGGGGAACACAAATAAAATTACACCACAGAACATCCAGTCCTGCCTAGGTAAAGTACCGGCTAAACGGGAACAAATACCATTCTGGCTAGCGCAGAAAATCACCCAAATAGAGGCGGTGTTTCCAGACACCACCCCGCTAGAAAAGCACAGGATTCTGACTATCTGTCTTCCAATGGGAATCGCACCACACATTGAGGACTGTGACACTTGGGGTACAGTCTTTGCTTCCATCTACACAAAAACGCACGGTGTTCCATCCATTTCGGTAATACCAGATGTGCTAAAACAAATTCAAGACGAATATGGTCCAGAACCCGCTTTAACTCTTGGTATGAAATTACTAAAAGACTTCAAGCAGGTCTCGGCTATATTATTAGCCAACATAAAGGGAGAAGCAGCAAACGTGGCGATCCGCCAGAGGTTAAAGGAAACAGATATAGCAGACCAACCAGCTGAAATTGCCAGAATCATAGAAAAATCCTATGAGGAACTAGGTAGAGATAGTTTAGGTGGAATACCAGTAAAACCGCAACTAATTGAAAGTCCTGAAAAAATATTTTTTAATAATAATTCTACATCACCAAAAAAGAACTGGGATGGAAACAAACAATCCAATCCTAAAGAAAAGAAATTCCAGTCCCGAGGAAGGTCTCCTAGGCGAAGAGAAAAATCTCCGAACCAAAGACACAGGTCACCTCAGAGTGACCCCTCTGGGAAAAGATATAACCTTAGAAATAGGGATAATATTAAAAAACCTGATAGATATCAAGACATTGATACACGTCCCTCTCAATCTTTTCAGTCTTCCTCGCAGAAATCGGAAAGAAGAGGACGATCAGAACAAAGAGAAGAGCACGCCAAGTCCAAAGACAAGGAACCTGCTCAGCTAAAAAAGAAATTGCAATTTCCAAAGAAGAAGGTAGCCAGCATTAAAATAGTTAACAATGCCGAGAATTCTGAGGACACAACTGAAAAACGGGGAATGGGCTCAGACAATGCTAGACAGCGCAGCAGAAGTGAGCATAGCTCGCAAAGTCCTTATGAATCATCTGGAGACAGTGGACACGAATGAATATCTTCAAGTGGAAACTGCAGACACCAGAGTTAGCAAACCTCACAAAATATACGAAATAACATTGCGTATAGAGGGGGATAAGACTAGAAAAATAAGGGGACTATTTTGGGATAATCTCTCCAAGGGCTATGATATCCTTCTAGCTGAAAAAGACTGGCCACCAGAGTTTGTCAGGGAGTGCCCTCATGGCGAAGAAATAATTATGCCTGCCTTCTCAAATCAAATTCCAATTCATAAAAAATACACACTTGCTAGAAAGTGGGCAGTGGCTCTAGCTCCTGCTTTATATAAAAATCACGTGGGATGGGATGAGGACTCTCCTCCTCACAAAATCCAGTTAAAATCACAACCAACTGCACAAAGGCAGTACCCAATTAAGCAAGAAGCTAAAAAACAGGTAAATGAAATACTAGATCAGCTAGAATACCAGGGGGTGATTGAAACTTGCACCTCACAAATGAACAACCCTTTGTTTCCGGTCTCCAAACCAGACAATTCATATCGTCTAGTTTTGGATTACCGACACCTTAACACATGTTGCAAAACTTTTGCAGTGCAAAATTCGCATAGTGCTGCACTAATGAATAACATAGTGCGCAAAAAATACAAAACAACATTAGACATCTCTAATGGATTCTTTTGTCAAAACATAGCACCAGAGAGCAGATATTTGTCTGCGTTCTCAATAAATGGCACTCAAAAACAATTCTGTCGGTTAGCCCAGGGGTACAAGAACAGCCCGGGAGTATTCTCAGCGAGAGTAACAGAATTACTACAAATATATGATGATGAAGCATTATCTTATGTCGATGACATATACTTAACAGATGATGACTTGGAGACTCACTTGAAAAGAGTGAACACCATAATACTTGGGTTCGCAGCAGAGGGTTACAAATTCAACTTTAAAAAATCCAGAATTGCCCATCTGACAGTCCTGTTCTTAGGATATGAATTATCAAGAGAAGGCAAAAGCCTGGCTGACAATTTCCTAGAGAAATGTGCCGTACTCCAAGCACCTAGAACACTAAAAAACTTACAGTCAATTCTAGGCTTCCTAAATTTCGGAAGAACATACATTGCAAATTACGCAGAAAGGGTCAAACCCCTTTATGATCTGATAAAACCCGATTTTAAAAGATCCAATTGGACTCAAATACACACAGAAATTTTGAGATCCCTACAAACAGACATGCTAATTAAAACAAAATTAGAAACACGTGATAACACACGCAATCTTGTGATTCGAGTCATCCCAGGGAGATGCGGATTCACATACCTGACCTCTAATGAGGGAGAAAAGGTACCAATTGCATTCAAATCACACTTATACACAGAAGCTGAACAGAATTTCAGCAACAAAGAAAAAATTGTTCATGCAGTTCAAACCGCAATAGCTAGAGAAAAAGATCAAGCTGACGGTAGACATATCACAGTCAGAACAGCAGAAGCAGCCTTTGAGGCACTAACAACACCGTGTAATTTACCAACAACAACATTAAATCCAGAATGGATACAATGGGTGAATTCAATCACAACGGACAAAGTATACTACTACTTTGATCCAGAACTAGGAGACATGGAAAATTTAGAATATGAAAAAACATATCCTCTGCCAGCCGACATTCTGCCTTTACGACATTACGCCTGTGTAATTTATACAGACGGACATGCTCAACCCCCCGTTTGGGGAGAACAGGCATACAACCCCACATGTGGGATTACAAAAGAAGTGTGGCGCGGAGGTAAACTAAAACCTCTATTAACAAAAACACACTCAGTAGAAACTAATTCAGAACAACAGACTGAAATAATGGCATTGAAAATGGCGCTAGATAATGCGGATCGCGAATTCCCGACACTTGTAGTGTCAGATTCCTATTACTGCGTCAAATCATATAACAAGGATTTGCAGACATGGATTCAAAACGGTTACAAAGATGACACAGATGCAACAATAAAGCAGAAAATGCTCTGGGAACAAATAGCTCTTTTACAAAAAGAGCTACCAAAGACTCACGTGACACACTCACTGAGTCATCAGCGTGATGGCGTTCACGTTGCAGGGAATTCATTGGCTGAGACAGCCACAGCGGCAGCCACTAAATTGGCTCCCGTAGTTCGAAAAAAGCGTACATTAAAATACATTGACGGTGAAACAGTACTGGCGGTGAAAACGTCATCAAAAGGCGACTGCTCAGCGTTACCGATCAACTATCCACTCAATTATACATACATAATCGATGCAAACTCCGTCCCTTTTGCTCGAATCCCTGGAGTGGGGGATAGAGTAATTCCAAACATGGACAGGAGAAACTTGTTAATCGCAGACGCACATATGGGCGAGGGTCTCAGACACCTAAAACTAAAAGATTCTCTGGAAGAATTACAATCACGGTACTGGTGGCCAGGCATGAGCCTGCGTCACACCATGTTTGTAAAAAACTGCCCAAACTGCAACAGAGATCGCAGTGGGGAGAGAAACAGTTTAATACCTCGTCGTTTTACTCCAGAAAAAATCAAGAGTATAAAGGAAGGCTTGCGATTAACATATACAGGCTAGTTTACACTTATAATGTAGATCACCAGCAATCGGCTGACGTCTGGACTGTTATACAAAGATTTGCGAGTCTAAATGGCATATACGCTAAGAGCATGCTACGTTTGACCATTGTTTTCACTCTAGCCCTCCAGCCTGAGGGGAAACATGACCAAATGAGCATAGCCCAGCGGGAATCTTCTCACTTCCTTCCTGAGGGTACAGGATGGTGTAAAGAAAAAACCAAGGCATAAAGCAATCTATAACGGAAAAGATATTAGGTTCGGGAGCTGGGTGGGTCAAACATCTAATAAGTGTCCAACGTAGTCTAAATAACTTGCCAAGAAATTCTCTGAAGGGATTCAGTGCGTACGAATTATTATTTGGAACTAGGATGTTGATCTCTGACATTGATAGTCAGACTTCAGTGGTGAAAGAAAAAAGCTTTGATATCAAAGTCCGTTTGGCTATTTTGCAGGACTTAAACAAAACAAGAAAAGACCTGAGCAACATAAAATTGAAACAACAGCCAACAACCACTGAAGAACCACCACCTGTCCCAGCAAGACCTGTCTGGATTCCAAAAGTCGGGGATCTAGTCAGGGAAAAGATCGCGGTACAGAAGGAATTTGGGCCTTCTTACAGAAAAGCAGTTCCTGTCTTGTCTGTCAACGGGACAAGATCAGTTGTACTACCGCCACTTGCTGGTAAAAAGGAGAACCGAGTTGTATCCATCGACCTGGTAAAACCACAACATGTGGCCGATAACAAACAGTAGGCCAAGTGGACTCCCAATAAGTAGCAGAACACCAAGGTTTGCTACCAGTACAGAGGTCCTAACGAAGAGGCTCATCACATTCGAAACGCCTACAGAAGAACAACAAGAACTATGCAACAATGCAATAGAACTCAGACCTCTGAAAACCCAAATAAAAACATTTAGCAGAGACACACCAATCTATAATGAAGTACCAAGTGAAAATGCAAGAAACAGAAATCCTGAACTAATTGGAACATTTGAAAGAACTGCATCCGGCTACTTCATAAACTTCGATGATTCCTCTGAAGGCTTCAGTGAATCAAAGACACAGCCATCATCAAAAACCTTTAAAGATAAAGCTAAAGAACTTTTGAAACAACTGAAAGAAACATATCTGATTTCTCCATGGATTGAATTTTGGGTGGGTTTTGGTGCATTTATCCTCATACTTTGGCTCATCATGATACTAACTTTGGGACGCTTCATTGAGGGAAAATATGCTAAAATGGACACAGCAAGTCAGAAAATCAACTTGATCCTCAAACCACACACATCTTCATACATCGAGAAAAGAGAACTTTCTTCAGTCAACTTCACAGCCAATCCGATACCTGGTGGGGTAGCCTGGGACAACACTGACTATGAAATTTATGGTCCGGTCGAAATCCTGAAATATCCACACCAAATTAAGATCTCATTGAGTGACTTTGCAAAACCAAGCTCATTTGCTGATGATTGGGACTTCGAAAGCATTAATAATATGATGTCTGACTTAGTAATGTCTGCTAAATTTACCAAACATGATTATTTGCAGGGTTCTACAAATTATGATAGTATGTACTGTTATAACCACTATGGTAACCATTTTTTACATAGATCTGCACAACCTAGAAATGTTTTAAATTATAATCAATGGGAACATTGTGCAACCCCTCCAAAAGGAAGCTCAAGGACCTTCTATGACAAATATTCATACTTTTCAGGTTTTAACACAAGTAATGCTGAAGCATTCTATTTTAAATTGACAAGACAGGAACTAAGACCATGATAACAAACACAAAATTGATATATTCAGACTCATTCTTTGAAAAAATGAATACTTTTGGTTTTGATTATTGGGACAAAAATGTTGAATTGAAAAGTGTCTGGGGCACAAAAGAATGGCAAGTGCAGGGTATAGAATCTTTGTTTAGAGCATGCATGATCCCAGAACAAATGATTTTTTTAAATGACACTGTTCAACAAACCACCTGTCTTGGCCTAGCCAAAATCAAAGAGTTAAATAAACCGTCTATTCCAAAGCCAACAATGTTCAGCAATAGCTCTACAGATGAAGAGATAGACGTAAATTATGTATTAAACCAAAACAGAACACATCCTGATTGGAAACAGTGGTTGATCTGGCCCACAGATACAAATAACTGTCAAGATAGATTCCTGAACAAAACACAGGGGTTCAAAATGACCAGGCCAGACCCTAGATATCCCCAAAGACATCACCCAGGGATAATAACCACCTACAGTGTGGGCAAATTATGCCTTCAATGGCTACAAACTTCCACACTGACAGAAATTAAAAAACACCTAACTTTACTTACTGATGGTGCTGACTTGCGTGATTTCATTATGGGACCGCGCAAACAGCGTCAAAAACGTTTCATAGCAGCCTCTGTATATGCAGCATACAATGAGGCCTGGAAGGTTACTCAAATTGAAACAGCAGAGAGAATACGGGAAATTGACCGTATTAATTTGGAAAAATCACTTTCTGTAGTGGACAATGGGTTAATGACTCTGTCCTCCAGAATTTTTTCTTTGGACAACATTGTGTCTTCAGCAATCGACATATTGTCGCAAGACTTACTGTTATTACAACACGGTCAGTCTCAATTGCGCTCTATTGTACAGCTTGGCTGGACGTTACAAAATCTGCGTTCAGGCTATGTGCCTTGGCGTTTAATCAACATAACGTCACTATTCCAAATCTTTAACCTTACTGATAGACAAATCAGTATGGCACAAAAGGGTGCTGATTATACAATCTTGAGCATTGAAAAACTCGAAAGATTACCAGTGACAATGTCAGAACGACCTGTCAGTGAATGGATAATACATGGGATAATAAATATTCCAATCTCAACCTTCAGGTTTCAATACTGCCAAAAATATATACAGGCTGGCATGTACGAGAAATTGGGAAAGGGGTACAATAAAACAACATGGAACCTGCCCTATTCACATGCATGTGTCAGTAATAAAGGACAGAAAGTGTTTCTTAGTGGCAATAATTGTGCGATGTCACTAAGCGGCACGCTTCTGTGTAACGGAATTAGTTTGCATGGAGCCTGTGAAGGGAATTCATACAACTTTTCATGTCACCAGCAAGGCGCACCTGCAACAGAAATAGAACCATTCTTTCAAAGACTCTATAATGGGAGTTACATTCTAATTGTAGACCGCAGATGTTGTAGTCTTATGCCCGGAACTCCTTATCTAGTCACTACGACTGCGAAGGTCAAGTGCTGTGGACGCTCATTGTTCCCCAGCTCCTTTCCAGACATGGAGGCAAGGGCATGGCCCAATTTGAAAATTACTTCTATTCGAATAGATACTTTAAGCAGAATGAAAACAGTGCTTCTTCAGACGCCTACAAGGCTCACGTCATCAAAAGAAACGTATGATCTACAAGTCGCAAGGACGACTGCAGAGATACATTCATTGTTATCAACTAATTCCCCCATACATTTCGCAGAAATACTAAACGAAATCTTAAATATTTCTGATACCAATGGGGTCTCAAAGGTATTTAAGACAGTATTTTCGATGGCATTAACACCATTCAAAGCCATACTGGGTATTTTTCCAGATTTCGTCCATTCGATTTTTGGCGGACTTCCCCTGATCTTGGGACTAATTGCAGGAATCCTATTCTTGGTCCTTATTTTTCGGTATGGCAACCCATGTCACAGACAAAACTCTTGCGACAAGGGAAGAAACAATCCTAGCCATTGGATACCGGGACCGGATATCAAAAATCCTGGGACTCTCCCGGCTTAGAGACCTGAATATGACTTGGCTTCTATCATTTCGACCAATGTGGCAAAGATGTGTTTTACCTGTATTAAGGTGTCTGCTGTGCGGAGAAGAATGCGTGTTAGACACCTGTCTGACGCTACAATCGGATGCGCCAATGGATGCAGAAACATTGTTGAGCCCGATCAAGGTTCATGCTTTGTGCTGCCCTCAAAGGCTACCAATCCTGATGACGGCATTCGTGGAAGCTTCACCACTACGATTGATGGGTAGTGAAGTTCAAGATGAAAGCAGCATCGATCAGGTACGACCTTCTGTCAGCAATGCGAATCAGAATGTCAATGGAGACAATCATGCGCACGAATGCATGGTTACACCTTTTTCCGAGTTAGTGGAACTTTCCCAGGAAGCTGTTGACAGTTTTTTCGAAAGCCTAAATGATATGATGTTCTCACCAGAGCAGAAATAGAGACTTTTGAACAAGCTCGCACATGGTGTTCCCTGAATTCGGCCTTCAACTTTAAAAATAAAGTCACATGAACAATTTTACCTCCAGTTCACGGACAGCAATTTTTCAACAGCCCCAAAATATTTTTTCATATTTTTCGGGACACTATCTTCTGCTTAAAGTAAAAACTATTCTTAAAGAACTAAGGTTTCTGAATTTTAGATAGCTTATAGACATTAGCTGCCCGCTGGTATGTTCATAAATATTTTATTCTGTGATGGAATGGTCTCGAACTTTTTTCTGTATTAAGAGCCATTTCATGTGTAAATTCTCATATACCAAATAGCAATAATGTATACAATTGCGTGATTACCTTAGCATTATTATACAGCTTGAGTGCATACCATATATATGATTGCAACTTTTCCGTATATTTGAAAATTTCAAAATGCATTTATGTATTTTGGGGTGGTAAGGTATACACAATACTCTATAGTATGTTGTACTATGTTTTACTATGCATAGATTAGTAAATATGACCATAGTTAGCGTGGAGTGGGTGTGATGTATTCCTATAGGTTCTGAATCGATCCCCCTATTTCTGACCCTATTCTGGTTAAACAAACCAACAAGTTAACTAACAGTCAGCCCATGAGTCAGAAAACCCCCATGATGCAGATACCGTTATCTGACGCAGTCACACTACGGCACAGGAACGTGTTATCTGATTAGGTCATAACGCTTGCGATCTAATTAGACAAGCGATATTCCTCCAGCCCCTGATAAGGCATACGGAGTTCTCATAACAAATCAAACCTATGACAACCTGGGCAAAACCCTGCGGCCATTGTTTTGATTTCACCGAGAACTTCAGCAAAAGAATGTGCTAACGAGCAAGTCGTATGACATCCTTATTGACGTATCTATGTCCATCCTTACGTCAATCTCGGCACCTTAAAGGTATAAATATTACCGATATTGCCCTATGCAAACACACGCGGTGGTGACGAGACGGAGCAGCCATACTTGCCGAAGCCCAGAGCAGAGTAGACCCCGCTGGCGCAGCCCCGCCTTCCTGACGCGCTGAGAGAAGCTGCTTTCTCCTGCCGAGAAATCCAGCACCGGCGTTTCTGGGTAGCCCTCGCAGGCAGCCTGGAATATCGAGACCAGAGACGAGAGATACCATCCCTCATTCAACCTACATTCCAGGTACAGAACTGAATAACCCCTCACAGAGAATTCTTTAGTTATTCACTTGGCAAAAACAAACTTAACTTAAACTGTAACTTTCTATTCCCGCCCACGTATTAGGCTTAGGTCAGGTACACGGGGTAGGCGTATTTAGAAACACCAGTTGAGTACGTTTAGTCAAATGTATATGTGTATGTAATATATTTTATTCATTTTAAAACATCTTATGGCTTAGAAACCATATCAATGTTTTTACAGTATTATTTTATACTATTGCTTTTAATGTATGCACTTTACTTAGCTATAAGTATTGCAATAATATCGATCCATTTCTCTTGTATGAGAAAAGAGACTGATCAATAAATAACACCTTTTTATTGAACACGCCCGTCTCTTCCTTTTCTCTACAATCTGATGAGACTAAGAATGCACGCACTGACTGAGTAAAATAAATTGCCTTTTGTTCACACGACTCTCGAGATATACTCTTGATTAGGGGAGAGCAAAGTTGTCATGTTCTATGGTTGTCAGAAACTAAATCCCTTCTTGTCTAATCAGGGAAGTTAAGTCCTTCCTGAACATTCGAGAAAGTTTCTAGTGAACTCTGAGCTAGCTGGCAAACCCAAAACTTTAAGTCTAGTATCGACAGTAGTAGACCTAGTTAACGTCTGGTCTAGGCCTTTACTGCTGTAGGTATTATTCCAATGCGCAGAGCCTATTGGGATGATAGGAACTACACTACAACTTAAGTGGGAGTGGGAGGGAGTTCCACAGCTTAGGTGCTAGGCAAGAAAAGCTGCGGCCGCCCGATCTAGAGAGTTTGAAACGAGGAACAACTAGAAGTTGGAGATGAGTAGACCTAAGAGTGCGAGAAGGACAGTAGGGAGTGATTAAGGACTTAAGGAAGGCAGGGGAGGGGCCAACGAGGGCTTTGAAGACCAGGCAATGAACCTTAAAAGTGATTCTGTCACTGACTGGTAACCAGTGAAGGTGGCGTAGCAGAGGTTGAGCCGACTGCCATTTGGTGATCCTGAAAGCAAGCCGAGCTGCCTGGTTTTGCACGATCTGTAACCTGGCCAGCTGAGATTTGGGAAGACCGTAATAGATTGAGTTGGAAAAGTCCAACCGGGACATCACCAGGGCAATTAGGACTTGCAACAAGGCTTCAGGCGACAGGAAGTGAGCGACTTTCCGTATCCTGTAGAGCTGGAACATGCAGGAAGATGTTACTGCGCTCACTTGTGCCTTGAGAGAGAGTCCGGAGTCAATCAGGACCCCGAGGCTTTTTACACACCCAGCAGGAGAAGGAGGTGTTCCGAGCTCAACCGGCCAGTACTGAGGGCCCCAAAAAGGGGCACTTCTCCCAGGAAGGAGAAGCTCAGTCTTGCTCGGATTGAGCTTGAGTTGGTTTTGATTCATCCAATGCTGGATGTGTAACAAGACTGTCTGAAAGTTTTTGGCGGCGTCGGGAGTGGTGAGGGGAAAAATAATCTGTAGATCATCCGCGTAGTTGAACACGGTGATGTCCCACTTTCCTAAAGAGTGAAGGAGGGGTTGAAGATACAAATTAAAAAGGAGGGGAGACAGGGAAGAACCTTGGGGGACCCCACAAGATGATGAGACGCTGGTGGCACGGAAGGGGCCCATGCTGACTGCCTGGGATCTCTCCTCTAAAAAGGATTTGATCCAGGACAGAGCAACCCCACAGACTCCGGCGGACTCGACACGGTGGATTAAGATGTTATGGTCCACCGTGTCGAATGCCGCCGATAGATCGAGCAAAACTAATGCCTGGGGTTGCCCTCTATCATCATTGCGTCTAAGGTTGTCCAACACGGCAAGGATCACAGCCTCCGTGGAATGGGCTGGTCTGAACCCAGCCTGGTTGGGCGCCAAAAAGTTGGTCTCCTCGATAAAATGCGAGAGGCAGGTCGTAACGTGAGCCTCCAGTATTTTAGAAAAAAAGGGCAAGAGGGATATAGGGCGATAATTGGTCAGGGTCGCTGAATCAGCGCCAGGTTTTTTTAAGAGAGGCAACAGCACGGCCTCCTTAAATGAGCTGGGGACCATGCCCGAAGAGAGGGAGGAGTTAAGAAGAGGGAGGATGCAATGTGGGAAGGTTTGGCAGATATCGCGGAGCACAGAGGGAGGGCAGCAGTCCTTGGGGGATCCAGATTTCACGCGAGTGGACAGTTTGACAAGAGATTCCAAGTCAAGCGCGGGGAACTGAGGGAAGGTAGAAGTGTTTAAAAGGGGGGGTGCTGCAGTTATTAGGGGAGGAACGTAAGGAATGGAATTTTTAATGGCAATGATTTTGTCGATGAAAAATGAATTTAAGGCAGTGCATGACTCTGAGGAAGGGGATGAGCTCGGAAGTGTCCTGGCGTCCGATGTCAGTTCGCCAAGGACTTTAAAGATCTCCTTGGATCTGTTGGGGGCTGTTAGAATTCTATTGGAGATAAAAGCAGTCTTAGTAGAAATGATTGTGGCTTTGTAAGCTTTACGCGCGGAGACGTAAGCTTCCCTATTGGAGCTGAGATAGTTGCGCCGCCATCTACGTTCCAGTCGGCGCAGCTCCAGATGTTGTAATTTTAAAGTGGAGTTGGACCATTTGTGGGACTTGTTGGGGTGTGTGCGGGAAAAGCGGGAAAGAGGTGCGCATACGTCGCTAGCCGTCGTGAGCCAATGTGAGATGTTGGCGTCCATGGTGTTGACATCAAGGGAGTCAGAGAGTACAGGCTGAGTCTTAGCAAGAAGAGCGAGGAAAACGGATGGGTCAAGAGACTTCCAATTTCGAGCGACCCCTCCGTGCCGGGAGGGGGGCCTGACCAGGCCCTTTATAAGAATGGATGACGCGATCAGTAAGTGATCGGACCAGACACAAGGGGAGATGGTCAAGTTGGAGAGCGACACCCCCTGTGTCCAGATATGGTCTAGAATGTTGCCCCCAATATGAGTGGGGGAAGTGACATGCTGCGTCAAGTTGAGGCTAGAAAGTGCCTCAAACAATTCGGTGGCATGGGGACCGGCGTCAGCATGATTAAACCAATAGTTGAAGTCGCCATATATGGCGATGCGGACTGAGGAGGTCATTAAAGCAGAAAGCTGCTCGCAAAAAGCGTCAGGAAACAGAGGCATGGGGGTAGGCGGGCGATATAGGATAATGAGAGTTAGGGCACCGGCTTCGGTGGGCAAGCTGATTACAAGATTTTCGACATCAGGGAGGCACAGTGATGAAGACTTAATGAGGGGTAGGTCTTTGCGGATGATTGCTGCAACCCCACCGCTGCGGTGACCGTCAGGCCGATTGGCGTTTAACATATAGTAATTGGGGGGTAACGCAGCCAAAATATCTGGGAGAGACAGGTCAGATAACCAAGTCTCGGAGAGCAGCAGAATGTCTGGGTTTTCGGCGGTTAACAGAAGAAAGATATCAGTGTGGTGTTGGGGGAGAGAGCGTGTATTGAGGTACAATATGGGAATCCGGTGGCCTGACTGTTGCCTGGGTTTCCTCTAGCTCCTCTGGTGGCACTGGACTGCCACCTCCTGTTGCCGGAGCTGCCTTCCTGTTGGCAGTGGGTTGGTGCCTGGTTTAGGGTGTCACGTCATGCCGGTGCCTATTGGCCTCCGCGGCACTCCGACTGCAATGCAGGTGGTCTGCTAGGGGGTCAGTTGCTGGTAGTGTTCTGTCACCTCCGTGACACTGGTCTTGTTTTCCTGCGGTCTGCACCCCACCTTCCACTCCCTCTTCTCCTTAGCCGTCCCCGACCCCATTGTTCCTTGCTGGTAGTCTGTGGGGGTTTTGGGGTACGAGTTGACCTCGGCGCTTGGTCAGGGGCATCCATGTTGCTACATGCTTTGGCTTGGTTCTGGTGTTTTTTGTCTGTGGTTTTTATGGTGCATTGTCCCTCCAGGCATGTGGGATTTTCAGGCCTGTGGCTGGTTTTCGCTACTTTTTGTACTGCGGTTGGGCTCATCGTATCTTTTTTCGCGTTCGCGCATCGCATTTTTGAGGCGTGGCATTGATTTTCACGCGGACATTTGACACGTTATCTGGTGTCTATTGCAAGGTACCGCTGCGTTGTGAATTCTACGTTGACACGGGGTTATTTTCCTGCAATAGGCTGCGATGTTGAAAGTTGCTTTACACTACTCTTGCAGTAGTTATCACACGTTCTTGTGAATATACCCCTAGATGCATATGCCTAGCTTCCCTTACCCTCACACACCCTAGTGGTGTCATGCTTCATCATCGGGTCACCCCGACTCCTACAGGTCGTTGTGGGCTCAACCACAGTGTTGGGAAGCTCTTATAATAATGAAGGTAGACACAGGAGTATAAATAAAATACCTCAATCAGACCCCTGGTATCCCTTTATTCATGGGTCTGGTTGGGTTATTAAAAATAGAATAAAACGGGGTTTATTAGGATTTTTATGGTCCTATGACCCTAGTGAAGTGCCGACATGGTTCAGTCCTTATGAGGCCATAAAGGTCCCGGACTTTCCTCAGGGCAAGGTTCAGAGATCCTTCTATGTGTGGGGATGCTAAAGAGGGGGAATACCCTACTCTATTGATGTGGCGAGGGAAGAGTAGCTTCTCCTCGTGTGTGTGTGGTTCTGTTAATAAGGAATGCCAGGCTCCATCTGTAGAGAAATGTAGCATATACAGTTTAAAAAACTTTTTTTTTTAAATTAAGAGAACAACAAATAGATATTATCTGTATATTCGTGTATCATCCCTGTGCATGGCATGCTCAGTGAACATACTCGATTGGTGGGGACCAAACATGGTCTCATTTTATATCACTTTTATTCAGTGTATAGTAGCATTCTCAATATGTGACACCCAATGCTTTGTGTCAACAAACATCACACTCCATTAAATTTCAACGGCGTGATACTGTGAAGTGAAATAGTAACAAGTGGTCGAAGTCTCGATTGCAGTCAAAGCAGCACACAAAACAAACAGTTGATTGCGTACAGTGGAGTAGCATTGACTGGAGAGCTGAGAAACATGTCGTAGAGTGAAGTAGAGTGGTGGAAAGTGGAATAGTGAACAGTGGAGTGGCATAACCTGGAGTGGTGTAGAACGGAGTAACATACAGTGGAATAGTGTAGAGTGAAATAGCATAGAGTGGAGTGGCATGTCAAAGAGTAGAATGAAGTGGCATACAATGGAGTTGACCGGCGTGCCATTGAGTAGAGTAGTGTGTTGTACAGTGGAGTAGAATTCCATAGAGTGGAATACTGTAGAGTGGAGAGGAGTAGAGTGGAGTTGAGCTCAGTGGAATAACGTAGAGTGGAGTGGGAAAAAATTGAGTGGTGTAGAGTGGAACAGTGTCCAGTGGAGTGGAGTAGAGTGGAGTGGTGTACAGTGGGATAGCATACAGTCAAGTGGCGTACAGTGGAGTGGCATAGACTGAAATAGCATAGAGTGGAGTGGTATAGAATGGAGTTGCATACCAGGGTATATTGTTGAGTGGAGAGACATAGGGTGCTGTACAGCAGAGTTGGTTACAGTGGAATGGCATAGAGTGGAATAGCGAAGAATTGTGTGGCATACAGTAGAGTGGAATGGCATAGAGTGGCATAACATGGGTTGGAGTTGCATAGAGTGGAGTTGGGTACAGAGGAGTGGTATAGACTGGAGTGACGTAGAGTGGAATAGTGTACATTGGAATAGCTTACAGTGAAGTGGCATAGAGTCTTTGTGGAGTGGAGTGAAATGTTGCACAGTGGAGTGGCATAGAGTAGAGTGGCGTGTGATACAGCAGAGTGGAGTGGCATGCAACAGAGTGGCATGTGGTAGAGTATCCTAGAGTAGAAGGTCATAGGGTGGTGTGGCATTAAGTGAACTGAGATGTTTTAGTGTAGAATTGGCATTCAGAAGAGTGGCATGTTGAGTGGTGTGTGGTGTGTTAAAATGGAGTGGCGTGTCATACTGTGTGGTGGCATATCTTAGAGTGGTGTGGCATGGATTGGCATGTAGTGTTATATAGAGGAGTGGCAGGTTGTAGAGTGCAGTTGCATGTCACAGAGTGTAATGGCATGAAGTGCCATAGAGTGGAGTGACGTGTCATAGATTGGATTGTTGTGATGTACATGTGGAGTGCAGTGGAGTGGAGTGGCATGTCAAAGAGTTTAGTTCAAACAGATATAGTGTGAAAATGGCTGAACAGATGTAGATTGAATTTGGAAGGAATGTAGAATATGGGTTGGAAAAAAGTTATTATTTTGTAGTATATCTAACGTGGTTAAGTAGTGTTAAAGGTATAATTCACAAAACACATATGCAGATTTACTCAAATGTCATGAAACACAGCAAGACGCCTTGCTGCGCTGCATTGCATAACAGGGAGAGGGCAGGAAGGAACTATATCTATCAAGATATGGTGCATTCCCGCTTTCTCTCCTTGCACTGGTGCACTTGTGGCTTCCTATCTGGGAATGCGCCAAAATCCATGGGGGCAGGTGTAGGAACACCCACGCTCCACCCATGTAAAGCCTTCCTAGGGCAGAGTAATGCAAGGCAGTGATTTGTGCTGCCTTTGGTTACTCCAGGTTTAACAAGCAACACAGGGCCTCATTTGGTGGCGTTATGTTGCTTTGTAAATCTGATTTAAGTATTGCGTTGCTCTTGCATCACCATGTGTGATGGAAGGGCAATGCAATACAATGATAAATCTGTCCCTTATTTATATATATTGGGCGACGGTATACTGTGGTAACTTCACAGTATACTGCCATAGATGCCTATGACAGGGCAGAATCTGACTGCCTAACAGCTGCCTTTACAAAAGTAAAAGGCAGTCATGTTATTTTTACCAAATTTGGCTGTGTTCTGGGTTAGATCCTCAGGTATAATTAACTAGTAGGTTTTATTCTTATTCTGTACCTATTATCACCTTATTAAAGTGGTTATAGGCAGGGAAATGTATTTACATTTTTCTATATATTTTCTAAAATGTTTACAGAGTACCGCACAAGTACCTAGAAAGTATTGCAGTAGTTATATATCAAAATCATTAAAAATACATTGTAGTACAATATATTAGTGAAATATGATGCAGTACAGTCTATAAAATATTTTAAGCAGTGTGGTAATTTGTAGTGAGGTATTACCGCAGTACTCCATAGAATTTTTTGGAACAAATTAACAATGTAAATAATTGAACATACACTGTAATTCAGTGTATCTGTGAAATATAGCTTAATACCATGTATTTGTAATTGCTTTTCATATTTAATTTAGTTAAAAAAATCAAGTATAGCAGTGCTCTGTACATTTTTTAAAACAAATATATAGAAAAATATAATTAATAAATGTTTCCTATCCATTGCCTCTTCAACAAAGAGGTAATAGGTAGGGGGAAAAGTGTGGTTAAAACAACATGGCTGCCTTTTACTTTTGGAAAGGCAGCCCTTATCCAATCATATACTTCCTTGTCATGTACAGTGAAATACTGCAGTAATTTCATTGTATTTCACAAACTGTTGTAGTATTTCATGGCCTCAGATATCCCTAGGTTTAAATCCCTTATAACTTTAAAAATACTTACCCTACCTACCTGTACCATTAAAAAAGGATAATCTGCACACCATAATCTGTAATCCTGCCAAATTTAATGAAAATGTGAATGGCTGTACAAAGTCTATGGACATATGTATAATTATATATATATATAGTAGATAGTTATAGTTAGGACCTATTTTCCATAGGAAATTCGCAACATTCTATTTGGAATAACTTTGGCGCTGTTGACGAATCTTCACGAAATTTGCAAAACTAATGGCCAGCTCCGTTCCGCTCCTATCCTGAAAGTCTCGGGGTGATTTGTCAAGTGGGGGCTGAGAAAAAAAGGGGGTCCCAAAACGTGTTTTCCCCATACAATTTTCCATAGGAACTGTTCATCGCGGCTACAGCCCGAACTGCTGAATGGAATTACATCAAATTTGGCAAAGAGGTAGACCTTAGTTCAGACTGGTGCCTATTGCTTAAATGGTGTAAATCCATTCAATAGTTCCTGAGAAAGTCACAATTAAAAGTACATATATATCTATGGCCACACAGGATCCGCGCACCCTGCCGAGCACGAGCTGTATGCTAATTGGCTATCAACACTCCAAACCAGGAAGTGTTGGCAGCCATCTTGTGCCTCGGTAGAACCGAGGCACAAGAAACCTAAATAAAAAACGTGCCCCCATAAGTGGCCCGGGAGGGGGGCCACGAGGCCACCCTCCCCAATAGTTTAAAAAAAAAAAAAAGGCCATATCCCTGGGGATGGGGATTAAGGCCTCGGGAGGGGGCCACGCAGTCCCCTTTCGCATTTTTACATTTTTTTTAAAAATAATTAGGGGGCAGGCCCTGGGGGATGGGGTCCCCAGGGCCAAAAAAATAGAAAAATAAAGGGGGCTACACAGCCCCCCTTCTTAAAAAAAAAAAAAAAAAAAAAAAGACCGGCATCGCGCCGGAGGTCATGCACCCTCCTTTCATCCCTCTGCAAATGCACCCCCAGGCACGTTTGCAGAGGGGGAACGAATTCCCCTTGAATACTGGGGGTCCCTGGGGGCCAACTAGCCCACCAGGAACCTCCAGGATGTGCCAGGGGGCTGCGTTGCAGAGAGGTGTTCTGAGGCCACGCCCCTTTTTACACCTCTCTGCAACACAGCTCTGTGGCACTTACTGGAGGTAGCTGGTGGGCTAGTTGCACCCCAGGGACCATCAGTATTCAAGGAGAGTTAATCCCCCAACTTAAAATGTGCCATGGGGCGCGTTTGCACAGTGGTGAAGGGAGGGGGCGGGGCCTGAGTTCACATGTGTGCAAACACACCTTGTGGCGCGGTTTAAGTTGGGGAATTAATTCCTTGTCAATCCTGAGGTTCCCTGGGGGCTAACTAGCCCACCAGGTACCTCCAGTAAGCGCCACGGAGTGTTGTAAAAAGGGGCGTGGTCTCTGAATACTTCTCTACAACACAGCCCCCTGGCGCATACTGAAGGTACCTGGTAGGCTACTTGGCCCCCAGGGATCCACAGGATTGAGAAGGAATTAATTCTCTAACTTAAAACATGCCACAGGGCGTGTTTGTAGACATGTCACCTCAGGCCACGCCCCTTTCCTTCACCACTGTACAAACGCGCCCTGTGGCGCTTTTTAAGTTGGGAATTAATTCTCTTTCAATACAGAGGGTCCCTGAGGGCCAAATAGCCCAACAGGTATCTCCAGTTTGCACCAGGGAGCTGTGTTGCAGACAGGTGTTCAGAGGCCACGCCCCTTTTTACACCTCTCTGCAACGCAACTCTGTGGTGCTTATTGGAGGTACCTAATGGGCTAGTTTGATCCTAGGAACCATTAGAATTGAAGGGGACTTAATCTCTTAACTTAGAACGGCCACAGGGCGCGTTTACACAGTGGTGAAGGGAGGGGACGGGGCCTGAGGTGATGTGTGCAAACACACCCTGTAGTGCATTTTAAGTTGGGGAAAAAATTCCCCTTCAATCGTGAGGAACCCTGGGGGCCAAGTAGCCCACCAGGTGCTTCCAGGAAGCGCCACTGTGCTGTGTTGCAGAGAGGTGGCGCTTACTGGATATACCTAGGGGGCTAGTTGGACTCTGGGGTCCCTCAGGTTTGAAGGGGAATTATTTCCCCAACTTAAAACGCACCACAGAGCGTGTTTGCATAGTGGTGAAGGGAGGGGATGGCGTAGGAAAGTGGCTCTATATATACTGGACCGAAGTAAAATCAGCCGAACTACGAATTCCGATTTACTCCACTGTTATCAGGAGAGACCTCAGTGCTGCATCTTTGAGCCCAGTACTGATCCTGAAAAGTAATTCTAACCGTACTTACCAGTAACTTGAATTTCCTTCCATAGGCTAACATTGACTAGTTTCACTTGGAAATTCTTCTAAGTGTGGAGTTTTTGAACTTTAAAATATTCACCTAAAATCATCCGAACAACGAATTCTGATTTACTCACCTGTTATCAGGAGAGAACCCAGTGCCGCATCTTTTAGCCCAGCACTAACCCTGAAAATTAATTCTAACCGTACTTACCAGTAACTTGTATTTCTTTCCATAGGAATCCATTGTCTGGTTTTCACCAGAAAAGTTTCTAAGTGTCAATTTGCACAAACTACAAATATTCCTTAAAAATCACCCGTATGACTTAAATGCATTCTTTCAACTGTTTACAGGAGATGCACCAGTGCTGAAAGCAAGATCCACCACTGAGTAAGAAAAAGTAACGATGAGGGGGGGGGAGGGAGGGGTAACCGCGATGTAAAAATAAAAAGCTAAAAATCTCAATAAAGATTTGATTAAAAAAAAGAAAAAGTAACGATAACACTACTTACCTGCTAAGTGGATTTCCTCCCATAGGATAACATTGGTGTCTATGTGAAAAAGTTTTTAAGTCTTAACTTTTAAAATACAATAATATTCCTTAAAAATCACTACTGTAACCAAAACGCTTTTACTCAACTGTATACAGGAGATGTCCCAGGACTGAATCTAGGATCCAGTCCTGAGATTAGACAAGTAATCCATAAAATAACTAATTGCATTTAACTAGAGATTCCATTGAGTTCAATGTTGCATTGTGTTTGAAATTGTGTTGCCCATTGCAACAACTGAAACTACTGTACTTAAAAGTCTATTGCCTATTTGCAAAGTATTTAAACTAAAGTAATTCATTTGATAAAATATACTTTGTAATGTAATGTATAATGTAATGATAATGTCATTTAAAAAATAAAATATCTAAAAATAAATAAATTACCCACAAAGCGCTCCACTACAAAACACCTAGATACCTGGCTCAGAAGATTGAGCTATCAGGAGGATGCAGACCAGCCAGGAGTGCCAAGGAGCTGTTGCTGAGACCACCCATCTTCCGGAAGAAGAAAACGTTTGATAGAGCTTTCTCCGGAGCAGCCCCCAGAATCTTGAACTCGCTCCCTCCAAATATTAGGAACATTCCAAACACAGCAACATTCAAGAAGGAAGCTAAGATCTTCCTAATGAGTAAGTTCCTTACATAGGCAAGACAGTTCATCACTAGCACCGTGACATAGATGTTTCCAAAACAGAACAACAAATGTAAGTAAAGAGAAAGTCTCCAGTTATACTGGAAATAACCTTTGTTGGTACTATACTAATCCAGACTTATGGATGTAGAATGCACGGAAAAAGACACTTCGGAACTATTTGCACTGGAGTCCCAGTACACCTTGTACAGTAAGCAATTCCAATAACATTTATTGTAACCTTGGAGATAGACATATACAGGAATTATATAGATATATGTTATTTCTGATATCAAGTTGTAGCCTAAATATACCTCATGTCATTGTATATATTTATGCTAATACTGTATAGCTGTATACCTAACCTACCTCATATCATTGTGAATTGTTCTGCAATTTGTAGGTTGAGATACAAGATGTATCTCTAACCTACCTCATGTAAATATGAAGGGCTCTGATACCCAAGGGTCACGTTCACGGTATATAAAACTCTCTAAATAAAAAAAAATAAAAAAATAGTTTAAAAAAATCTAGTAAACCAGTATTAAAAAAATAAATATGACAATTAATACATTTAAAAATTGTCAATTACAAAACCTTTGAAATTCACTGAAAAAAAACATAGGTTTCAGACATGTTATAGTTAGGAATTAGCATTTAAAAAACCTTTGAAATTCACTGAAAACACCATAGGTTTTAGACATGTTATAGTTAGGATTTAGCATTTAAAAAGCCTTGGAAATTCACTGAAAAATACATAGGTTTTAGGGTGTTATAGTTCGCTGGACATTTTAGTCATACAAAAGCATCGAAATTCCTCCGTTATAGTTAGTTGTACTAACTATAACTGACGCGCCAGCAATCCACTGCTGATGACGTCACATATTGCATCACTCATGACATGGTCAGTGACATCACTGATGACATCACTAATGACATCTCAAATGACATCACTGATGACATCATCCTTGTGAAAGAGTGGCAGACCTCCAATCACCCTAATATAACATTTGATACACACCTTCAAAAATAGAAACTACAATTTTCAAAACAATGAACATACCAATATCACTTACAACACACCTATTCAGTAATTCTAACATCTACTCACTCATACATGTACTCATACACCTATACATCCTGTTACACACCTCCACTCTTCCATAGAGTTACTCACACACATACTCACCCATGGTAATAAAAAATAAAACATCCATTTACTTGCATATACAGTTACACACACACTACCACACATACCTCTTTAGAAACTTAACATACTTACTCTTTTAAACAATGATTATAGAAACACATACTTATTCATACAGGAAGTCTTCAAATCTCTCACTCTCACATATACTCACTTATATACGCCAATAGTCATATATACTAGTTTAAAATATATGTTGTTACTTATAAAGACACTATTGTGACAGTCATTCACTCACAAACACACCCATACACACAATCATCCACCCATACAGTCCTGCACACATACTGTCTTCAAAACATACACACAGTGACTCACTCATTTATGCATCTATGCACTAAGTAATACCACCCACCGAACCATACAGACACTCAGACACTCATACTCATACTCGAAAAAAAACAAATAATAACCCATATAGACACTCATGTAGCTACTCACAAACCTATGCAATCAATTATACACAAAGTGAGAGACTGATACAGATATTTACATATTTAAACATCACACACTAACCTATGTATTCACTAAGATACACTTAATCAGTGACTACATCTTGCGCCCCCCCCCAGGCATTCTTATGATCTCATATATTACAACACTCATGACATGTTCTATGACATCATTTATGATATCGCTGTTGACATCCGTGGCCAACCCCCTGCAGACAACCAACCCAATGCAGGCTGGATTGGCGTGCAGTTGGCCTTCAAGCTGCGAGAACCCCATCTTCCACAACATTTTTCTTTAAAGGGTAGTGGACCATGTGGCCCACCTCCCTTACCCTATTTGTGGGCCCAAATTTCAATAAAAGGGAGAGAGGGCCAACTAGTCACCCTCCTCAGGCCTTATCAGGCCCTGGGGACCCAATACCCTGGGGATGAATTGGATAAAAAGAGGTTGCATGCACCCTCCCAGGAGCCTTATTGTGCCAAAGGGACCCTATACCCGGAGCTCAAAGCAAATAAAAAACAGGAGGGGGCGCATAGAGCCCCTCAATCAGCCTTATAAGGACCCAGGAAGTTTATCCCCCGGGGCCAAAACCAATGAAAAAGGGGAGGTAGGCCACGCGGTCCCCCCTCTCCTAACCTTATTAGGCCTTGAGAACCCCATCCCTGTGGCTAAATGCAATTAAACAGGGGAGGAGAGCATGCAGCCCCCATCCACGAGCCTTTTTCGGCCCCGCAAACTCCATCAAGCTCTGGGGACCCCATCCCAAGGAGCCAAACGTAGTTAAAAAGGGGAGGGGAGCCACACGCCCCCCCTCTTCAAGCCTTATTAGGCACTGGGGACCATCCCCCTGGGCCTGAATGTATTATTAAGTGGGGGGGCATGTAGCCATCTCCAGAAGCTTTCTTTGGACGTGGGGACCCCAGGAACCCCAACCCCCAGGGCCAGAGGTGGGTGCCTCAATGCCCACACAGGGCACCTACAAACCACAAATTCGGGGCCACAGGGGGAGCCCGAGGGTTCCCACGGGCCCCAGCTGCTCCCTGCATAGTGCAGGAGCTGGCATTGCTCCGCCTGGACGGACCAGCTAATTATGCATGCTCCCTGCGGGAGGGAGCAATATGTGTTCTATTTCCTCGGCTGCACTCCTGCGGGCAGGAAAACAGAACACAAGTCTGCTCCCAGCCAGCTGGGGCATGTTTAAATCTCCCACGGGCAGGGAGCTGACTTGCATGTTTGCTCCAATTCGGTGGGAGATTTAAAAATGCTCCCGCCAAGCAAGAGCAAACATTTTTCCCTGCCTGGGTTTGTGCATCAGGGAAACTACTATGTCCTGGGGGTGGGCTCGCCGGGACACAGTAACTCAGGTAGCCCCGGTGGATGGGTCCCGGGAGCCTACAATGTCTTGGGGAGGGGGGGGGCGCAGCCGCCGTCTCTATTTTTTTAACCAATCAGCATTGGGGAATAGGGTCTAGGGGGCCTTTAAAGGTTAGGGGTGCCGCATCGTAGCTGAGTCGAGCAAATTGGAAAGAACTCTGCCCTGGCCACTGTTGGGCTGTTGGACGTGTGACATCTGCGCGAGTAAGGAGGGCGCTGGGCGAACCGAGAACTGTCCTAACCGCTGGAGGGACTCCATGTCCCAGGAGTACCTAGGCTGAGCGCACACCTGCTTCCCTGAGCAACGCCCACCATCGCCTGCAGCTACTTAACCAACTATTGTAACCGCTGCGCAGGAGCATCCCGGGAGAAGCCCGGGACAATGGCGGGACCGTCTGCGGCCGTCCGAGGCCAGTGGAGGCTGGGCTGCGCCCACTCTCTTTCGTCCTGAGCCTTAAGTATTGAGACATTCGATATTTTACTATCTATTCATTTGTATGTTTAGAGCCTGGAAAATCTTATTGCTACATATTTCCTTTTTCCTTATTTACTACAATTTTCGCTGTACCCTATTATGGCGGTCCGCCCAAGGAACGTGAAGAAGCTTACATTTAGTAATATTGGGGGGTCTGTGTCTGGCACTTTAGATCAATTTATTACTAGAGCAGCAGTTGTTTTAGAAAGGGAAATTGAACTGACTGAAAAGAGACTGTCCTTAGAGCTCCTTCCATCCAAGAGATCCTCACTGGGTACAATTATGGCAGCTGTAACCCCAGAGCAACACCCTGTTAACGGTGTCTTGTGCCAGGAAATTAGTTTACAACATGCTGGGCCAGATGGGTCCCTGGTGTGCAGCTCATTAAATATAACCATTGATAGTATCTCGCTATTAGAAACTAGACCAAGAGACCCCAACTCTTCTATTAATTCCAACTCGTCCCCGGTTAATGTGATAACAATGCCCATACCTGCAAATGCAAATAAACCCCAATGAGTCACTGGGAAAAGAAAGCGTGTGGGAGGAACCCAAAATGGAAGATGTGCCAAAGTAACTAAAATTTCCACATCGACCCAACCACTTTATACCACAGCAAATTCGCACTCCGCCACCACTGTTACTAGAAATAAGCCAAATGTGTTAAAAACCCGATTGCCAGCAGAAAAACAGCTACCCGAGGGCCTCATGAAAACATTAGAGCAGCTACTAAAATCACTGCTTCTCCCCTTGCTTGAAAGGGTAAAGATAATTAACGAGAACGTGGAGAAACTGGAACGAGCTGTGCTGGCAAATTCAGCAACTTTGGAAAAAGTTGCGGGGATTGTCTTGGGCTCTGTGCCCTCGCCCCCCGTGAGAGTGGCTATCGATCCTACATGTCTTCCCATAGTTACTCAGCAGGACCTACCAAATATTCGAAATGCCCAACAAACTTCTAATGCCCATGAGTACGGTAGAGTAAAATTAAACGCCAGGGATCACAATAGTGTGGGATCCAAAGCTACCGGAAGTGTTGTCAGAAAAAAGCCGGCCACCCCTAAACCCAGTGCAGATTTAAAAACTAAAGGGTCAGATGGCTCAAGGAGTATGGGCCTGCCACAGAAGCTCCCGTGTATTAATCTACCCCCAGAGTCGGTACCATACACGTTAATCTTATCAGGTGTTCCCAGGATTCAAAACCACAACTTAGAAACCCATAGTGAGCTGAAGAACAAAGTTATTCACTGGCTTAATACAAATAGACCTCCTCCAGCTTTTATGAATGCTGAGATCCTGCACGTTAGAAGGGTGGGCTGGTTGGGGCATAGAATTAAGGACCTACAGGGTGATTGCATAATCGTGAATTTTAGGGACCCCAGAATGGTAAGGTTCATATGCAATGAAACTGGGAACAGGGGAACCAGCGGAATACAAACCCACGATTTGAGTTTCTTCTATCCCAGTTCTTTTTCTGGCCCAAACTTGGCTCATCAAAATAGTTGGGTAACGAAACCAAGACGCCCATTTAATGCTTGTAGACAGGAATTCTTCCTTCCCGTGATGAATAGATTTGAGTCATTATTTGGCTTGGAGGGGGTGGACTGACTGGGATTTTGCTGTAACAGTAACAGGGTCGCCTGGAATAAGGGTAATGGTGAAAACGCTTGGGCAGATCCTAAAACTAGTAATAATAGCACGGGAGTACCACTAGTTGTGGGATTTGAGGATCTAAATGTAGCCCCTTTAGAAACCTTAGATAGCATTATTGTTACACCAGGGTGGGAAAATAAGGAGGTCCCTGACGAGATAAACCCATTATGTACTAAGTCAAGGCCAATTTTTGGAGTGGTGCCACCAGGGGTAAACACGCTGGATGAGGGAAATCAAATTATCATGGCTCTCGCACCCATAGTACAAGGTTGCCCTAGATTGATTAACATTAGTGCTTTGGATTCCCATCAGGATATGGTCCCACCCCAGTCCTGTGTAGCCAACGATTCACATCTGGTCAGGTTGATCTCTTGGAACATTGCTGGTCTTAGGAGTAAAATGCCCATAGCAGAATGGTCAGACCTGGTGGAAAATTATGATATATTGGTCTTCCAGGAGACGTGGGCAGTGGACCCCCTATATCGCCCGGGGTACATACATTTTTATAAAGCAGCACTTAGAGGGGCAAAAGGCAGACCCTCAGGGGGTCTAACTATCTGGGTTAGACAAACAATCAATCTCAGAGTCTCTGAATTGGTGGTTGATAGCCCAGATCTTCTTGCCATAACCCTGGTCCAGCCTGACCTTAAAGAAATCGTCATAGTAAATGTGTATATCAGGGGACAACCGGGAGGGCGTGGCTCCGGAACTTTTATCGATCTGGATACTTTTTTAGATTTAGTTAAGCCTGGCTGTAATGCAGTAATTGCTGGGGACTTTAATTGCTCGTTCGAGCCCCTCCATTGGGACGGAGAAACCCTCTTAACAGAGGAGGATGTCCAGTGGAACATCCCCCCCCTTGATCTCAAGCCCATTAAGAAATGGACGGAATCTGCCCTGCAGTGGACGAGTCTCTGCTTAGAGCGTGGATTCAGGGCTGCTAATGGCCGGTCTATCTCTGATAAATTGGGAAGGGCAACGTTCAATAATTGCCTCTACACAAGCAGAATAGATTATATCCTCATTAAAATTGAGTATTGGGGCACTCTTGAGGATATGGTGATTTTGGATCGCCCGGAGAGCGACCATAACCCCCTTGCAATGAGTCTCCGCTTAAACGGAGGCATAAAGCCTAACACCCAGACTGTGATAACCACTGCTGATGCCCCACTTACAAATGATACTCGCAGGGTTCGGTGGGCGAGGATTGTTATTGATCCTGGGGCTTGGGAAGAGATTAGGCTATTTGTAATATGGGCCCTTGGTGTCTTGCGTTCACTACCATCCCAGGAAGCCATTAATGGCACTATAACCACACTACATGTAGACCTCTTTAATGACCTTAGAGCCCACTTTTCTAAACCCGGCAAGCCCCATAAACAATCCACCCAACCCATGTGTAAATCATGGTATAACAAATTGTGTTGGGCCTCTTATGGTAATTTGGCGCTTGTGATTAGATCTAAAATTATCCCAGATATTAGGAGGGCAAGACTGGACTATTGTAGAGTCCGTAAACAGGCAAAACAAGATTGGGACTCCAAACACTGGTCTGAACTACTTGTCGCCAGTAAACAGAAAAACTTAACTAAGTTCTGGCACATAGTCAAATGGGGAAATAACCTCCACTCTTGGGTTCCGACAAACCATGTTCCTACTGAGGTTTGGGTGGAGCATTTTGAGTCGCAGTTTTCTGGAAAGGACCTGGATAGGGATTATCTCCCCAAAGACCTGGGTCCCACGCCGAACATAGATGCCATAACATTTGACTGTAGGGAAGTCGAGGCAGCGTTGAAAAAGATTTCCAGAGGAAAGGTCCCTGGAATGGATTGCATCCCAGCTGATCTCTTCAAGTATGACCCACTGAATTGGATCCCTTACATTGTATATCTGGGAAAAGCAATTGCTAGGGGAGCTAGTATCCCAGACTCCTGGCGAGGAGCCGAGATCTTGCCCATTCATAAGAAGGGGGACCGCTCCATTCCGGGGAACTATCGTCCAATCAGTCTAATTGACTCTATACAAAAAATCGTTGCAAGGATGGTCCTGGCCAGAATCCAGAGCTAGATAGAGCTTGAGAATATATTATCACCCTTACAGGTCGGGTTTAGATCTTGCATAAGCACCATCGAGCAGGTCTTTAGGTTTCTTCTGATATACTGGAAAGTTGTCAGTTTGGGTGGTGGTACGATCTATGCCGCCTTTGTTGACCTTAAGTCAGCATTTGACCTAGTTCCCAGGGGTAAACTGTGGGGGGTTTTAAGAAATTTGGGGATGCCACAGGAGCTCTTGAACATTGTAATCAAACTACATGAGACGAATTTTGCACAAGTCCGCTGGGGTAAGCAAGGGCAGGTCACTAATAGATTTCCTGTGTCCCGTGGTGTCAGACAAGGGTGCGTTCTAGCGCCAAGCCTTTTTCTGTTATTCATAAACAGGGTTGTGCAGTATTACAGAGCCTTCGCAACAGATGCCCCCTCTTTGGGTGGCACGAAGTTTCCGCAGCTCATGTTTGCGGATGACACCCTTATACTATTACAGACTCAGGTGGGCCTGCAGGCGGCGTTGAACAAATTTTAGGAATTCTGCCATGATCATGATTTGCAGATCAATGTATCTAAAACCAAATTTGTGATCCTTACACAAAGCAGACCTGTGGTGGGTCATGTCATAATGAATAATACTAAGTTAGAGCAGACTAACGTCATGACCTATCTGGGGATTGTTCTAGAGAGCAAAATGAGTTGGAAACCCCGGATCGATACTTTATCCCTCAAGCTTGCCCAGCTCTCACAGTGTCTGGTCAAAGAGCAGAGATCGTCGTTGACGAAAAGGATTGGTCCTGCATTGAAAATGTATAACTCCAGGATAGGTTCAGCGATCTTGTACGGAGCGGACCTATGGGGTTTTGCGGACCTTTCCCCGCTGGTCAAAGCACAAAACAAATTTTTAAGGAATTTAACTGGCCTTCCCTGCTCTAGCCCCATGTTGCCGTTATTAATGGATCTAGGCAGTCAATCCATAGATGACGTTGCTCGTTATAAACTAGTGGCCTTATGGAGGAGGATTTGGTCCACCCTCGATTTGGCACTTTTTGCAAAATCAATATTAGATGTCATATCTATAATGGGTTCGGGTAATATTCCTTTGGTTTAAACATGTCAGACTCCTCCTAGAGACTATGGGCTTGAGTAATTTGTGGACGATCCTGTTAATAACCATTTTCCATCAAAAAAGGTTTTTTAAAAGTATATACTGGCCAGTCGTCCGCCAGAAACACATTGGACAAATAGCAGCCTTCTCTTTGTCCGGTCGGTTTCTGGAGTTTAAAATTGATCCTTCTCTGGAAGATTATTGGGACACTATTACCAAGCCTAGCGATAGAAAACTCTATCACCTGCTGAGGGTTGGCACTCTCCCAACTAGAACATTTATAAAAAAATGGAAGGGCCAAGAGACTGAATTCTGCCGCTGGTGCCCTGCCCATAAGGAGTCCATCGCACACATATTTTTTGAATGCCCGGCGTATGCGGTTCCGCGGGCAAAATGGCTTAAACCCATTTGTAGTAATATGGGCACTAGGGTCGGGTTGGAAGCCTTAAGGATCATTAGGACAGAGTCGAGCAAACCTATTGTAATCGCCGTAGCGAAATTCTTAGGATGGGCATGGATTATTAGGGCTAAACAGTAAGCAATTGATTGATTTTATGTGCCATGCGCTGATTGTCTCTTAAGGGTAATTAATCTTATTTTATATATAACATGTTATTATGTAAAGCTATGAGCGTATATGTCATTTTACTTCCATGTTTTTAAATTGATGTGTGTATTCTTTTTACATGATGTATTTTATTATGGTACAGTCTTTTATGATGAAATAATTCGAAATAAAGACATATGAAATTAAATGAATGGTTAGGGATGGGGGCCACATGGCACCCTCCCATTTCAAAAAAAGTTATTGCCCTGGGGCAAGAGTATTCAAACTTATGGGGAGGGCCTTCCTGGGGGGGGCTCAAGTGATCCCAGGAGGGTGCCAGGCTCTGGCCAAAAGAAGCATTATGCTGTGCTTTATTTAAGCAGAACAAAATGAGCGGCAGTAAGCTGCTCTGTAATGGGCCATCACTGACATCTATTTTTCGTGTATTTCCTAGTTGAGAGTATGCGTGAAAAGGGAAGGGACTCCAAATATTCTTCAAAACCCCCTACCCCCATTTTTTATAATCACAGTGTGGATACCTTTACACATTAGTAAGGCCTGACTGACCAGAATAGTATGTTTGGCTGGCTGGTGTGCTATAAATTACTTTAATCTGATACTTTCATCTCAGTGGCAGTGGATGAACAGCGAAAGCTTCCAAAATAGAATTCATAACCAGTGTTCTATTAATTTGTAAGTGCAAACAAATCTCTGTGACAGACAATCATTTTTTCAAAGTGCTATATTGTGAATTCCTGATTGTAATTCAGAACCTGCAAGAATTCTGTTGGTGTCTGTCTCAAGGGAACATATTTACTATTAAGTTGATTTGTAAAATAAATTGATCGAGACTTGAAACTGTTTAGGTAATATTTTAACTTATTATTTTTTAACATGTCTGGAGTGATCCCTCTGTAGTTTTGTAATGTATTTCTCATTGCAACCTGTTTGAACTGCTAATATTTATATCGTTTTTGTTTTATGGAGGCAACATGCTACTTTCTTTCACTTTTGTCAATACTTGCAATTATGCATCTAATAAACTAAACTTCTCTATCCATTGTAGTACTTACATTTTTTGTAGGAAGAAGTAAATCAAAATTCCATCAATCATAATCTCAAAAGAAACTATAATCTCTTACAATGCATTGGAGGAGTGATGCAAAAATATGCACATTCATAAAATATTGAAGATACAGAAATGCATATAATTATCTTCTATCGAACAAAGGCAACTATAGCTTCATTATATTGCACCTACCCCGTTAGTGGATTTAAGTAAAGTGGTGCTCTACCTATTGCAGGTTCAGTCGCATATAAAACAAGGCCAGATTTATCAAACTTTCTTGTGACGTAATGCAAGACACCTTGCTGCGCTATGCTACACTACGCTCAGTGAAAGAGGAAGGGAGGGCAGGAATGCATCATATCTTGATAGATATGTGCATTCCAGTTCTCTGCCTGTGCTGTGCACAACTAGCAGCCTAGAACCAACGCAGACACCACTGGGACACCTTCCTGCACACAACAATACTTGGAGTCAAATTTCTCATTCACTTAAAGGGGAAACAACGAGGAGAAATAAAGATATTTCGCCTTGTTGCGCTTCTGGTGAAAAGTCATGCAATTGTGACGCCTTCCCAGGTCTACCAGTGTTGCTAATTCTGTGAATGTCTCAAAATACATCGGTGGATGCATGGGAACACTCACGCTCCACCCATGTAATACCCCACCACTGAGAGTAATGAAAGGCAGTGGCCTGCACTGTCTTGCATTACTCTAGATTTACCAAGTGACGCAGGCCACGCGCTGCTTGGGAAATCTCATCTAGGTTTTGTGTAGCCCTTGCATTACCTTGCAAGGACAAAGGGCAATGCAAAACTTTGATAAACCTGGACCCAAATTTCTTACCCAAAACAAATACATTAGAAGGCACTCATTGAGCCTTAACTATGTAATGCATTTAACTAGTTTAAAAACAGTATGCAAGTTCAGCATAATTTCTTTCAATTTCCGCCCTTATCCATTTGAGAAGTTCAGGAGAGGAACTACATACAACAATGTAAGTCCAGAATCATAAACGATTTACTGACAGTCGTTGTTTCTTATGAATATTCTTTATTGTATATGCAGATTTAAAAAAGAGAATGTCAGCCCAATCAATGTGTGTCATCCTACACAAGGGCTTCACCAGAGCTCAAAGAACACATATGTACAAATAATTACAAAATTATACAGTTCACTTTAAAACACTACATACAAATCATTCACATACAAATGTTTGAAAACCTTCTCCCATTCTACAACCAATACTGGTTCTTTATCTCTAAATGTGAGTGTGTAGATCAAGTTCCATCTACAGTGCCAGCTCCAGAAAACCCACCGCAAATTTAGCCAGAGAGGGATTAGCCCTTTAGATTAGATTTTGTTGCGTACCATTCACACATTGATCAAATTATTAAAATTCTATTTTTTTGCAAAATATGTGTGAAAAAATATACTCCAAATCTACTTTCTTTTGTAAAAGGAGCCCTGTCACTGCAAGATAACAGATCTAAAAATCAAGGAGGATACATCCGTCCTCCTTCAATGTTCTACTTATTTTCACTCTGTTCATATGACATGATTTCTTGGTATATGCAAATGGTGGTACTAGTCCATTTTGATTATTTCAAGAAATCGTGTTTATCTCACATTGAAGTGCTTAAAATGGAAATAAACACTAAGACACAATTATAATTTTCACTAAATTGATTAGCTCATAGAAGGGTGTCGCTGAATAGAACTGATCATCATTCTAGATTTTTCAGCATTTGGATACAATTCAAGGCATACATTTCCTCTAGGCAGAACCTTAATCCCAAGACACCATACAGGAAATTGTTTTTTTAAACATTATTCTGGGGAAAAAGAGGGACTTACAGCATGTTGAGTACACATGGTGAATTTTAAATCTGGTGGGTTGGTCTCTTCCACAGAGATTCTACTCAGCTAGATGCACAATAGAGCTTTTAGTAGCAACACAGCATAGGCACTTTAGAGACTTGCCATACCACCCTTGTGAACTAGTGAGGTAAATCCTGTTGCAGTGGTAGCAAGTTTTAATTTTCTGTACTGGGCCCAAAATCCTAATTATGTAAGGTATTGATCTGTTGGCCACACAATGAGGACCAATTAATTGGTAGCCAACTCACAAATTAGAGATCAAATTCAAATACACCACCATCAGGACCATACTATAAGCATAAAGGATGGCGACATGGAGACCGACCCTTCTAAAATAGTTCAGTCTAGCAAGAATCATGCAGACTAGCAATTCTGCAATTGCTATGCAGAATGAGAGTAGTAGGACCTCATACTCTGAAAACAATCTATGATAATCTCTATAGTGCATTAGAAATCAAATCTGGTATATGGAAACAAACATTAGACACAATTAATAAAATTGTATGGTTATTGTATTAAAAATCCAAAATCAATGCAATTAAATAATATTTTAAGCATTCCGGTTATGAGTCTTACAACGCATAATATAAAATCACACATTTAGTTAGAATAAATCAATAGCGGAAATACAGAAATCCATAGAAGGATGGTGTGAATCTGAGTTTTCCTACTACCTATAAAGGCAGGAGGATGGTTTCAAAAGAATTCTCTAAGCATGGCAATAGGGATCAAGTTAAAGTCTACTAGGGGAAAGGTCATGGGCATGGGCAAAGGGGCTGGAGCAATAATCAGGAAAATTAAAGTCTGGTCTCTCACCAGACAGCTCCATATTGTCCAAAGGGCAAGTTCATCAGCAAAGGGAAAAAGACAAGGGCATGTAAAGATAGTCCGGCAGGTATGCTAAAGACAATGGAAGTGAAGAGAGAGACCAGGTGCCAGGCACATGAATGACTCGCCTGAGTCTGTGGCAGTAGTAGGGCTCCCTTGAAGCTGACTTTCTCTCCTCCTAGGGATAATCACTTTTAATACTCCAAATCGTCTATTTGTGACATAAATTGTCACCATACAATGGTCGGACCGTCCTGTGATAATTTCTTCCGTTCACCAGGTACAAAATTGATACTCCAGCCTATTTTCCCATGTTGTTCATGAGAAACGACTGCCCATTCTGTTCTCATAGATTAGTCGACAAAGAAATTATTTACTTTGTTGCTCTTCATGAGTTGAAGTAAGACGTCAAGTTCTTATGCTTTCATGCAAAGGGATAAAACATAAAGTAGCTTATTGGTGTGGGAATACATGGTGAAGAAAACAGATAAAGCAACATTTTAAGGAACGTAGCTCACTATGAAAAATGCAAACCTAAGGGGGAAAAGGCAATTTAATGCATTTAAAGTCAGCATTTCTTAGCTAGCAAAATAATCTCATAATTAAGTTCAAGCATAACAAAATTCAATAAGTATATCATATGTTGAAAAAGTTATGATTTTGTCAATGATTGTTACATGGAAATGTTCAAACCCATGTATGGCCTTCTACTAATAAAAAATGTTTAAAAGGACATACATTTAAAATATTCTCAAAAGTCAGCATACAGTTTTAATTTTAATAAATCTAATACCCACATAGCACTAAGCATCATTTCTGAAAGTTTCTTTCATATATGAAATTGCATATTCATTTTGCACCACTTTCTTCTTTTCATGATGCATTACAATAAAGAAGCTAAGGATGCTAGGTTGCATCATTTATATAAGCATAATTCTGTGTGAGGCTCATTTATAAAAATAATTCTTTGTTAATTTTCCATTATAGCAAATATTTTCATTAACAACTTTACATTATGACCTTGGTCATAAAATGTATAATCGATTAATAATCATGTAATACTCATACTAAGAAAAATCTTCAATTTCTATAAATCCAAGTACACTTTTTAGGTGCTGATAATTTACATTTTCTCAGATTCTGTGTTGTTTTCCTATATGTTTGCAAAGTGCACATTAGTTTTCGTTTGTCACATTCAATTTCATGTCGTCTAAAGAATATTCAGCTTTTCCACTGTTACAATCCCATGAACTGATATAGGTCGAATGTCTTTTCTGCCTCCCAGAAAGTCTCTGCCATGTGGGTTTCCATAAAATCTGCAAAATCTAATTGAAGGGATAGTGTTTATTTGTGGTTAATAACGGTCCCAGAATGACATCCGTCTGAGTGGACTTAATTCTATAATGCTAAAAAGTCAAACTGACAAGATTCTCATTAGAAACTTGTAATCAGCATTCAAAAGTGTTATGGGCCAATAAACACATTTTTATCCTTACCTGGATTTTGGGGAATTTTTTTTTAGAAGATTTCTGGAAGGGAGGAATCTGTTCAAAATATAATAAATAGTTAAACATTGTAAGTAAATCTTTATTTGCTGATTAATTAAAAGCATCGTAAAAAATAAATAAATGAATCATTACAAAATCTCTCTTTTTCTTTTTAAAGTCTACACTAGACCTAGCAAATAAAACACAATCCCATTTATACAGTGTGCTGCTTAAATAAGGTTAAACACGAGATATTCCGGTACCTGCAGATACGACATGCTTTGCAAGAGGCCTTCCCGAACTGCGGGGACATACCGGACTCATCTCCTCTGGAGGACCGCTTGCTAGATGGGCCACTTCATTCTAAAGCAATATCCCTAAGATACAAAAAACTTAATAATATCTTACCAGACAACTTTAGCAAGCTTAAGGAGCAGTGGGAAAGAGACCTGGGTCCGATTGAGGAGTAAGATTGGCAAATGGCTCTTATGTCACCCAGAGAAGCGGCCATCACACTTCGGTTTAGACTGATACAACTCAGGGTACAGCACCGGTCATACATGATGGGTGTTGTGCTTGCAAAAATAGGTGCGAGACAAGATGACCTCTGTCTGAAGGTTGCAAACAGCAGGCTACCTTTTATCATGCACTGTGGGAGTGTCTGATGGTGAATCATATATGGGAGAGAGCCATGAATCACATGCAGTCTACATTGGGGAAGTCGGTGGGCCTAATGTCCCGACTAGGCTTGCTTAACATATGGACACTGACCTGACAGAAACTGAACAGCAGCTGGTGACGCTGGGATACACATTGATCAAGAGAGAACTGGCAAGGGGATGGGGTGGTGTGTCACCGCCCTCCATAGCGGTTTGGCTTAAAGAACTGGTAGATGTATAATTGCGGAGAAAGAGATGGTCATAATTAGGGGGTGCCCGAAAAAATGGGACAAAAAATGGTCGAAATGGAATGTATATAGAGGAGATATCTGTGTGTCGCCCGTGGTGGAGTTGGAAATGCGCAGGACAGTTGACAGAGATGTACCGGCTTAAAGTAAATGTGTTATTGACCTTGTTACTATGTATCATGGTGTCTGTAGACAGCTAACAACATGTTATAAAAATGGTTTCCTTATCTGTTGCGAAATTTATTCAATAAAAATATAAAAAAAAAAAAAAAAAGGTTAAACACGTAAAAGGAGAGTTGCCCTTGAGGGACTAAAGGTCCCAACAGGAATATGGGGCAATAAAATGTCTACTAGCCAAGGTGCTGTGTAGCTTAGGCGTAAGATGCCATACTGTCGACTAATCTGAGCATCACAGGCCACACACGGTTTCCCTACTTCGTGAATAGCAGTCTTTTTTACTTGTAATAAAAACTTTGTAGTCTTCCTCACCCGGATGTATTAGCGAGACGCCAGATGACTCCACTATTGGAACGCACGCGGGACTCTTAAATCAGATTGCTTTCACCTCGGAATTTGTACTCCACCCTCATTGCTGATAGAAGCTCCCGACTTCGAGACTTCACTCTAGCAACAGTCGCTGGACCGTCCATGCAGATAATCGTATCACAGGAGTTGCACTTCTACTCAAAACCGCAGATGGCGATTCCAGCCTAACAGACTTTAATATCAAGACACGCAACGGACTGAACACACAGATAATCCTACCACAGAAGTTGCATTTTGACTCAAAATTGCATATTGCGATCCCAGCTTAGCAGACACCTAATTGGAACCCGTGACGAACGGAGCACACAGAATCAAACCCCTGTGAATCACACCTGGAACACCAATACCCATGGTCTCTGAGATACCAAACTCTACAGAATAAGGTTCATTTGGAATATTCATGGCTTCCTGATGAAGGCTCACAGCCGAAACGAGCGTAGTAACCTGTAACCTTTAGCCATGTTTTTAGATTGAATTGTTCAGTTGGATCAATATCCAAAATTAAAACATCTCCACATAATGAATTGTAATACAATGTACGACTAAATGTAAATGGACTAATGTACATCACATTACATATATGTAGATTGTTCATCACATATATATAGGAGACAAAAATGATTGCTTTTTAAATGATAATTAAATAACAAAAAATAAAATATATATTTTTGTACCATGCATCTTGCTTAGATACATTCCTCATTGTCTGATGTCAGTTCATGTCCACTCATTATCCTTGTTCCTTATCATTTGTATTTTCAATTGATTTGTAAATCCCGAATTAGGAACTATAGTCGGGGATACCCCCTTCTCTCTTGCATACATAAAAACTTTGTAGGCCTGCAGGAGTGCTGGAAGTGATGGCTATTTAATAGGGTCATCATGGGGGCATCAGAATCTTATCTGGAGGACCCGAAAGACTGGCCCTAGGAGTTTCTGTCTGAGCTGACTAACAGCGAGGCAGATGCATAGGAAGTGTAATACACTTTCCTCGAAACGTCCACATAAACGTCAGTAAGGGTCCGACCAGATTTGTTTCCAGGCTGGCACCTGATCTTTGACAGAAAGGCTACCAGACAGATTAAAAGCAAGAGGTGCCGAATCGATGGGGCTATGTGACTTGGAAGTTAGAGTTGTGGTCCCCAATTGTTATAGGCTTGAAGAACCGGCCATCCGTGCTTGTTACGTGCCATCTCACCTTTATCTCTTGTCCAGGCTTTTAGTTTGATGGCTTTGTAAACTATTTTTTTTTATGCTGTGAAACTGATACTTAGGCCCCACACTTCGGACAGATTGAGAGGGGTTAGTGCCTGCTGAAGCAACGTTTTCCAATTGTTTTCATGAGTATGCTGGTTCTTCATTTCCTTGCATGTGCTTGGGTAATATGTTGGGGAAGATAAAAAATAAGTTTAAATAAGATGGACTGCAATTGATTTTGGGTGGTTGCGTTCTTTCACTGTAACAGTTCTGAGGCATGAGTGAGTGAGGGAAGAAACTTGGCTCCAATTACTTGCAATAAATCTAATCTTTTTATGAAGAATCCTAAAAGCTAAGAGCTCTTCTTTGGAGTAAGTGCTCCTTGAACATTAGGCCCGAGTCGATGACCACACCTCAGTATTTAACCGATCTGACCAACTTTATCTTGTTCCCTGCTGCTTCCTACTTGAATTTGATGTGATGAAGACTGCACTTTGAGGTGAAGCAGAGGACCTTAGTTTTCTTGTAATAATTTTCCAAACCCAGTATTCTGTGAAGGAAAGTAATTTGTTTAACTGACGCTGGAGGTCAATTGGAGTTTGGCTACATAGAACTATATCATCCGCATATTGTAGGTTCTGCACTGGGACCATTGCTTATTTAGGTGTATCGCTTTGTACTTCTGATAGATGTGCATCGAGGTTCACCATGTAGATGTTGAATAGGCAGGGACTGGGAGCAAGAGTACACCCCTGCTTCAAGTTGGTGTGTGGTGCTCTTGCTGGTCTCTGAGTACAGGTTAACTACGGCCCTAAGTAGCTTCGGAGAGCACCCCATCCTGCCATCTTCACCCAGAGACACTCGCTCAGAACCATATCGAATTCAGCTTTTAGCTCTACAAAGCAGGTGCAAAGTTTGGAGGTTTTATGAAAAGCTTTTTCAACAAGAAGACTCAAGGCAATGACGTTGGACATGGTGCTCGTACCAGCTCTGAATCCCGTTTGGGTGATCGGTATAATATTTCTGGATTTGACCCAAGCCTCAAGTTCTTTTAGTAAATTAGTGGTTTAGAGTTTCACATCAGCGTCGATAAGGTTGATCAGTCTGTAGTTTGCTGGATTGGAATGACAACCTGCTTTGAATATAAGGTGGACCACACTGCCTCTCCAGGAAGCCGCAATGATGTTAGTGGTAAAAGTGTGATTAAACAGCAGGGTAAGATGCATTGCCCAGAAGGGTTGATCATATTTGAACAGCACATTTGGCGAGCCATTTGGTCTGGGAACCCCGTCTGCTCCTAGACTCTTTAGTGTTTTTGAGTTTCTTTCAACAATTGACCTTCAGAGGTGGAGTCCTGAAACATGAGTTTTATTGTAGTTGTGTTTTATTTGAAATATTTATAGCCTGCAGACGGACCGATTCAATATGAGTTATTCAATCTTCTTCTGATATATCAGCATTGTGGTGTCGATATCTGTCATTGGTCAGTGTGTTAATTTCAGCCCAGAACTGTTTCTTGTTATTTGTTTTGCTTGTGTGCAGTAGCTTAGTCCAAATATTTCTTTGGTGAGTTTTTTAGGCTGGCCAAATTGCCTTTTTGTATTTTTGCCTTAAATTGCTAATTTGATGCTTAGTGAAGAAATTATGTGATGGGTCGCTCTTCTACATTTTCCTGATCTCCTTAGTCAGGTCTCTCTTTTCCCATAAGAGGGATTTCATAAACCAGATTGCTGCTCTGCTTGATGTTTTTGAGTTAGGTCATTGGTACGGTTGGAAGTTGGCAATTAGTGCCGCTACTAAGGCTTCCAAAATTACCGCAGTAGCTGCTGGTGAGTATCACTCAATTGGGTGGAAAAACTTGTTATAAAATCCATTATGGTTGATGCAATTGTTCCATTCCAAGAAAGCCATTTCAGGTCGTAGGCACTCGGTGGAACTATCAAGACATTGGTTTTGGGTGCACTTGACAGGCATATTTGCAGGTCAATACGCTGCGGGAAGTGGTCTCTCTCTTCTCTAGGTGTTATGCGAAAGCTTGTGATCAACTGGAACAGTTCAGTGTCTACTAATGTGTAGTCCAGACTGGGGTGAGCTGTGTTTATATTCTTTTGATGGCAGCCAGTTGATCTTGTGGTAGACGCCCATTGAGCTTGAACATGCCTAAGTTTCCGAGGGCTACAATGAGTTCTTTCCCTTGGCAGTCTGTTCTGTGTTAATTGGCTATGACTGGGTATACATTGCGCGACTTGCTTGTAGTCTTGATTCATCTGATGATTGTTAGTTTGTAATGAGTGCATGTTAAAATCTCCTGACAGAATTATACCTGTTTGAGGAAAAGTGTATTGTAAAGATTTTAAGATTGATTTGCTGTTTTGACTTGCGTGAATATATACAGTGCAAATTAGTAGGTTATCTTTGGAGTTGTGTCTGATCATTATGTGTGCGAACTAACAGTTGAATGTATTAAGCTTAGGTTAAACCCAAGTCAACCTGTTCTTGTTGCCATCTTAGATGAGTTGCTGTGAATATTGAAAGACCGCCAGATGTTCTACGCTCTTTTTTCCTTTTTACCAAAGGTTGATTAATGACTTGGGCCCGGTCTATTTGAGAAAAAGACTCAAACTATCCTTATCATCTAGATCTTTGAGATCCAACAGCTTGCGTCTCTTAGTGGTACCTAGATTCCGCCGCTCCAGGTGTGGGGGAAGAACGTTTGGAGTAGTTGCTGCCAAGCTTTGGAACACTCTTCCTTTAGATCTAAGGTTCTGTGAGTCGGAACTAGTGTTCCGTCGTAAACTCAAGACTTGGCTGTTCACTACTGCTTAATATAGTTCTTCTAATGATCAGTAATCTACAGCGCCGGGACACCCCCTTCTGGGGGTAGCCGTGCGCTTTACAAGCTTCTTAAATAAATAAATAAATAAATAAATAAATTGATGGTACTTCTTAAAGCCCATAATTAGTGACGGTTGCTCAGCCCATGTTTCCTGGAGTAGGAAGATGTTAAAACCTTCGAGAAAGGAGTTAAAGTCAGTATACCCCAACCGGCTGCTAAGGCTGTTGCTGTTCAATGAGCACAATTTTAATGGACTATTTTTTATACCATATACTGTTGTAATCATGAGTCTCTCTTGTGTTGAGATGGCCCCCGCTATGATGGTAGAGAAACCTGCCTCATGTATCTGGGAGCTCCTGGGGCTGCTGTATGATATATGCTTAGGTTTTGATGGCATTTGAAGGACTGTTCTTCTGGGCCTATTGCTTTCCTCAGTACCCCACATATCGCCAAAGTGTTATTTGTTAGACTTTTCGGGTTTTGGCATAAAGGACAGGGGTAATGATCTGGTTCTGTTACTTTCAGTTCAAGGCACAATGTCTTGAAGCATTCCTTGTATTGCCATACCTCCATGGCTATTTTTGGCTTGGCCCAGGTCACCACGGCTACTTCTCTGCCCATCACTTTAGGATGGGGTTTGAACTCAATGGCCTTGATGTAGTGGGTTCTCAAGTGTCTTAATTTATCAATTGTATTAACCTGTTTTAGTATGGCAATTCTGTTTAATGTGTTGTGTCGCCCTCCGGACGTATAGCATGGTAACAGTTCAGATTTTGCTTGTTCTACACAGGTGGGAGATTCAGGATAAGGATGAGCCTCTTGGCCACAGCAAGACTCTGTCTGTTTTTGATTCTCAGAAATTATCTGGAATTAGGGTGGATCTGTGCTGGGTGACTTGGCCCAGATTGTTAAGTGTGGGTCTAGTCGGGTGTACTGCTTGTCTCTTGCTGTTTGGTTTTGGTAAGTCCGGGGGGGGGGGGACATGCTAGTTGTGCTTGGCAGTGCTACGTGAGGCAGTGGTTGGAGAAGTGGCTGCTTTTGTGTCCACGAGTAACCCTTCTCTTTATTTTGAAATTGCTTTGCTTATTCTGGCAGGTTTTGAGTCGAAGGTAGAGTGGTAATTTGAATTGGCGAGTTTGCGCGGTTTGGTTGTTGTGGGTGTGATAGCTCTTGTTTCCTCGTTTGCCCTTTCTCTTTAATCTAAGGTGACTTTGCTTGTCCCAGTAGACCTTCGATTACTGCTACAGGCCCCAACTGAAGCTGGTGGGATGCCTGGCCAAAGTCGACTCAGGACAGGTGCTGTTGAATGTCACTTGAGTTGACCCATTCTGACAGTTAAACATAGGAGTCGAAACATCTTGCAAGCATCTGTAAAAATCAGTGGGGAACCAGTCTTTTCCCAGCGCTTTAATTTCTTGTAATGTATTGCACACTACTCTTACGTGTCAAAGAACTCTGCCCGTATTAGCTCCTGTTGCTTTTAAACTAGCCAGTGATTTTCACAGTTCCTATAGATTTAGATACTGCCATTGGACAGGGAGGAAATGTCTTGCTCTACAAGTTTCAGTCATTTTCTACAAATACCTGACATACTTCACAGGTTGATCATTCCTTATTCACAGAAGGGTCCTTCATCTTATTTATCCTGTCTCAAGCAACCCTGCAAAGCCAATGTATACCTCTACACCAGGGTTGATAATATGGCAATGCAACTAGTTGCTAATATGTATCGATGTATCACTAAACCCTATTGTTCACAGCATACTCATATGCAATGCATGGTCACCTTTTTTGAAAATAGTTCCAGAGAGGATAATGAGCCCTTATCATCTCTACCAGTCACCATTGACATTGGGTGTCCAGGTAGATCCAGACTAAAGCTTTCATTGCTTGGGAATGATCGAAGATGAGGGCATAACAGCAAACAACAAATATGTTTGAAATCCCCTACTTATGATGCTGTATTATCCAACTCCCAAATCCATGTCTTCTTGTCCTCATTATGCTAAAATCTTGGATTTTCTCAGAATAATGATTATCACAACTTCTGTATGGGTCAGATATACTAACATTGGATTTGCAAAAAGTGGTTGCATAATACGCACCAACTTTTTTGCAAACCGATCTGAGTTAGGTTGGTTGGCAAAATTAAAATACTAAAGGAATAGACCTATAAGATTAATGCAAATAGAAAAGACTGAGTGCTCTATATTACTTATAGGGGTTTGGGCATTTCAGGGCTGATTCGCAAAGGTGTCTAAGAGTACTTATTACTAGAAATTGTATTTTGGTTAATTAAAATAGTAATAACTACTTCTAAACATTCAAACAAATGAAAAACATTGACATAAAATCATACCTTTGGACATGAATAATAGCAAATACTGTGGTCAAAAGACCACCTAAGTATGCTTAGCATTAGAAATTAGCAAAATGGAGATGATTCAGTTACCCTCATTTGAGATAAAACATAATTCATTGTCCAACTGTTGCCAGCTGCATTTTAGGAGACTGACTTTAAAAGGATCTGCTCCTATAGCAGTCATTGAACATCAGATAATTAAAAAGGATAATACCAATCAACAACAGAAGACAAAATTCACAGGAGTGTAAGTAGCTTATGGCACTCATTCTCACCGGACTCGGATTGGCAAGGCGGGCAATCGGACATAGGCGGATAAGCCTGTTGCCGAAGCCAGTTGGTGGGCTATTTGTTTGGGTGGACTAAGCAGTCCAATCAGCCAGGGCCATCCCTATATCCAATGCAAGTGCAGGACATAAAAGGCTGTTATTACAGCCTTTGCATGCATATACTGAGCTTGACCCACCCCCGGTCGGCAATTGTCAGAGGCAGAATGACAATGGGCTGTTCCTTCTGTCACAGCACAAGGTGTCCCTGCCCCCTAGCTCCCTCCAGGTGCGACCGAGGCCTCAGGGAGCTGCTGATGGGAAGCTACTAGCACTCGCTTTTCAGAGGACTGGGATAGGGTGGAGGACTGGAAAGTTAGGGTGGTGGGGGGGCTGCTTAGGGCCAGTGCATGGGAGGGGGAGTGCATAAATGAGTCTCTGTTGTTCTACTTTTCCTGTCAGAGGCCGAGTTTACACCATATAAAACTACAAACAAATTCATGATTCTGGAATCTGGGCCACTTTTTTTGTGAGTGCCCAAGCCTAATTAGAACATTGGACTGTTGGGAGCTCCATTGCAGACAATGGAGTGCTCCCTGCTTCTACGGGCCGGTAAAGGCCCACAGAGCAACATTCCAATGTTCTACAAAGGCTTCTCGAAGTTCGAGGGGATTTATATCCCCTCGAGCTTCGAGAACCCTTTGTTTAATTTGTTAGAACATTCTGCCCTCTAGTGGCAGAATGTTCTAATAGCCTTATAGCCCTTTGTAACAGGGCTATACCGGCTATTAAAGTCCAGCTGTTTCGTTAAAGTCCCTCGCCTTCGGCTCAGGCCTTTAACGATTCAGCGGGCCTTTAATAGCCGGTATAGCCCGCTACGGCGGGCTATAAGGCTATATTGTGATACCTATCCGCAGGGCCGGCTTTAGGGCAGTGAGACTGGTTAGGCTGCACTGGGCACTGACCTGGGGAGGAGGGTTCTGACCTCAGGGGGGTGCTGTGTTTAGCAATAACTTATGATTTAAAAGCACCTGCGGCAGAGGTCCTTGTGCACCCAGTTTTCAGGCAGCTTTAAAAATGTCAAGATAACTCTTGTGATTAATGTTCCTGCTTGACAGAGAGATTAGGATTTTGTCTAGTGCAGTTTTCACTTGCATAAAGTAGTGCAGAGGGTTAATGTGCCTGTTGCAAAGAACTTGCACGTGCAGATCAGAGATCTGACTTTTATGTGGACAGCTGAGTGGGTGTCTGCTTTTGTCACAGATATCCTTTATAGAGAACAATGACTGTTCCGAACTGTAATCGAAGAGCTTCATGCAAACTGCATAAAATGGGAAACAACCTTTACAACGCAGTCATTACATCGCACTGCCTTTACATAGCAGTCATTACATCGCAACATCCTTTACATCGCATGTCATTACAATGCAGCCATTACATTGCATGTCACTACAACGCATGTCATTACAATGCATGTCACTACAACACAGGCATTACATCGCAAGTCATTACAACGAATACCATTACAACGCATAGTACCCTTAAACTATCCAACAATTACCCTACTGTTGCACTCGCTGGAGTTAGAATAGTAATTTTTACCCCTACACTATCCAACACTTAACCTACTGTTGCACTCACTGGAGTTAGAATAGTAATGTTTACCCCTACACTATCCAACACTTACCCTACTGTTGCACTCACTGGAGTTAGAATAGTAATTATTACCACGTACTATCCAATACTTACCTTAAGTGCAATGTAATGGTATGCATTGTAATGGTTTGTGTTGTAAAGGTATAATGCGATGTAATGGAATGCGTTGTAACTGTCACATTTAGATGGCTCTCTTCAATATTCATATATTTGACAAAGTTTGCAGAAACGTGAGCAAATTCTTCTCTAATGCAACAAACTAGCATTTGGTGGCAAGTTCAACTTCTGTAGGAATTAAAAATCTTTTAGAAGGAGGATGTTGTGATCATATAAAAAAAAGTGCAAGTGCATAGTGGGCGAATTATGCTTTGCTTATCCTGTTGGAACCATCTGAATATTCCTGATGGCTGACTGTTGGCTCATTTTGGCAAGCATTTTTCCTATAAAGGAAAAATGCTGAATATCAGTTGTAGGAGCTTTCTTTTACAGTATCCCTTTAAAAGTATCCACCAAAAAGGCCTGCGCCAACTGTCACTTATTTATATGAGTGATTGTGAGGCAAGCGTGGCTTGTTGTACGTGTTTATTCGGGAGCTTTTTAAAACATTGTGCGATGGGACATGTTCCCAGAAAGATTCAGCTTTGAGGTGTTTCGGGCCCTTGGTTTGTGCTACTGCCCAGGCTTTTGATTTTGTAGACTCCGCAAGTTGTATTTCTTTCCAGGCCTGATGTACAAATTAATTATTAACACTACACCAGTATAGTTTCCAGAATCCCAGTTTTCCACTATTATTCCCAGCATATTATGGATTTACAGATCCAGTTTTCTAATTGTGAACCCCTTCTTCAGGGTCACATATATGGACAGCCACTTTTGGATGTTTCATGGCTATTTCGCAAAGGCGTCTAAAAGTACCTAAAAAAGCAATCTTGCAGAGAATGCTTTTTTAAATTTGCCTTATAGACGTGTAGGTATACAAAATCATATATGATAGACACTTGTGAGCACCAATGATTCCAAAGAATTACGTGATAATTGTATTACAAGCATCTCCCTCTTGGCTACTCCCTCTGAGGCATGTGTCTGCTGTTTGACAGAGTGATCACTGCGTCATGATACTTGACTTGTCTCAATTATGGGTTGTGCAATGCAGATTATCATTGATGAATGTACATTCACTGTATTTTGGCAATGTAATTGGCTATGTTGACGTTAGCAGAAGAATAATGAAGTCTCATAAGAGGTGTGACTGCAGTCAAAATCATGAGAAAGCAACTCATGTGAAACATGCAAAAATGGAAATGAATAATATGAATCTGAATGAAGACAATGGCAGATGGAATGATGTAATTTTTGTATAGCATTTATAGAGTAGCATAGGAAATAATTAATATTCAAGTCAGGATACAAATTTGTGGGTGATTTATGCAGCTGATTCATAACACAGCATGACTGATTAACCAATCATGAAAAAATGTGTTGAGTATTTCATGATGAATAAACAGACAATTAGCCGAATTAATAACACAGAAAAATGAACTTACTTAGATGTTATTGCTATATTTAAATGAGCAGCAAACTTATCTTACCAATACAAGTTCCAGAAGATTGATCATTTTTCAGCTTTTTCTAAATGTATATATTTTATCTGCTTAAACATAAGGCACAGCAACTTAATGACTAAATTGTATGTATCTGCCATAATGGTGTTCCAGAATAATTGTTCATAAAACTTTTATTTCTCATTTGATGTTCAATTTGACAATTTGCAATAGAGTTTTTAAAAAATCAACTTTGGAAAAGTGAGCCATGCTACAATTACTGTGTGGAAAAACCCTCTTTTTGTGTGATCACCCATAATTGTTATTGACTGGTATTTCTGGTTTTTGAACTACACTGTCCAGGCCCCACATGTGTGTGCCCTGACCCCTAAAGAATGGTAAAATTTGTTAATCTCAAATTAGAATGTTTAACTTTTACTGCAAGACCATGAATTATGGTACATGATTATAATTCAGTGCCATGGGAAGTTAAATGTCAATTGTGAACTGCGGTACATATTGTGCCATCCACTAGGCTGACAAAGAGAGCGTGGCTTCAGGCCTACCTGCCTAGCCTGACCTCTACAGGCAAACCTTATTAAAATAACCCTGAGTAACACGTGTATCCAATAAGGAAGGGTTCCTAGTATTTAAAAGTGGTACGTGTAAGAATTTAGTGTTCGTACGTACAGTGACTAGCGCCCAAAAGTAACCCCCAAAAGCTTTCTTCATGGTAAAGAGCTGTAGCTGTCCTACAAGAAAAACTAAAGTTCCGAATAAAATACTATTTCTGTTAATGTTTTTTTTAATATTCATTAAAAATGCAATTCACTAGGGAAGTGATATTTTTGATAAATATTTAGGCAAAGTAATGTTTAGGAAGTTAGACTTTGTCTGAAACTACAGTAAGATAATTAGCATTAGCTTGGGAGCAGCAGGTCCCCTTAAGTGCTTCCCCACAGCAGAAACAATGTCTTAGGACTTTTTGCAGGAAGACCTCGGTGTGATTCTCAGCTCAGCAAGGGCATCCAGGAAAGTCCAGGAACTTCATTTTATTAAAAGGTAAAAGGGGGAGACCTGTGATGTGATGTGAAAATGCACTTATATAGCGCGCTACCACTCCAAGGAGTATCTTGGCGCTTCAAAACCTTATTACAGTACGCAGTAGAGTATCCATGGCAAAGCTAACAGTCTGCGGGGGGATCAGATTAACGCTAAGCATCCAGAATCTGATAAGGAATATATCCATGTTTTTAATAGTTTTCTGAAGATTTGCTCTGTTGCAGATTGACGCAGGGATGGAGGTAATTTGTTCCATGCCTTGGCACCAATGACTGCTATGGATTTTCCTCCTCTGGTCATCAACCTAAACCTGGGAACATGGAGCAGATTTGCAGTGGATGACCTGAGTGCCCGTGACGGATGGAAAGGTCTAAAGTACTTACGCAAATACAGTGGGCCTTGATGGTGGAATGCTCTGTATGTGATGGTGAGAACCTTAAACAGGATGCGCTTATGTACTGGAAGCCAGTGTAAGGCATCCAAGGCTGCCGAGGACTTTCTAGGCAGTCTAAGGACTAACCTAGCAGCTGCGTGCTGGACCATTTGAAGTCTGTGCAGGGCTGATTTATTTAGCCCTGCATACAGACTATTGCAATAATCCAGCCTGGATGTTATTAATGCCACAGCAACCGTACGTCTGGCACTCAGAGGAAGAAGGTCAAAAAACTTTCTGAGACCTCTAATGATATTAAAACAGACCCCTACTACTTCTTTGGCTTGTTGGTTAAAAGACAAGGTACTGTCAAATTTAATTCCCAGGTTTCGTGCTGCATTAATAGTTTTTGGGGGGGCTTCTACTTTTTCGGGCCACCAATCTTGTAGAGAAAAACAGTTGTTAGGACCGAAAGGCACGATCTCTGTTTTAGCAGAATTACATTTTAATTGGTTGTGTGTCATCCACTTAAAGGTTGCTGACAAGCATTCTCTTAATGTCAGTTCTGCATTGGATTGATTTTTGTCCAGTATCAGGACCAACTGAGTGTCATCCGCATAGGCAATTGTACTGATGTTAAAAGAAGAAATTAGTTTTAACAGGGGGACCATATATACGTTAAACAAAGTGGGGCTCAGGCTTGTGCCCTGTGGAACCCCTGTTATCATAGTTTTTTCTTCAGAGCAGAAATTACCCAGCATAGCGATCTGACGCCTATGCGCTAGGTAGTTTTTAAACCATTCGAGCACGGTTCCTGCTATGCCTGCCGTAGCAAGGCGATGTAAAAGGATAGCGTGGGAAACCATGTCGAATGCTGCAGAGAGATCTAATAGGATCAGGACAGCCATATTTCCCTGATCCAGTGCAGCACGAATGGTTTCAGTGGATGACAGAAGTGCAGATTCAGTGGAGTGGTGGGTCCTAAAACCTGCTTGACATGGGTGCAGGATGTCATTTTCTTCCATAAATGCTGTCAGTTGTTTGTTGACATATGATTCTGTGATTTTGCAAATGGCGGGAAGAAGAGAAATGGGACGTAAATTGGACAATGTTGTAGGGTCCTGTATAGCCTTTTTTTGCAGTGTTCTCACTGCTGCCACCTTCCATTGTGGGGGAATCGCCCCTGATTGGAGGGACGAGTTGATGATGGAATTTATGCAGGGATTAACCTCATAGATTATCGATTTAAGCAATACAGGGGGGCAGGGGTCGAAAGGCGATACTGATTTAAGGGCAGATAATCCCTGAAGGGAATCTTCTAAGCTAATGTAACTAAAGCTTTCCCATCTGGGTTGATGCAGGTTCAAATCCATTTCATCCCCAAGCTCTTTTTTCTCCAATTGGGGAAAGTCTTTAGTGAGGATGTCTATTTTTTGGGTAAATAGTTGGCTATATCATTACACAGAGTCTGGGAGGGAGGGATCTCTTGGGTTAGAATTTTGGGCTTAGTGAAGCTATTAACGATTTAAAAAATGTCCTTTTGTTTGTTGTTTGATGCTTCAATGCGGGCTGTAAAATACTTGATTTTTGCAGTTTTAATAGAGGCATGATATAATCTCCTGGCACTCTTATATATCTCCTTTGCTTTATTTTCATAGCACCGTCGCCATTTTCGCTCTAAAAGTCTAACTTCTACTAATTGCTCTTTAAGTTTGCCTGATTACCAGGGAGCAGATAGTTTCCTTTTCCCTCTGGTGCCAGTTCTTTCTGGGTTTCTGATCTTATTCCCAATCTCTGTCACCCACCTCTCAAACCTCTGATAGCCCGTCGTGGTGTTCCCTGAGAGAATTGGTTTACTCTCCTTGGCCCATCTACCAAGGTCAGGGTGCTCCAAAATTTTCCCCCAACTTGGTAGGGTTCTTCCCTTATTATCTGCCTCTTTAGAAGTCGTCTAATTCCCCTTTAATTCAATATTGAATTTGATATAGAAGTGATCCTGCCAAACTTGTGGTGCGGGGCTTTTAACCGTCATTTCATCTAGGTTGGAACCAATGCAATCGAGGGTATGTCCCGCCTCATGAGTTGCTTCCAACGTCCTTAGCATAAGTCCCAACACCTGTAACGTTTCTTTGAAACTGGAGGCGTGCAGACCATTCGGATCATCTAAATGGAGATTCAAATCTCCTAGTAGGGTGAAATTAGCATACCCGAGGGTCAGATCACCCAGCATTTCCCCTACGCTGGCAAGAAACTGCTTGGGATGGCCAGGAGGGCGGTATAACAATGCCCCCGAAAAGGTAAAGGTGTTGTGCACTTGTATGCAGAAGTTCAAGCTCTCAGCTCCTCTAATGTCTGGAAGCTCCCTAACTAAGCATTTCCAAGTGTCCCTGTGTATAATTGCCAATCCGCCACCACGCTGCTCTACACGATCTTGTCTACAGATAGCGAACCCAGGAGGTAGGGCACATACTATATCTGGGTTAGACCACTCACGAAGCCACGTTTCTGTAATAAATGAGCCATCAAGCTCATTTTCAATGATCTGGTCAAAAATGTCGAGAGAGTTTTTACACATAGATCGTGCATTAATCAGACCACACTTCATATATGTGGGTGTCTCTTTCTTAATAATCAAATGATGGGGTTCCAAAGTGTGTCTACAGGCAGGACAGCTAGTAGATCCCACCCATTTATCTACATTAAGTGCATGATCACAGTTAATGTGTGCAATTTTATTCAGTGCTAAAATATCCCCTCTAGATAAAGTCGGCACCTGAGCATGATGGTTGGCCCTAAGCCCGTCCTCGGCGCGGACGAGCGCAGACGGGCTGGACTCAGGCTCGACTCCGGCGCGACAATGGCGCGCCCGCTGCTCGCGTTCGCTGCGCGAAGCGGTGGCCATCTTTCTTTGTAGTCCCTTCTACAGCGCAAGGGCGCTGGGACTTGTAGTTCCACACCGGAATTGTGAGGGGGCTGGTCCCGCGTCACCGGCCACAGTACCTAATCGTCTGTGAGCTCGGAGGGGCACGCGTAAGTAATGCAGTATGTAGATTAATGCAGTGAGCTGATTAAAAATCACAAATTACGCCGCAAATGAAAACACTTCCGCCTCAGGTGCAAAGATTAATTTAACGCTATTGGCAGGAACAGATTAGTGGTATTCACCAGGCTACCGCCTCAAGTGTAAAAAGGAATCTGCCCAGTCCTGCCCAGTCATAGTTATGGTAAAATAGAGACCTGGGGATGAGAAGACTTTGATCCTGGGCCATCTGTAACCAGCTTGGTACAAGACCTGAAGGAGGGAGATCTGGCCCCAGAACCAGTTTGGAAGGGAAGAGGAGGAGGGGGCAGCTCGTTTCTATACACACCTCCTACAAAATTCATGATGGATTTTACTCTGACTAGTGCTCTTCGGGGTGTTTACAGTATGTGTTGCAAACATGGGAAGGTTTGTTTCTGGGAAACTTTTTCTCATTAGTTAGGCAGTGTCCAGGAGTCACCCCAAGACTTCTACGTAGGGTGCGCCTCATCGACAGTCATCTGAACACTTTTGTTAACTGTAGAAGAACAGAAGAGAACCGGATCTACTGTCTGTGACCTGTGTGAAGACTTAAGGTACTGGACCTGCTCCCACTTGTACCAAGCACGTACTTCAAAGGTCCATTGGCTGACTACCTGTGTGGCTACAGGGACATAACAAGCCTCGAGAGGCCTTTTTCCTGGAGTGACCAACTGACTAGGAGACACAAGACCTGGACTGGACCCTGCTAGTGGCCTCCAATGGAACGAATACTGACCTGTGAGTGCTATCCCCTTGGTGCTGAGAGCCTTAGAAGTGAGCTAGAGAAACTGCTCAGGAAAGTCTGAAAGGTTGGGACTCCTCAGGGCACACTTTGGAGAGCATCATCTCCATGAGGAAGCTTGAAAGGAAAAATGCCATGCACACCTTCCTGTTCAAATATTCAAAGCGTTCGCCTGAGACCAACACATCATGCACAAAATTTCAGGTAAAGGTGAAACATTCATACATTCGACTCTGCTGTCCCCAACTCAATGTTAACCAAAGAACTCTACCTGTATGGAAAAATATTACTTTTTACCATTCCGTTGTGATTTAATTAAGATTGTTGATCAGAACACTGTGCCCGCCCATCCTATTACTAGTTCACCCTCCTCACAGTAACAGCCAGATTCCCTATCTTTAGCAAGTCGGCTGGTGGCGAATCCCCCTAAAATTGAGAATTTTATACCAACTTGTAATACCGTCAGAAGTGTCACATTTCATCAGGTCCCTGATGCCACGGTGCAAGTACACACCCTTTGTCTGCAACGGGTATATACCTCATCAGGTAGTTCCATCTCTATACATATGTAGAATACCCTGGTGGCAGTGATAGACACCATGCACTTTTATTATTGGTTTGCTTTGTATATGCATGTCTGATAACCCTGGTGGCAGTGGTAGGCACCATTCATGTACATCATGGGCTTACACCTGCTATTCATGTATCCACATATATCCTTGGCTTACACCTACTGGAACAACTGTTTGTGCCTGAACTTGTGCAATTAGCCTCATCAGCACAATTAAGTGAGCAACCATTTGCAGGTGGACTCATGCAAGCATTCTCAGAGAAATTACCCAAAGTGAACATCATTACCATAATTGTGGCTGGTAAACAGCAGCCGGAGGAAATAGACTATTTAAGCAGCGCAGTGAAAACAGCCATTGCTTAGTGTCGCAGCAAGGCAGCACTTACCTGGCTCTGGTAAGCTCTCACACTGGACTGCGGTGGTGTATTTCTGATCCAGTCTTCCTTCCGACAGATTCCTCGTTCCTTCCGATGTGCTTGCCTCGCTGAGGCTATTTTTGGGCACAAAGCAGAAAAAAACATCTTCATTGTGAAATGCCCAGTGACTAAGATTTAAAAGCTACACAACAGTGGCGATTGCGCAGCACTTATATTTTTATGCCTACAGAGAGTAATAACTTTTAGGACTGTGCTAGAACTCTCTTCAGGAAAGCCGTATTTCCTATTAAGATGCACCAGTGACGTTGCTTTTCAAGAAACATTAGACAAGATTCATAATTAAAGACTCTTCGGGCGAAATCACGAGTGTGGCAGTCTGTGGACTGCCAGACTCATGGTGTTGCAGAGGTGGCAGTCCAGCCACTGAGGCACCACTTGTCCAACAGCCCCATTATGACTTGAGCGATCGGCTCGCCATGGGACCACCGTTGCCTCCAGGGAACCGCGTTCACTGGAGGTGCCGTGGTGGTCTTGAGGACGTAATATGCTTGGCAGGACCACAGTTTTCATGGTGGATCCACTGCCATGGAAACCATGGTGTAGACGAAAGAAAGATGGCCCTGCCGGGTCCCCTAGTCCCTCACGCCATGTGTATGCACACAGGAGGGCATAACATGTGCCTCCCCGTTCCCTGTGTGCATGCACAATAGTTCCTGCACGGCAAGGACGTTACAGTCAATGCCATGCAGGAACCTTGTATGGTGCTTCTATTACCCATTGTGTCGCAAGCCAGATTATGACTATTTGCGGTGAGGGAGTGGGTGGCATGCCACCACCCACACCACCAAAGGTTGCTGCCGCCCACCACATTACAACTTAAAAGTGGTCTGGTGGGCGAGTGATGTGATGTTTCCTGTAGCAGTGCCTCTTTCAAAGGCGGCAGTGCCTTTGAAAAAGGCACTGCAATGGGAACGTCACACAAATTTCCCGCATGGCATGGACTGTAACATCCATGCCATGCAGGAACTGGTGTGCATGCACACAGGGGGGCACATGCTGTGCCCCCTTGTGTGCATACACATGGTGTGAGGCACGGGGGGCACTGTAGCACCCCTTTGTGTCCTCTCCACTGTGGAATAGAGGAAACTCATAATATGCTTGGTGGGACATGGCAGTACCGCCAAGTATATTGCGGTCTCAGCACCTCCGGGGAACACGGTTCCATGGTGGCATTAGCGGTCCCATGGCAGTCCGACCCCTCAAGTCATATTGGACCGCCACCTCTTTGCCACCACAAGTAATTGGGCCCTAAGTGTAGTGACTCTGAACTTTGTTGGACCATTGCTTATTTGAAGCATTGTTGATTTGAAACTCTTGTCTGCTTATTTTGTATGCATATTGATTGAGATTAAGACAACTCTGGTTAAAAATAGTTGCTATGTACCAACGCTGAACATTAAGAGTGCGTTCAACCAGTAGTTTGTATATGTATGCAGTATTGGGTTATGGTTAGAAGCCATATCTAATTGGTGATTTCCCTTATAAGACATAAAGCGTATGCCATATCAAATGACCCCCGAAACCCAGTGATCCTGTGTCCAGATTCGAGAACCTTCACCTTCCAGAGCCCAGCAGACTCTGACGCAAGAATCAGAACCCTAGAAGAGCTGGTATTTCTCTTTCTTATCCCAACCTCCCTTCCCCTTGGGAACTTTTGAGGTAGCAGTATTTTCTATTCATAGCTACCACATTAGGTCCCATTGGGATTCGGAGAATAACGTCACCCCATTGGAACCACCTGGAGAGCAGGTGAGTGGCTTGTCACAAATGCCAACTTTGGAAAATAGTGATGAAGCAAACCAAATCTCAAATCTAATCTCAAATAAAGTAGAAGGTGAAAGAGGCCAGACAAATTTGGAACTTATGTTATCAGAACAAGGAAACATGTTAGCGGTATTAGCTATCCAGAATCTCTGTGCTACTTTGGATAATACTACAAATGTGTTGAGCTTGCATTCAAGAGAAATTGAACCTCTAAGTAGAAATCTCGCAAACTTTTGCTAACAGTGTTCATGGCAGGACATCAACTTGTGAAGGAATCAGAGTTGTCAGTGTTCCTCAGTATTATATAGTTTTGCCTCCTTACCTTAATGCTATTGTCTGCATTTAACAAAGTAACGGTTTGGCAGGAGTGTGTTAGTCCCATGTGTAACATTGTAGTGTTCTATTTCATCCTATAATGTAACTACTCTGCCAAATGGAGCGTACCATGTTCACCCAATATTTTTGGGGTCAGATACATTGCCTTTTTGCCAAGGCAAAAAGTACCCTTTTTGGAGAAAAGGAGAACTGGCACGTGTCTTTCACCCCTCCAATAATTGATGCTCTGTTTAGGAACAGAGATAACGGACAGAGCCTGGGCCTAGATAGTAGAGCGAGCGTGGAAAAGCACCAGCAACGCCCACTTTCAATTGCTTCATTTCTACATATTGCACTGCGCCTACATCACGCCGGAGAAAATTAAACATATTTTAACACCGATTTGGATGAATGCCCTAGGTGTCGGAGAGAGGGGGCGGACTTTCCCCATATGATTTAGGGATGTCTGTTACTAACAGGTTGTTGGAATGCAGTGCTCTCACTATTGAAGGAGGTGACAGATACAGAGTTGGAACTGTCGGTGGGGACTTGTATATTGCATTGGTTCCCCCACACTGCTAAAACTAAGATCACCAGTAAGTTTATAGACATGGGGTTGGTCTTGGCCAAAAGGGAAATTACGATGCATTGGAAGGCGAGTGGACCCCGAGTTTAGATTGATGTAAAAGGGAATTTATTAAATAGGCAGAATGTGATAGAATAGTCCTACTACAACTGGCGAGGAAAGCGGGGAGTGAAAAAGCACTAGAGGCGGCTAGAATATGGGGAACCTTGGTAAGATCTTTGAACGACCCGGATGATATGAGCGATGTTGATGCGGAACTGGGAGCCCCAATTACAGGATAGGCCCTTCACAGCGCATAGATGTGATTCTTTGTATATTTTCCGTATGCTACTGATGTGTGAGACTAGAGTGGCAACCTGCGCAAATCTGTGTTATTTGAGAACTGGAGTCTACTGATTCGCAATTTTTTCATTGATTTTTGTAGATACAGGAAAGCATTGGACGTGACATGTCTGGAGGGAAGGAGGAGAGGGGGAGTTAGAGTAGGTTAAGACTTATTAGCGTTAATGATGAAGCATAGAACGAGCCATATTGAATATTAGTCACCACCTAGCCCCTGGTCCCATGTTTGAAGCCTCTTAGGACCAGAATAGAAGAGGGCCATGGACATATGCCAACGAACCGTTAAGTGATTGATATGGGATTATGTTGGAGGGAGGGGGGATATGATTAGGATATGCATAATGTAAATGACTGGATTTATAAACCTAATAAAGTTTGTTTAAAAAAATGATTGATGCTCTGTTAGCAAAGGAGTGTTAGAATTGAGACAAACCTTCTGGAGAACCTCATATCTTCAGCTGATGAGTGTAAGAAAATGGGTTACTGATTAAGGGAAGGGGAACCCTACTCAAGCCGCAACCGCAATCCTTGTCAGGGTGAGGCCCAGGAAAAGCCCCAAATTAGCTTGTGCCCAACCCTCTGGTAGCTTGGCTCAGAGTAGTCAGACTTAACTTAGAGGCAATGTGTAAAGTATTTATGCAGCACTTCAAACTGTAATAAAGTGAAAACACCAAACAAGGTAAATTCCATACAAATAGAACACATTTCAATAAATTAAACAAGACCAACATGACAAAATTCCCATCAGTGGAACCAGAGATATGCAATTTCACATATTTAAGTGAAAATAATGCCAACAAGCACAGCACTAAGAGTGGTTATCTGGCCAGCTGGACCAGGACAAAGTCACAAGTTCAGGCCGATCATGATGGAGCGTGGGCCAGCTACATAGACCAAGTTTGGCCCACTGGACAAAGAACCTTAAATCCTGGTGCGTGGTCTGCACAGTGTTGCTTTGTGAGGCTGTGTGTTACCTGCTGTTGGTTCCGATGAAGCTGTGTGTCTGGGCTTTGTGGAATGTTGCGTTGGTTCTGGTGAGCTGTGCGGTGTAGTTGACGGGGTTTTGCATCGCTTTGCTTCTGTTCCGATGAGGTTGGCAGCTGTGCGGCAATGCTTTGCGGAGCTTTGCATCCCTTCATGTCGGTGCCAGTGGGAACCACAGCTGGGCGTGGCAGAGCACCTTCATGACAAATTCCAAGGGTCCAGAACTGGGATGGCACCACTTGGGAGGGCAGGAGACGCAGATGTCAGAATCCAGGTGCTGGATTCCTTGTTGTTGGAAGCTTTTTATCTCCCTGACATGTCTGATCAGGAAACCAGCCAACTAGGCTTTGGAGTCACTCTGGGGTCCTGGGTTCAGACTTGCATGTCCAGTCCTTCTCACCCTGACAAGAGGACATCAGCCAGCAGGCCAGCACAACAGGGCAGCAGTCCTTCGGATCAGCTGTCCTTCTGAGCATCAATCCAGCAGAGTGGACGTCCCTTTAGCAGCACAGCAGTCCTTCTTCCTGGCAGAGTATCCACAGGTCCAGAAGTGTACTGAAGACTTGTTGTCTGGGTTAAAAAAATGTATACATGGCATTGATGGCGCTGGACGCCTCCATGGAGTTTGACAGTATTGAATGGCCGTACCTCTTCATGGTCTTACAGAGACTGGGGTTGGGCCCGTTTTTTTGCAGTTTGGTGCACCTCCTCTATGAGCAGCCGTTGGCGCGGGTGCGGGTCAACGGGACGATGTCCAGAGCCTTCCCAATACGACGGGGCACGAGGCAAGGGTGTCCTCTGTCCCCCCTCTTGTTCACCCTAGCATTGGAACCGCTGGCCCACTGGATCAGGAGAGACAGGTCATTCTGGGGCCTGGCACTGAATGATGACTGGGAAAAACGCATTAGCTTCTATGCGGATGATATCGTGCTTTATATGGCTAGGCCCTACCAATCGATGGCGCAGGCACTTCACCTCTTTGAGCTCTTTGGTAGCTATTCGGGTTACAAAATCAACTGGGCGAAAGCAGTTATCTTCCCGCTCTCTGGCCCTCCTCCGCGGATACCGACCAGGTGCCCCACGGTGATTGCAGCAAACAGGTTTATATACCTGGGGGTGTTCATCACCAGAGACAAAATAGAGTTCCTCTCTAGAAACTTGGAGTCTCAGTTGACTCGCCTGACATTGGACGTGAGACACTGGCGCACGCTGCCTCTCTCCCTTATGGGACGCGCCGCAATGTTCAAAATGTTGGCGCTGCCTCGCCTCCTCTATATATTACAGAACACGCCGTATCCTATCCCGCCAGGGGTTTTTAAAAGGCTATCACAGGCGGTGCGGACGCTTCTTTGGGAATGGTGGCAACCTTCGGATAGCACTCCACAAGCTTACGAGGGGGGTGTATGATGGGGGGCTGGCCCTTCCAGACATGCAGCTCTACTACTGGGCCTCCCAGCTACAGATGGTCAATGACTGGGTGTACTCGGATCGGTCGGAGCTGGCCTACAGGGTGGAACCGGTTTGTGATGCCGGGTGGGAACTGTGAACCATTGTTATATGCCCGCAGGCCGTGGGCTGGTTGGCCCTCGCATACCGGTGTGGTGGTTCAGTGCCGGAGGGTTGCAAATAGATTTCTGGGGTGGGCGGGGTGCCTGACGGGCAGGACCTCCCTGTGGCTGAGGGGTTACCTGGTGGAGGTGTCCTGCCTGGAGGGCTTTCAGGGTTGGAAACTCATCTGTATTGACTATTTGGGGGATGTGTGGAGGGTAGACGCCCCTGCTTGTTTGAATACCTGCAAAAAGAATATGATCTGCAGTACTCCAAGCGCTACCACTACCTGCGACTCACGCATGCCCTGCATTCGCACCTTCGGGGGGGTCGCCTCCGTCCCGGATTATTACCCCATGGAGGATCGCCTACTCCTCGATCCCATCCCTGAGAGGCCCACATCCACTATCTACCGCAAGCTCATAAACAATATGCCCGATCCTTTAGTGTCGTTACGAGCAACTCGTGAGCATGACTTAGGAGCATTGGATGACGACTGGCAGGACACACTGCAGAGTCCTCGGAAAATAGCGATTCGGTGCGGTTCCGGTTAGTGCAGCTCAAAGTTCTGCACCGTGTGTATTATTCTCTCAACCTCTTGTGTACTTGGGGGGAGTGTCCGCCGGCCCTCTGCGCGCACGGCTGTGGGGGGGAGGGTTCCTTTTACCACATATTGTGGGAGTGCCCTGAGATAGTTACCTTTTGGACCAAGGTCACGGATACAATGGCGGAGGTGGTGGGCTCTGAGGTGTTGCGAAACAAAACATTGTCAGTTCCTGGGGAGTGCAGGCACCTCCACAGTGGGATCAGTGGGTGCGGGAACTTGATTGGTGTCAGAGAGTGGAGGAGACCATCTATAAAAGTAGGGGATGCCCTAAAAAATCGAAAAAGATATGGGGACCTTGGAGGAGATACAGGGGGATGGGGGTGGTCTGGGTTAGGGCCTTATGCCTGCACGTCCTGCTTGTGGTTAATATTGCCCATATTCTACAATACACAATGTTTATCTTCCTAATGCTATGTGACCATTGTACTGCAATGTTAATTAAAATGAGCAATGTTAATAAAAAGATTAATTAAAACAATATATACATGGGCCTTCCTTTGAAGTGGGAGAAGCTTATAGAACTTTCACAGGAATCCTGACTACTCTGTCCTGGCTCCAGACTAAATACAAGGGGTATTCTGCCCTTAGAGGTAGGAAACAGCCTAATCAAGTGCAAGTAGTGCTGCACCCAGCTCCACACTACCATCCTGCCAGTGACGACCATCAAGGCACACCTAAGTGCTCTATTTTGTGTGGCTGTCTAGGAGTACACAAAGTTGTCAGCTACAGCCAATCATGTGAACCAGAGACAGTCTGCAGGGACAAAATGGCTAAGGTAGGACCTGTATGGCTGTATGAGTGTCCGTATGGGTGGGTGAGGAAGTATGTGACTGTCTGCATGGATGAGTGAGTCAGTGGCTGTATGGGTTAGTGAGTGCATCTGTGAAGTTCTGTATGGGTGACTGAGTGTGTGTATGCCTGTGTCAGTGAGTTAATCAATGTGCCAATGGTATATGGGGGATTAACTACATGTAGGTGAGTGTTAGAGTATATGAGTGACTGTATGTGTGAGTGAGTTATTTTGAGAGTGGCTGTATGGGTGAGTGTGTGCTTGTGTCAGTAACTGTATAGATGAGTGAGTATGTGTTAGTATCTGTATGAATAAGTTAGTGGGTGTGTGTATAACTGTATTGGTGAGTAAGTGGATGTGTGATTGACTCTACGGGTGAGTGAGTAGGTGTGTGAGTAGCTCTATGGTTGACTGACAGTGTCTGAGTAGCTGTATGGGTGTATGAGTGGATATATCAGTGGCTGTATTATTGAGTGAGTTGGTGTATGAGTGGCTGTATGGGTGACTGAACTGAGTGGATGTGTTGGAGGACCTATGAATCAGTTATTTGGTGTGTAAGTACTGGTATAGGTGTGTCAATGGTTTTGAGAATTGTAATGTGGAAGCTGGAGTGGGTGCATGAAAGGTTATATTGGGGTGTGAGTGGGCACGTCAGAGATTCTATGGATGATGTCTTCAGTGATGTCATCAGTAATGTCATTTGAGATGTCATCGGTGATGTCACTGACCATGGCATGAGTGATGTAATATGTGAGGTCATAAGCAGTGCATTGCGGGGGCACAAGTTATAGTTAGCTCAGCCATTCCCCGCCCGGCCTTTCTTTGCTTTTTTGAATATTTATTTTAAGGGAGGGGGTATATTCGACCCCCTCCCGGGCTGATTTTGGTCCTGGGAACCCTATGCTCTGGGGCATGGCTGGACCAGGGCACCCACATTTTTGACACTGGGGACCACGGGGGAGCATGAAGGCCAGAGGTCCCTGCTGGCTCCCCACCTCAAGCTTGAGCCGGCATTGCTTTCAGACCCAGAAAGCTGCTAACATGCAGCTCCCTGGATCCCAAAGCAATGTCTGATTCTCAGTTCGCTTCACAGGGGGCAGGGAAAAAGACATGACCTAATTTCAGCAAGTGAGAGCATTTTTTGTTCTTGCTTTTTGAAAGCAGAGCAGATTGGATACGGAATGAGGGAGCGGTGCTCCCACCATGCCATAGCAAACTACAGTGTGCCGGGATGGGTACCCCGGGCCATTACTGGATCCGGCCTTGGGGGTGGAGGTCCCCAGGGCAATGTGGAGCTCCACAAGGGGGGCCGCATGGCCCCCTCCTTTGATGAAATTTGCCCCAGGGGTTGGCTGTCCCTGGCCCCCTTCATTATTGAATTTGTGCCCTGTGGCTGCATGGGGGGGCCAGAGCCCCCCGCATTATTATCTATTTTAGCCCAGGGAAAGTGGCGGTCCCAAGGGCAGCAGGGGGGCCGGCCCCCATTTTTATACAACAGTGGCCCAGAGAGGTGGCTGTCCCAGCGGCAGCGCTACCCCACATATAATTAAGCTTCTGTCCCAGGGAGGTGGTGGACCCCGGGCCAAAGAGGGAAGAGGGATGTAGCCCAAATAAAGCCCAGTCATGAAGACTGTGTCTGATTCCCCCAATACTCCCGGGGGACAGAGTTGCCTTCAGTCGTCAGTCCCCAAATCCCACCCTCTGTATACATACCCTTCAAACTTTAACATGCTAAACACTGCTCTTCTGTGATTGGCTCACTTTAAACTTCCCCTTCTGCCTAGCAGTTAACTAATGAGCCTGTGCTCAACTTGGTATTCCTCAGACGTAAAATTTTAACTCTAGGACTTTTGGTGTGGTCTTGTTGACACCCTTCCTTTCTGCCGGCTTATCCTATATTAACCAAAATAACCTTTATTGAAGGCCTATAAACTTGTGGCCAACCACCAACAGAAAAAGGCACCAACCTGACTTTTTCTGCCCACCAACAGCAACAATTCAATCCTGTATCTGCAAAGTTCTAACTAAAAACTCCCTCAAACCCAACCAATACAGTCTCATCCCGTAGTCCGAAAGATGAGCCCCGACTTCGCTAAAGAACTCAAACTCCTCATAACGTAAATCAACATACTGCACTCTGCCTAGACCTACATCCCTACACAATACTGCATTTCCCCATTCACTTTCCTCCAGGCCTGGTCTATGGCTGTTGGCTTGGCTGCACCTCTCCAACATTTCCTAGATATAAACGCTGTTCATGCTATAAAACAGTGCTGCACTTATCTCTCCCTGAGATTCTGTTTCAGGGACCACAACAGTGACCCTTCTGCAGCACCATATAGTTCTCTCCCAAATGAATCATCAAAATGTCTGTGACAGCGTTGGTTGCCATAATCAAATTAACTTTGAATAACAGTTCCATGCTCCCATTACCAAACCACTGTCAAAAAGGATAGTTGAAATCAAGATTCCTACCACCGGACTGCTCCTCATCACCCTGGCCTCCCACTTCATGAGGGAGTGTCCGACAACCCACACCGTCAAGCCAGCAGCCAAGGGGTCTGTCACCGAATCTGGAAAAGGAAACAGAGTGAACATGCCATCTGATGAACAATTAACCCATTCCACTTTGCTATTCATATCTCTTCAAATAATCAGATTATCCGCTACTTAGAACAACCCTTTTACTTACCTCATTTGCGGCCCAAATCCTAAAAGAATGAGTGTCAATGTCCGTAGGCACTAACCCCATCTTCGTTATTGCCCTTCTCAAGACCGCTAGCAGTTGAAAAGAAGTGACCCAGTGCCCTTGTCGGTGTTTGAACCTCCCCTCTACCAACTTCCCTACTTGTGCATTTAATTTCTTATCCCATGTCACCGGGCAAATCCCTTCCTCCTGAGCCTGTAGCACCACTGACTTTCCTTTTGATCTCTGGTCTGTTTTTGACCTTAGCAAATGTATTTCCAAACTTTTGTGCTGAACACTCAAATCCTCCCATGCCAAACCTAGGGTACCCTGATCACATAAGAGTTCTGACACTCTAAAAGCCTAAAAAATCATTCACATCATCAGCGTGGAGAAAAGAACAAATTCAAAGTGTGAAAAGCCCAACCCTGGTCAACTATAAATCACCTCGCAAAAACTGGCCAAGAAAGAGGCTTCCTCTATAGACCCGCTTTCCCTAGCTCCCTAGCCCAAGCTTCTAACAGCTCCAACGCTGATGGAGAATATCCACACAAAAACATTCCCTTGAAGGCAATGTCTGCTAACTTACCTGCAGTTGTGACTCTGTCTGGACAGACCCCTCTTTGTCAGGCATTATATGACTCGCACCACAACCTCAACTCTGTCCCACTCTTCTGCATTGGGCAAGCTCCTGAAGCCAGAAATTCACCAAGGATGTGACTACCATTTGGCACATTCTTGGTCTCCCACTGTCCATAAAGTTGGCCACATCTGAGTTCTGCCTCCGTCTGCCTCTGTGATGAGCCCAATGAACCTCTCACACTGCAAATGAGACAAAGCATCCACAGTGTCATTGTTCACACCCAGTATGACTATGGCTTGACTTCTAGCATCACAACCATGTTATTTATCTGGAAGAGGACTTCCTTGTGTTGCAGCAAAGATCCCCACAATGTGACAGCTACCGCTAGTGGAAAGAACTCCGAAAACGCTAGGGTTTTTTGCCCATATTTTAAACATTCAGGCAATTTGTTTGCACACCATTGACCCTGCCAGTAAAGACTGAAACCTATCCTACCTGAGGCATCTGAGAAAATCTGAACATTCCCATCAAACATCTGTGGAGCTGTTATCAGAATGCCATGTAAGGACCCTAAAAGGTTCACCACATCCGAAGATCTGCCTTCACCCCTGCAGATAATCTCACATGATGGTGTGGTAGGGAGATCCCTGATAGTTCTAGCTCCAATCTCATTGAGTGTCCTGCCTGTCCATACCACCCTGCATGCAAAGTTTAGGTGACGTAAAATCACTTGACTCTCTCTGACCTTCACCTTCTGTTTTGTCAACATGGTGTCTAACAGTACCTGCATCTTCAATTTTTTGCCTGATGGTAGGCGTGTCATCATGGCTACTGAATGCAGCTCAATTCCTAGAAGTGAGATGACATTTACCGGAGCTACAGTCTTTTCCGGGGCCAATGGTATACCCTTGTCCTCCATGAGCTCCAGTTAACTTACCAGCTGTCACTGGCAGTCTGCGGAACAGGAGTCCATGATCACAAAAATGTCATCGAGATAATGTGTCACTTTCTCATGACCCATTGTTTCCATGAACTGCCACTGCAAAAACATGCTGAAATGCTCAAAGGGGGGACACAAATTGAACATCCCATAGGGATGCATTGTCCACGTACCATGAACCTTCAAATTGGATAACCAGCAATTCAAAATCGTCAGGATGGAAGGAAAGTGACCTAAATGCTGAGTTTATATCACATTTTGCAATGCAAGCACCTGCTCCCGCTTGTTCTACCATGGGCTCTGATACATCCACTGAGGAGTAAGATATATAAGTTAACTCTTCCCCTATAAAGTCAATGATCGAGTGGCCATCCGACCATGACAGATGGTTGGATGTGCGTAAACTGCCCCAACTCTTTCTTGGGGACTACCCCTATCAGGAAAATATTTAGATCATCCATTGGGCAACTATGAAAAGGCCCCCCCCCCCATATGCTCTCAGCCTAACTGCTTACCTGCCTGGCCCCTTCCCCAGGAGGTTTCTTTTCTTGGCTACCTGGGGGTATACGTTAGGCTCCCTCCACCCCAGAAGCTCCTACCGAATGCCGCTTATAGCCATTGGCCCCCATCCTTACCCGCTCCTTTAACCACCTGGGTCACAAAGTGTGCTCGAGTGCAGCCCCTAATGCTTACCTGTTCTGTTTCCGGGCATCTCAGGGGCAAGCACGCCAGAACAGATGCCGCCACATCACATGAGGTCACTCACACCAGCCGTACCAATTGACAAGCCAGACCCACCCCTGTTAGCAGGTCCAAGCCCCCGGTCTCCTTCAGTAGCCAGAGCGCTTCGGTCTTGCATTCATCCTGCACGGTGGGATTGTAAATGCGCACTGCCTGACTGAAAAGTTTACAGCCTGCACTCAACCCAACGCTCACCCATGCCTACCGCTGCCAAAATCTCTACAACTCACTACACTAAACTTGACAAAAATATCCTAAAATAAAATGAGCTGTCACTGCGTACACCTAATACAAAATGGTGGGTGGCAGCCCAAAATGCCCAACTATATAATCCTTGGGCTACATCCTTTACCTGATTTAGCTAAATCAATCCCAGTCATCTAGACTGTGCCTGATTCTCCAATACCCCCGAGGCACTGACCTGCCTTCAGTCGTCTGTCCCCCAAAGTCCTATTGTCGATATTGCCATGAAGAAGAGTATTTTCTAGAAATGCGTAGCCTTTGAAATAAACTTTTGGAATATGACAAAACCATAAACAATTAAGAAAGTTGATAGGATAAAATATTTGAAGTAATGTACACAATAAATTAAATATAAAAAATTGAAAAATCACAAAACCATATTTACAAAAAATACTATAAACATTGAAATACATTTTAAAATGAAAACATATAGGGGCTGATTATGATACAGCCCATAAAGGCTCCGACCAGGCCACATCATAATTGGCCGCTCGGTTTACTTTCCGACTGTCGCATTATAATGCTGGCGGTCGAAAAGTAAACTGGCCGGTTATTCTGGCTGGCTTACGATGGGCTCATGAAGTCCGTCAGCCAGTCGAAGCCGGCCCGTAATCATAAATGGCAGGTCTTTCCGCCCTTGGGATTACGATGCACGCCTTCCGATATAGTTTCGATGCCGGCCTGTCCGACATGGAAACCATGTCGGAAAGCGTGTTTGGGGGCCACAGCAGGGCCCCCTTGGGTGCGCGGCCTCCTGTTGGGGGCTGGGAGTGCCCCCCTGTAGATCCCTGCACCCCGTGCCTGCCACGGAGTGCAGGGATAAACAGCACCTCCCATTTCCTTATGGGACCATGTATTACAGCCGGTTTATGGCAGTAATTCATGCTTCCATAGGGAAATGGTGTTCGGTCGCACCGTGATGAGGCGGTCAAGACCGCCGACCAGAGGTCGGCCTGTTCCAGGACTGAGTCGGTGAGGGGAAGTAGCACTTCCGTCCGACATCGAAATCAGGCCCATGATGTTAAATATACCAAAATTAAACAATTAATGCTATAAACACTATTTAACCAACATTATTAAAACTATTGGTGTCTAAGAATAATAAATATACTATTCCTACTCCAGTTTATGCAACGGTAGGGAAAGTGTTGCACTTTGGAGGGGTAAAATGTACCATTTAAACTCCAGTCGGCGCAACAGTATGGAGAGCATTGGATTTCAGAGGAGTGAAATTTACTATTTCCACTCCAATCAATGCACCAGTAGGAAAAGCACTGGATTTCTGAGGGGTGAAATTTACTATTCCCAAACCAGTCTGTGCAACAGTAGAGAAAACATTCAATTGCAGAGGGATGACATTTACTATTCCCACTCCAAACAACACAAAGGTAGGGAAAGTGTTAGACTATGGAGGGACAACATTTACTATTCCCACACCAACCTATGCAACAGAAGGGAAAGCGTTGGATTTTGGAAGGGTGAAAATAACTATTCCCAATCAAATCAGAGCAAAAGTAAGGAAAGTATTGGACTTCGAAGAGGTAAAATGTATTATTCTCACTCTAGGCTGAGCAAGAGTAGGAAGAGCGTTGGATTTCGGAGGGATGAAATTTACTATTCCCATACAGTCTGTGCAACAGTATCGAAAGCGTTGGATTTCGGAAGAGTGACATTTACTATTCTCACTTCAGTCTGTGCAACAGTAGGAAAGTTGGACTTTGGAGAAGTAAAATTTACTATTTCCACTCCAAACAGTGCAACAGTAGGGAAAGGGCCAAATTGTACAGAGGTCATATTTTCTTCCTACTGCAGTCTAAACAAGAGTAGGAAAAGTATTTCACTTTAAACACTATATATAAGAAACTCCATGAATGTAAGAAAATAATATTATACTCTTAATATAAATATTATTAATTAACATATATAAATACATAAATATATATAATTTAAAAAAACATTTCACACCATTACTATTCATTGCAATAATTTATGATCAAATAATAACTAATTTTCATTCATTTTATTAATTAACTACCTTCCCACCATATACCCCTACAAACATAGCACCTAAAATATGACTTTTAAAATAAGTATGCCACAAATTTACAGTTTTAATTAATTATTACTTACTTTACCAGCCTTAAATAGTCCATAATTTAAATATTTACAATTCAATTAAACAAGTCAGTTATGAATAATAATGAATTACACATTTTTAATTAGTTAAATATATTCCCACTCTATACCCCTGGTAGTTCAGGATAAACTCTTCCTATGGGCACAGGGTCAAGACTGAAAAGCATACGACTGTGTGTAAACTGAGGTGGCATAGTGGGCAAAAGAACAATGGGTTGGAACGCTATCCCAAATGATTGCTCCTGGTTAGACCTATTGCAAGCATTCCTTTCATCACCTATTGTGGGCTTGATGTAACACCCTAAGTGTCATGGGTATGCCCAGATGTGGGTTATGTGCTCTCTGTACCACTGGAACCAAGGTACACCAGATAGACGAGCCCCAATCAGAACAAAACTGTTCTTGGGTTGCCTGTGTTCCAGTTCAGGGAGGACCTGGCCTTGAAGTTCGGGCTGGACTGGTCCTATGAGGTTCAAGACTGATTGCATATGACTGGGCCCAAACTAAGGTGGCATGTGGGCAAAAGAATGATGGATTAGAATGCAACCCTGAGCATTCCTCTCATAATCTTTTGTGTGTTTGACAAAATAAATTCCCTACTGATTATTGAGTTACAAAGGCATCAAAAGAAGGTATCCCATACTTCCCAATCATCTATACGTGGCAAACAAAATCAGTTATGCATAGATCATATCAAAAGAATGACATATGAAAAGTTTCCCTGAGAAATTTGGAAACACATAACAAATTAAAACAATGGCAAAAATTAATGACTCTGAATCTTGACAAAAGTACAGAAATCCTAGTTGCCCAGAAGGAAAGCGATATTTCCTTGCCTTTGCATCTGGTGCCCCTGTTAATAAGACTCAAAGAGGCATATTATCAAACGGCAGCGATAATTATCGCTGGCCGCGCTTAGTGTGAGATTTTTTATCGCTGGAAATTATCGCCATGCTAGCGTTGTATTAACAACGCTTAGCGCTATGGCGATAAATATTATAGCGATAGCGGGGATATCGCTGTTTTCCATGGAAGTCCGCTGGTTTCCCAGCGATGTTCCATGGAAAACTGCAATATCCTTGATGATAGGGCCTGTGGCCTTAGCCACACAATCCACCCCCCATATTAGGTATGCCTTATTCTGGAATTTAACAGGCGTTAAATTCCAGCGTTAAGGTCCAGTTAGCGCAAACAAAATCAGGCTTTGTTGTAAATACAGCGATGCACCGTTAGCAATATTTTATAATGTAGTTGTAAGAGGCACGCCTACCTTGCATCTCATTAGCGATGCGAGGCTTGGCGATAGGAAACCGGGTGCTAAGGCAAGGAAACACGAGCTAGCGTGTCCTTGTTAATAAAGTGATAAGATTTTCGCCGCTTTTTGCCCGAAAACGGACGCTAAAGCGGCGATAATGTTATCGCCAGCCCTTGATAATATGCCCCAAAGGCCCTCATTATGAGGGGCCTACTCTTTTCTGATATCTGTGCAAACAGTCACAAGCATTGGAATTGCAAGTTTTGTTGTAACTATCATATGCCAGCAAATTTCCCCAGGTATATTTCAGCAAATTTGACTGGTGGAAAATATCCAGTAAAAAACGGTACATGCAGATTTGGTGGGCAAAGCACCAACAGCTGCGTGTTTAGCCCCATTTCAAAGAGCACAGCTTGTAATAGGTGATAATTGTTGCAAAGTTTACATTTTGATCTCAGTGGTATTGGATTTTAAATCGTGTGATAATTATCAGAACACCACCTAGGTCACTGATAATCAAGTCCTAAGCAAGGCACTATGCACACAGTCTGAAAGAAAAACCTCTCTACAATGCCGGTATTGAGAACAAGGGTGGCTCGGCCCTAAGGCAGAGGAGAGTCGCCCCACTGCCTTTCAGCACTGCAAAAAAGGAAAAATAAAATGATAATAACACAAAGTTATTGTCATTTTATTTTTCTGTGCTGAGGCAGTAATGTGGGGCGGGGCTGCTCTGACAACAAGAGCAGGAGGAGTGGTGAGCACACTTTGTAAGTGCGCGTGAATGTTTGGCCGGCCCGCATTTATGCACACTTTGCATGTTCTCCACCCAGGCTGCATTGCAGGTTCGGTGGAGAACATGCCCAGGCTCCCATTCCTTGTCTGATCACCGAGCCACAGCACTCAGACCAATCACAATCCTGCATTGCAGCATTACGATTGGCTTAGTGAGCCAGGGTGCTTCCTGCTTCCTTTTAGCAGAGAAGCCAGGAAAAGAGGATGGAGGGGACAGAGGCGGCCGGCCAGCAGGTAAGTGATTCTATTTTTCCTACACACCCCCTCCCGCCTCAACCCTCCCCGCCCCCTGCCCCCTACCGATTTCAAGGAGCAGTTGCCACTGATTAAGAATCATTTTCTACAGCCAAATACATACAAATGGCGTCTACGTACATCGAGCAACAGAGCAGCTAACTATTATGAAGGAGAATGATTGCGTACAGTGTTAACCATATTGGACCACAGGGTAAGGGAGGGGTTACTATTTCCTGGGTGTAGATTTCTTAGGGTTAGAAGACAGGCATAGGGTACAAGGGTCCTGACCCAGATCTCTCGACACAAACGTCGGAGTAGCCATTAAGAATTGCCCTTCATATTATGTTTAAGTCTGATCTATTTAACAAAAATATTAACAAACCTCCACTACAATCTCCCAAGAATCTACCACCCCTATCAGGACCCCCACTCATGGGTGAGATTATCCCACAAAAGTATCTGCCATGACGTGGCATTCACTCCAGGAACTAAGACCACTCTTTTGCATGTTTGGCCTCCCGGAAGTCTAGGGCAAATGTGCCTTGGTGAAGATGCATAGTTTGACACCTTCCACCAGTTTTGGTTTTGCTGGATACTAGAGAGAGACTACCACTCTGATGTAAGATGCTCTCAAGGCTTTCTAGTTCTGATTCACTTCTCGAAAGATATGTTGAAGCATTGTCTCAAGCCTCCCTGCACTACCATCCCCTTAACTTTAGGACCAACACTATTATTGTAACACATACCACTGCCAGCATCCATTGGCCATTGAGAAAGCCGGATGTGAAATTCAACCACTAACAATTCTAAAGTAGGTCCTGAGGCCCACCATCCCTTCCACCTTTCTCCCTCACCCATGGTCTACGCAACTATAAACTTGAGTGAGCATCACAAGTGAGTATCAATCCCCAATTACAGTCTTTCCGGGTTATAGTCCAATTGTGCAGAAACCCCTTATCTCCGAGAGAGTTCAGGTGAAATATATGCTGAACCTTGAGGTATTCGGGACTTACCAGTTCTCTGAAGTCCCTTGTCAAGTAGGTCTCCATCAGGGCCCAATCCATATCCAAGGCTATGGCTGTGTGATCTAGGGAGGGAGCACCTTTTTTTGTAGCTAAGAAGTACCATATCCTAAATATCCAATAATGCTGTGAGGGAATCATCTCATACCCGCAGTACTAAAATCACCTCACGTACAGGTCTTAGAGGCTTTACCACTTACCTGTCCCTCAGAGAACCAATCCAGTTTCCACAGAATAAGTGACGCCCAACAATATCACACCAGGATCTTTTGAGATTGTGACCTGCAACTTTTCTTTTATAGGTGACTAGCTTACCAGTCGCGCGTTGCTGCGATCTCAGAAGAAAGGAAATTTAAGGAAACTTGTTATGATAACATTCAATTTACATTGTATCATTTTTATTGTAACTTATTCATTTTAATATAAAAAACATTTCAAAGTGTTGTTTTAATTCTGTTTTTTTATTCGAGTGCTTGTGGATACATGATATTTTTTGTTTTTCCGTCTGGTGCGTAGACGAATAAATCAGAAGGTTTTCCAACGCGTGAGCTGGCCACATACAGTTGTCCATGTGAGAAGCACGGATTCTCCAAATCTAGTCCACACACTTGTAGCGATTGTCCTTGTGCTTTGTTGATGGTCATTGCAAAAGCGAGTCGCACCGGAAAGTGTAAACATTCAGTATTGGAAAGATTATGAGGGCCCTGGAAGTAGTTCTTGGCACATGGGATTACAAACATTGTATATGGTAGGAAACCATGACAAAATGCTGGCCTTGACAAACTGCAGGTGACATGAGGATTATCCATAGTATATGGACAGCCTGAATGGCAGAATTCTGGCACTGGCTTACTGAGTGTAATTTTGCCATAAGTAGGCATCCATGGCATGGCGGGGGCAACCTTGATAAATTGTCAACCTGGCAAAATGCAGGTAATTGTTTGCACATAGGCATGCCACAGCACATTTTGAAAAATATTGAATCAACTCTAGGTGAGCATCAGACTTCATTTGTTTTATCAAATAATAAAATGACGGATGGAATGCTTTAATTTAATATCAGTCACTGGTGATCACTCGGGCCGTATCCCAATCCATTGTTTTAACCCACCATGCCACCTCAGTTTGGACCCAGGCATACACAAATCAGTCTTGACCCTGCTCCAGTGTGAATAGTCCCGCCCGAACTTCCAGGCCAGGCTAGGTCCTCCCTGAACACAAGCAACCCAGGACTGTTTTCTCCCTTAATATGGCTCATCAGCCAGTTATAGCTTGGTTCCAGTGCCACAGTAAGCACTGGGCCCACGTCTGGGCATACCCATACACTTAGGCATCAAAAAACAAAGAGATGGATGGAATACTTGAATTAATATCAGCCAGTGATGAATGCTCGGGCCCCATCACAATCCATCGTTTTTCCCTCACCATGCCACTTCAGTTTGGTGGGTGAAAAACGATGGATCAGGATGTGGCCCAGGCGATAGCCAGTGACTGATATTAATCCAAGCATTCCATCCATCACCTTGTTGTTGCAGGCTTCATTTGTTTGGCACACCCGCAAAGGACCTGAACATTTAATGGCTACTCTTTCAGAGTCTATGGCTTTTTGAACAAGGTCTTCTGAGCATAAAGTACAATATTTGACCCCATTTTGTCAAATTTTGTCAGTCAGAAGGAGAGCCCCCAACCCTCCTAGACGAAATTGGGCTTCCTCGGTCCACTCACTCACTGGAATTCAGACCAATATTACTTCCCATCACTTTTGGAGATCACCAGCCCAGGTAAGAGGTTTCCAGTCGTTCAGAACTAAAAGTTCAAAACTAGGGTCGGGGTTCTTGACACGGGATTTGGCCAAGTGAATGAACTGTAGTTATTACCCATGTATCTTTAAAACCTTCAAATGTATAATGAAAAAATGATTTTTCTAGCCGGAAATTGTTTTTTAAAAATGTATCCTAACTCACTGATGCACGGACAGCATACATTTTAAGATAGATTCTGCTGCTGCGATGAAAATTAATTTCCAACTTTTTCTCCTCTTTTATTTTTCGAATCTACTTATTTTACAAGCAAATAATTTAATCAGAAATGAACCAGCAAGAAAGGAGTATAGTTATTTGGTGTGTTTTTTCTTGTACAAATCAACTTAGAGTGTACAAAAGACCGAGCAGCTGTTGATAGAAAAAAATTGAAGATTTGCCAAGCTTGATATTTTCTTTTACTAATTATGCAAAAACTAGAATTCCATTCGCCGTGCCGTCTCTTCTCCAAATTGAGAATGGATAAAATTCCCTAAAACACACATCTTGCAATATAATTTAGCATTTCATAAAATCTTTTAATATTAATGTTGTCTTTTTCATTGGTGGTGCATCTAAATTTTCAGTTGCCTAATACCTGGACAAAAAAATCATCACTCTGCTTTGGAAATATGTAATTTCGATAATAAAAACGTATGTGTTCGAGGATTAACGGCCTACTAGAAATACAATATGAAAGTTATTTCATAAAGAAATGCAAATTCATTTCCATTGCTAACTAATGACTATCCTTTTCTTAGCTGTATTTGTTCCATATTTTTTGCCATAAACTGTTAAAAGCAGTTTATATCACACTTAAGCAATACTTTATAGGCAGGGACTGCTTTAACAGCCTGTAATTGGTTTCGAAACCTGTGCAGTGATATTTCATTATGCTTCACGGATTTAACCCTTTCTTCTTGGCTTCTTGTGGTAAATGGCCAGCGAACAGCCTAAATTGGAAACGAGCATTTTGCCATGGGTAATTATGAATTGTTCTTGAATACCACATTCAGAATTGGAGGGGCTTGAACCTGATTTAGAACTGGATAAATAAGGGCATACACCCTGGGATAAGTTAAAAAAGATTTTTGGCTGGCTCCTTAAGGTCCATAGTGTTAAGCAGTGGCGTAACGAAACATGAAGAGCTCCACCTTGTAAGATAATGTGAGGGGACAGTGCCAATTCCTACTACTTCTGTCCCAAGGTAACTAAATCACATACTCCTGTCCCATTGCCCTACTTGCATCATCATCTTCTTCCCTGAAACTTCGACTTAGGGCCTGATTTAGATTTCGGCGGATGGATTACTCCATTACAGCGTTGACGGATATCCCATTTGCCGAAATAATAAATCCCATGGGATAATATGGGATTTAGATTTCGGTTGACTGGATATCCCCCAGCTTTGTGACGAACCCGTCTGCCAAAATATAAATCAAACAGAGAATTTTGTGACCTGTAAGTTGAAAGCAAGTTTCCACTTCAGGCCCATTAACTCTTTGAGATATCTTTTGAACCTTCTTTTTTTATTTTATTTTGCATAGATCTGCAATCTGCCGATTGCTCACAGAATTCTACAGGAACCACACTAACCACCTGATGAGTGTTACCAATGTTAGAATCTGGGGCCTGTCGGGTTCACACAGAACTATGCAACAAGCATCTTGACCATCTGAGCTATATTATTAGTGGATACACTTTGCCAGCAGATGTAGCCAGTGATATAGCTAAGTGGACCATTGCTGGAACAGGAAGATCCTCCAGAGACTCACAAAATGATTGAGGTAGGGAATGGTAGCAGAATAGGGAGAAGTAATCTGGAGTGGATTCAGGGAGCGGGTGTGGCCTAATGGCCAGAGCTGCGGACATTTTGACTGGAGAACCAAGTTCATGTCCCGTTGTCGACTCAACATACTGCGATGCTGGGCAGATAACTTTGGGCATGATTAATATCTTGGCAGAAAGGAAACCCTATCGCAATGGCAACAGAGTTCCCTCCCTGCCAAAATGGTGATCCGCTCAACCGATTTAGATGTGGGTGGATTATAAATTTGGTTAGGGAAGTGACTACTCCATCACTATCGTAGCCAGACAACTATGACAGCGTAAGGGCTGTTAGACAACTGACTATATGTCTGCAGGCCTAATTAGGATGAGTGGACATATATCCATATTTTTTCCATCTGTCACTGCCAGGCAAACACTGCCAGGCAAACCTTGGTGGTGAGAGACAGTAAAAAAGAAATAATGCCCCTCATGCCATGGGAGATAACTCCTATGGCGAGGGGGGTATTATCTTTTACATTTTCAAAAAGAAAATCCAGTTTCTAGATTTTCTTTTTGAAAATAAAAATAAAAGAAAACTGTTTGGTGCAAAGCTTCATAATGTAGATTGTACCTGCAAATAAAACAGCAAAATGCATTGACAAGAACCACCATGACATTGGTTCCTGCCACTGCTTTATAAATGACCGCCAGGTTGGAGATCATTTCTTAAATCTGGAGGTTGGGACCTCTGCCATGGTGACATAGGGATTTACACTGTGAGGAGCTGCCCGTGCAGGCAAGGGCGGTAGAGCGGGATGGGGGGTAACTTGACAAGTGACGAGGGAAAATTGATAATTTATTTAATATTCCCTAATGGTCATCTGCCGAGTTCCCCCCCACCCTGCCCCACCACTCTTACCTGAACGGGCTGCTCCTGTACACCGTCACCCTGGCAGAACAATGGGCTGACCACCAACATCTAAATCTGGATCTTTTTCTCCCTGTGCCTTAAAAATTTGTCTGTTTCAAGGAAACAAGAGCAACGCAAATGTCCATGGAAAAGTGGGAGTACGTGTACAAATAACAACAATGTTTCACACTCATTCTGTACAAAGATTATTGGATGCACACATCAAAAGTTACTGTAGTCATCGTAATATAGTATCATGACAATTCAGATAGCAGGTTTCCAGTGTAATAATTCAAATGTATTCACATAATCAATTGCATCTCCTGCTTTATGAAATCAATATTTAAAACAAGATTGTGCAAAGTGACCCCGACATGAGCAACAAACAACCAAATGTCTATGAAACCTGAGAATATGTGTACAAACAACAAAAGGATACTCGTGGGTGCTGAACCTGTGAAAGAGGATGGGCGGCGGAGAATAGCCACACAACTGCAAAAATAAAATGATGGGGTGGCATCATGGAGATTCGAGTCAATGACAATTAACATATAGTTTTCTAGCACATATGGACGATCTGTACACATTCTGCCCATAAAAAAATTACAAAAAAGAAAAATGTGATAGTAAAGCTATTCTGCTCTACTTAATTCAATATAGGACTGCATGTTAGATGGATTAGGGGTTATAGAATGTGCTGGAGACACCAATGTGAATCCAGTAGATATGAGTAAGGATATCTCAGGTGGCAATCCACTTACTGTACTGATCATTGTGTAATCTTGGGTCAAAGGTTTGCATCATAAAGACCTTACAGATATCATGTTCCTAAGGCAGGGTGTAATGTGTAGGTAACATATTCATATTACAGATCCTTGTCTAACCCACTGGTCACAAGTTACATTCCCGCTAAAGAAGCTAATTGAAGTATGCACCAGCTAATAACAAATACACCTAACCGTAAAAGCATCTTAATCTTTAATAATCCTGAAGTTGTTAAAATAGGTTCTATTGGGTAAAATGAAAACCTATTATCAGTGACTCAGTGGTGAAACATGAAGTAATGTAGGTTACAAGTTCAAAACCAAGATCCATCCATTTGTGGTAAGCTAATTGTGTAGCATTAATAGGTAATACATTTCACTCCTAGCTAAGTTATTGGGTTTACTATTACCCCATTAATTTGGGTAAGAGTAACACTTGTTATGTATTTATTTATTTATTTTTATTGTATTTATTTATTTGAAAAGTTTTATATAGCGCTTGCTAGACCCGGAGGTATCAGAGCGCTTTACATGAGGACAAGCATGGTTTCATAGCATAGTTACAAGTTACGACGATGCAAGATACACAGATTTAAAGCATAGATACCTGTTGCTGGAGCGCAGTTGCATGAGTTAAAAATGAATACTTAAGGGAAAGAGCAGGCAAGGGGAGAGATTCTGGGGAGAGAGGATAGAAGCAGGAGAGGGAGACCAAGAATGAAAGAGGGAAAGAGGTGGCGGAGGGAGAAGGCAACTTAGCCGGGAGACACGGAAAAACAGTGTCCAACGTCGGGTGTACAGTGATCCCTGTGGAAAAGGTGTTGTTCCCACGCCTCCACTGTGTGTGGCTCCCTATACGCTGTGGGCTCTCTCAGAAGGGTCACTGAGACTCCAGGGCATAAATACTGGATCCCTCCCCTAGAAGAGGAAAGGGAGTGCTTTGGCAAGGGGGGGCCAGTCCCACAACTCTGCTGTGTGTGAACTCCCTTGACGCTGTGGACTCTCTCAGAAGGGTCTCTGAGACTCCAGGGAATTAATGCTGGATCCCTCCCCAACAAGGGAAGAGGAAGCGCTTCGGTAAAGGGCACATTGCTAACAATAGTTACAAGATACACAGTTTCAGAGCATAGTGACCAGTAACTGGGGTGCAGTTTTGTGCGTTAAAAACGAGGTAAGGGGAGAGATTCAGGTGAGGAAGGATAGGAGCCGGTGAGAAAGACAAAAAATGAAAGAGGGAAACTTTGAAGAGTTTTATAAAGCGCTGGCTAGACCCGAAGGTATTAGAGCGTTTTATATGAGATAGGACATTGCATCAGAATTCATTGTTACATGGTTACATCAGTTACTTACTAACACGTACACCCGTTTTATGGGGGGTGGAAAGGTAGAGGGGAGAAGATGAACATGGGGTAAGGAATGCAAATAGTAAGCACAACAGGGAGGCGAGGAGAACAATGTCCGATGTCCGGCTGGGTAGGTGCCAGCCAAGGGGTGACCCAGAGCCAAACTCTTATTTAGCAGCAAGAGACAGCTCCACCGGGCATCAGCCAAGGTTGCTCGGGCACCACGGAAAATAAAGACACATTCTGGTTTCCGCCCAGGAGGCATCGTCATATGTTCCATCAAAAGTATCGGTTAAGGTGTTGGTGGGGGGTAAATGTCTGAACTTGAGATCTCGCTAGGGTTCATTGCCTTGGATTAGGTGGATTTTGTTAGCGTAACTCAGTTGCAGATCGTCCTCATTAAGGTCAGGCAGCAATGGAGATAAGGACAGCCAGTGACAAATGAACAGAAGGTGATCAACGCAGATGATTAGTGGTCGGGGACATGGAGTAACCAGGGACATGTCTTAAACTGTCTCTGCTCCTACATTCCGGATTTTGAGGCATTGGACGCGCATTGATCTTTTTATCAGTGCTGCAATATTCTTTAGGGCTCTGTACTTTCGCAGTGTGAACAGTCGGACGCCTCTTACTCGGGCGCCATTTTAAAGTCGGGCACCGTTCATCCAAAAATCATCTTAAAGTCCCATTTGGATGTAAAACACCAAAATATATTGCAAGTTGCAGGCATTACTATTTTAGCGCTTAACTAGCATAGCGGTAGCAGGACACCAACGTTTAAATCTGTAAATCAAAGCTCCATATTTAGCGTGGAGCCGCCATTTTGCGAACCGGCTGATGTATAGTACTTGGAAATGCCCGAAGTATGTTCTGACACGCTTTATAAAAAGGTTGCTGTGTGCTATGTAGGTATTAGTAAATACACACATAGTAAGGCATACCTAGCATTCCTACACACGATCTGCCATAAATAAGGAGTTGAAAACAGTCAAAAAGTACTGTAATTTCTCAATTTATCTATTAGCTATGTATGAGGTAACAAGCTTGATCTTTAGGTCCCTGATGGACTTCTCCATCTGAAGATGAGATCTATTAATCCAAACCTCAAGAGACAATCATCTCTTTGACCTCCAACACCTAGTGCCAGCATAGGAACAACTCTGACAAATGGAATTAGTGATTGTCAGTTAAGTCAAGTACTGGCCGATGCCCTGTGCTGAAGAGGGGTAAAGAGCCCTATATAACCCATGCAGACTGCTCCTGTACACAATACACAAACACTGAATGCACGAGCACGGCTGCATGTGTCCTGATGTTGGTACACTGCACAGGGACACCACAGGGAGGACAGTGTGCAGGGGCTGGACCATAGTCTAGGTTGGGACAGACAAGTCCTCTGCATGATAATGGACGTGCACCCCTGCCTTTAATGCCCAACTATACTGATGTCCCTAATGCTGATTTTTGTTGTTATAGACGAACGGGGAACATGCGTGTGCGCCATGACAGAGGCCTGTCTCATGGACTGCAGTCTTGTTGGACCTTAAGGTGCACCCAAAGTGCTACCCTCAAAGTGGTGGAAGGCCACTGCCTTCACCAAGAATTAAGCAGCATGAGCACAGTGCTGGTAGCATACAGTGTGGTAACCAGTAGGAGTGAGCAGGTCCTTTTTAACCTGTGTCTCTGGAGTGAGTCCTAAAGACTCACTCATTTTTCAAGTTTCGCTGCTGTGTTGTTAACTCACCCTTGGCCTACTTCGGTTTGTTGTGAAATGCTTACAGCACAGGAGAGGTTTATCTGCGATGGGTACAAACAGAGACTAGTAGGTGGTGGCAGCTCCTGCAAACACCGCTGAGCGCTGGGGGGCAGACTGCGAGGCACGCGCTGTGTAATGACTGACGATTACTGTGTCCTCTTCTGCCTGCTCATTCACTCTCACCCTCACCCTATTCTATCTGCCAGTTTTTAAGTACTTCATTTACGCTACTAAAAGCGGCTGCTGATTTTAAAAATTGTTGTTTCCTCATTTCATTTTTATTCTTGCACTTACTTGCTGCGAGGTGTGCTTTCCCCTGCCCCGGTTCATCATGGCTGCATTGCCGATTGTGTGGAGGGCAGGGCACCATCTAGGGTCAGTCCCTAGCCCGGCAGGACCATAGGTTGCGGTCTAGCTGGAGGCGGGGCTAGGCTACATATTGGCTGAGTGGGAGAGAAACGCTGCAGTACTAGTAGGTGGTGGCAGCTCCTGCAAACACCGCTGAGTGCTGGGGGGCAGACTGCGAGGCACGCGCTGTGTAATGACTGACGATTACTGTGTCCTCTTCTGCCTGCTCATTCACTCTCACCCTCACCCTATTCTATCTGCCAGTTTTTAAGTACTTCTTTTACGCTACTAAAAGCGGCTGCTGATTTTTAAAATTGTTGTTTCCTCATTTCATTTTTATTCTTGCACTTACTTGCTGCGAGGTGTGCTTTCCCCAGCCCCGGTTCATCATGGCTGCATTGCCGATTGTGTGGAGGGCAGGGCACCATCTTGGGTCAGTCCCTAGCACGGCAGGACAGGAGGTTGCGGTCTAGCTGGAGGCGGGGCTAGGCTACATATTGGCTGAGTGGGAGAGAAACGCTGCTGTACTAGTAGGTGGTGGCAGCTCCTGCAAACACCGCTGAGTGCTGGGGGGCAGACTGCGAGGCACGCGCTGTGTAATGACTGACGATTACTGTGTCCTCTTCTGCCTGCTCATTCACTCTCACCCTCACCCTATTCTATCTGCCAGTTTTTAAGTACTTCATTTACGCTACTAAAAGCGGCTGCTGATTTTTAAAATTGTTGTTTCCTCATTTCATTTTTATTCTTGCACTTACTTGCTGCGAGGTGTGCTTTCCCCTGCCCAGGTCCATCACGGCTGCATTGCTGATTGTGTGGAGTGCAGGGCGCCATCTTGGGTCAGTCCCTAGCCCGGCAGGACCGTAGATTGCGGTCTAGCTGGTGGCGGGGCTAGGCTACATATTGGCTGAGTGGGAGAGAAATGCTGCGGTACTAGTAGGTGGTGGCAGCTCCTGCAAACACCGGTGAGTGGTGGGGGGCAGACTGCGAGGCACGCGCTGTGTAATGACTGACGATTACTGTGTCCTCTTCTGCCTGCTCATTCACTCTCACCCTAACCCTATTCTATCTGCCAGTTTTTAAGTACTTCATTTACGCTACTAAAAGCGGGTGCTGATTTTTAAAATTGTTGTTTCCTCATTTCATTTTTATTCTTGCACTTACTTGCTGCGAGGTGTGCTTTCCCCTGTCCCGGTCCATCACGGCCTCATTGCCGATTGTGTGGAGGGCAGGGCGCCATCTTGGGTCAGTCCCTAGCCCGGCAGGACCGTAGGTTGCGGTCTAGCTGGAGGCGGGGCTAGGCTACATATTGCACATGTTCACTCGAACGCGCAGCGGACGTGCGCAGCGGGCGCGCCGCGGCGCGCCTAAGGCAAGCCCGTCTGCGCCCGTCCGTGGCCGGCCGGGGCCAGGGGCAGGAAACTCTGTCCTTTTTAACAACTACTCAGCCCCGGCCCTGATTCGCCTTCACAACCACTGGCCCCTTAGCCCCACCACGCAATCACGATTGGACACATTGGGAATTCTTAGCCCCTGGAAACATTTTGAGGAATTAGCCTCTCCCCTGACTGTGGCCCTGCCCCCTCCCTCTTTGGCTGTCCCAGGCGAGGCTTCCTCCCCCCTCACCAAGAGAGCAACTAATCCTAGCCTTACAGTTAGCTATCTCAATACTCGCTCGCTGGTTAAACACCAGTTAGAGATCTTCCACCTTTTGGACTCAGAAAAACCTGATATGCTACTATTGACGGAAACTTGGCTTAATGAGGAATCTACCCCCGATATCCTGGCTGCAGTCCCGACGGGCTACTACATCCTCCAGACAAACAGGTCATCTGGTAAGCCGGGTTGCGGGGTCGCGGCTATTGTCAAACAGTCCATTAGGTTCTCACTTCTTAATACTGTTAGTATCCCTTCTGTTGACTGCCTTATCCTAAGACTTGAGTCCTCTTTGTCCCCCCTTATTTGTGTTTTGGTATATCGGCCTCCTCAGCACATGCCTGATTTCCCGTCACTGTTTAGCGACATGCTCTCCCAGCTGGTGATCAATAACTCCAGAGTTTTAATCATAGGCGATTTTAACTTTTGGCCTTTGGATGCCAGGGAAAGTACTTGTTCCTCGGCCTTCACCGAGCTACTGGAAGGCATGAACTGCTTACAACATATCCGATCAGCAACTCATGTCAAAGGCCATGTTTTAGACCAGGTTTGGACTTCTAACCTTGCCATTTCCAATGCCCTTATTTCCCCCTGCCCATGGTCAGATCACTTTACTATTTCATTTTCCCTGACCTCGACCTCCCGTACTAGTCTTACCCCTGTGGGAAGTCTTTTGGCTAAGAACTGGAACAAAGCTGATCCTAGGGAACTTTGTTCTCTACTCAGTTCCTCGATTCCCGCCGAGCATGATTCCCTTGATACTCAGGCCCTGAGCTTGAGACACTGGCTTGAATCAGCTAGCGACATTGTTGCGCCGTTTAGATGCATCAAATTAAAACGCCCCCACGATGCTCAGAGATGGTTCTCGGAAGAACTGAAAGCAAAAAAACTCTTGCTTAGGCAGGCTGAGCGTAACTGGAGGCGAGAAAAAACTGCTATTCAGGGCTCAGCTCAAAGTCTACAAGTAAGCCATCCTTCAGGCAAAAAACGTGTATTTTTCCAAAAAGATTGTAGACTCGGCCACAAAGGCTAAAGACATTTTCTCGATTGTAGAAGAACTCTCGCTTCCAGATAGGGTGACTATTAAACCTCTCCCCTCCCAAGCCCTTTGTGACTCCCTTAATTCCTTTTTTGTGGAGAAATTTTCAAGATTAAAAACAGTATTGCCTGCCGCACGGCACCCTCTATACCTATACCTGCCCCCCCTCCCCCTGGGCCACTATAAATCCCCATACAGTAGATCAGATACCTCCGATGTCTGAGGAGGAATTCTTTGTCCTGTTGAAAAAGGTTGGGTCGGGCTCCCCTACTGACTGCTGTCACCCCCATATCTCACAAGAGGCTTTCACTGCCTGTCCCACACCCCCTCTGACACTTCTTGACAATTCCCTACGACTGGGCCGGGTCCCTGAATCCTTTAAGACCGCCGAAGTAGTACCTATCCTGCAAAAGCCCATGGCGACCCCTCTGTGATGAGCAATTTTCGTCTCATCTCTCTCCTTCCCTACTTGAGTAAAGTGTTGGAGGCCCATGTCACTGGCTTTCTGAGCTCCTTCATTGAAGGCTCTCTGTTCCTTGATCCGCAACAGGCCGGCTTTAGACCGGCCCATTCGACTGAGTCAGTCATTCTTTCAGTGATGGAGGAATTGCGGAGAGGGGCGGACCTCGGGACCAGTCAGGCCTTGGTGCTCCTGGATTTGTTGGCCGCCTTCGACATAGTTGACCACGACATTTTGGTCGACCGTGTCGAGGAGGCCGGCATCCAGGGGACAGCCCTGGAGTGGGTTCGCTCTTTTTTGACCGACCGCCACCAGGCTGTCCATCTCTCTAACTTCTCAGGGGAAAAGGTTAAGCTGACTTGCGGTGTCCCCCAGGGCTCTTCCCTCTCTCCCCTTCTTTTTAATTTATATCTGACCCCCCTTATTCGCTCCCTGCAAGGCAGTAAGGTCACTGCTTTTAACTACGCTGACGACATCCAGCTAGTTTTTTATATTGATTCCTCTGACCAGTCTATTCACAACTTCCAGTCAACTCTGTGCCTCATTAGCAACTGGATGGAGAAAAATCATTTAAAACTCAACCCTGATAAAACCGAGTTGGTCCTAACCGGGGGCGTCTCCAACCCCTGGAGCTCTAATTTTTGGCCTTCTTGCCTTGGTCCCCCTCCATGCCCCGTGGACTCCGCCAAGAGCCTTGGAGTTATCATCTGTAAGGACCTTTCTTTGAAGCCCCATATCAACGCGGTGGTCTCCTCTAGCTTTTTCCACCTCCAGAAAATCCGTAAGATCTCTCGCTTTTTAACTAGGGAGGCCCTTACTTCGGCTCTTTTGGCCCTAGTAGTGCCCAGGCTTGATTATGCCAACTCTCTTTACGTAGGCATCCCTGCGTACCAGCTAAACTGCCTACAATTGGTGCAGAATCAGGCCGCGCGTTTAATCTTTCATCAACCTAGACACCACCATGTCCGCCCCCTGCTTAAAGCTCTTCACTGGCTTCCGGTGGCCAAGCGCTGTGAATTTAAATTAGGCTGTATCACCTTTAAGGCATTGGCAGGCCAAGGTCCGGTTTTCATCTCCTCTCTCCTTCATCACTACCTCCCGTCACGTAATCTTTGTTCCTCTCACCTGGCTCTACTCACTACCCCTACCTTCAAACGCAAAAAACATGGTGGCCTTAGATTCTCGTTTCTTGCCCCTTCCTGTTGGAACGCACTCCCCTGGAGCTGAGATTTACTAATTCCTACGCTCGCTTCAGGTCACTCCTGAAAACCTTCTGGTTCCATAAAGCCTATGATTAAATATTGTCTGTGTTACCCCACAGCTGAACTGTCTACTCCTCCCCCGCTCACAGCGCCATGAAACCGTTAGGTGTAAGTGCACTTAACAAATACTTTTAACATAACATAACAGGGCTAATGCAATACCGAGCAGTACATGCATGGTGTGTGCCCAAGAGTGGTGCAATACATAGAGGATGTAGAACTGTGCAGCGTGTGCAGCGTAAATGCATGTGCTACACATATGTATGCCTGTGAGTGGCACAGTACATGAAGGATACAATGCTATGTAGTGCATGCATGTTAAATGTATGTGCTGGACGTATGTGTGCCTATGGGTGGTACAATACATAAAGGATACAGTGCTCTGCAGTGAGGGTAGGTTGTATACATGCACTGGGTGTATGTCTACCTGTGGATGGTACAATACATGCAGGCCCTGGGTGCCATTTTGGGAGACCTAGGCTTGCATGGTGAGACATGGAGAGGAGGTAGAGAAATCCCCCCAGACAGATGAGTTTATTGCTTAATTCATGTAAGCTGGGTGAGACACACATTGAAGAGGGGAGAGCCATGCTTCCCCTGCACTCTTCACAGGGGTGCTTTTTCATTCAGTGAGAGGGCACAAGGTTGGGGGCCTGTGCACATTTCAGGAAGGAGAGGGGGATTATTAGAGAACCATAAAGAGTAGGGTTGTGGCCCTGGGCTAACCTTTTGATACACAAATCAATGTGGCTGACATCCAGGTGCGAACGCTAGTCACTCCCATGGCCTGTGGGGATACCAGCTTTGGAGTCACTCCTGCTGTCACAGACTGCTTTTCAGAGGAAGAGAGAACAGAGGAGTGGACAATTCAAAAGAAGCAGAATGCCAAAATAAAACGTCAACGATCCAAACCCTAAATCACATTTGGTGTCTGGAAATGGACTTTAAAAATGGGAATTGTCATCTACCAAGGAGCCAGATGGGCTGGGTGATGAGGGAGAGCTCTGCAAAACTGCTGCCTGTGACTGGGGGTCAAGGCCTGCTAGTCTCTCTGCTGGGTGAGAGGACATCACTAAGAGAGTCTAAGACCACCTGTCCTGCAGTCTGAAGCGCCAGGGCCTGCCTGTTTGCCAAGTCCAGTGTGCCCTGTGAGGAAGAGGAGAGCATTGGAGCGGCAAGGTTCAGTGGGGCGCATGTCTAGTGGACTACCTTTGCAAGGTATGAGGAGACTGCTACAGCACCAATCTGGTCATTGCCCATGTGCAGGACAATGTCGGCCACCCTTGTATGCCAGAAGAGGGCCACTGTGAATTGAGCTGCGTGTTGCGCTGCGTCGATCGTGTTGGGCCCATGTGCAGTGCCGAGATGGCGACCCTGTATGCGAAGAGGGGCAGCCATGAAAAGACTGCTATGTGGTAAGGGCCATGACCTCATATGTCAGGAGTGGATGCCAGCAAGGACTTCACTGAGACAATCCGGCGGGAGCCCATGTGTTGTAAGAATGCGGTCACCCTGTATGCCAGTGAAAGTCACATGAAGCATCAAAAACTGCCATCTGATCTGCAACCCCCGCCGGAGAAGTGAGTGCACCACGAAAGCACCTGCGCACCTTCACCCAGGTGAGGGGTGCATGTCAGGATCATTCAAACAACCCCCCACCTGGGAATGAGATCAAATACTTACCACAAAGGAGGAACTGCAAAAAAACTCCAGTCGTGTCGGAAGAGAGACCCTCTGCATCCACTGAGTTAAGCCCACCGGGGCCGAGTGTGCCAAACTCACCTGAACTCAGCTGCTGCCTATCCAAGCTCCTGCTGTCAGGGTGTGCTCAGGAACTCCAGATGTTGCACGTCTGCCGATAAGACTGATTGCGTGACTTCGGCCCTGGGGGAATTTTCTGTGAGTTAGCCCTGTAGCACTGGAACATTGTTGGCCCCTTGAGACTCAGACTACTAGTTGGGTATACCCTGGTTGTTACAAATAGTGAAAGGGGAATAACAACTTTCGCTAGAGCAAGGACAGGGAATTGCCAAGGAAATACTAGAGCCCCGACCTCAGGGGGACTGTGCGTTTCCTTGTGAATATCATATTTTCCCTTTGTGTTGGAGAGTGGTACAAATATAATACTTATTTTTTATGATAAAAGTTAGTATTTGTCTGGATAATTATTTATTGCTGCTGTTGAGTGAATCTTGAGTTGTTAGCCTGCATTCTATCCTATTTCTTGCCCTCCCTAGGGAGGCTTGGACTGCTTGATTATGTTACTACTGAGAGTCAAGCGCAGAAGGGATACTTGGCCCAACTGCTCAGAATGCATAATATTACACAGCAATGGGGAAACTCAGTAGATTGTAGGACCTGGGTACAGTTTGTTACAAAACAAAAATGGTCCCAAAACAAATTATGTATATAAGACCATAAATAAGTACTCCAATCAAGGAAGTCAATACCCACAGTAAGAAATTTGAGGGAAAATATATACATGTACAATTAACTGAATGTACCCAAGAAGATCACAACAGATGAAATAACACATATTAAACCTAAATAAATTCAAAAATTGTAATGACTTACAATATGCATATATTATTTTGAATAAAACAGTTGCTCCAAGGTAGGTGGATAGTGAATGCTTGAAGAAGTGCTTGTGAATAAATAAGGAGAAGGTTAAAGAATAAAATGCCAATATTTACAATCAAATAGTCTGAAGCCTGTCCGATTCACTAGTGTTTTCATATTTTTCATCCATAGTTTGACGATACAGTCTAAAGATTCCATGTTAGTTTTCTATGGCAAATGATTTCAATACAGGCCAATATAGGAATAGGATTGTTGACGTTTCGACCCCAGGAATGTGGAAAGGCCAATTAAAGCTTAATCTGGGGTCTTCATCTAGACAAATGGGAGCAACCTAGAAAATAGATAGGAGAACACCTATCAAAAACCTAAATTAAGATGTTTGTGATATGTGTATGCTCACCTGAGTACCACCTTATTCCAGTCAACTTTAATGAGGGGCAGCCGGCTCCTTATCAGAGAAAAAACACAAGGGCCCCTTCTGTGGCCCTATCAGATCCAGAGCACTGAGTGCTGTGATCAATTGCACATCAACCAATTAACTATGAAGTATCATATGGTAGAGTAGCCACTCACTGCCCATGGGGACTACTATACATTGGTGAGACCAGCCAGAATGTAAAAGCACATATACTACAACATTGTAGCCGTGTTAGATGCCAGGTTCAAGGGGGAAACATCCTTTACAACGGAACCGTTACAACGTGGTACCGTTACAACGCTGGATTTACAACGAAAGTCTTTACAATGACTTTCGCTGGAGGGCGCTCTAGGATAGGGGATAGTTTAATTTACTATCCAACACCTTCCCTACTATCCACGGGGACTGGAGTTGGAATACTAAATTAAACTATTCACTATCCAGCGCCCCCCAACGCAAGTCGTTGTAATGACTTGCGTTGTTAAACCTGCGTCGTAAAGGTACGCGTTGTAACGGTACACATTGTACCGTCATACATCCGTTCAAGGGCATCCTTAGTGGAACATTTCCACACATCGAATCATCCAGTGGATAGTCTTAAATGGCTAATATTAGAAAAGGTTACGCTGGGCCCCAGAGGCGCTATTCTAATGGACATCCAGAATCTGCATAATGCAAATGGATCCACATCCTGTATACTGTGAATTATGGGCTGAACTAATATAAAGAGATCACTAGATAGGTGTCGCTCCTAAACACGGGCTGACCGCATAGTTTCTAGTATGATACCATTTTCCATTATACTGTGTTTTGTTGGTCTCTCCGTGTGATTTCAAACAATCCACATATTATCATGAGGTCTCATACAGAATGATATATGCCTTTTGTAAAATATACCGAGGCTCACCAGGATTTTCTCTAAAAAAATTGTGTTAATCTCTTCTCTCCCATTGCAATTCTATTTGTTGTGACTACATAATACGGTGGCCTTGAATGCTATCGATGTGGTGTTGAACTATTGGCATAGAATGATAAGTGCCTTTCAACTTACTCCACACAATGTTACGCAAAAATGTCAGTGTTTGTTTGCCATTTCTTGCATTTCTGAATAAGAATATTGAATGTTTATTTTAACATTGTTTGTTTTACATACAAGTTGTTTTTTATATTTATTAATGATAAAGTAACTATTTTTATAATATAATCATAGTGGATATTGTGTGAATCAATAATATTGACATATAAGTTTATTTAAAGGTGACAATATTTTTGTTTCTTTTATTTGTGTTTTCGCTAGAAGTAAAAATCGATCTTTTTAACAATATTTCTGTTCTAGATATTTGTGGGTTTATTAGTTAAATATAGGAGGCTAATTTTTTTGTTAACAATATTTATATTCCGATATTTATGTATTTTGATATTGTATAAATGATGTTATGCCAGTGATCCATTCAATTTAGAGCGGCAAGTAGAGCAAATTCACAAAGATAAAAGGAAATGGAGCAAGAAATAGAACTGGGCCCTCTAGAAGACTCACAGCCCTTAACAGGGTGTCAGTAAAATGAACCAAATGGCCTGCCTGCATCAACTATAAGTGAAAATACACAAAGAAAAGCGTACTAATACCCCTTACTTTCCAATTTTAAATGGAGATAAGGAATGATAGTAGTCGTGAGGTGGGAACAGTAGTACAGACAGGAAGCCAGTAGCCTTCAGAGTCCTGAGTCTTCCAACAGTGGCATTAGACCAATGTGCTTTAGGAAGCAGCATTTGCCACACCTTGTCCTAAAACATAAATGAGAAGTCTTTAAAGCCACTGACCTTTCTTTTTGAGGTCTTTCCTTGCCTACTACCAACTTGATTTCATAAGGAGCTGTATTTATGTTATACGTCCGAAGTGTCATGTACAAAGGAAAGTGCTACATATAAGGATAGGACCTAGCCCAGAAGCAAACAGAGAACGAGAACACTTTAGAGAAAAAAAAGCAATTATGCTCAGAAAGAACTGCAGAGCACTTCGAAATGTTAGTCCCTCATATCAGAAAACATAATAGTAAAATAACACAATCACAAATGAGTTCATAATACACTATCATATGTCATCAACCTTCCAGTACTAACAATTAAACACACACTTTATTTCATCACATCTCCTTGGCTCTGTCATGAATCTGTCCACGGCTAAGATTCAGCTCTATAGGTTCAACCTACATTGGTTAGCCTCTAGAACTGGCTGCCTGTCCTCTGCTTGGACTTTCTCCACATTAATCCATTATTTCTATCTTAGGACACTCCAATGTCTTCCTGTTGCCAAACGAGTTGTGTTCAAGGCTTTTTGCATTTGTCATCACAAGTTACATAATCAATGTCCGGTTTATCTCAATACTGTCTTGTCCATACCATTGTTCACTGATCTTGGAGATGAGCTGCAGCTAATCCCTTTCCTGTCCCTGATTTCGGTGGACGTTCTTACCATTTCCTGGATTTTAAACAGTTGAACTCTTTACCTTCTTATCTTTTCCACTTTCTCACTATCTGCAATCCCTTAATTCTCCGGTCTTTTTCAATCTATTACTTGGTTTAGCAGCCTTATACTTAGTACCCGGACAGTCAATGGGGAATTGTTTATGCTTTGCAAATCTCATTCATTATTAAAAGCAACAGGAGTTAAACCACTAGGACAAAGGTAGAACAGTGAATTTAAAGTTAAGTGGAACAGCAATATACACAAGTTTGCTGCAGTCCAACGTACCACCAGACGTACACACAAAAAAGGAGAAATAACATTAAAATAAAAAGAACAATGTCACTGGAACAACTGTACATGTACTATCAATCACATTTAAACACAAATAGAGGATGCACCTAACCACAGACAAAAAGATCATAAACATTAGAACACTGCCAAGTGTATACAAATGAAAAAAAGAAATCTCAAGCCATACACACACCTGTCCGAACATGAAGTGCCTTATTGCCACCAACTACTCCAAGCCCCTCACCAACTGCACCCTATCAAACAACCAGTTACATGGAGGTCAGCAGCATCACAAAGCCAGCCATAGGCACAAATTATTTTCCACAATCCTGGTGTCAGTACTTGTTCTGAGAATGACTGCTTGAGGAGAGAGAGAGAGCCAATATGTTTACTACGTCGGAGGAATAGGTCGCCAGCAGATAGCCATTCCCTCCTAAAATCATTCTGAACATGTTTGCTGAATGGGAGCAGGAGCTCAATTAACTAAGAGCCAGATGTATAAACATTAGGAATGCAGATTTCCTAATTGTGATTCGCTAGGAAAATGGAACTCCTAATGAGTTCCTTGTATGGTCACAAATCAGGCTACCTCATGAAAATTAACGAGGTAGGTCGCAGTTTGCGACCCATTAGGAAACACAGCCATCACAGGGATGGGGGCCTCAGAGGGTTGAAGATCACCATGTCTCTGACTACTTTTTAATAAAGCAATCGTTTTTTTTTCTTTTAATGCAGCTCGGGAACTTTAAAGGAAAAGGGTATGCGCTTAAAAAGAAAAAAGTCAACATAGAAGTTTCATTTTTTAAGAGTCGGCAGTGGTCTGTGGGACTACTTCCCACTCTTAAAAAATATTAATATTTATATTCCCAAAGGAGAAGGGGTCCCTTTGCGAATGGGTTAACACAAGTTTAAAACTGGTGGTAAAGTATTACTGTTTCGCAAGTAAATTCCGGTCGCAAAACTGTAATACATATCACACCAATTCTGTATTTGGAGGGGACACCCGAAACATGCCCCTTCCAAATACTGAATCGTAAATGTGATTTGGGAACAAGTTACCAAATCGCAATTTGCATTTTGTACATTTGAAAAAGCATTTTTCTGCTCACACACTGCCCAATTCTCCGAATCGGGCTGTTTGCAACTGGAAAAATACTTTGTACATCTGGCCCTAAATTCTTACTCCTATTACATCCCTGCCCATTTAAAGATGCTCACTGAACTCCAATTCCTGGCATTTGGATTATTCCAATGGGCCAGTAAGAGGAACGCTGGCAACACGCAGTCCAGCCAATCTCTGTTTGCATCAGGTATTTAGATGCATTGTCATATGCATAATGAGCGTGACACTGACAGCTGCAGGATAGCATAGGAGTAGTAAGACACTGGTGTGTGTTGTAACCTCACCCACTTCCCTCACCCCTTGCCCCCCCCTCTCTTTCTGCCCACTTGGTATGGTCCGCGCTACCTCCGGGAGCGCAGGTTAGAACGTTGTGAGAAGAGTTATGCCGCCAAGCTGGGAGCACCTATTGTTCAAGACTTAATAAATTTACTTTCATGGAAACCTCATTTTGAGTAGTGAGTCATTACTACATTGTGGCGACGAGGACCGGGAGCTGAGCCGGGGTCAGTGAGGTGCTTTCCCTCCCCGGGATGAACTTGATGCTTGTGCGGACATTGCGGATCGAGTGAACTGTGGATTTCCCAGCACCAGATATAATCAACCGAAGAGCGTCTCTGCTGGACGTCAGGCTCTCGCTTCTAGAAGTCGGAAGTGGTTTTAGCCGGGGAGTCGGTGAGCTGGTGCTGAGGTGAGGAGAGGAAGCTTGCCTCCTCGTTTGAAGTCACAGGCGTTGGTGGAGCCGGTGCGTACAGTCCCGTTGGTGTGACGGAGGGACTTACGAAGAATCAGCGGCAGGTTGAGCGGAAGTGGCCGGGCACAACGCGTTATTTAATGAAACGATCTGAAGAGGTGTAAGGAACCGTAATTAGCTGTGGCACGTTGATCTGAGGCTTCTGGGCGCATCGAGCGATTTGGTGAGTGGTCCAGAAGAGGTGCACAGACCTGTAATTAAGCAGCGGCAGGTTGATCTGAGGCAGCCGGGCACCACACATAGCGAAAGCGTTCTGTTGCTGGCGTTGAAGAGGCGTCTTTTGGCACCGTAATAAGTTTCCCTTGTGGAGCGGAAGGCTGTCAGGCTGTCTGCGTAGAAAGGAATTCAGAGCGCGACAAGACGGATGGTCTTGCCCCGAGGAACTGTCGAGTCGTTGACAGGAAGTTCCGGTTCTGCCATCGGGGGGGGAGAAGTAAGACTCAGAAGCACTATCTCTCCCATCACGATAGGGTGCTGACCGAGTGTCACGCTGGGCACAGGAGGGCAAAGGCGAAGTGCGGAGGCAAGGACGGCGTCAGTGTGCAGGACCAACCTTCTTCTGTCGCAATCTATCAAGCGGTAGACACTCCTCAGTGAAAGTGACGTGCGACGCTCAGCGCACTGAGCCAGCGGTGCGAAGTTGCAGGAGACAATGAAGTAAGGCATAGTTCTCCATGTGCCGTAGATCTACGTAGGTCCATGTTGTGAGACCTTGAAGCTACGTGAGGTGAGGTGAGCGGTGCAAGTATTAGAGTCGCATCTTAAGTAACACATAAAGAACTGTTTTGTGGTGAGCGACGTTTGAAAGTAGCTGAGCGTGCATCATAAGTCGCATATTAAGCATCGCGAAAGGGACTGATTTGAGGTGAGCGGAAAATTAAGTGACGGTGAATATCAGGGAAGGCAGTCAATCCCTGTTGCAACGCGCGAAAAGGATCTGAGGTAACGCTTTGAAACAGCGTGCAGCAGCAGTGTGAGGTGACATTTGAAGAACAAAGAGTGTAGCGAACCTTTGTTTCCGTGTTTGAAATTAAACTGAGGCAGCAACGTGAGCTGTATGAGGTATGATTTAATTACTTGCCCCTGACTCCAGAATTGAAGGAGGAGCGTGGAAAGTCTCGAGGAATCCACTAAGTTACACGCACTTTTTGGGTGAAGGAGATTATCCGTGGGGGACCCGGGCTGGACTGCATTGTTGTGTTGAGCCCCAGAAATACTGTGAGACGCGTGGAGCGAAACCTTAGGTGCTTAAGCCTCGTGACACTGCATAGAGGTGGTGCATCGCATCTGTGTGAAAATAAAGGTGGAAAATATAATAATAAAACTAGGGAAACAGTGTGTGTAGCGAGCCACTGTTCCAGTAAATGAAGTTAGTATGGTGTGTAGAATGGTACACCAGGAAACTACCCACGTGTGGAATTATTGAAATAAAGTGCAAAGGAGTTTGACAGCTTAAGCTAGAGTGAGTTAAACATATTCCGGTGACTTTTGGATTTGAGGTGCAGTGATTGGCGTATCTTTGAAATTGCCATAGTGAAGGAAAGCAAGACCCCGGCCGGATTTCTAGTGGACCTGCACATGAGTTTGAGATGAGCCATTGAAGCTGACTGTGGGGAAAGGAACGGAGCAGGAATTTAGTCAAAACCCCGACCTAGCACTTGAAACTGAACTGGGCTCCGAGCTACTGAAGCAATTGTCGGAGACGGCATTAGGAAGTGTTGTTTCCAAACACAAAGTTGAATTGGATGGCGAGTTGTGATCAGCCTCTGAGAGTTCAGGCATGTTCGTTGAGGAGTGTGGGATGAAAAGTACCCAAAGGCTAAACCCATGGTGGGAAGCACAGAGTTGGAGCAGGTGCGTGTGAGGAGTCTTTGATACCGTCAGGGCCAACGGGAGCAGGACTGGGTGTCCGCGTCTGAAACTGATCTTTGGCAGCGTGTGTGAGCTGCGTGAGGAGATTCGAGAAGGTTCAGCAAACCCTGGTGCAGCATTTGAAATTTATCGGAGTCATCACGCAGTGAGTGTGATGCGTATATTCTCTGTGCTTCAACGTGAGGGGGAGAAGGTTTGGTGATTACTATAGTCTCCTGATGGGAGTGAAGAAAAGTAGCAAGCCAACAACCGCCACCCGGTGAAAATAAGGTAAAGTGTGAGCTGAGTCCAACGAGGAAGAGCGTAACCTTTGAGGTCAGAGGAACATATTCAATACAAAAGAAGCATTAGATGTTCATGAACATAGGAGGGAAATTTGGTAGAAACTAACATTTTGTGATATAACTAAGGCCTAAATTAAACTTGGAGAAAAAAAAAAAAAGAAAAGAACATCTTCACACCTATAGGGAACAGGTACCAGGAAATGAATAATAACAGAGAGAAGAGAGAGATAAGAAGAACAGACAGTTACGCCGGGGAAGAGACTGTGCAGGAATCTAATGAACACTGGCAGCAGGAAGGGAGTGCCAATCTACAAGTGGGGAAAATGCACAGAGAAGAGGGAGATAACGTAATGGTGAGGAACAAGAGCGAAGCAAAGCAGAGGCACACCATCTTGATAGGGGGAGCATATATGAGCCTCATCTCTGTCTCAGGGCCACAGAGTACTGTGGTAGACAAGGATTTTAGCAAGAGTGAATTATATATAACTCTAGGAAATGAATTAGATGTAGAAGAAACGGGTGAATACAGCATCGTGAGTGGAGGAAGAGAGATAGTGTGGAGTCAAGGGAAGAAAAGTAACAAGATTTATGATGTGGAAGAAGAGCTAGCTGTACTTAAAGGGGAGAAAAGTTGGAAAGTAAGGACATTGCGAAATTTCAAAAGTTCTGAACCCAGGAGAGGGTCGGCTGTAATCTGCAAGAGTCAATTTACCTTGCTGGGGCTTGTGAGAGGAAAGACGCCTCCATCTAAGGTCATTGAAGCAGCGACTAGAGGGGTTTGGAAGTACAAAATGGAAAAAATAGCAGCCTTTGTCGAATTTGAGGAAAAACAGAATGCGTTGTTGGGAAACGTTGTTGGAGACAATGTAAGGAAAGAAATAAGGATAATGATCAGTGAACAGTATGTTCTGGAAGTACCAGAATTAGCCTACGAGGAAAGGCATGTAGTTGAACAATCCACCATGGCTATGGAGGAACTTTGTAAGCTTAAAAAAAAATTGAGAATATCTCTTGAGGGAAGAAGAAGAGAACAAATGAAGGAAAAGGCACTGGGAAAAAACATGGGTGTAAAAGTGGAAGGCAGTTGTGATGGTGCAGCAAGTTGTGTTGAACGGGTGGAAAATACTGCCAGGTGCAAACTTAGAGGAAAACGTGGGTGCAAAAGTGCAACCGGTTAGAAAGAACGTGCGGAGAATACAGCCAAGTGCAAACTAAGAGGAGGACAAGAATCTTACCAGGGCTTGGTGGATGAGAGAGAAATACGTAAGAAGCACGAGGAAAAAAAAAAAGGAAAAAGAAAAAAAACCTGTGAAGGAATAGCTGGAGCAGAAAGAGTTTTCGAAAGAAAGGGTGAAGGCACCAGTTCCACTGTTAAGAAATGCAAAAGGATGAAATGTAAGAGCAAGGAAAAGAACATTACCGCCAGTATAAATCCTCCGGAAGGAAAGGGTAATATTAGCAGGAGAAGTTCGGAATCCAAGGTAGAAATAGACTGTGGGCAAGCTCTGACAAAAAAAGGAGCCAAGAGAAAAATAAGGTGGCGATTCATAAACCTGCGTTTTACCCCGGACGGGATGCCTAAAGTACATACTTGTACATCCCTTAATTGTACTGCCCACATCATAGGAGTGCACATCCATGGTGCAACAGACATTCACTAGTGTGTCCTGCGCTGGTTGATTTCGAGGGTTAAAAGGATGTGACACTACACCCGTGATTTAACCATGTCAGGTCGCCTAAGCACGTAACCGTGCATTCATTGTATGGCACAAACCATATCTTAACTGGGCACACCCTTGTGGCTCCAGAATGTTACATCTGTTTATGTATTGGGTTTTCATCTCATAATTTTCATTGCTGCAATCTGAATTCTCATGAGTTTTGTCCTGTTTTAGGTAGACATATATTTGGACAAGAGCGTCTCATGTAATCCTGTCTGTATATGCCCGGGGATCAAATAAGTACATCTCCCAGTCACGTCAAATATTCTACCCCCATATCTCATGCACCTTAGTCAGCAGTAGTCTCATGTTATCCTCCGCTTAGACTTTGGGCTTGGGGTTCCCTGTTTCCGTCCCTTTTGTTCTGTGTCTTACATCTATCCATCTATATCCATACATCTCTCTCTCTCTCTCTCTCTCCCTATCTCTCTCTCTCCCCATCTCTCCAGCACCCATTTCTGCTGGGAGTTCATACGCATCCCCTCCATCTATTTTCCTTAGGGAGGATGGTGTGTTGTAACCTCACCCACTTCCCTCACCCCTTGCCCCCCCCTCTCTTTCTGCCCACTTGGTATGGTCCGCGCTACCTCCGGGAGCGCAGGTTAGAACGTTGTGAGAAGAGTTATGCCGCCAAGCTGGGAGCACCTATTGTTCAAGACTTAATAAATTTACTTTCATGGAAACCTCATTTTGAGTAGTGAGTCATTACTACAGTGTGCCATTGTCTATTTCTCCTGTGTGCTAGGAGCAATTGACAACACAGATTTAACAATGTAGCCACCACAGCAGATGACACAAAATTCTCGTAATCAACAATGCTTGCACACCATTATTGGGCAAGATGTCTATGCCAGGGGTTGCTTTATGCAGATGTCTACATCTCCTGGTGCAAAACGTGACGGTTTCACCTTCCATCAGTAGTCAATTACAAATGAGTTGTTTGCCAGGATTAACATGATGTGGCTCCTGGGTAAATACAGCAACCGCAAAAGGTCTTCATGTTCATTTGGCACGTGCCATCACTGTAACTGGCACACTTCACATCACTCTTTCATACATGACCTCTGGTGGAAGTTGCTCATGCATGCATATGTGAAATGTGAAGAAATGTGAATGGAGAGCAACTGTAATCCATGTAGCTCCTTGGTTTATGAAGATGATTGTATGTAGGCCCTATCTATCTTTCTTTCTTTCTTTATACGCCCTTCAACAGAGCACAAACACTGAGTAAAGGCCTTATGGAACACACACTTGGCATCATCATGGAAAGCTTCAGTGTTGATCGCACAGGGGGTGCTATTTTTCTCCTTCAAAGTAGTGTACGAGATCATCCTTGACAGTTGCAGGTTGCACAATATTGCCTTGCAAAGTAGCACACATGGATCAAAATGCACCACTACAGCCCCAGCCAAGTCCCCAAGCTGTTTAAGTGCCCAGAAGTCAAGGTTTGCTTGTGTGCAAACAACTCATGGCCTCACACTTCACACTAGACACATTTTACTCTCGCCGCACAATGGCAGGTCAGTGTTGAGGTAATGATGAAAGGTTAATCTTATTTCGGTACACATATTTCTGAGGTACCATACTTGCTAAATATGGCCATGTGAACACACAACAAAAAAGAGTATCACATACATAATATCTCTCATGTTGCATCTAGGTATGGGACATGTATGTGACGTGTAAGGTACTTCTTCCTCCCCAGATAAGCATGGACTTATATGCCTACTATGCACATGTATACACCTACATACGTGAAAGATCTGAACAAATTAACAATGTATAACTAGCAGTAGAAGTGTGCACTAATCGTCACACAGCAACAAAAAAACTTTAGAGCGAGAGGAAAGTCAATCTTGAAGTTTTTTTTTACGATTAAATCTTTCTGGTGCAAGCAGCAGAAGGACATTCGCCACCAGTGTGGATGAAAAGGCACTCACATGCACCGTACTAGGGAAGTACTGCACAGGATGTGAATGCCTTACCTTGCACAGTATAAAGGGTAACATTGGTTTGGACATTTTATTTCGACTATTTTTGTAAATTTCATTTTTATTATGATTGGACAATTTCTTGTGAATACACACCACTCGAATGTTCTGATGCCCTCCGGGACCCAGCCAGGATATTGTTGTTAAAAAATATCTGGTTAAATATGTTTGCCTTCAACCTGGCACACCATCACCCTTCATACCAAATTCCATCCACCCATTGCCCCTTCACTCTAGCTATTTTAAGTTAATTGTGTGTTCTGTGTGTGCATTGCATCATGCCTGAAAATGCTTGTATTAATATTGGTGTGACCGTTTTGTAGTCAATGTTTGCATATGGTTCCATGTTTTCCAAACATTTCACAAGAGACTACATAAACCACCATGTACAAATGCACGGTTTGACAGCATCATATAGGTGTGTTAAAATACTTTTTGTGACAGGGAGTGCAGATGCATGACGTGAAATATAAGTTGGCAAAAGGTGTGTGTATGTACCATCACCATATGTGTGTGTTGACAGTGAGGGGTGAGTGATATTTTTAAGTTGGTGCAAGTTGGCATCTATACCCAGGAGGATGAGGAGGCCCTCAGTCCCTCGTAGTGAACTTCAAAGCAACTTCCCCAGCAGGGAAATCTGTGTGCAGCACTCGCCTGCAGGGTTCTCATGGCAGGCAGGTGCCACACTCAAACTCCCCTGCCGGGGAAGTTAATTTAAAAAGCTCTGTCAGGGGCTGACTATTGCAAATGCCATGAGTTGCCATTAAGTTAATTAAAATGGCTGGCCACTGGCAATGCTGAGCCCCACACGAACTTGTTCCTTGCTTTACTCAATACCCGAAATGAGTAATTCTTATTTCGCAGGTACTTATGCTTTCATTTCTCCCTCTTACCAATTCGCGGGAAGGTGAAACAGTGGATGGGAAAAAGGAACGTTCCCCTAGCCAGAGGCATGAGTTGGTCCTGCTACAGTAAGTGGTGGCGTCTTTGGCAAGGGCTTGAATGAGCTGCATGACCTCGTGTGTACCACCTGTTACTGCACTCCCTCAACAACAGGAGAAGTTACAGGAGAAGCTCCTGGTACCCGACCAATCCCACCTGAAGTATCCAGTTCTGAGCCTGCAGGAGCTGAATGATGTTCTCTGTGACAGAGAAGTGGCTTTGCAGGTTGTTGTTGAATGTCCTTCAGGAAGTAACCACGGAGCACATGGATCCCTTCATTTGTGGGAAACATATTACAAGGATCCTGCTTGAAAATGATGTCCTCCTCCCAGAGGGCTGCCCTTTCCAAATCAGCTGACCACTCCTGTATGGCTGTATCACTCAGGGGCCTTTTTGGGTGGGGCACAGAGGGCTGACCTTGAGGGGTACGGCGTGCTGTATGTTAGATGGGAGAAGCCCAATGATTCCTGTTCATGCGATGCTTGAGCAAACACATGGGTTGCACCAGAGCTGGATGATGAAACTGGAAATCTAACTGTAGTATCTGCAAGCCAGGTAGTGGTAATAGGTGAGCCCTGGGTAGTTGGTACAGGCATCTGTAGCCTTGGTCCTGGCATCTGAGGACTTTCTGGAAGATTGACTGACCAGGGCACGTGGTGCGAACTGCGTAGACATAAAAACCTAATGGTCTCCTGCGAATTTGTTTGCCACCATGATGATAGGGATCTCTGCAGGAATTACATATTGGCCTCTCTACATGGAAGGAACATCATCCTATTTCTCTTCTTTTTCCTAAAGTTCTATGAATGGAGGGGTAATTTATTGGTCTATGGGCGTGTGCTTAGTGGGAATGAGAAAGTCATACTGACATACATGACCTGACATTCCATGGTGTGCACGAGTCAGTAAAACGGGCAATTTCCAATTTAAATCTGAGTTGTATACCTCATGGTGCTTGCAATGGGCCCTATGACTTTAAGCTTGCCCACACCAGCCATGGGTGCTCAATGTCACGGACCCAATGATGTCAGTTGATTTGCTACAGTACAGGGAGCGGGTTTATGACGTGGACATGCAAGGAACAGTTTTCATCGAAAAGATAGCATTTTATTCAGTAGAGAAAGCTAACTCACTATAACGCCAATTGGTGGCAGTTAAAGCCTGCTTCCTCGTGTTTTCACTAATCTGTAGTTGTGTCACTTCATCAGGGCAATTACTGCAGTCATTCCAGAGGTGGCAGATTTTTACACTAAAGACAGCTTCAATTTTGCAGTAGGCTTCAAAATGTCCAGTATGATTCTTGACGTCTACGTTTCTAATTTTGATTTCCAGCCCTTTCTGGACAGACTACATCTACTAACTTGATTAAATGGAAAGAATTGCAAACACTGCTTACATTTTTAATTCAATGGCTTTTTCTTTGACTACATTAAGTTTTCCTCATTTGCAATTAAAAGTAGTTAAGGGGATGTGGTGGCTCCAAGATGAGCATTATAATGCCCTTATGTGAAGGAACGAGGGATGTAGATGCCATCCAAATCTTAACCAAGATCTTACATCTACATACATGTTAGTTGTTGTCAATTGAAACAGTAGTGTACATTAAACAGTGTTATGGGGGCACTGGGGCTACAGACATACCTCACTGATGCCTGTCAATCAGCAGCTGTTATGTTAGCAGTGGGCCCCAAATGAAGCAGGGTAGGTGTGTCATAGTGAATTAACCAAGAGACACTGAATGACTGTTGCTGTGAATACACATACATTGAGACATGTTGTTAGTATATAATACTTCTATGAGATGAGGTAGAGAAGTACACTAATCTAGGAAAATGTACACTTACAACCTGGTGTTCTGTACGAGTGTTACTTCCACAATGAGACCGTCAGTTTTGGTGGCAGCAGCATGGCACAGTGGTGTTTTAGGTGACATTGGACTGCAAGGCTCAACAACACCTACAATGACATCACAAGCAATGGCATGTTGACACTTGTTCGACATGTGTACTCAAAGGGCATCTGCAGCGTGTGAAGTTTGAACATTTGTGGCTTTTGAGAGATTTATGTATTGTAACCTATTTACCACTGAATATCAATATGTATATAGCATATTGTAGAAATCATGTGATCTTGATTGCAGACCTAAAGATTGGGTACACCAGTGCTGATCATAAAGGATTTGTGTTTTGTAGGGACAATCTAAGCATAAGACTTGTGAGGGAAAACCAACAACATAGCTACATATGGCTGCTTTGCCTTGGGTTTTGTACTACTGAACAAAAATGAAAAGTACATGTTCTTGACAATATATGCAGTGACATTAAGTGGTGAATGTGGGAGGTGAATCGCCAGATTCTGCCATTCATCACATCCATTTGACCAGTCTGTAGGTGTCTGAGGTGCTGCCACAGATTCTGCAATGGTAAAAGTGATAAAATACATAAATATTGTAAGAAAACACTATCTGTTTTGTGTGGTTATACCCATTTTTTGCTGAATTTCATTGACGCCATTTTGACTCTGCACATTGGAGGCACCACTGTCCAGAGCCCAGTGTACATGCTATGATCCCTAAAATATATAGAAATTAGTTAATCCTTGATTGGCAAATTGGCATATTTAAGTCTCCTACAACACCATAGTATCTTATGTAGAAACTACACCCAAGGAATAATAAGTTAATTGTCACATGTAAACTGCAGCACTCATTGTGCCTCACACTGACGTGACAGGGCAAACACAGCTTCAGGCCTACCATTGCAGACTGACTTGTACAGTTGAAACCTGTACACCCACCTCTCAAAATAACCCTTTTGAAAGGGGAAAAACAGACGTATACGTTGTTGCCGACAAGGTAGACTGCAAAGTATTTAACACTGGGACTTGTAAAAATGTCATGTCACCATGTCCCTGCAGTGGCATGTCCCATGGAAGGCCCTCGCTGTCCTATGAGAAAACTAGAGTGCAGATTAAAATATTAATTCTGCTTTCTCGAGTTTGGCACCCGCTAGAAAAATAATCCACCCACACTTTTCAGTATATATTAAAAGCCCAATTCAATAGTGAACTTTTGAAAAGCTAATTGTTTCCTGCTTGAAGCTGCTAGAGGGTAATTTACAAGAGCTCTCCAGCTGGTGGCAATCAAGTACTTGACCTCAATGACGCTTGAAAACTGCTCCTTGATCAGGGACAATGGCCTGAGGGTGGGGTGTATGTTTTCTTCCCTTGGCAGGAATGCCAGTTGAGATGGGCTCAGGAATTTAATTAACTTCAAAGGCCTGACTTGTCACGCATAAATGTCGGGTGATACCTGGAAAGGCCCCAGCCTTTGTCAACATAATCAGGCTGGCACCAAGCCCAGTGCGAGGAAATCTACTCCCAGAACTGGTGTTGAGTGACTACATAGTGGGCACACAGGCTCTGCACAAGTGAAAAAGGGGTTTCCCAGCTTTGAGTTCGATAATAAAGGCTGTTGTGGCATTGTTTGCAGTATGGCAAACAGGAACTGCTGCAAATGTGGGTAGGGTTGTGCTTGGGAACTTCTGATTTCTTATGGAAGAGCCAGGAGGCACCTCCACCCACTAACTGGTTCTATGCATAAATGTGGCACTCCATGACACCATCCTCAGAATACTTTCTGAACCTATGAAAGAACAGAAGAAGAACTGCACCTGCTGTTTGACATCTATTTGAAGACCTGAAGGACTGGATCCGCTCCCGCTTGCACCTAGGAAAAGGAGCTGGATTTCAAGGGCAGTTGGCTATCTTTCTGTGTGGTTACAGGGACACAACAAGCATCAAGAGGCCTTTTTGAGGGGGGTGTGACTAGACACTGATGGAATAAGATGGGAGCTGCATCGCTCCCCTCCAAACTCCCCCATCCATAACCATCCATTGTCGTGTAGTTCCTAGGAATTGTTATTGTTATTGTTATTGTTAACTGGGACTTATATAGCGCCAAATCACCGTCAGGTCTCTAGGCACTCAAGACAGATGGAAACAACAACAACTGAGTAGATGCCAAAAAAGAAAACATGTTTAGCAGCAATATTTAAATGTTGCAGAAAGCTTCCCTAAACAGATGAGTTTTTAGAGACTTCCTGAAGTACAAAAGATTTCCTTCTCTGCAATTAGGCTCCGGCAATTTGTTCCATAGCTGTGGAACCAGTATAGAGAAGGATCTACCTCCTTTTGTTGCCAATTTGTATCGGGGGCAAGACAACAGCTGTGTGTTAGAGGACCTCAGTGTTCGTTTAGGGTTATAGACCTCAAGGCGTTCTTTAATATAGGCAGGTGCATGCCCGTAAATTGCCTTATGGGCAATGCATAGACTTTTGAACTCCACCCTTTGTTTCATGGGGAGCCAATGCAACCTACACAATAATGGGGAGGCGTGGGTCCTACTAGGCAACCTGAAAATTAATCGAGCTGCATCATTCAATACTACTTGCAGTCGACTAATCAGGGTTTTTGGTAGACCAAGATAAAGAACGTTCCCATAGTCCAGTCTTGAGATTATTGTGGCAGAAACAATTGTGCGAAGCATGGACGAGGAGAGAAAGGGAACCAGCTTACGCAGCTGCCTGATTAACTTGGTGCAAATTCAAACAACACAAGAAATCTGGCTGGCAATTGACAGCTCCTGATCAATCTTTATGCCGAGACTTTTGACATTGGAGCATGGTTTAGGGGAGAGGCCAAGTTCCTGAGGCCAAAACAGGTCACTCCAGGGTGAGACAGCAGTTGAGACCACCAGGACCTCTGTTTTTCCCCAGGACCTGTGTGTTTTGGATGACCTAAACTGAGGGCTTGGTGTCCCAACCTCTTCCGGACACCCCTACAGAATATGTCAGCCATTAGACCAGCTAGCTCTACAGAGCAACTACCACCCCCTGTATCTTACAGTGGTGTAGGGACTTTCTGGCAACCACTGAACATGACAACCCTGATTCCTCAGGGATCGTGGCAAACAATACAGAACTTTTCGCTCAGTCACTCAAGCTCACTTATTCTCAGAAAATACACAGGGGGCGATTAGGACAAATAAGTATTTATTGGTCCAGCGTCAGTCTTGTGTAAATCATATTTGCTGCGACAATCAGGAGACAGAAGCTACGAAAGAGACTGCTAGTACCAATACAGTAAATAGTAGATACACTTCTGCCATAGTGCTAATAAGTTTAACATAAGCATTCCAGATAAAAACAATAGCACTTGCATATTCCTAAAATGCGCACCCTAAGTAATTTGCCTAAATATACCTAGCCTAGATCTGTATGTATTACATGTATATGTATGTATGTATGTAGCCAAGAAACCCCATAGGGAAGAACTAGCCCCCTCACCTGATGGATGAGAATGAAGGACCCCGTCTCTGCTTCGAGTATGACACCCCGCAAGGGATGTCAGACCACTGCATTTAGAAGATTCAACATGCAGGACCCCGTGTCAGCTTGGAAGGAATTCTCCTATGATTTGCAGGTGGGAATAAGGGTCTTATATACTAGAGAGGTCGCTCCAGGGTTTCTTCTAGAATCAATATATTTTGAAAACAATCATAAATGTTTTGCCAAACAAATGCGATCATGCACAGCTAGCTGTTGGCCAAGGATGAAAAAAGTGGTGACCCTTATACAGAATATTTATACCCTGCTTGAGAACATGTTTATGTACGTCAGGTACAAGGATTATGATAGAGCACTGAGAGCCGGGTGTTGAAGAGACAGGAGCAAGCTACTAGATAAAAGGTCACCTGTTTACAATCGTTATTGTCGCGTGGATGGGACAAATGTTTTTTAAAATGGGTATAGATGACAAGACTAGCCTAAAAGACATGACACTCACTCCTCATCAAAAGGTCAACAGGGTCAGCTAAATAATGATAAAGCTAAGGCAAGTAAAAGCATAAAAATCATGCATAATTAAAATACTAAAAGCACTTTAAAAACATGTAAAAAATGTCAATAAAAGAAAAGCCATTTTCCCTAAAAGCGTTTAAAAGGTCCTCTAAATTTGTATGAGTGGTTAATATTACACTGAGCACCTTAAAAATCACTATGTTCAGTCAGAGCAGAGAAGGAAAAATAAAATAAAGTCAGTTTTGACCTTCAATTTGGAAATTTAAAAAAAAATGCTGAATAGTTCCCAGCAAAGGAAAGGCAAATTGTTTATGAATCCTGTGCCGAAGATTCAACATCGCTAAACATTGCATCCGCAGGTGGCAAGCCCTCCAGTACTTCCAATGTAATGTAAAGTGAGCAAAGATGGCAATCTCTGGTTTCCCACAGCAGCTGCCGCGGTAAAATTAGATGCCTGCACGCCTTGAACCGATGCCTGTACCTTTGGAACAGAGCCAATTTCCCTTCCAACAGGAGCAGAAGCATCCCTTGGAGGCTCTAGAAATGCCGTCATCAACATGGGAATATGCTGTGGACAACAGTACATGTGGGCCTGCAAGGGCTCCAATAGCATGTCTATGTCTGGTGGCGCAACCAATAGAAGTTTCAGACACAGGTCCAACATGCATCTGAATCCGCAGAAGAGGCAACGGAACACACGCAGGACACAGTCTAGCCACAAGGGTCTGAAAGACAGGAACCAATGCTCACTCAGCTCTCGAAGCCGAGATGTAGTCAGGTAGAACATCATACACCCACGACAAAGTCGTTCCAGCAGTGTTCTCTCCATTTCGTGAGTGATTGAGACGTCCATTACGAAGCAATAGGATTAAAATCAGGATATCCACTACCAATAGCAGGACCAAAGGAAGCCCTCCAAAAAAGCATCCAAGTACGGAGTGTATGAAAGCTGGAATTACTCCGAAGATGGTCTGAAAGGTGGTCGAGAGACCTAATCCAAGGCGTTTAAATAAGTGTATGATCCCACTCGTATCAGACATGTTAAAGATAGGATGAACCATTTGTCCTAAATGGATCGGGAAGCTTGTACGGTAAACAACCTTTATAACGCAACTTTTACCACGCAGTGCCTTTACAACGCAACTTTTACAATGCAAACTATTACAACGCATTGCGCTGGAGGGCGCTCTAGGATAGGGAATAGGTTTAATGTACTATCCAACACCTTCCCACTATCCACGGGGACTGAAGTTGGAATAGTAAATTAAACAATTCACTATCCAGCGCCTAAAAGCACTATGCGTTGTAATGGTATGCGTTGTAAAAACCGCGTTGTAAAAGCATGCGATGTAAAAGCATGCGTTGTAATGTCATACATCCGTTTGTACGGACCAGGGTCTGTATCTCTGCTGAAGACTTGCAACCTGCAGATTAAAAGACTCTCGGGCAGAAGTAAAGGACACGTTTTGTTGAAACAAATGGCTTTCAGTCTGCGCAGCGAATCAAACCTTATACTGGAAACATTCAATGAAGGCAACAGTGGTGTCCCCCTAACTATACGAGCTGGGGGAAACAATGCTTGCTTACAACAAACAACCCTGAGGTTTACTGCGACTAGATATGTGATGCCTGGCGTCATCCCACAACAACCTTGATCATTCAGCATTAAATAACTCCCATTCAAAAGTAACTCCAAAACTGGATGAATCACTGCAGCTGGGGAGCCTTTCAAGTAGCAACGTAAGTTCACCTTTTAAGCATTACACGCTCCGTGAAGTGAGATCTCCTTACACACTAAAGATTCACTTAAAGCCTTCTCACAGTCTGTTCCATTTAAGAAAACTTCAATGTCCTTATTTCTACACCTATATCTGTATGGTAACTCCCAGGCTTCCTGTATGTACCCTTCACTCGACACTTCATACCTGCCTGCTTGGATGTATCTAAGGCAGTATTAGAACTGGAATGTCGTGATTGGAAGTGTGATATAGCCATGAATTACCCATTCCGTAGACCGTGAGACTGCTACTGTAAAAGGTAGCTTCTCTAATTTTCCACAGACCAGCATGGTGTATTTTGCATCTCTGTGTGCCATGGTCAACTGTCTGTTGGTCAGATTATAAGCCAAAAACAGATTTGAGCCGTTAATATACAACTATGGCATGTGGCCAGAACACAATGATTGCAGAGTCCAGCTTAAAAGCACAATGGAGCGCAATTGAGATTGCCCATGTTGTAAAATAGAGAAATCTTGTTCTATTATGTCAATAGATACACAATGTTGCCCAGTGAAAAAATAGGTGAAGAAAATGTGGTCACAATGTTGCCCAGTGAATAAATACGTGAAGAAAGTGTGGTCATACCATTTTCTACCACAGCCAAGGCCTTTTCTAGGTTAATCCTATCAATCTCATGTACTCTCTCAGCAGCATCCTGCTGGGAGACTTTCCACAGTTTATTGTAGATAGCATATAAGAAGTCACTACCCCTGGGTCTGTTGTGTGCGCATAGCGTGGGTCGGGCCTATGGATACCAAACCCTCCGGTGGTACCCTTGTTTCTTGATTGACACCTATTTGTGTCGATAGGCCAAACCAACCAACCCTTCCAATTGGGAGCTGATGAATTGTATGCACCATTCTGTATCATTGTACCAAGTACCTCCTCACTAATCAGTGTATCATTTAATATACCCTGAATAGGTATGGATGAGGGGATGCTTGGTGTTTTCAGTTCTTTTATTTTTGCTGAAAATTATCTACAATAGTATGAGGCAAGCTCTAAATAAAGCCTCTGTTCCCTGAACCTGCCATTCTTTTGTCTCCCAAATTGATTTTGTGTCTATTTTGTCCCTCCAATAGTCAAAACCTTATATAGACAGTTGGGAGATAAAAGGTGCTGAATATATCAGCTTGGCATCATTTTCTTCACAGTTGCATTCATTTGCACAAGCTTATAATAGTATGCCATTTAGTCTGATGTACTGAACCCAGAAAAGTACACCAATTTCTGTGCGAATATGGCAGCACTACCTTTCGGTGGTGTCGGGCAATGTTCCCATTGATGGTAATTATTAACAGTGCGTGGGACACTAGTTCTGTGCAAAAAATGATGACCATAATGCTAGTAACAATACATACTGTCGAAGTCAGGTGTATATTCATACAATTCCCTGTAAGAAAATGCAGCAGATTGTTATAAATCTGAGAGCATAGTATTACAGTTTTAAAGTCCCAATCATCAGAGAGTATACTCGGGGGTAATTAAATCATTCATTGAAATTTTAAATATGTGTAGAATTTTCAAATGGTTAGCAGGACCAAATATATCATATGAAACCCTATCCCAAACTATACCATCTGGTACTGGAACTACTATAATATTCACAAAGGACAAGTCTCTTTGTTCACGGTGTGATCATGTATGTGATTTCAGGGTCAAGTTCAAATGTTGTACTGCAGAGCGTTTGTGGGAGATAATGTCCATTCAGTAGTAGGAAAAAGACAATTACAATAGAAATCCAAATTAAGAAGAACAGGATCCCTAATGCAAACCAAAGATGCAGCGAAGGAGACACAAAGTAAGTCTTTTTCAACCAGAGATAGAATTGTCAAAATTGTTCTTTTTTAGAACTGGGTGGCGTTTGCTCATCGAAGTTGATTAAGTAGCCAGACGCAGTAAGATCTATCTTTGGGAGCTTAGCAGTGTTTGTAGAACTGGTATTTGCTTCTTGTGAAGGCACATTGATGTATATTTCATTATTGGGCTGAATTGTAATTTGCTTTTCAGTTTCATTTGGATGTTGGTCTGTATCATCTGATGTAATTCGTACTCTGTTAATGGCTATTCCGACATCTTGCGCAGAGGAGTCTTGGAACGTTTTTAGTCTTTTAGTCTTTCTTTCTTATAGTAGCATGTGGAGATCTGTGGCTACTCAGGGCTCCACCAGGTCTATGGTTGAGAATCAACCACATAGTGTGGTTTGACCAGATCAATGGAGATGAATCTTTTTTCTTTTTTGCCAGCAAGGGGCGGAAGAAGTACTATTCTTGTTCCTTGAACTGCCAGGACTGGTACAGGTGTTCTGTAAGATGGCCCAAACTCCTTCTTGTCCACAATATTTTCCCAGACCAGATCCCCAATCTTTGGGGCCCCAACAGGTCTAGCTGGAACCGGTTTCACTTTCCCATTGGCTGTGCATTTTACTTGGACGTTGCTTTGTAATGCCTGGAAATCATTGAGTTTCTGTAAAACACTAAACAGCCAAACTATCATTCAAATCAATTGTTTTACATCCAGCACTGTGCTGGCACAATCTAGGTCAGGTACCCAAATTCTTGTCCCAAGCAAGATCTCATAGGGGGTACATCCTCCCAAGGATTTTCTTGGCATGTTGTTTAGTGCCCACCGGACCCCATATAGGTGATTTACCCAACTACCGCCCGCACCTAATACCCTTGCTGTTAAGGATTGCTTTAGGTCCCAGTTTTTCCTCTCCACCACCAAATTTCCCTCGGGATAGTAGGGGGAGTAGTACCGCAAGGCCACACCCATACTTTCCATGGATTCCTTGTAAGCCCGAGAGCTAAACGCAGGGCCACAGTCGAATTGTAACGTGCCAATTGCGTATGTCCTGATCAAGACTCGCAAATCCTTTTTAACAGTTCAAGCATCAGCCCATAAAACCCATAGAAATCTAGAGCATAATTCCATTGCCACCAAGATGTACTTGTAAGCCACGTCAGAATTTAAGGGGCAGCAGTGATCCACAGGGACACATGCAAGAGGTCTGAATGAAATGAGTAATGTTGTTTGTGGTGGCCGCGCTACAGTGTAACCTTTCATCTGCTGACAGATGTTGCACTTTAAGACATAAGACTTTGTTTGTTTAGACAAAATTGGCCACCAGAACTGCCGCTTCAGTAACGAAACTGTAGCAGTGATTCCTGTGTATGCAGAGCCCAGACCCTCGAGTGCAGCTAGAATTAAACCTAATCTGCGATCCATGTTTGCTATTACTCTATCCCCCACTTCTGGAATTTGAGCATATGGTATGTTTTGCGCATCTAATTTATAGGAATGTTTGAGTGGAAAGCCTTTCGGAATGGCAGAGTCGTTCTTTGTGGCGTTGCCAGCTATCAGTATGTCTCCGTCTATCCTCATGCTAAAACGAGTGATTGCAGCAACAGCATCAGTTTGCACTGTCACCTTGGTGGCTTCATCAGCCAGGGAATTCCCTTCAATGTGTATGCCAACACGCTGATGACTCAAGGTGTGAATAACTTAAGCCCATGGCATGCCTGCTTTCAGTTTTGCTACTTGTACACATAAAAATGTATGTTTAATTGTGCAACCCTTGGAATCTCTAAACCAATTCTGGCCCAAGTAATGAAGATATTCATTATGGGGTTGCACACAGTGCCCCTTATACAGAATAATTATTCTGTGTCTGAGGACATGTTTATGTACTTCAGGTAAAGGGATTATGATAGAGTACTGGTGCCTGGTGTCGAAGAGACAGGAGTAAGCAACTTGGTAAAAGGTCACCAGTTTAGAATCGTTATTGTTGTGTGGATGGGACAAATGTATTTAAAAAGGGGTACACATGACAGGACTAGTCTAAAAGACATGACACCATCCCACTACTCTGATGCCTCCCTCGTAGTAAAGTCGGTAAACCACTAAGGCACTGACCAATGCTGCTGCTGAGGGCTCAATGAGTGCAGTGCAATAGATTTCTCTCCCCCTGATTGCGACCCCCATGGACACGAAGCAAGATGGCGGTAACACCCAACATCGAGCCTGAGACTCTCCCTGGGCTGTTCTGGCTCCTCTTGTGGACCTCACATTGAGGTTGAAACTACAGACAGAAGTAGGCAAGGAGGAGGAGGCTCGGACAATAGGGTCCGACTGCAGTGATGGGGACCTTGGGGGTATCGGCGACAGCGGTTGAGACCGCCTGAGATGAAGTAGTACAGGTTTGTGGTGTCCTTCTAGCACAGTGGGGAGGTGGCCTACCACGGCTGCTCTCCTTGACCGTGAGCAAAATGGTGGGGAGCGGAGGACCGCACACAACATGACTGCTGCCCCACCTAACTCACCCCACTTCACTAACCTGCTGACTGAGGGGCTAGGGCAAGAACTGACTCTACAGCACCATTTGCAAAGCTCCACAAAACGGTAAATAATCACCGCGAGCACGCGCAGAATTCCATGAACACGCGGAATTGCTTGTTCCGCCCGTTCGTGATGCTTTTTTCCTGTTCGTAAACGCTGTTTGCGTACTCGGGGGGAAATATCTCATGAACACGCATTTTGAAAGCGCGAATAAGCAAAAAAGTCCAGGAAGCCGCGGATTCCGAAATTTTGGGCAAATTCCACGAGCGGAATGGAATTTACCACACAGGCCTAACCATTTCCCTACTGCTTGCAGCCCGTCTAGAGCAAAGCCACCTTTGAAAATTGGTCAAGGGAATCGTGTGCCTTGCAGGGCAACTCGTACCGAGCAGGTGCTGGATCTTGGCCTCTTTGAACACTGCCTGGCATTCACCTGACCATCAGCATCTGCGACCAGCCTACAGGTATGTGGGGACTGATGCCTTGCTCACACCGCCCATAGTAAAGCTGGATGGGCCGGGCACAGCTGCACTTTGATTTGAGGAGCCCCTTACACAGTTGACACTCAAAGGCGGTGGGGGGAGGCACTGCTATCTATACCCAGTTGCCTGGTACTCAAGGTGGAATTGAGGGGACACTACATTGTTTAGGAGCTAGCGGTGAACTGGCAACCTTGAGCTACACTGCAAAGTTAGGGCCCATATGGACACTCCCCCTGAAACCAGCAACCCCATTCTAGAGAGGCACCCTTGCAGGGTCATTGCTCCAACTGCAGTTGAAGGATTAGTTGGACACATCTTCCACGATAACAGGTGGTAGTTGGTGGAGGTCAAGGGAGGGAGGGCCTCTCTGGATCCAGGCCCCTCTCTATATACCTTTTCTACATGCCAATGGTACACTGAACACTGTTGAGACTTCCCTACACGATAGGCCCATTAAAGGCACTCTCCATATGCGTGCTACTGGACAGGTTCTATGGTGATACTGAGGGTAGTTCGCAGAGACTTGTGGACACTGACCCTAAATTCACCAGAGTACTGAGGAACCAACATTGTACCTGGCCCTATGTGATCACCATTCTTGGCAGCTGAGGTGAGCAGTGTTTTTCTCTCGCCCCTCATGAAGAGGGCACAGAGAGTACACAATGACTGTATTCTTAGAATCATGGCTTAGAGATAAAGTGGCCCAGGATGGTCGCTTTCAGTTTACGCCCTTGAAAGGGCCCAATGAGTACTAGCACAACCCTCATTACCAAGGCAACACCACGGCTGGTGGTAGCTAGACTAATACATTTCAAAGATTGCAACCATCTCCTCGCCCAGGCCTCACTTAAAGGAGATATTTTACTTAAAAATCAAAAAGCAATGATATTACCAGATTTCACCAAGGAAGTCCAGAAAAAGAGGGCTTCTTTTAACGATGCCAAAAAGCGCCTCCTTGAACTGAGGATACCTTTTGCCATGCTGTTTTCCGCTAGACTCCAAGTTATGCATTGAGAGGAGGCTCTATACTTTAATTCCCCTCCACAACTCTGGAAATGCATTGATCATCTTCCCCAGAGCACTGGCAGCCTCTCCAGGAACAATATATTATCTGCCAGAAGGCCCCCCAGAAAGAAGGTATGGGAGGATGTGAGGGGTCCCAACCCGCTTGCAGGCTCAACAAGGATAGAAAAAAGTGGTGGAGGAGGTGGTGGCGCTCAACGGTGCGGGCTCACGCTCCCCTTCAGTGATTGCAGGGAATTGAAAAAGGTACCTTTACTGGGCCCCTCTCTCTACCCACGATTCAGAAGACTCCCTCCCACATATTACAGCTGGCACATCCAAAGCCATCATCTGATGCAAAGATTGCCTGTTGCGAACTATGATGCCTGAATGAGAGTATATCTGTGGCAATGTACAGCACCGGAGTCCAGGCAATGTTGTAGCCTAAATGTCAGTGGGCCCTTGTATTCTGTTAGCCACTAGAATGATGTGAGGTGTGGCAGGGAGGCAACCCAGCTGGCGTACCCCCGCAATAGTTAGTCTTGCGTGTGATGATTGCATATATGTTGAATGAGCTGTGTATGTTTTTGATGGGGAATTGTTTACTCCTTGTCCTAGGGAAGGGGAGTTGGGGTTTCATACATTATTTTGAGGGGCTGACTATTGGGCTTTGCTTTTGCTGGTCCTCTTGCGATTTCCTCTCGAGGGTCGGGAGATATGGCCTATATGAAAATAATGGATTCCCACTTGAGTATAAATAGCACTGCCATACCTCCAACTCTATGACATCTACACAGACAGATAATTTTATAAGCTGGAATGTCAGGGGCCTCAATAGCATGGCTAAAAGATCTAAACTCCATGCTTACCTGAAAAGACGGGGTGCACACATTGTGTTATTGCAAGACACCCACCTTACAGTCACTGAAAGAGATACTCTGAAGAAAAAGAGATGGCAGGGTTAGCTTTACACCAAAGCATTTGCCAGGTTTCGCTTGGGGGTGCCCTTTCAGAAAATGAGGGAGGGAGTACTTGCACCATGCTTAACACAAACCATAATTCTGAGGGGAGACTACAATAATATTGCAGGCCCTAATCTGGATCGCTCTCTTCCCCCACTGGTTGACTCTCCGATCTGGTGTCTAGTACGAGCGCTCTCCAGCTCGCAGCATCAGTGGGGACCGATAGACTCCTGGCTGTGATTACAACCCGGAGAACGTGAGTATTCCTTTTTCCCTGGATTACACAAGCTGCATTTGTGTCTAGACACTTCCCTCAGTGCCGCTGAGGCCTACGCAGCAGTGTGCAACATTGAATACATATGCAGGATATTCTCAGACCACAATCCGGTATTACTCACTTTAGACTGGCACCGGCAGCGCCCTGGTATACCAGACTGGTGGTTGCAAGATGAGGTCCTGAAAGATCCTGCATTCCGGCACACCATAAGTGAGGCAATTTCGGAATACTTTGCAGATAACGCGGACACTGCTACCTCTCCACTGCTCAAATGAGACATCTTTAAGGCGGTCAGTAGAGAGTGTTTTATACCTATGGCTGAAGTAGTGGGGGTGCAGCGCACTCTGGTGCAAAAAATTGAATCCCAGGAAAGAGTGGTGAGGGAGCTGCAACTGGCCAGGCTCAAGAGGCCTGAGTTGAAATACCAACTTTTGGAGGCAGAGGAACAAATGCCTGCCCGCACGAAAAAGCTCTACTGCTTTGATTACCATGAGTGCATGATTCAAGCACACACTGAACATGACAAGTCAGGGTCATTCTTTTCATGGCTGGCCAATAGTGCCACTAGGAGAGCTTTGATCCTTGAAGTAGAGTCAGAGGGGAATGGGCGCCTGTACCACCAGGAGGACATCAGCAATATAATTGTAGAGTATTATAGGACACTCTATGCCCCTCTCTCAAACATACCACCGCAAGGTCTGGAGGATTTTCTGGGACATATGGTCCTATCAAACCTGAGGGCTACTGAAGCGGTGGACCTGGGTGGGGGGGATCACAGAGACAGAGATGAGGGCTGCAATCAAGGCCATGGCTCGAGGTAAGGTCCTGAGTACAGATGGACTGCCAGCAGTTTTATGCCGAATATGCAGGCAATCTGGCGCTGGGACTGGTCACATTGTATGTTATGTTATGTTATGTTAAGATGAATTTATTAAGCGCACGGACACCAAAAGGTTTCATGGCGCTAATTAGATGAATGTTAATGCAAGAGACTAACTTAATAAGATTGCCCGAAGAGCCATGTTTTTAAAGCCTTTCTAAAGCCCAGTAAGTTGTCACAGTTCCTGACAGAGAGTGGAAATGAGTTCCAAAGCCTAGGTGCCAAAAAGGAGAACCTCCGTCCACCCTGCCTTTTTTAGTTTGATGGTAGGGGTAGTAAGAAAATGGAGGTGAGCAGACTGAAGGTTCCGCATAGGGGCATGTTTGATAATCGGGCTATTAAGAAATGTAGGGCTCACACCGTGTAATGTTTTAAAAACTATGCAACCTGTCTTAAAGGCGATGCGTTGTGCTATGGGCAGCCAATGTAGTTTAGACAATAGGGGCCTGGCAGAGTGCCATCTCGCCGCCTGATCCTGTATTATTTGGAGGCAGTTGAGCAGGCCCTGGGGGAGGCCTATGTAGAGGGAGTTAGAAAAGTCAAGGCGTGAGAGCACCAGAGCTATAACCACCTGAACCAGAGCTTGGTGAGATAACAAGTGTGAGATTTTCCTTATTTTACACAGCTGGAAAAGGCTGGTGGAGATGGAGAACCGTAGCCTTAAGGCCCGGTGGCGCAGGGTACGCCTGAAATCCCCGGGATTTACCTGCCTTGTGAAATACAGAGACACAGACTCTTCGTCTGGCGTAGAAGATGGTATTTATTAGCTGCAGCTAGTACAGTGGTCTTAGAAGTCGTCAGTACAACGAGGTTCAAAAGAGACTGCCACTTAACTCCGTGGCGCACATGTTTATATATGGTACAATACAATGCAAAATGCAATGCAATCACACAAGAGCAGGAGACATAAACAAATGTTATAAACAATGCCTTAAGCCCCAAGTAACTCAAGTTTCCCGGTTGCGTTTGTTACTCGACCCCTTAAGTAAAACATCGAGTAAATCCACACAATTTGGTTTACAAGCAGAGAAAACACAGCTGTATGTGTTAGAAGAATAGTCGTGCAACAGGAGAATACATGAGACATGTAGCGAAGGACAGCAGATAAGATAACCTGGAGGAAAGAATGGTTTGAGCCAACAAATAGTCCGGACGGGGATTAATCAGCTCAGACAGGTATTAGTGTACTCGGCCATACCCTGACACTCACCGGTAAACATGAGCAAAGAAGCCACCTGACACGTGAATGCAGAAATGACAAAAACATCGCGTTCACCGTGCTGCCTGAGTGAGGGAAACACAAAATGGCGGCGATTACAAAATGGAGGCTGAGCACGAACGAATTTGTAATTTACAGAACCTCAGAGACCACGGCACCCACGTGTCCTCTACGTGAGAGACAGAGTCTATAGTCACCCCGAGACTGTTTACTGATGGGGAAGGGACTGGGGGTGGACCTAATTCGCCTGGCCAAAAATTAGGTCCCCAACAAGTAGATCTCTTCCCAGGCAACACCAATTCAGTCTTGCCTGGGTTGAGCTTTAGTTGATTCAAATCCATCCAACGCTGAATATGGAGCATTGTGGATTGGAATTCGACGGCAGCGTTAGGGGACTCCAAAGAGAAAACAAGCTGAAGATCGTCAGTGTAGTTGAAAACAATGGTCTCATAGCTTTAAGTGAGTGAATCAGAGGCCTGATATAAAGGTTGAACAATAGTGGAGAAAGGGAAGAGCCCTGTGGAACCCCACAAGAAGTGGTCAGATTGGGGGCAATATAGTTCCCAAGACACACTGCTTGGGATCTGTCAGTAAGAAAGGACTTTATCCACTTAAAGGCAGCGCCCCGGATACCAGCTTGTTTGACACAGTTCAACAAGATGTTAAGGTCGACAATGTTGAACGCCGCCAACAAATCCAGGAGCACAAGTGCCTGCGGGATCCCCATATCAGCATTGGCCCTCAAGGTGTCCATCACCGCCAGGATAACTGACTCCGTAGAGTGAGCAGGATGGAATCCAGCTTGGTTAGGCTCAAGGTAATCGGTTTTCTCAATGAAATTAGAGAGGCACCTAGTCACGTGGGCCGCCAAGACTTTTGAACGCCAGTTTGCATGAGGGTGCCTACAAACTGGGTCGTTCCCTGGCCTCTATGTGTGAGGCACAAGTGGTTCTATTGCTCAAATCAGGAGGCCCTCCCAAGGATGTGAGAGCATACTGCCAGTCCATCCATTAGATGGTGGACAAATTACTTAGTCGGATGCTGACTTCTCGATTATTACTGCACATGCCCAAATTAATCCACGCAGACCAAACTGAGTGGATTGCCAGACACAACACAGCGTTAAACATACACAGGCTTATCTCAATAATGGAAGTGGATTTCTTAGGTAAACATAGAGCAGCTGTGGGGGCAATTGAAAAAGAAAAAGTGCTTGACAGCTTACGCTGAGACTTTCTGTATCAGGTAATGTTGAAGATGGGACTTGGATATGGATTTGTCCAGTCAATCAATCAATCAATCAATCAATCAATCAATCAATCAATCAATCATTTGTAAAGCGCACTACATACACGCGAGGGTCTCAAGGCTCTGGGAAGGGGGGGCCGCTACTGATGGAACAGCCACGTCTTGAGTATCCTCTGAAGGTCAGCAGGTCTTGGGTCTGTCGTAGGCTCAGTGGGAGGGTGTTCCATGTCATGGCGGCGAGGTGGGAGAAGGATCTCCCGCCGGTGGTTGTTCTTCGAATGCGCGGGACGGTGGCGAGTGAGAGGTCGGCGGAGCCTAGCTGGCAGCTGGGAGCTGGGGATGTAGAAAGAGAGCAGTCTGTTGAGGTAGGCTGGGCCGGTCCTATGGAGTGCTTTATGTGTGTGGATGAGGAGCTTGAAGGATATCCTCTTGTTGATGGGGAGCCAGTGCAGGTTTCTCAAGTGGGGGTGATGTGGCGGTGTCGTGGTCCGTCGAGGATCAGTTGTGCCGAGGTGTTTTGGATGCGTTGTAGTCGTTTCATGAGCTTGGTTGGGGCTGCCGCATAGAGGGTGTTTCTGTAGTCGAGTCTGCCGCTGAAGAGGGCCTGGGTGACTGTCTTTCTTGTATCTGTCGGGATCCATCTATAGATCTAGCGGAGCATGCGGATGGTGTTGAAGCAGGAGGAGGAGACGGTGTTGACTTGCTTGGTCATTGAGAACATTGAGTCGAGGATGATTCCCAGGTTGCGTGCCTGGTCGGTGGGTGTTGGGGCTGCCCCTAGTGCCGTCGGCCACAAGGAGTCGTCCCAGGCTGAAGGGTTGGAGCTGAGGATGAGGACCTCCGTCTTGTCCGAGTTCAGCTTCAGACGGCCGATCTTCATCCATTCGGCGACGGCCTTCATTCCTTTGTGGAGGTTGGCGTTGGTGGTGATGGGGACCTTGGTGAGGGAGAGGATCAGTTGAGTGTCTTCGGCATAGGAGATTATGTTGCGGTCGTGCTGTTGGGCGACCTCTGCGAGCGGGGCCATGTAAATGTTGAACTGTGTCGGGCTGAGGGAGGATCCCTGGGGTACGCCGCAGATGATCTCGGAGGCTTTGGAATGGAATGGGTTCTGCCGGAGAGGAAGGAGGTGGTCCATTCCAGAGCCTTGTCTCGGATCCCTGCTGCATGGAGGCGTGCACGTAGAGTGCAGTGGCACACGGTGTTGAAGGCGGCGGAGAGGTCTAGGAGGATGAGTGCTGCGGTCTCACCATTGTCTAGCAGGGTTCTGATGTCGTCGGTGGCAGCGATGAGGGCAGTCTCGGTGCTGTGGTTGCTGCAGAACCCTGACTGGGAAGGGTCCAGGATTCTGTTTTCTTCGAGGTATCAGGTTAGCTGTCTGTTGACGATTTTCTCAATGACCTTGGCCGGGAAGGGGAGCAGAAAGATGTTCTTGAGGTCTCTTGGGTCTGCCTTAGGTTTTCTGAGTAGGGCGTTGATCTCAGTGTGTTTCCAGCTCTCTGGGTAGGTCGCGGTCTCGAGGGAGAGATTGATGATGTTGTGCGATGGAGCTCCTTGCTTTGTTGAAGACGTGGTGCAGGAATGGGTCTGACGGAGAGCCGGAGTAGATTGGGCTCATGGTCTTGATGGTCTCATCGACGCTCACGCTGGCCCAGGCTAGCAGCGGGGCGTGGTCGATGGTGTGCAGAGGGTCTGTTGTGTACTTGTATGTTGGGGCTGTCTGGGTGTTGAAGCTGTCGTGGATGTCTGCTATCTTGCGGTGGAAGAAGGTGGCGAGGGCGTAACACAGGGCTTGCGATGGCGGGATGTCATTGGTGGGGAGCTGGGGTTGGAGAGTTCCTTCATGATATTGAAGAGCTCCTTGTTATTGTGTGTGTTGCTGTCGAGGCAGTCTTTGAAGGAGGTCCTCTTGGCCGCCCTGATGAAGTGGTGATGGTTGTGGATGGCGTCCTTGTGTGCTGCGTGGCTGTCTGGAGTTTGTTCACTGTGCCATTCCTTCTCTAGTTTCCGGCAGGCTTTCTTGGAGGCAAGGAGTTCTGGGGTGAACCAGCTGGCCCTCTTGCTGGTGTCTCTGTGGGGCAAGGCTTCTTTATCCGGCTCCCACGGCATGAGTGCGGACAGGGAGACTTATCTTGGACTCCTATGCAGTGGGCAGAGGGGCAAGAAAGGGGTGCCCACTCTCCCCAATAATATTTGCTTCGGCCGTTGAGTCCCTTGCAAGTAGAGCATGGTCAGGGGCATACCACAGATGGCTAAATGTACATGAGGCATTGCACTCTCTATCCCTCTTAGCTGATGATATGCTGCTGTTCCTCTGGGACTCAGCTGTAGACTTGCCAAAAGCGATCTCAATGTTTGAACAATTTGGCACAGTCTTGAGACTCCATATCAACTGGCTAAAAATCACACTTGTTCCTACTATGCAGGGATATGCTGCAGCCTTGAAACTTACATGGGCTAGCATGGGAAGGTTCTTGTCTGAAATATCTTGGTACTAAAATATATCATAGTGCCAATGACATGCTGGATGGTAAAATTGGAGCTGCGCTCTGAGCACTTAGTTCGAGTAGTCATTTTTGGAAATTACTGCCGTAGTCTGTGGCTGTGAGAATTGTAATAGCTAAAATGGTGACACTCCCCCGCCTACTTTATTTCTTTACCACCTTGTTGTTGTTCATTCTCCGTCGCATACTGTGGGACCTGAACACATTGATGGTTGTCCTCGTTTGGGATTTGGGCAGACGGAGGGTAGAGATGGCTAGGCTGCAGTCACCCACATCAGAGGGAGGGCTTGCAGCATCTGATTTAGAAATCTACTATCATGTGGTTCAGCTCCAATGGTTCAACAAATGGATCCATGCCCGTATGGCTCAGAATGGGAGTGGGATCAACTTTACTCCGACCAACAACACATTATTGCACGTCCTTTTGAACCCCCAACTGCCACATTGTGACCATACTAGAGCTGCAGCTTGCCCGACGCAGCTGTCAATGTTGCCTTCAGAAAACCCGGACCTGCCTATCCTGATCTAAAGATATCCCACTGCTGGGACTGGAGGTACTTGCTAGAAAGGGGGCGCTTAGGGGGATTGGAGGATGGGCGACCCACAATGTGACACGGTGGGTGATCTTTACAGAGTCAGGGAATTACTGGAATTTGATGACTTCTGAGAGGGTTTTGACGATACCTGGAGGTCAATTTTTGCTGCATAGAGCCATTGTAGCGATGGTGCGTGGTCATTGGAGGGTGGGGATGACAACCCCCCCCCCACCGATGCTGTCCAATCCTTTGCACTACTACAGTCCGTCCCAAAGAAGTGATCAACCTTTATGGGGCCCTGAGAGCTGTCATGTTACACTCCGTCTAAGCCTTCGTGAGAAGTGGGAGGTAGATCTGGGGGTATCTATCACTGGGGCAGAATGGGAAATGATCCTACCCACTAACTACAAAATATCCTGTAATGTTAGATTAAAGTTGATCAACTTCTACTCCCTCTAAAAAGCATACCTAACCCCCGGCACAATTATTCTGATGTTCCACGTGGATGAGGCCTCCTGCCCCAGGTGTGGGGAGCTAAGGGCTGAGATGGTAGACCTGGACTGGTCCTTCCTGTTGGCCTCTGCCTGACACCTTGAGGGTCTCAAACTTTCCCCCTGAGGCCCAGGCAGCCTTAAACATATACTCCTTTGGTTGTTTGGGCACCAGAAGAAACTTTTGACATCCTTTCACCCATAAATGTAAAGCTTTAATTTGTCCTGCCAAAAAAATTATATGACTGGCAATTCCATGGCATTGGACTGAATTTCAGCTTCATCCCGTTCAAAGATACCCGCACCTCTTAAAGAATGACTAATTCCTATTCTGCAATGGCACTTAGAATATTTTCACGAGAAATCTTCAAAGTTCCAGAGCACCAGCGGGGCCAACTTGCTTCAGGTATCTGGCTTTCACTGCTGTACTACCGTACAGGGAGTGGGTAAATGATGTGTAGGCAAAGAAGGAACAGTTTCCATAGGAAAGAACAAAAGCACATGAGTGTAGAATGCATAGAGCGCCTTTTCACTTCTGATATAAGGGAAACCACTATAAGAATAAAACAACTAAATGGTGTACCAAAAAAACATTAGTTCTCTTTCACATAATGTTCTTTAATAAAATACTTTTACATACAGTTTTACCTTACCATTTTCCATTTGCAAAATAAAATATTTAGACAGAACAAAAAGCTAACTCACTATAATGACAAACAGTGGCAATTGTAATCTGCTACATGTTTTTCACTAATTGGTAATTCTTCTAGAGGCGACCTCCATGAGAAGACCTTTTTCTTTAGGAGAGTTGCAAAGTCCCTTTCTGAAGTGGAACTAAAAAACTTTATTGACTTTTTGACTTCCAGACTTTCACTGGGACCACCCCACTTGCTGCATCTGATGGGGGCTCCATCGCGGTAGGCCTTCAATTACTCCTGACCCCAGTCTACCCGACCATTAGTTATCATTGGTTCACTACTTTTTCTTGCTGTTTTTTCCACTTCAAATATTTAAAATTCATATTTCCTGTTCACCTTATTGGATTGTTTTTTATGTCATTCAGCTTTTTTTTTTTAAAGTTCTCTTTTTTTCAAATTGAAGTGAGATTTTTATTGTGTTGCGTCTGATTTTTTAAAGGTTTTGGTACTTTTAAATGCTTTACACATTTTCGCTAAGTTATGCTTGTCTGCTCTGGACAATAGGTTCCAGGAATTGAGCTTATGTTTAAACTACTGAAACCTTGGGTTAGACCTAACAGGTTAGTTATTACTTGTGGTGGAGTACAATCCACCCCAATTAATAATTTACTTTCTTAGAGGAATGTATGAGGGGTTCTTTGGTGGTGGGTGTCCCTTGGACAGACAGCATAAAAAGAGCATAGCCATACTTGACTGGTTGTGACTTGTTATGGTGACAGTAGGCATGTCTTGTGGAACCCATCCCTAGTGTTTCTTGTGACCTATACATGAGTGAGGATGGGTAGTTGTGCAAGTTTGAACTGTGTCTCATTTTTAGGGAGGGTGGCCACTACTGCTATTCTTTACAATAATGCACATACAGGGTGTAGTGGGAGTAAAGGATATGAAAGGATCACATTTTCAATAATGTATTATTTAGTGAAGAATAACCATTAACAGTAACTGTCTTTTCACCATCAGCAACCATTGGTATGTAGAAAACAGTGTATAATCATCCGTTCACATAAAAAACATCAGTGTTTTTGTGATGACACGTTAGAGGTTCATTGCACCAACTTATGTTGTCACTAGTGACACATTTGCAGCTATGTTCAGTGCAATCATTATTTTGTTATGACTAAATGACTGTGTCAGATATGTGTGTATTCTACATATAATTGCACTCACTCTTAGTGTGCACTCATTGTGACAATTTAGCTCTCCTTATCTGTTCATGAGGGGGTAAAGCATGCATTGTATGTCAAAGGACAGAAAGACGAGAGGGCAAAGAAGTTGTAGAGTTAACATCATTCTTTGGGTGTAGAACATGGACAACCCAACCGATACAAGCTAATAAAATACACAAAAACATAAAAATACACAAGGTAACGCCAAATCGACTACGCAATGATTTGCAATATTTCAATCTCATTTCTTGTTTCCTATTTTCCCTACCTATGGTTGTTGTACCATCCATCTTTATCTAAAAAAATGTCGCTCACGGCAATCTTCTTGAATCACTCAGCTATGTACTTCTGTATATCCTGAGGCGCTAGCCACTTACTAAAAGAACAAAAACCAGGTTACAGTCTGAGCCTCCTACTGTGACCCTGCGACGGAGACGGATGGCACATCTAATATTAATATCACGCAAAAAAAACAAGAAGGCAAGAGATCTGTTCATTAAAAAAAATAGTTTTGAGTACCAAAGAGAAAAAGTGTTCAAAAATAATCAGTTTTACTGGTCAGCTCTCGACCTTAGGTTGTAGCGAGTTTTGCTCGGCACTGTCTGATCCTTAAACAATGTCTCTGGATCCGTAGTGTCTATTCGAAGGTGCGCAGGCACAGCAGCTTGAAGAATGTCGTCGTCTGCTTTTTCAGACTGAGTTCCATAAATTTGAGCATCACTGAAGGGCACAAAATAAGGGACTGCTGCAGTATCTGATTCTCTTATACCACTACGAATCCACTGGTCAAAGGGTAATGGTAATGGCACTTTTTTACAGTGCACACCATGTACCCAATTTGGCTTGCCGGCCACTTTCACAGCCGTGCGGGTGACGAGCAAAACTTGCGTAGGTGTAGACCAACGAGGATCCAAGTTTTTAGTCCGTTGGAAATTCTTGATGCAGACCCAGTCACCGGGCAGGATGGTGTGACCTGGGTCCGTGGAGGCCTCTGGCAAAGCACTTTGTACCTGTTGACGAATTACACTTAATTTAGTAGTCAAATCATGCAAATAGTCAATTAGCAAACGATATGGTATATCAGAATACTTCTTGGGGCAGGGGACACCCCAAACGTTTGCTGGGCGTCCAAATACCACTTCATACGGGCTAAGTCCCATACGAGAGTGTACAGTAGTTCTGGTTGACAAGAGAGCTAGAGGCAAGGCATCTGGCCAAGCAAGACCCATACTGGCTTTAATCTTGGCTAGTTTAAGTTTGAGTGTACCATTATAGCACTCAACCAAACCTGCTGACTGTGGGTGGTTTGCCGCATGAAATTTCTGTCTGATCCCAAGACCAGAACATACTTTCTGCATAATTTGATCCACAAATTCACTGCCATTGTCACTCCAGACAATCCGCGGCAAACCAAATCTAGGGAAGAACTCTTTAAGTAACACCATAGCAGTTGACAGAGCAGTGTTATCTTTCAAGGGGTAGGCCTCTATACAGCGGGAAAAGGCACATACCACCACCAGAACATACTTAAGGTTGTTACATCGATCCATATGAATGTAATCGATCTGCAACACCTGAAAAGGATATGACGGGGAGCAAAATGACCTGCCGGAGTTGGGGTACCCTTTCCTGGGTTATGCATTAGACAAACAATACAATTCTTAACCACGTTCTCCGCACATTTCGGAATTCCTTCATTCTGCCACACAGGAGCCAAGAGCTTGCAAATGCCTTTCGAACTAATGTGTGCTGGACCATGAGCCATAGTTACAACCGGCAATACATAAGCGTCCGGTAATAACCATCGCTGATGTTCCGACAATTCCGTCCAACAACCCGTCGTGTCTAACATTCCCGTACTTTCGTTCCACGTTCTTAATTTCTTCTCAGTCGCTTCTCCCTGAATCGTTTTCACACTCTCAATCGTATCTTCACACATTCCAATTTCCCTAACCCAATTTGCAGGACCTGCCACATACATTCGGCTAGCTGTGTTTCTAGCTGTAGTTTTTGCTACCTAATCTGCAAACGCATTTCCACGACCCACATCATCTGTGACTTTCTTATGTGCGCTGCACTTTATGATTGCTATCTGTGCAGGTAAGGTAAGTGACTCAAGAAGATCAGTCACTAACTGACCATGCTGGATCTTTGTCCCGTGAGAGGTAAAGAATCCTCTCTCCCTCCATAACCTACCAAAGCTATGTGCAACGCCAAAAGCATACTGGCTGTCTGTGTACACATGCATTCTCTTTCCTTTTGATAAACACACTCTCTAGTCAAGGCTATCAATTCAGCTGCTTGAGCTGAATTGTGTCCGATACGTGCCGTCTCAACAATTGTACATAAGGTGGTAACAGCATAGGCAGAAGTAGTTTCCCCATTTGGAAGCTTGAAACAGGAACCGTCTACCCATAGGATCCCATCTGGGTCCTTGAGCGGAGTGTCCTTCAAATCAATCCTTCCCTTTGTGTCTTCTTCCGTTCGAAGAAAACAATCATGTTTCTCCTGAACATCTTTCTCATCTGGCAGTGGCAACAGTGTAGCTGGATTTAACGTGTTACATCTTTTAATGTGTACATGACTCGCCAAGAGTGTCAGCTCGTATCCAGACAAACGAGCACTCGTGAGATGCTGTGTTCTGGTTCTATTCAACAAAGTATCCACTGCATGTGGAACCATAACAATGAGTGTGTTATCCAATACTAATCCAGCCGATTGTCTGATAGAAATCGCCGCAGCTGCCGTAGCTCTGAGACAACTGGGCAAAGCTTTAGCTACCGGGTCTAATGTAGCGGAGAAATAGGCACATGGCCTCTGCTTATCTCCAAATTTCTGTGTCAAAACTGACAATGCGCAACCCTCTCTCTCGTGAACGTACAGTGTAAAAGGCTTACTGTAATCTGGGGTACCTTACACCGGAGCAGAACACAAAGCAGCACGTAGGTCAATAAAGCTTTTCTGACATTCATCCGTCCAAGGGAGCGGATGTGGCGTATCTTTCAACGTTAAGTCCAACAGGGGTCTAGCCAAAAGTGAAAAATTGGGAATCCATTGTCTACAGTAGGAAGTGATACCCAAAAAGGCACGCACTTCTCTCTGCGTAGTGGGTACAGACATCTGTAAAATAGCATGAATACGTTCTGGGGTCAATCGCCTTACCTCCTTCGACAAGAGATGACCTAAATAGGTAACCTCTTGGCGGGCATATTGCAACTTAGAGGGGGACACCTTATGCTGTAGTGCGGAAAAATGGTGTAACAATGCAACAGTCACTTCCTTACACACATCTTCCGTATCAGCAGCCACCAACAAATCATCCACATACTGAATAAGTGTAGCACCAGGAGGCAAAGAAAAAACATCAAGTTGTGACTTAAGAGCCTTGCTATAAATAGATGGACTTTCACAATAGCCTTGAGGAGCTCTCTTAAATCTAAAACTTCGGCCTCCGAGAGAGAAAACGAAGATATCCCTACTTTCTTCAGCAATAGGAATACTAAAGAAAGCATTCTTGAGGTCTACAACTGAAAACCAAGCTGCCGAAGCAGGAATCATTGTCAACAAAGCTGTAATGTCCGGAACAACAGGAAACTGTGGCCCTACAATTTTATTGACCTCTCTGAGGTCATTAACGAATCTGTAAACAGGACGTTGTGAAGGATCAGTTCTCTTAAGGATCGGAAGAACAGGACTATTACAAACATTGCCTCTTGTTTCCTCAACTACGCCTTTCTGTATGAAATCATCGACAATAGCCAAAAGTGCTCTCTCTCCATCACTAGAGATACGATATTGGGGAATGCGCGGCATACTCACATTCTCCTTAACTGTGACAACATATGGTGGAATCGCAAGACAACCCACGTCATTTGGGCCCGTAGCCCAAAGACTTTCAGGAAGAGAAAGCAACTCAGGTGGAAACTTGTCCCGAGACAGATACACGGAAGATGTCATTTTCTTCCCCAACCTGAGAGGCACACTCGAAGGGGAGCAATACAATGTTGCATGTAATCTTTTCAACAAATCCAAACCCAGCAAGTTTTCACCGCAGCCAGTTGTCAGAATAAGCGGAGCCTTCAAGTCATAGGGACCAATCGAAACAGGCAAGGGACAAGAAACCGGTTTACAAACTGGGGCGCCAGAAAATCCTACAGAAGTATTTATTAAGCCAGACAAAGGTGCCCCAGGGAGTTTAGTATGCATAATAGAACTTCTCATCGCACCAGTATCCAAAAGAAACGGTTCTGAAACACCCATAGTATTGATCGTGACATATGGCCCATTTTGATCTACTGGAATCGACACAACTCCCTCACTTCGTCCATGGCTGTCCTATTCGATCTGAAAATCGTTAGCCCTTTCTTCACAATAATCGTCATTATAATACTGTGTGGACTGAACTCTCTGTTGATCAAAATAGTTTGTAGTAGATGGAGGAATAGAACGCTGCTCCTGAGAGGACACACCTCGTCCTCTACCTCTAGATCCTGACTGGGAATTACCACAACCTCGTGGAGCAGATATCCCATTATTACGCTGTAATAGAACCGGACAACTATTCTTAAAATGTCCCTCTTCTCTACAATACGCACATTGATTAGGAACCAACGGAAGACGTGGTGCGAAGTACTCAGGTTTCTGAAACACTTTTTGAAACTGTGGGTGTTGAGAAAACTGAGGCAGTGCAGATCGCGGCGGATAAGCTTGCTGTAAAAGTACCTTCGTTTTCAAATCTTTATTTTTCTTCTCTTGTTTCTCTTTCTCCTCCTTATCTCTATTCTCATAATACTGTGCGGTAGCCAGTATTTTAGCAGGGGAAGAGACAGCCTGTGCACTTTCAGAACTCTTTAGTTTATTCGAAAATTCAGGAAGCAAGTTGTATACAAACTTGTCCACAAACAACCATTGACCACCCTCCACACTCAAATCCTGACCACTGTGATCAATAAACGTCTCTTCAAAACGGGTGAAGAAATCCGAAACGCTTTCGTCTTTGTTTTGCTTGCATGCGGCCAGCTTATCCCAATTAACTCGCACCGCGGGCATCATAGTTTTAATTAATTCTATGATTCTGCCTGGTAGGGCCGTATCCAGATCATCGGGTTTCGCACCACCCACTTGACCTGCATCAGCGGCTCTAATAGCAGCCCAATCACCACCTAATTCATCATTATGATTTTCCCTACAAATGCGTGCCCACAAGGCTTGTGGAACAACATTCCCAAACAACATATCTATATCGGCCAAATTCATAATACAAGTATCAACTGTTTGAGATAATTCTTTATAATATCCAGCTGGATTCTTACGAGGGTCCGGAAGAGTCTGTTTAAGTGCCAATACTTCAGACCTTTTCCAGGGTTCGTGGACCCATATACGCTGAAAATGAGCAGGAACAGCAGGGGGGCCAACGATTGCGTCTCTCCATACAGGAGGAACTTCACGCATCGGATAATTCTTAATGCCTACGCTGTTGGCAGGATCAGTTCCGGACAAGGATAAGGACAAGAACATTGTTTGAAACGCAATGAGTTTAGTTACTGCATTTTCAACTTGTGGACCTACAATAAAACCTTTATCAAAGTCGGCTTGTAACTGCAATAGCTCTGAAGGAACTGTATCTAACTCCATATCTTCCCAACCTTTAATAAGAGTTTGACACATAACATTAAAAACATATCTTTGAGTGGGCTCTACTCACTATTGAAAAGAACTCATAATATCTTCTGTACTATAGTCTAGTCCTCTCTCAATCCATTACGAGCGAGGGAACCCAAAACTACCTTCTCATCTGTAAGAGGAAGCTGACAACGGGATTGTCGTTTAGAGAAAGCTGGAGACAGATTCAAAGACCCGAGGAGAAAAGTAATTAGAGACAGCCTTAGCCAATCTCCTGTGTAGATGCCGAAGGTAACGGAGACTGAAATATAGCCGACTGAGGAACGAGAGTAGGAATTGGTAGAGGTGGAGGCTGAATTGCAGGCTGCAAAGGCGGAACAGAAACAGGCAGAGAAGCATTAATGGGCTGAGCCGGTAGCTGAATAATCGGCAATTGAGCAACCAATGGATGAGCGATAGGCGGGGATAACAGAGGTGCGTTAGGATTTTGGGCATAGGGCGGAGGTGAATTCAATAAACAAGACATTAAGGAATCTTCTTCTAATTCCTTATTTTTATCTGAAGAAGAAGTAGGCAACACCGGATAGCATCTATCTATTGCCATGCGATGTTGTCTCTCTAATATCTCATTTGCACCATCTGCTTCATTATTTTTAAATTGTTGAGCAGCCTCTATAATTGACATAGTTTGTGCTTTCTTGTCCCTTTTTGCTTGTTTAATTTCTTTCTGTTTGGCTTCCTTACGCCAAAGGCGAAAAGAGTCAAACATTGCCGGCCGGGCTTTTCTTCTAAACAAAATCGTTTCCAACTTATCTAGTATGGCGGGATCAAAACTACCATTTTGGGGCCAACTCAAAACTCCACTATTTTTCGTGTATCGGACCCATGTCTCGTTAAAGGTAATGGGACCAATACCATGCTTAGAATAGAGCTCATAAGTGGGAGTTCCAACTGGAGGAATCGGACATGAATCCTCCAACTGGGAGTCCCTTGTACAACCTAAACAACAAATCCTTTTGAACTAACTCAGTCCAGGCATCGTTACTTCTCTAGACTGTTTACAAACACCAAGGGGTATAAATCACTGAAACAGTACAATCATACTTACCCCTTGGCTTCGGGTATTGCAATACCTGAATAAAACCCCAAAACAAAACAAAACAAAGGATTGTGGGAGCGACCCACCAAATACTTAACTAAGAATCGTCCTGCACCAGCGAAGGTCCGTCTATCGTCTAGCTTTACCAAACATCATCAGAAGGGTCCAAGGCAGGACGACAGTCAGGGCAGCAGTCTTCAGTAGCCGTCGGAAAGGAGTAGCCGCGCTGTCAAAGACCTTCGGTCCACTTACGACATACTGGGGTCTATCACGTGGTGCGCATCCTCCGGAATTTTCCTGCGGGTCTCCTCACGACCCTCGGGCTTAACCGCTACCTCTGAAGTCGCCCCGCGTTGGGCGCCAGTTGGAGAACCGGAGCCTTAAGGCCTGGCGGCGCAGGGTACGCCTGAAATCCCCTGCCTTGTCAAATACAGAGACACGGACTGTTCGTCTGGCGTAGAAGATGGTATTTATTAGCTGCAGCTAGTACAGTGGTCTTAGAAGTCGTCGGTACAACGAGGTTCAAAAGAGACTGCCACTTAACTCCGTGGCGCACAGGTTTATATATGATACAATACAATGCAAAATGCAATCACACAAGAGCAAGAGACATAAACAAATGTATATGTATTTCCCGGTTGCGTTTGTTACTCGACCCCTTAAGTAAAACATCGAGTAAATCCACACAATTTGGTTTACAAGCAGAGAAAACACAGCTGTATGTGTTAGAAGAATAGTCGTGAAACAGGAGAATACATGAGAAATGTAGAGAAGGACAGCAGATAAGATAACCTGGAGGAAAGAATGGTGTGAGCCAACAAATAGTCCGGACGGGGATTAATCAGCTCAGACAGGAATTAGTGTACTCGGCCAGACCCTGACACTCGCCGGTAAACATGAGCAAAGAAGCCACCTGACACATGAATGCAGAAATGACAAAAACATCGCGTTCGCCGCGCTGCCTGAGTGAGGGCAACACAAAATGGCGGCGATTACAAAATGGAGGCTGAGCACGAACACATTCGTAATTTACAGAACCTCAGAGACCACGGCACCCACGTGTCCTCTAAGTGAGAGACAGAGTCTATAGTCACCCCGAGACTTTTTACTGATGGGGAAGGGACTGGGGGTGGGCCTAATTCGTCTGGCCAAAAATGAGGTCCCCAACAAGTAGAGCTCTTCCCAGCCAACACCAATTCAGTCTTGCCTGGGTTGAGCTTCAGTTGATTCAAATCCATCCAACGCTGAATATGGAGCATTGTGGATTGGATTCGACGGCAGCGTTAGGGGACTCCAAAGAGAAAACAAGCTGAAGATCGTCAGCATAGTTGAAAACAGTGGTTCTCATAGCTTTAAGTGAGTGAATCAGAGGCCTGATTTAAAGGTTGAACAATAGTGGAGAAAGGGAAGAGCCCTGTGGAACCCCACAAGAAGTGGTTCGATTGGGGGCAGTATAGTTCCCAAGACACACTGCTTGGGATCTGTCAGTAAGAAAGGACTTTATCAACTTAAAGGCAGCGCCCCGGATACCAGCTTGTTTGACACAGTTCAACAAGATGTTATGGTCGACCATGTTGAACACCGCCAACAAATCCAGGAGCACAAGTGCCTGCGGGATCCCCATATCAGCATTGGCCCTCAAGGTGTCCATCACCGCCAGGATAACTGACTCCGTAGAGTGAGCAGGATGGAATCCAGATCGGTTAGGCTCAAGGTAATCCGTTTTCTCAATGAAATTAGAGAGGCACCTAGTCACGTGGGCCTCCAAGACTTTTGAACGCCTGTTTGCATGCGGGTGCCCACAAACTGGGTCGTACCCTGGCCTCTATGTGTGAGGCACAAGTGGTTCCATTGCTCAAATCAGGAGTCCCTCCCAAGGATGTGAGAGCATACTGCCAGTCCATCCATTAGATGGTGGACAAATTACGTAGTAGGATGCTGACTTCTCGACTATTACTGCACATGCCCAAATTAATCCACGCAGACCAAACTGGGTTGATTGCCAGACACAACACAGCGTTAAACATACACAGGCTTATCTCAATAATGGAAGTGGATTTCTTAGGTAAACATAGATCAGCTGTGGGGGCAATTGAAAAAGAAAAAGTGCTTGACAGCTTACGCTGAGACTCTCTGTATCAGGTAATGTTGAAGATGGGACTTGGATATGGATTTGTCCAGTCAATCAATCAATCAATCAATCATTTGTAAAGCGCACTATATACCCGCGAGGGTCTCAAGGCTCTGGGGAGGGGGGCCACTACTGATGGAACAGCCACGTCTTGAGTATCCTCCTGAAGGTCAGCAGGTCTTGGGTCTGTCGTAGGCTCAGTTGGAGGGTGTTCCATGTCATGGCGGCGAGGTGGGAGAAGGATCTCCCGCCGGTGGTTGTTCTTCGAATGCGCGGGACGGTGGCGAGTGAGAGGTCGGCGGAGCGTAGCTGGCAGCTGGGGATGTAGAAAGAGAGCAGTCTATTGAGGTAGGCTGGGCCGGTCCTATGGAGTGCTTTATGTGGGTGGATGAGGAGCTTGAAGGATATCCTCTTGTTGATGGGGAGCCAGTGCAGGTTTCTCAAGTGGGGGGTGATGTGGTTGTGTCGTGGTCCATCAAGGATCAGTCGTGCCGAGGTGTTTTGGATGCGTTGTAGTCGTTTGATGAGCTTGGTTGGGGATGCCGCGTAGAGGGTGTTTCTGTAGTCGAGTCTGCTGCTGAAGAGGGCCTGGTGACTGTCTTTCTTGTATCTGTCGGGATCCATCTATAGATCTTGCGGAGCATGCGGAGGGTGTTGAAGCAGGAGGAGGAGACGGTGTTGACTTGCTTGGTCATTGAGAACATTGAGTCGAGGATGATTCCCAGGTTGCGTGCCTGGTCGGTGGGTGTTGGGGCTGCCCCCAGTGCCGTCGGCCACCAGGAGTCGTCCCAGGCTGAAGGGTTGGAGCTGAGGATGAGGACCTCCGTCTTGTCCGAGTTCAGCTTCAGACGGCTGATTTTCATCCATTCGGCGACGGCCTTCATTCCTTTGTGGAGGTTGGCTTTGGTGGTGATGGGGACCTTGGTGAGGGAGAAGATCAGTTGAGTGTCTTCGGCATAGGAGATTATGTTGCGGTCGTGCTGTTGGGCGACGTGTGCGAGCGGGGCCATGTAAATGTTGAACTGTGTCGGGCTGAGGGAGGATCCCTGGGGTACGCCGCAGATGATCTTGGAGGCTTTGGAATGGAATGGGGGAGACGGACGCTCTGGGTTCTGCCGGAGAGGAAGGAGGTGGTGCATTCCAGAGCCTTGTCTCGGATCCCTGCGGCACGGAGGCGTGCACGTAGAGTGCAGTGGCACACGGTGTTGAAGGCGGCGGAGAGGTCTAGGAGGATGAGTGCTGCGGTCTCACCATTGTCTAGCAGGGTTCTGATGTCGTCGGTGGCAGCGATGCGGGCAGTCTCGGTGCTGTGGTTGCTGCGGAGCCCTGACTGGGAAGGGTCCAGGATTCTGTTTTCTTCGAGGTTTCAGGTTAGCTGTCTGTTGACGATTTTCTCAATGACCTTGCCCGGGAAGGGGAGCAGAAAGATGGGCTGGAAGTTCTTGAGGTCTCTTGGGTCTGCCTTAGGTTTTCTGAGTAGGGCGTTGATCTCAGCGTGTTTCCAGCTCTCTGGGAAGGTCGCGGTCTCGAGGGAGAGATTGATGATGTTGTGCGATGGAGCTCCTTGCTTTGTTGAAGACGTGGTGCGGGAATGGGTCTGACTGAGAGCCGGAGTGGATTGGGCTCATGGTCTTGATGGTCTCATCGACGCTCACGCTGGCCCAGGCTAGCAGCGGGGCATGGTCGATGGTGTGCAGAGGGTCTGTTGTGTACTTGTCTGTTGGGGCTGTCTGGGTGTTGAAGCTGTCGTGGATGTCTGCTATCTTGCGGTGGAAGAAGGTGGCGAGGGCGTCACACAGGGCTTGCGATGGCGGGATGTCATTGGTGGGGAGCTGGGGTTGGAGAGTTCCTTCATGATGTTGAAGAGCTCCTTGTTATTGTGTGTGTTGCTGTCGAGGCAGTCTTTGAAGGAGGTCCTCTTGGCCGCCCTGATGAAGTGGTGATGGTTGTGGATGGCGTCATTGTGTGCTGCGTGGCTGTCTGGAGTTTGTTCACTGTGTCATTCCTTCTCTAGTTTCCGGCAGGCTTGCTTGGAGGCAAGGAGTTCTGGGGTGAACCAGCTGGCCCTCTTGCTGGTGTCTCTGTGGGGCAAGGCTTCTTTATTCGGCACCCACGGCACGAGTGCGGACAGGGAGACTTATCTTGGACTCCTATGCAGTGGGCAGAGGGGCGAGAAAGGGGTGCCCACTCTCCCCAATCTTATTTGCTTTGGCCGTTGAGTCCCTTGCAAGTAGAGTATGGTCAGGAGCATACCACAGAGGGCTAAATGTACATGAGGCATTGCACTCTCTATACCTCTTAGCTGATGATATGCTGCTGTTCCTCTGGGACTCAGCTGTAGACTTGCCAAAAGCGATCTCAATGTTTGAACAATTTGGCACAGTCTTGGGACTCCATATCAACTGGCTAAAAATCACACTTGTTCCTACTATGCAGGGATATGCTGCAGCCTTGAAACTTACATGGGCTAGCATGGGAAGGTTCTTGTCTGAAATATCTTGGTACTAAAATATATCATAGTGCCAATGACATGCTGGATGGCAAAATTGGAGCTGCGCTCTGAGCACTTAGTTCGAGTAGTCATTTTTGGAAATTGCTGCCGTAGTCTGTGGCTGTGAGAATTGTAATAGCTAAAATGGTGACACTCCCCCGCCTACTTTATTTCTTTACCACCTTGTTGTTGTTCATTCTCTGTCGCATACTGTGGGACCTGAACACATTGATGGTTGTCCTCGTTTGGGATTTGGGCAGACGGAGGGTAGAGATGGCTAGGCTGCAGCCGCCCACATCAGAGGGAGGGCTTGCAGCATCTGATTTAGAATGAATGAAATGAATGAAAAAAATATTTGGTAAAGCGCACTGCGGCCAAGCGGCTTCCTGGCGCTGGGGACCTGATCAGAGCTCGCAGAGGGAACCCAGGGAGACTAGGAGGGGAATGCCTGAGAAAAAAGGAAGGTTTTGAGGGCTTTGGGAAGTGAGTGTAGATGGGGATGGAACGAATGGAGAGTGGAAGACTGTTCCAGAACTGGGGGGCCAGGACTGAAAACCGGGTGCCCCCATTCTGGATTTACGGAAGCGGGGGATGTGCAGAAGAGAGAGGGAAGAGGAACGAAGAGTGCGGCAGGGGACATGGGGGGAGATGAGAGAAGTGATGAACAGGGGAGCAGAGCAAGAGTGAGCCCGAAAGGCTAGACAGGCCAGTTTAAAGAAAGATCTGAAACGGACAGGAAGCCAATGAAGGGACTTAAGAACAGGGGTGATGTGAGAGGATTTAGGGAGGGAAAGGATGAGGCGGGCAGCTTGGTTTTGAATGGCCTGGAGTCGGCGGGTTTCGTAGGCGGGTATGCCCACGTACAGGCCATTCCCATAGTCGAGGCGGGAGGTGACAAGGGCCATGACTATGGTTTTAAGTGCGTCAGTGGAAAAAATTCGCGAAATTTTCCGGATAAGACGGACGGACGGACAAAAAACAAGAAGACACGACGGAACTGATCTGGCTGTGCATGGATAAGTCATGACTGACTTTGATACCAAGGGTACGAACGGAGGAAGCGGGCAAGGGAGGGGGACCAAAAGAAAGGGGCCAATGTGCAGGAGACCAAGGGTTGGAGGGACCACCAGTGAGGACGAGTTCCGTCTTGTCTGGATTGAGCTTCAAATGGTTAGCGCTCATCCACTCAGAAATAAAAACTAAGGTGGAACCAAACTTAGGAAGCGAATCAGGGGTAGAAGAAAGGTCAAAAACGAGCTGGAGGTCATCTGCGTAATTGTACACAGAGACCCCCAGCTCGAGAAGGGAGGTGATGAGGGGATAGATATAAAGATTGAAAAGAAGGGGGGAAAGAGAGGAACCTTGGGGAACACCACAGGTGACCGGGCGGGGAGGGGCAGAGAAGCCGGAGAGGTGAACCGCCTGTGACCTGTCCCGAAGGAAGGACGCAAGCCATGAAAAGGCCGCGCCGCGAATGCCCGCTGCGCTGACACGGTCGAGAAGGATGGAGTGGTCAACCGTGTCAAACGCAGCGGACAGATTGAGAAGGACCAGGGCTTGGGGGAGGTTAGAGTCGGCCTTCCCCTTGAGTTCGTCCAAGACTGCCAGGACCACCGCCTCCGTGGAGTGGCCCGGGCGGAAGCCCGCCTGATGGGATGCCAAGAGGCCATTCTCCTCGATGTAAGTGGAGAGGCAGGAGGTAACGTGGGCTTCAAGGATCTTGCCAAGATAGGGAAGAAGGGAAATGGGTCGAAAATTAGAGGGGAGAGAGGGATCCAGACCGTTTTTTTTTAGGATAGGGAGGACTATAGCGGATTTAAAAGAAGAGGGGACAGAACCAAAAGCCAGAGAGGAATTAAGAAGAGCAAGCGGGGGGGCGGGGCAGTTAGTGAAGAGAGTTTTAAGAATGCGTGCCGGCGCATAGTCCGCGGGAGAGCCAGACTTGACTTTGACCAGAAGTTTTAGAAATAAATCAGGGGAGATAGGGGGGAAGAGAGCGAAAGAGGAAGGGGGAGGAGGGAGAAGACAAGTGAAACGGGGTTGAGGCACAGTGGGGATGTTGGCTTTAATCTTCACGATCTTATCGATGAAGAAGTCATTAAGTGAGGAACAGAGGGACTGTGAGGGGACCAGACTCAGGGTGGAGCGATCAGAGGTGGCAAGATTGTGAACCAGGGAGAAGATTTCACGAGATTTGTTAGCAGAGAGAGCTACTCTCTCGGTGAAATATGCGGTTTTAGCCACTAGGATCGCTTTTTTATATTCGGTGAGAAGTAGTTTATATTTGATGCGCAAAGAGGGTCAGTAATTCCGTCTCCAGTGGCGTTCCGACCGCCTAAGGTCGAGTTTAAGCGTTTTAAGCTCTGGAGAAAACCATTTGTGTGTGTCGTAGGGGCGGACCGCCTTGATCTTTCTAAGCGGGGCAACTAGATCACACGAGGAAGATAGCCATGTGCCAATGGCGTTGACCTGGGATTCAAGGGGAAGATCAGTGAGGTCTGGGGCAGAGGAAGCCAAGGTAAGCGAAAGGGAATCAAGTTCGGTCTGATTCCAATTACGGGCTAGAATGTTTTTCGGAAAAGGGGGCTTATCAACCGCACCCAAGTGAATAGAGAAGGAGATATTAAAGTGATCCGACCAAACACAAGGGGATATAGAGGGAGGTGAGACGACAGGACGTGAGGACCAGATTTGATCCAGGATGTGACCCTGGGCGTGAGTGGGGACTGTGACATGAGATGTGAGGTTTAGGCACTGGAAGGTGGCAGAAAAGTCTTTAGAGGAAAGATCTTCCCTAGAATCGCCCGGCCAAAAGTTAAAGTCGCCGAGCAGAAGGACGGAAGAATTTTTTACCACCAAGGTGGCCAAAAGGTCTTGAAGGGAGTCTACGAAGGAAGGCATAGATTGAGGGGGGCGGTACACGAGGACTACAGTGAGGGTGGCAGAAAGGTTAAGGGAGCGGGCCGCCAAGTAGTCCACGTTGGGTATGGGGGGGTGAATAAGAAGTTGAAATTTGAGGGTCGACCGAATGATCATTGCCACACCTCCCCCAACCTTACCGTCCGGGCGGTCAGCTCGGAGGGCGTAATGGGTATCGAGGAGAATGGCTAAAAGATCGGGGAGGGAATCGGCGGTGAACCAAGTTTCAGTCAGGAAAAGGAAATCTGGGGAGTCAGTGGTCAAAAGATTGAAAAGTGCCGTCTGATGTTTGACTGCAGAGCGGGTGTTGAGGAGGTAAGCGGAGGCTACAGTAGGAACAGGGGAGGGACGGGGGACAGGAGGGGGGTCAACAGAGGGAAGGGTAAGGCTGTGAGAGACCGGGATCGGGTGAGAAGGGGAAGAGGCGAGAATGCCGAATGTATCAAGATGACGCAGTAGTGAAGGGGAAGGTGAGGGGATAACAGAAAGAGCTATGAGTTGAGCTGAAGTATAAACCAAAAAAGGAGCAGACGGGCGCAGACGGGCTTAACTTAGGCGCAACTTCGGCGCGCCTTAGTCGCGCCCGCTGCGCACCTCCGCTGCGCGGCCGGGAATGAGTAACCAAGATGTAGGGGCACATGAGGGAGGAGAATCAGGGGGGCGTAGCAGGGGGGGAGGGGCCAAAGAACTGCAGCGCAGAGCCCAGACCCGCCCAAGATGGTGGAGCCGCCCGTCCCACTCCGAGAGTCAGGCAAGGAGGGGGCGATCAGCGGAGGCGGTCAGGGTCGCGTGCAGGAGAGAGGGCCGCCAGGGAGGATCAGAGCGCTAGGTCCAGAGCGCTAAGAGAGCAGTGCAGGTAGACAAATTTAAAAGTTTCCAAGCAAGAAAGTCACTAAAATGAACGTTGCTCCCGGAGACGCCTCGGGAGGTCTGGAGGTGGATGCAGACGACGTCGAAGCACCAGTGGAATAAAAATATTTCCATATTCATCCTTAAATAAATGTCAATAAATAAAAAAATATTGCATTTCTATCGGCCTGTTGGGAGTGGATTTGGAATGTCGCACAGTCTTAGTCAAGTGTTGTTATAATGCAACAGCATGCAACTCTAGAAACTCTAGAAACCTACTATCATGTGGTTCAGCTCCAATGGTTCAACAAATGGATCCATGCCCGTAGGGCTCAGAATGGGAGAGGGATCAACTTTACTCCGACCAACAACACATTATTGCACGTCCTTTTGAACCCCCAACTGCCACTTTGTGACCATACTAGAGCTGCAGCTTGCCCGACGCAGCTGTCAATGTTGCCTTCAGAAAACCCGGACCTGCCTATCCTGATCTAAAGATATCCCACTGCTGGGACTGAAGGTACTTGCTAGAAAGGGGGCGCTTAGGGGGATTGGAGGATAGGCGACCCACAATGTGACACGGTGGGTGATCCTTATAGAGTCAGGGAATTACTGGAATTTGATGACTTCTGAGAGGGTTTTGGCGATACCTGGAGGTCAATTTTTGCTGCATAGAGCCATTGTAGCGATGGTGCGTGGTCATTGGAGGGTGGGGATGATAACCCCCCCACCGATGCTGTCCAATCCTTTGCACTACTACAGTCCGTCCCAAAGAAGTGATCAACCTTTATGGGGCCCTGAGAGCTGTCATTGTTACACTCCGTCTAAGCCTTCGTGAGAAGTGGGAGGTAGATCTGGGGGTATCTATCACTGGGGCAGTATGGGAAATGATCCTACCCACTAACTACAAAATATCCTGTAATGTTAGATTAAAGTTGATCAACTTCTACTCCCTCTAAAAGGCATACCTAACCCCCGGCACAATTATTCTGATGTTCCACGTGGATGAGGCCTCCTGCCCCAGGTGTGGGGAGCTAGGGGCTGAAATGGTAGACCTGGACTGGCCCCTCCTGTTGGCCTCTGCCTGACACCTTGAGGGTCTCAAACGTCCCCCCTGAGGCCCAGGCAGCCTTGAAAGTGTACTCCTATGGTTGTTTGGGCACCAGAAGAAACCTTTGACATCCTTTCACCCATAATTTGTCCTGCCAAAAAAATTATATGACTGGCAATTCCATGGCATTGGACTGAATTTCAGCTTCATCCCGTTCAAAGATACCCGCACCTCTTAAAGAATGACTAAGCCCTATTCTGCAATGGGACTTAGAATATTTTCACGAGAAATCTTCAAAGTTCCAGAGCACCAGCGGGGCCAACTTGCTTCAGGTATCTGGCTTTCACTGCTGTACTACTGTACAGGGAGTGGGTAAATGATGTGTAGGCAAAGAAGGAACAGTTTCGATAGAAAAGAACAAAAGCACATGAGTGTAGAATGCATAGAGCGCCTTTTTACTTCTGATATAAGGGAAATCACTATAAGAACAAAACAACTAAATGGTGTACCAAAAGAACATTAGTTCTCTTTCACATAATCTTCATTAATAAAATATTTTTATATACAGTTTTACCTTACCATTTTCCATTTGCAAAATAAAATATTTAGACCGAACAAAAAGCTAACTCATTATAATGACAAACAGTGGCAATTGTAATCTGCTACATGTTTTTCACTAATTGGTAATTCTTCTAGAGGCGACCTCCATGAGAAGATTTTTCTTCTAAAAAAGTCCTATTCTTTCTTGGGAATCACAGAAAAGTCGACCTTTTTCTTTAGGAGAGTTGCAAAATCCCTTTCTGAAGTGGAACTAAAAAACGTTATTGACTTTTTGACTTCCAGACTTTCACTGCGACCACCCCACTTGCTGCATCTGATGGGGGCTCCATCGCGGTAGGCCTTCAATTACTCCTGACCCCAGTCTACCCGACTATTAGTTATCATTGGTTCACTACTTTTTCTTGCTGTTTTTTCCACTTCAAATATTTAAAATTCATATTTCCGGTTCACCTTATTGGATTGTTTTTTTTATGTCATTCAGCTTTTTTTTTTTAAAGTTCTCTTTTTTCAAATTGAAGTGAGATTTTTATTGTGTTGCGTCTGATTTTTTAAAGGTTTTGGTACTTCTAAATGCTTTACACATTTTTGCTAAGTTATGCTTGTCTGCTCTGGCCCATAGGTTCCAGGAATTGAGCTTATGTTTAAACCCCTGAAACCTTGGGTTAGACCTAACAGGTTAATTACTTGTGGTGGACTACAATCCACCCCAATTAATAATTTACTTTCTTACAGGAATGTATGAGGGGTTCTTTGGTTGTGGGTGTCCCTTGGACAGACAGCATAAAAAGAGCATAGCCATACTTGACTGGTTGTGACTTGTTATGGTGACAGTAGGCATGTCTTGTGGCACCCATCCCTACTGTTTCTTGTGACCTATACATGAGTGAGGATGGGTAGTTGTGCAAGTTTGAGCTGTGCCTCATTTTTAGGGAGGGTGGCCACTACTGCTATTCTTTACAATAATGCACATACAGGGTGTAGTGGGAGTAAAGGATATGAAAGGATCACATTTTCAAGAATGTATTATTTAGTGAAGAATAACCATTAACAGTAACTGTCTATTCACCATCAGCAACCATTGGTATGTAGAAAACAGTGTATAATCATCGGTTCATATAAAAACATCAGTGTTTTTGTGATGACACGTTAGAGGTTCATTGCACCAACTTATGTTGTCACTAGACACATTTGCAGCTATGTTGAGTGCAATAATTATTTTGTTATGACTAAATGACTGTGTCAGATATGTGTGTATTCTACATATAATTGCACTCACTCTTAGTGCACACTCATTGTGACAATTTAGTAAAAATTTTGGAAAACATTACCACTTGAATAAATCTTCAAAATTATTGTCCTTCCTGAGAGGTATTAGATATTTTTCTTCCATCATACCTCATTCCTCTACGTCTTCCAGTCATTGAACCATCTGAGGTGCCATGTGGATCATCCACCTAATTGCTACTTGCTTTTTGCCTAACATTAGTATCCGTATCACAGCTCTTTCAACATTTTGATTTTACTAGATTTGGGAGTGATCCCTCATACATGTAAATATATGTTTTTTGCATGTACTGGCATGGATCCTGTTTATCGCCTGCTGCCCATATTCATCTGAACTTGGACAGATCCATAGCACATGTATGTACTGGACCCTTTAAGTATCACCTTGTAATGAAGGTTCAATCAGCTTTCAAAAAAACCAGAAGCAGATTATCTAAACCACCAATCAAGATCTTCTGTTTCACAAATACAGAATATATTTTGTATTGGCCAGTGGGACATTAGCCATTGAACCGATAGGGAAAATTCTAGATGCCTGCATTCTGTATGGTACTTTTCCATTGCCCCAAAAGCTCTAGCAGGACCGTAAACTAAACCACAAAGTTGAATTTAGAGAATCAGGGTGGGAACAATTATCCTCAGAATGCATAGTTGCTGATGTAGTGTTGAGCCTAATGTGCTACTGCTTTTACATAGCTTTAGGTATCTGTCTGGACTTACTTTGCTTGGAAGTACCCTGACAAGCTTAGTGGGTTCCAGTGGTTCTCAGGGCAATAGCCATTGTTCGTTACTCTTTCTTGGAAGAATGTCTTCAGATTCATAACTGTGCCCCCTAATGCCACCCGCGACCACCTCCTACATTTTCCCTTGAACAATGAATCAACCCCTAAGTCAGTTGAAACCCACAGTGGAATCTCTCTTCCATGTTTGTGGAAAGGCTTTGGGAATAATTTGTAGTAATTCCACAGAGCAGTAATGTGTAACATGGACTATGTAATGTCTGAAAGGTGAAGGATGGGGTAGTAGGAGGAGAGAAAGCAATCTTCTCACTGTGAATTGGTTTACAGGATGGAAATAATTAAAACACAAAATAGCTTCCCAGCTTGAGAGGATCTGATAGACCACAATAAAAGTAATAAACAATTGGACTGCAAATACAATAACAGCTTGAAGAGTCCGAAAAAAGATTCTTCAATAATAAAAAGAAACAATGGTCTACTACAAATCTTTTGGTTGCATTTTACACTGTGATCTGTTTCAAAAGAGTAGAAGAAAATTATATACAATCTGACGCCCTCCCCTAAAGTAGGTGTCTATTAGGCAGGTGGCTACCTTTTTCTCCTCAAACAATTTGGAAAACAATTACCAGCATTCCAGGCATAGGTCAGACACAGTCAGGCTCCCAAAAAAGAGTATCTGTCCTGATAGCAACTAACCTCAGCCCAAAAAACATGTTTGGTCCGAATGGCCCTACTGAGAGCTAATGCTTCAGTTCTGCCAATTGGCATCTTATTTTGAGCCCCTGACAATAACAACTATTACTTTTGTGAGAAGAGTTTGCTTATAAACACATATACAAGGGGCTTAACTAGCTTGCCATTGGACCTGGCAGCTACTTTGCCAAAAGGGGCAAAAGCTATTGATCCCTGAGCTTTCATAACATTACTGCCCAACAAAATATAACATACATTGACTCAGGACAGACTCCAAGCTCCGTAGGCCCCAAAAAAGATATGTACGTATTATGTAATGATACATGTGTAGTGCAATACTATCTGGAAACCAAGAGAGTGATCAACAACTGGCAGCAGGCCAAGAGTACCTTACCGGTTTTACAGATTACACAGTAAGTGATTGTGTGTTTGTGTGTGGGAGGTAAGAGGGAGGGTATTACATGGTCTGGTGAGCAGGGTTTGCACACTTTAGGATTTTAGCTCTGCTACAGATTAAAAATGCTATTACCCAGCACAAGATCTTAAATACTCCAACCTAATAATGGACTTTAAGTCCTATATTTTCTATCAAAACAGAGGGAACGTATCATTTGGCACCAACATCTGTTCAATAAAAATCTTCGGCGGCGGAATACACCAACAATCTTTTTATTGCTGCATCTCTTCCACATATATTTGCAGGTTCCGGTGAAAGGAAGTGCATTACTGCAACTTCAGTTCAAAGTGCATCACTCACCAGTTCACATCCCGCTGGGGAACTAAACAGAGCACTGAAATAAAATCAGAAACTTCCTTAGGCATGGTTCACCACTGGATGAATGATAATTCAGGTCTATACTATGAGAAAACTATAAATACTACGTAAACTCGGTGGTGTCATGAACGGAATACACCCTACACCCACTGGCCCCTATCCAGATGTCTACATTCCATAACAGATCCTATCATAACAAGCATCCACTTTCAGCTTCCTTATGTAACAAGTAGTCAACCATTACAGATTAAGATCATTAGGCACCTTTTAATATCCTGGATGTAATAGTGCATGCTGATGCACAAAAAGAAAAGATATCTTAGCTTCAGCCGAGGACTGGACAACACAAAGTCGATTTTCAGATCTTGATTCAATGATAAGAAACTCACAGAAGATCAGGATACACCCTACTTGCCACTCTGCAAGAGAACACTTACAAAAAATATATCTAGAGAGTCATTTGGCACACACCAACTATCACAAGGACTGCTGCCTAAAGAAGGGACTGGTCTTCTCTTCTTGAACTCAAGAACCAACAACACCTCTAGTAGCCTATACCAGATACAACAGGCACCTTAACTGTTTTGGGCCCACTCTGGCACTAATCAACTAACTGATCAGCTTAGCTAGACACATAGTGCTGCAAAGTAGCTGAACGTTGATAAGTTAGTGTGTTGTGAACCTTAAATAAATAATAAATGTTCTTTTTGCTGTCCCATTAGTACAAGGGGAGACTCATACCTGTACAATCCGTATATTGATAAAACTAGCATTATCTTCTTAAGAAAGAGCAATTTTCTTACTGCTCTGTCTCCCATAAATAATGCTCATAAATTAGCAAAACAATAATTAAAGGGAGTAAATTGTTGTATTCCTTTAAGTCATCAAGTTGTTATAAAACCTTTTTTTTGACGATGTGGGAGAATGGAATGGCATCACTGACCTTAAATTACCAATAATTATTTAATGTTTGAATGCTAAAACTTAAAAAACATAAAGTATTTGTTCAGACATTTCCTATATGTAAATTTGCAACACACTGTGGACACACATTTATTTGTGATTTTGCAGATTGCTTTGCAGATTCAAAAAGGGGGAGAGGAGTTGGCCTAACTGCTAGGGTGGTCGATCTCGAATCTGGGAAATTGGGTTCGAGTCTCGGTAATGACTCCTGTGATTTTGGGCAAATCACTTAATCTCCCCTTGCCTAACAAAAAAATGAATGTGTCCTCATGTAATGCAATTGCTGCTATGTAAAGCCCTCTGATACCCGATTTGGGTGAAGTTCGCGCTATATAAAACTCTAAAATTAAAAAAACAAAAATAAAAAGCCTAGTGAATTTAACCCAAAATTTAATGAAGGTGCATATGCATCTGCAGGGGAACAGCAAGGCAGATGGAACACATGCGCATTTCTAGATGGGTAGCTGTGAATAACAGGGGTGCTTTCCTCCAGGAAGTACCAAGTAACATCAAATAGACAACAACGTTTGAGTTGTTTGTTGATGGTTTCATTTGGAACCCTGAGGTTGAAACCTCTACACTATTGAAAGCTAGCAATGTAAAGTTTTGTGTCGTCTATGCTTTCACCAAAAACCTCATTTATTTTTAGTCCTCTCTCCCTCAACCAGTACATTAACAATTAGACATACAATTATTTATACTGCCGTACAATCTCAAAACTTGCTCGCAATCTCCCCATGTACATTACTAAACAAATACCATAAAAACTTGGCAAAATGTCACCCTCCACGATTGCACTACATAACTCATTTCCCAATTATTTCAGATTTAATATTTGATGTATAGACACTTTTCAACACCACTACCAGTGCCAACTGCCATCCCCAAAAAAGAATGAGAGAGATGCACCACAACCTATATGGGACAACTATCAGCAACTGAGTGATCTTGCTATGTGCATTTTTAACATTTTCCCTTTCAGTGTTTCGTATACAGGACCATAAAAAGTCAACACTGTAGCCTTACAGGAAGACATCTGATTTACTATATAGATATATATATATATATATATATATATATATATATATATATATATATATATCCAAGGAATCCACAAAATGAATGTCTTGCGCTCTCAGGCAAAAAGGCAAAGGGGATCCCAAATATCAGGAAAGCAGTTTATTACACAACGCGTTTCAGCAAAGAAGCCTTGTTCACGTGTAACTACACATGGAGAACACCAACCATTAAATAAAGTTTTCATTTTACAAACCAATAATCAACATAAAGGTCGGACTAACGAAAAATACATGGCAGACATGTTGGAGTGGTAAAAATTGCACAATTCTTGACTAGGTGCCGCAAAAGACTTGTCTATGCTGTTATTTGTCATAAATTAGCTTCAAATAGATGGCAATATATAAAGAGATGTCACATGACAGATTGAATTAATTTAGATTAATCTTTGTCAAATACAGGAAAAAACGGTATAAGTCATTATCAGTTATCGTATCATAAAACTAATAACACCAACATTGCATGTACATTGAAATGCGAACTTTTACCATGTGTGAAAAATATATATATATATAACATATTCTTTGGTAATATTGGTGATCCGCTATATGAGACGAAATAAATAGCGCAAATGGACATGCGGTATACATGGTAAGACGGTAATTAATTGGCATAATTTCATAATGTATGATTCAGTGTATGCCAATTCAAATAGAAGTTACATATTAACTTAATGCTTGTCGAAAATATCTATGTGCAGACCCCCTACTTGAATAGTTCAAAGTGCTCATAGTCAAATATACCAAGTGAAATACATTGTTTTAAATAACGTAAATGTTATTGAACAGTATCTATCTCCAAACCCCTAGGTAGGGTGAAATGACATGGCTATGATACAAATTATATATTTCTAGGTAACGTGATCATAGTGAAATACCCAACGTTAACTCCGTGTTGGATGTGCCAATTCCAGGATTATTCCCTTGGATAATTCTCATGGCGAAAAACCAGTAACAGGCCTGCTACTGACCAAGTGGGTCAAGGTGCCAAGTCTACCATGTAGTATATTAGTTCAGGATTTACCAGAAAGTCTCATACTTGGGAAAGTCTGACCTTAGTAGTTGGTGTCTCAAAATGTGATACAACCACGAGCAGTGATTCCTGGAGTGCAAAGGTTGGGTACAAAGAAAGGCACTCAAGGCCCTTTATGATGATACTAATATAGTGATACGTCTTGCCGATAAAGGTGGAAACATCGTTATCTTGGATTGAGAGAGCTACATAAATGAGGCACTAAAACAACTCAGTGACACTAAGTTTTACATACCTGTTAACATTGATGCCTACAATGTAAGTATTACTGACATTTGGGAGAAACTGGAAACATGGAAAGACAAGGGGCTCCTTGTTTGGGAAGAATATCGGTATCTAAAAAAAGACTTCCCTAAACTACCCATTTTATATTTACTACCCAAACTCCACAAAGATGCAACTGATCCGCCAGGACGCCCCATAGTGTCCTCCATCGGCAGTATCAGTGAAAACATTTCAAAATACGTAGATCATTTTCTTCGAGACTTTGTTACCCAATTACCCAGCTATATCAAAGACACGAAAGATTTTCTTTGTCGGATTGAAACCATAGTATGGGAACCTGATTTCATGTTTATTGTGTTAGATGTACAATCACTTTATACAATAATTAACCATCAACATGGTCTTGAAGCCTGTGATCATTTTCTAAAAAATAGACCTTTATGTTATCGTGAACATTCCAAAATGGTAATGGAGATGATGTATTTCTGTTTGACGAACAATATTTTTTCCTTTGATGGCGCCCTCTACAGGCAAATCAGTGGTACTGCCATGGGTTCTTGCTTTGCTCCCAGTCTGGCAAATCTGTTCATGGGAATTTGGGAGCAGGAAATCCATGGTAGTATCACATTGACAGAAGACTTTGGGAAGGTCGTCGTGTGGCTACGTTACATCGACGACCTTTTCATTATCTGGAAAGGCACAAAAACTGAGGCACAAGAATTCATTGCTAAGCTTAACTGTAACAGCTATAATATCTGTCTATCGGGCAACATCAGCGACAGCCGAACTGAATTTTTGGATGTCAAACTGGAAATCAGAGATCAAAAAATCTGTACCTCACTTTATCGCAAGGCCACGGCAGGGAACAGTGTGTTGCACGCCCAAAGCAGCCATCCTGAGGCTCTAAAATGGAGCATTCCCTACGGTGAGCTGCTAAGGGCGAAAAGAAATTGTAACACCAATGACTCTTATCTAAGGGAGCAGGAAACTATCATGACTAGGTTCAAAAGTAGAGGTTACCCCAGTTGGGTCCTCAAAAAGGCCAAAAAAAGAGCAGAAGGAATAGAAAGATCTGAGACACTGGAAAACAATCAGGTAGTAGACACGACTGAAAATGATGAGTCTACTAGACTCATTTTGACTTTCAGCTCTGAATCTAAACAAGTGAAAAAACTTCTCACAAAAAATTGGGAGATTCTCAAAACCGACTCTATTCTAGGCAACAGTATCCCTGATCGACCTATGATTACCTACAAGAGAGGCAGGAATATACGTGACCTAGTGGTCAGAAACGATGTCACCCAATATACCAAGAAAGAGTCCGAACATGGTCTAGTAGGTTTCTACCCCTGTGGCCACTGTAAAGCCTGCAAACATAGTAAATACAGAGGATCTGTGGAATACAATAACATCACCAAAAATCTGACTTCTTTCCTCACCTGTAGTACCACTTTTGTAATATATGTCATTGAATGCTCCTGCAAACTTTGGTATATTGGCAGCACTAGTTGCGCTGCCAAAAAAAGAATCCTGGAACATCTTAGGGCCATTACCAACAAAGACCCTAAATACCCTGTTGCACGCCATTTTGAACAAAAACACTATTCCAATATTGCTGACTTAAATTTCTTCATATTGGAACAGGTCCCTAGACATCCAAGAGGGGGTGACAGGGTACTGAATTTGAGACAACAAGAGTCTAAACTCATAATTGAATTTCAAACCAGATTCCCGGGAGGCCTTAACATCGATGAGGAATTAGCAATTCATTTAAGAGAATAATGTACATCCATGATCCATTATTTGTCCTTTGACATCTAGAATATGCTCTGACTGTGTATATCCTCTTCTGACTTTGTTCTTTCAAAAAAATTCAAAAAAATAATTTTTCATTAATTGTTTTTTTCACTTTATGCAACATTGTTTATAACTCACATTTTGATTCTGTTGTTTTATTCCGCAGGAGGAAAGGAGGGGGCCCAACACTGGACTTCATCTGCATGGGCGTACCCAACCTTTGCACTCCAGGAATCACTGCTCGTGGTTGTATCACATTTTGAGACACCAACTACTAAGGTCAGACTTTCCCAAGTATGAGACTTTCTGGTAAATCCTGAACTAATATACTACATGGTAGACTTGGCACCTTGACCCACTTGGTCAGTAGCAGGCCTGTTACTGGTTTTTCGCCATGAGAATTATCCAAGGGAATAATCCTGGAATTGGCACATCCAACACGGAGTTAACGTTGGGTATTTCACTATGATCACGTTACCTAGAAATATATAATTTGTATCATAGCCATGTCATTTCACCCTACCTAGGGGTTTGGAGATAGATACTCTTCAATAACATTTACGTTATTTAAAACAATGTATTTCACTTGGTATATTTGACTATGAGCACTTTGAACTATTCAAGTAGGGGGTCTGCACATAGATATTTTCGACAAGCATTAAGTTAATATGTAACTTCTATTTGAATTGGCATACACTGAATCATACATTATGAAATTATGCCAATTAATTACCGTCTTACCATGTATACCGCATGTCCATTTGCGCTATTTATTTCGTCTCATATAGCGGATCACCAATATTACCAAAGAATATGTTATATATATATATATTTTTCACACATGGTAAAAGTTCGCATTTCAATGTACATGCAATGTTGGTGTTATTAGTGTTATGATACGATAACTGATAATGACTTATACCGTTTTTTCCTGTATTTGACAAAGATTAATCTAAATTAATTCAATCTGTCATGTGACATCTCTTTATATATTGCCATCTATTTGAAGCTAATTTATGACAAATAACAGCATAGACAAGTCTTTTGTGGCACCTAGTCAAGAATTGTGCAATTTTTACCACTCCAACATGTCTGCCATGTATTTTTCGTTAGTCCGACCTTTATGTTGATTATTGGTTTGTAAAATGAAAACTTTATTTAATGGTTGGTGTTCTCCATGTGTAGTTACACGTGAACAAGGCTTCTTTGCTGAAACGCGTTGTGTAATAAACTGCTTTCCTGATATTTGGGATCCCCTTTGCCTTTTTGCCTGAGAGCGCAAGACATTCATTTTGTGGATTCCTTGGATATGTTAATTGAACCGGACTGCTTCGCCGGCATCTGCGCCAACTTCCTTTGGGTTCCAGCACTCCAGAAGAAGCTGTTTGTTTTTTCAGATTTACGGAGGAGTGCACTGAACCGGCCCAGCCAAGTGATATACACTGACACCAAGTTATATTACGAAAAACTTCGCGGGACCCTCTTGAGGTAAGCCGAGTCACTGTAGGTCCGTCCCTTGTGTGGAGACAATGTGGCGTCGGGTCGGCGGACCCGAGTCAGGTCTCTCTCCCCGGGGCAGCGGCTGAATGTGTAACGACTACCGCCGTGAGAGGTGTCACCAAAATTGTACCGATACCCATCGATTGTGGAGGAGTACGGTAGCTGCCCTTGGACTGTTTTGGGGCATATCAGATATTTTGTTTGTACTGTGGTAGAAGTAACTTCCCAATCAGGGAAGGGGCATTTTGGCAAAAGGGATCATTGACTGAATCATAACATCTGCAGTTTAACTCGAGCACAAATATGTCAGAAGAGGAATCATCAAGAAGGGCGGCTGATCTTGCTCTTTTTTCCAGAAAACCTGGTGGTATGACTAATGCTGATAACACCAAAGCATCAGAACCCAGAAATCAGCCAACTGAAGTAAAAATCAAAAAATTGGAAAAATTAAAACGGGCGGAGATTGGAAAATGGTGGGAAGCAATTTCCCTCCAAAACTACGTAGACCAATCCATGGTACCCCGTGGTCTGAGAATCTTTATTACACCGACATATGAGGCACCTAACCCACTAATGTTAAAGGCTTGGTCTGAACACTCAGCAGCAAGTTCTAAGGGAATGTTGGAGATTTTAATCCAATATGCCTGGATTGACAGAGAGAGTCTTCTTAAAGAGATTGGAGATATAATCTCGGATTTATCCACACTCATGGATGAAGAAACCTTGAAAAAAACATTAGACGCCATGAAAGAACGACTCACGAAACATGAAGAAGAGATCAAATTACGAAAACAGCGCAAAATGAATCGCGATTATGCTGATTATGATTGCGGGAGAATACTAACTTTCAGCCGCAAGTACGACCATCTATATAAGAAAGATGATGCCTCCAGAAGCTCTGGAAACATTAGTGGGGCCCTAGAAGAACATCCATCTATTAGTGACACTGAATCTGATGCAACAATGGGAAGTGTGTCTAGTGAAGAAGTTGTACGCAGAAAGAATTTTTTAGACGAATTTCGGGTGATGAAGGAAAATCGCCACAAAGAGAAACACAACCAGATGGAATACTCATCTCCCAAACCGAGAGGACGTGGACGCGGAAGGGGAAGAGGCCGAGGAAGAGGAGAAATCGGAGGAAAAGACTCAGACAACGGTGGGAACACCGACAAAACAAAGGGCGCAGTGGGAACCAGAAAGACACGCTCCAACAAAAACTGCTAATGGATGCACAAACGGTAAACAAAACTGTGGTAAATTTATCAAAAAGATCTATGTCTGATACTGATAAAAAAACACTTTGTTTGGGCCTCTCCTTCTGCCCTACCACTAGACTTAATTTCACTGACACACGAATAGAGGTCTTTAAATTTGTACGAAAATTAAAACTAAGAAAATGGCACAAACTAAAAAGATTGGGTCAAAACAACACTATCGACAACAGTGTTCACAATTTCTCCTCCAACCTAACCATTGGAGATGCTGATACTCTAGCAGTTATGTCTGACTTAAATGAGAACAATGACATTTCCAATGAGGACCGAGCCATCCCCATTACCCAATGCCTTGATGACATGAACCTGACGCAAGATGCACATGTCAAAAGTAATTTCAGAGTCAAATCGACCTTTATGCCCTCACTTCCACACGATTGCATAGATACTTTTCATGACTGCATGGTTAAGGGGTTGGTGGGCCTAAGAAAAACGAGAAATACCCAAAGAAATAGGGGGTTTAGAAACAATCTATCATTTTCTCAAAGAAAGGCACTCAAGGCCCTTTATGATGATACTAATATAGTGATACGTCCTGCCGATAAAGGTGGAAACATCGTTATCTTGGATCGAGAGAGCTACATAAATGAGGCACTAAAACAACTCAGTGACACTAAGTTTTACATACCTGTTAACATTGATGCCTACAATGTAAGTATTACTGACATTTGGGAGAAACTGGAAACATGGAAAGACAAGGGGCTCCTTGTTTGGGAAGAATATCGGTATCTAAAAAAAGACTTCCCTAAACTACCCATTTTATATTTACTACCCAAACTCCACAAAGATGCAACTGATCCGCCAGGACGCCCCATAGTGTCCTCCATCGGCAGTATCAGTGAAAACATTTCAAAATACGTAGATCATTTTCTTCGAGACTTTGTTACCCAATTACCCAGCTATATCAAAGACACGAAAGATTTTCTTTGTCGGATTGAAACCATAGTATGGGAACCTGATTTCATGTTTATTGTGTTAGATGTACAATCACTTTATACAATAATTAACCATCAACATGGTCTTGAAGCCTGTGATCATTTTCTAAAAAATAGACCTTTATGTTATCGTGAACATTCCAAAATGGTAATGGAGATGATGTATTTCTGTTTGACGAACAATATTTTTTCCTTTGATGGCGCCCTCTACAGGCAAATCAGTGGTACTGCCATGGGTTCTTGCTTTGCTCCCAGTCTGGCAAATCTGTTCATGGGAATTTGGGAGCAGGAAATCCATGGTAGTATCACATTGACAGAAGACTTTGGGAAGGTCGTTGTGTGGCTACGTTACATCGACGACCTTTTCATTGTCTGGAAAGGCACAAAAACTGAGGCACAAGAATTCATTGCTAAGCTTAACTGTAACAGCTATAATATCTGTCTATCGGGCAACATCAGCGACAGCCGAACTGAATTTTTGGATGTCAAACTGGAAATCAGAGATCAAAAAATCTGTACCTCACTTTATCGCAAGGCCACGGCAGGGAACAGTGTGTTGCACGCCCAAAGCAGCCATCCTGAGGCTCTAAAATGGAGCATTCCCTACGGTGAGCTGCTAAGGGCGAAAAGAAATTGTAACACCAATGACTCTTATCTAAGGGAGCAGGAAACTATCATGACTAGGTTCAAAAGTAGAGGTTACCCCAGTTGGGTCCTCAAAAAGGCCAAAAAAAGAGCAGAAGGAATAGAAAGATCTGAGACACTGGAAAACAATCAGGTAGTAGACACGACTGAAAATGATGAGTCTACTAGACTCATTTTGACTTTCAGCTCTGAATCTAAACAAGTGAAAAAACTTCTCACAAAAAATTGGGAGATTCTCAAAACCGACTCTATTCTAGGCAACAGTATCCCTGATCGACCTATGATTACCTACAAGAGAGGCAGGAATATACGTGACCTAGTGGTCAGAAACAATGTCACCCAATATACCAAGAAAGAGTCCGAACATGGTCTAGTAGGTTTCTACCCCTGTGGCCACTGTAAAGCCTGCAAACATAGTAAATACAGAGGATCTGTGGAATACAATAACATCACCAAAAATCTGACTTCTTTCCTCACCTGTAGTACCACTTTTGTAATATATGTCATTGAATGCTCCTGCAAACTTTGGTATATTGGCAGCACTAGTTGGAACATCTTAGGGCCATTACCAACAAAGACCCTAAATACCCTGTTGCACGCCATTTTGAACAAAAACACTATTCCAATATTGCTGACTTAAATTTCTTCATATTGGAACAGGTCCCTAGACATCCAAGAGGGGGTGACAGGGTACTGAATTTGAGACAACGAGAGTCTAAACTCATAATTGAATTTCAAACCAGATTCCCGGGAGGCCTTAACATCGATGAGGAATTAGCAATTCATTTAAGAGAATAATGTACATCCATGATCCATTATTTGTCCTTTGACATCTAGAATATGCTCTGACTGTGTATATCCTCTTCTGACTTTGTTCTTTCAAAAAAATTCAAAAAAATAATTTTTCATTAATTGTTTTTTTCACTTTATGCAACATTGTTTATAACTCACATTTTGATTCTGTTGTTTTATTCCGCAGGAGGAAAGGAGGGGGCCCAACACTGGACTTCACCTGCACGGGCGTACCCAACCTTTGCACTCCAGGAATCACTGCTCGTGGTTGTATCACATTTTGAGACACCAACTACTAAGGTCAGACTTTCCCAAGTATGAGACTTTCTGGTAAATCCTGAACTAATATACTACATGGTAGACTTGGCACCTTGACCCACTTGGTCAGTAGCAGGCCTGTTACTGGTTTTTCGCCATGAAATTTTTTTCCAATGGGAATAATCCTGGAATTGGCACATCCAACACGGAGTTAACGTTGGGTATTTCACTATGATCACGTTACCTAGAAATATATAATTTGTATCATAGCCATGTCATTTCACCCTACCTAGGGGTTTGGAGATAGATACTCTTCAATAACATTTACGTTATTTAAAACAATGTATTTCACTTGGTATATTTGACTATGAGCACTTTGAACTATTCAAGTAGGGGGTGTGCACATAGATATTTTCGACAAGCATTAAGTTAATATGTAACTTCTATTTGAATTGGCATACACTGAATCATACATTATGAAATTATGCCAATTAATTACCATCTTACCATGTATACCGCATGTCCATTTGCGCTATTTATTTAGTCTCATATAGCGGATCACCAATATTACCAAAGAATATGTTATATATATATATATTTTTCACACATGGTAAAAGTTCGCATTTCAATGTACATGCAATGTTGGTGTTATTAGTTTTATGATACGATAACTGATAATGACTTATACCGTTTTTTCCTGTATTTGACAAAGATTAATCTAAATTAATTCAATCTGTCATGTGACATCTCTTTATATATTGCCATCTATTTGAAGCTAATTTATGACAAATAACAGCATAGACAAGTCTTTTGCGGCACCTAGTCAAGAATTGTGCAATTTTTACCACTCCAACATGTCTGCCATGTATTTTTCGTTAGTCCGACCTTTATGTTGATTATTGGTTTGTAAAATGAAAACTTTATTTAATGGTTGGTGTTCTCCATGTGTAGTTACACGTGAACAAGGCTTCTTTGCTGAAACGCGTTGTGTAATAAACTGCTTTCCTGATATTTGGGATCCCCTTTGCCTTTTTGCCTGAGAGCGCAAGACATTCATTTTGTGGATTCCTTGGATATGTTAATTGAACCGGACTGCTTCGCCGGCATCTGCGCCAACTTCCTTTGGGTTCCAGCACTCCAGAAGAAGCTGTTTGTTTTTTCATATATATATATATATATATATATATATATATATATATATATATATATATATATATATATATTCACTGAAAAAACCATAGGTTATAGACCATATATAGTTAGGAATTAGCATTTAAAAAACCTTATTTTACTCACACAAAACCATTGAAATTCCATATATAGTTAGTTGCACTAACTATATATCACGCACCCGCAATCCACTGCTGATGATATCACATATTACATCATTCATGACATGGTCAGTGACATCACTGATGACATCACTGATGACATCTCAAATGACATCACTGATGACATCACTGATGACATCTCATTTGACATCATTCTTGTGCTAATACGATAAACCTCTTCAGACTCTAATATAACCTTAGATACACTCAGTGTATACAGACACTCACACACTGTCACTCATCCATGGAGTTACTCACACACCTAGTCAGTCATGCAAAGAAACAATCTCACCTCCATTTCCTCAACTATACAGTTATACACACCTTACTTATTCAAACATATACTAACACATATTTACTCTCTTATACAATCCCTGATACAAGTTCACAATGATCCATACAGCCACTCACACATTCAGTGGCTCTCATGCACAGTTATTTATATATGCCAACTCTCACATGTACTGTGTTTTACATATGTACTTACTATGACATGTAGCGCGATATATAGTTAGTGCAACTAACTATATATGGAATTTCAATGGTTTTGTGTGAGTAAAATAAGGTTTTTTAAATGCTAATTCCTAACTATATATGGTCTATAACCTATGGTTTTTTCAGTGAATTTCATTGGTTTTTTAAAAACTAATATCTGTAGCTGTAAAATGTATTCTTCTTTAAATCCAAAAATATATTTTATATGTTTATTAATAATTTTTTTTTAAATATTTTTTTTTGTTCGCTCCCGGTTCGCGAACCGGGAAGCTTCCCGTTAGCTCAATTTGATGCCGCGACCCGGTCCGCGAACCGGTAAACGTTCCGTTTGCGCAACTGCCGCGTTAGAAATCAACATCGTGACGCGTCGCGGAAGCGCGACGTATCACGTTGCCGCGTAATGCGTCTTATGATGCGCCGCGTTAGCGCACCCGGAAGTGCTCCGGTACGCGAACTGAGACGCGAAGCGCTGCTCCCCGGAAGCGATCCGGGACGTGTCGCGAAAGCGCGACGTATCGCGTTGCCGCGTAATGCGTCTTATGACGCGCCGCGTTAGCGCACCCGGAAGTGCTCCGGAGCGCGAACCGAGGCGCGAAGCGCAGCGACCCGGAAGCGATCCGGGGCGCGTTCCGCAGCGCGTAACAGGTCATGTGACTTGTTAATAAAACTTTTCATTGGTTCATTTCACTTTTGGTTTCCTAATGATGTAAGGCTAGGTCAGGTGACCTAAAAATAACACTTTTCATTGGTTTAGAACTATTGTTTTTCCCAAATGATGAAAACCCCTCCTTCTTTCCTCACTCTGACTTTCATCTTTGTGAGAGGAAGACCTTTTTGATATTTGAGCAATGGCTTCATTGGTAGCTTCAGCTGGTGGACCCCCACCACCACCACCACCTCCTCATGGGAAGAGAGGACCACCTCCACAGTTCATCAGCAACACAGAGGAGGAAGAGGATGAACAAGAGGAAGAGGAGACAGAGGGACCACAGTTTTTACAAGAGGAGCCCCGGGTTTCTCATCGTAAAACTAGTTTTATTTGGCAGTTTTTTTCAATCCCTGAAGGGCAGAAAAAAGTTAATGCTAGATATGTGACGTGCCTCATATGTAAAGAGGACTTATCTAGAGGCACCTTAAAAAAGTATAGCTTCGGCAACTACACCATGCACCGTCACATGCTGAGGTGGCATCCACTAAACTACAGCCGGGCAGAGATGCGTGACCTGCAGGACAACCCACCAACTCCTGTGGCAACGACATCAACACAGGTATCTTTGTCAGGACCAGAGGCCCGGGAAACCGTGCCAAACATTCAGGACAACTTTGTCCATATGAAGATTACCTGTTTGTATTGCGGTACATTACTGTCATGTGCCAATATGAGCATTAACTTAATCAACAGAGCATTTGAAAATCACAAGTGCTCTAAACGCCCCTGAAAGTAAATTTTTTTTTTGCTCCTGTTGAGCCCTTTCCAATGCCTGTTTTTTGTTGTTTCCCCTCCAAAAAAAACAAAAAAAACATAAAACTGTTCAAAAAATACAAAAAAAACAAAAAAAAATCAGAAAAATAAAAAAAATATATAAAACAACAAAAACATTAAAAAACTACCTCCCCTTTCAAAAAAAATTGCTAGAATGTTTAGCACTCTGGCAAGCTGTATTTCTTTTGGTTCGCTTCCTGGTTCGCTCACCGGTACGCGAACCAAAAAAAAATGTAAAAAAAAAAAGAAGAGTAAGTATAAGGGAAGTAAACAGAGAGTAATGTTAAAACAAAGACAGCTATAGGGTCTAAACCAAAGATACTGTTTAATAGATTTATTTACCGAAGAAAAGAGGGAAGAGGATATAATTGTGAAAAACAAAATAGATAAGGAAGTGAAAGAAAAAAAAGAGAGTAGAACAATAACAAAGAAGAGTTTCTTAGAGAATATGAGTGAATGTTCAAAATAAGATTAAAACATGTGGAATAACAGAGAGAAAAAACAGAAAGCAGAAAAGAAGAAGTAACAGAAAAAGAATAATTGAAACAGCAAAGAAATGTAAATAACATAGGGCCATATTATCAACATAGGCAATAAAAGTTTTGCAGCTTTTATCGGCAGAAATGTGTCGCTTAAGCCGCTTTTGCGGCAGAAAACTGCCGCTAAAACCACTTTTGCAGCAGTTTTCTGCCGATAAAAACAGCAATAATTTTATTGGCTGTGTTCATAATATGCCCCTTAGTGTGCTTCAACTACACAGAAAAAGCATAATGAACAAGTAGTGAAAGAGTGATCAGTCAAAGACACTAAGAGTAATAGAGATGGAGTGAGTGAACAAGAGTGAGGAACTATGAGAAGAGAGGGAGTGAGAAAAGGAGTTTTTTTTTTGCCCTGCGGGGGCCTTTTTAAAGCCTCCACATCAAACCTAGGGGGTCAGGGAGGATCTACTATGCCCCCTTATGGTCATTTCCCCCTTTGTTTTGGCCTCCTCTTGTCTCTCGATCCTACCGAGAGACAAGATGGCGAGATAAATTCACTGATAAAAACTGCCTATCTAAAATTAATCCCATCAGTGCCCTATCTGTACTAATATATTTTTTTTTTATCCAAATTTCAGGCAAAATGGAAGGCGAACAGAAAGTTTCATTTCAAATTGTCCTGCAAGAGAACAACCAAGAAATAATTGATCCAAATTATATAGAATTTATGGATGAAACTTGGGACCAAGAACTACTGCAATGTGTGGAAGCAGTAGATGTCCTCCTTGAAAACGAGGACATTTTACACACTCAAACATTACAAGCTATGTTCAATGAAAATAACGACATTTCAGACAGTGAAATGTTAGACATTTTATTACATTTTGAAACACACTCACAATAATAAATAATTGCTTAAAAAATAAAGAAATTAAAAAATAATCAACAAAACAAACAATCAATTAACATACAATATTAGAAAAGTCTATCATTCTTTTTTCCTTTTAGTACGCTCCCCAGAACGCTTCCCGGTTCGCGGACCGGGCGCTCCCCACGCAAAAAAACAAAAAAAATTAATTTTTTTTTGCCCTGCGGGGCCTTTTTAAAGCCTCCAC